>NC_092131.1:45368294-45993294 GCF_043159975.1 Macaca nemestrina
TATTATTTTTGAGACCCAGGTTGACATGCAATGGCATGATCATAACTTATTGGAACTTCAGATTCCTGAGCTCAGGTGATCCTTCTGCCTCAGCCTCCCAAGTAGCTAGGACCACGGGCATGTACCACCATGCGTGTCTTTTTTTTTTTTTTTAATTTTATTGTAGAGATAGGGTCTTCCTGTGTTACCAGGGTGGTCTCAAACTTCTGGGCTCAAATGATCCTCCCACTTTGGCCTCCCAAAGAGCTGGGATTACAGGTATGAACCACCATTCCCAGCCAAAAAACCCTTCTTAAAAGGAAACGTTCAGCAGAATTAATTTGAGAATACTCATAATGGTAATGTATAATAATTACCATAGAAATGTAGTTTTCTTAGTAATAAATATTCAATGTTACTCAGTATTGGAGCTTAGGTCATAAAACTGTCTCTGAAACTGTAAGGACTTATAGAGAGGGCCTAATTGCATTTCATGTTTTTGAAATACAGTGAGTTACTTATGTTAGGCATCTCTGATGTTTTATCTTCTGATTTATTATATTTGTACATTCTTTTAAACTACAAAACAAAAAACTATCATACTTTGCATATAAGATATGGATCAGCTGGTGGTAGCACCTTGTAAATTAGTGTTTAAAGCCCATAAGCATGATTAAATCACCTTTTCATTTTTCATTTGTTTTTAATTCCAGTGCCTATATTCTCTTACCTTGCAGTAGGAAAGAAAATTTTGTTTTGTCATAAGTTAGAAAATAAGCTTCTAATGGATATTGTTGCATCCTTGCAATGAAATCAAAGCAAATTCTGATTCAAGACCTTTCAATGACTGATTTGTGGGTCAAAGATTTGAACGTGAGCTATCCAGTATGCATTTGTTCAGCAGCTGGCCAGGTTCTAGGAATGCCAGAAGGCAAATGATATAGCTCCTGCTTCCAAATGAGGAGTAGACATTAATGATCAATAATAATAATAATAATAATAATATACAGATAGCACTGATTCATTGTTTGGAGAGTGGAACATAGTGAAGGGCAACTATAAAGTGCCCTTCTTATTTGTAACAAACATACATTTGCTGAATGTATGAAAAGGTTCTTGAACTAATGAATAACATTTATTTGTTGAGGAATTTCAATGTGGCAGGCATGTTATAGACACTTGAGATATAGCAGTTAGCAAAGCAGACAGAAATCCCTATTCTAATAAACAAATGATTTAGGTGTAAATGGAATCAAGGATGATGTCAAAGTCCAGGGAAAGTCACATTCTTTGACCCTCCCTGCCCCCGCCTTTCATAAAGGTAGTATATTTAATATATGTAGAAGGAAGTTAAAAACAAAACAAAAACGCAAGGCATCCTTGAAGGGGACCGGAAGCTACAAAATGGTAGCATGCATTGAAGCCTACTGGCTCTGCTTTGGAGAGTGAGGAGGGTCCAGAGACTGCCTCCCACAAAGCTCTTTCAAAGTGCTGGTCAAGGCTACCACTTTCCCAGCAAGCATAGAGCTTCGATCGTGTTCCATTCACTGCTTTCAGGGGTGGTTCTCCATGGCAAAGGCTCTGGGAAGGGTGACCTGCTGGGTGTGAAACTGCTGCACGACTTCCTACTTCACCCATTCATCTATCCAAGTTTTCACGGAGTCCAGGAGAAAGTCTAAAAGTTACCTTGAGGAGCAGGAGAGTGGAATGGTTAAGACTGTTTGGAATCTGACCCCTCGGATTTGTATCCTGGACACTCAGTTGTGTGACCTAAGGGAAACCACTTAAACTCTTTATGCCTCAATTGGCTTCTCTGTAATATAAGAATAATAGGACCCATGTCCTACAGTAGAGAATAGGACCTAGCTCATAAAATGTTCTCATTTATGACACTTAAATGGGAAAATACATGTGTGGAAGTGACCACATTGCTACATACAGCTATTTTATAATCATTTTACAATACCATTATTTTGTTCCATAGTCAAAAGTAAAATAAAATAAATGTAATCTAATCCTATACAGTCAATTCAAACTAGTAATTTTTTTTAAAAAAAATCTACCTCTTACAAACCTGGATATAATAAGTAGTTGACCAAATCCAAGTGTTACTGTTTTCAGTTAGGCTTCAGTTATAGTTGTATAGAGTGGGTGATAAATCTCCTCATGATCCCCTCTTTCCAACCTTCCTCCTGCACTTGCTTCTCCTCTCACTGGGCTGCAGATTGTCAGCAGGCCTGCTGCTAAGGAGAAAGGGGGATCTACTTCAGGACTTAGGGCTTGTGTCTGAGATCTGGAGGGCCTGTAGCCACTCCTCAGAGTGTTGGCTTTTGAGCTGGTCATGTCCAACTGCTGGCTGTCTTTATGTGTGGCATAATTGATGGCCTGAAAGTCCCTGGTGGCAGGTGACCTACGGGGTGCAATAACTTTTCCCACCTCACACAGTGCTTTTGCCTTGGCTGGCTTCTAGCAGACTGAATTCACGAATGACTGACTTCAGTGACTTCCTGAGCTCCAGGGCATCCCAGCCAGTGCCCCTCTGAGCTATAAAGGAAGTGAAGGGCAAGGAGCAAAGAAGGGATCTGTGGCTCTCTAAAGAGCATGTTTTTCCACCGTGCATTGCTGGCTCCTGAGACTGGATGTGTAGGTCCTGCTGTTCTGCAAACTCGGTAGCAATTCAGGACCAGTCTTGTTGCTCATAAGTACCCTCAGACCTCAAGGGAGCTATGTTTGAAATTACTTAATTTCCTATCTTCGGGGAGTAAAAAGGGGGAAAGGAACAATGTGCAATGCTCAGAATTCTGTCATCTAATGTACCAGAGCTCGATTTTTTCTCTTTCCCTGTTACTTTTACGTTTCTTGACAGCAAAATACAGGTCCAGCTCTATCTCATTTGTCCCCTGGTGTAGGTGAGAAATCAAGCCCTGTGCCAGGACCCACTTTGCTCTATGTATTTTTGTATTTGGAGTCTTTGTTTCTAGCTAAAGAGTAGCAATTCAAACACTTTTGTTTGTTCTTGGTTGGGTGGGTGGGGCAGCTGGTGGTCAAGGAAGCTGGGAAAGATTTATTTTATTGATATTTTACATGGGCATGTTACAGTCTTACATCACAAAACACCTTGAACTTGGTAAGCACACAATAATTGCAAGCAATTATTGGCCATTATATTGACAAATCTAAACAAATAAGGCTCTTGCCTAAGGTGTCCACAAATTCTCAGATATCAGTAATACCAAATCTTTCAGTATAGTCTCTGCGTGGCAGGACGTGTAGACATTACAAAGATAGGAATGTCCTTGTCTGTATATACTAATAGGGTTGCCAAATGTAGCAAACAAAAATACAGGACTCCAAGGTAAAATTAAAATTCTGATAATGAATATTTGTTAAAGGATACATATGTCCAATTCAGATTTTTAATGTCTGATGTTTTTAGTATGTCCCAAATATTGCACAGGGGACCTGCATTTTACCTGACCTTCCTGTGTGCCTAGCACCTGTCACACTCCACTGACTTTGAAACGGTTCCCTTTTCCCAAATGTGAAGGCTGCTCTCAGTTACCACATCGAACCAACACTATGTCTATCCTAGGCTAAACAACCACCTTAAAAAAGTAAAAAGGGCCAGTGGTGAATGGGAAGGGGGATGTGGAAAATTATTCATGTTAAGCCTCTCATGTCCACCCATAGAATCAAAGTGAGTACTTTTTCAAAAAGGGGCTGAAATAGGAAAATAGTATCTGTGTTTCTGTGTCTGGGTCTGTCTGGTTCTAAAGAATGTTCGTATCTTGAAGACTTAGTACAACCTATGTTTACTTGGGAAGCATAAGAAATGTGTCAGCCCTTTGAAAGACTTCTAATTAAACTGCTGGAGCTTTGATATCAGAATTTGAGATTATTATTACATATTTTTAAAAGACCCAATTTCATGTGCCACTAACAAGAAGAAAAATATTGGCCTTTACAGTTACTGAATTTATTTTAAAATACAAATTATTACCACTTGATAAGCTGAATTTAGTGCATCAATCTCATTTTAGAAAATGCCCTCTTACCTGGAAGGGGAATTCCTACCTTTCTGACTTTTCTGTTAACGGTGACCATCAATAGTATCAGTTTTTGGTGTAAAATCAATGATTATATGTTACTCCAGGCAGCTGCTGAATATTCAAAGAATAGTAAATGGTTTCAGATAGGAGTATTTTATGAGAGTTCAAGGAGAGAGAACCAATGTATGTTGAGTGTCTGTTATGGGTTAGAGAATGCATGCTTCACATGTGTTTCTACTCTAGCCAACAACTTATGGAGGGTGATCAAGGTAAGTAATTTTCCTTGAGTAATAAAATTGTCTGATTCTGAAAGTGCCTTATCTTATATAATTCTTTTTTTAAAAATTTTCCTTACAGCCTTCACCTGCAGGTACTTTGCTTTTCAGGACTCTGAGCAAAAATCTCACACATTAACTTTACTTCCAACTCTGATAATATATGTGGCAATTTCTTATATAGCCAACATTTTTTTTATTTCTTTTGATGGGGTTGTCGTAAGTTCTTCCCATTATTATCTTCAAAGTACATTTTAAATAAAATGATGCTCATTTATTTATGGATATCTAACCCCTCACCTGTACTATGTATTTAGTTTTATGTTTAAAATTTAAAGAATCTTGGAAATTGAAGAGTTCAACCTCCAACCCAGTGAACATGTCACATGAAAAACATACTTTCTGTTTTAACCTTTTGGTGCTAGAATGATCATGAATTTTCGAGGCAGTTTGTTCGATAGACAGCAGTTTGCAATGAAGTCTCTGTGCTGAGCTGGTGTTGCCTCCTAGAAATGTTTTCTCACAAATTCTAGTTCTGCCTTCTAGGGTCACATAAATAAATTTAAATTCTCCCCTCACCCACCCCGGGTGCCATTTGCTAAACTGTCTTAACGTTTCAGTACATTTATAGCCTGGAATTCTTACTATCTGATACTGAAACAGAGGATAATGTTAAAAATGGTTTTGAATCTTATTTCTACACAATAAGGAAAATCGGAAAATCATACAAAAGTAGCAATTCATTACAGAGAAATTTAAGGGATAAATATGTATTTCCTTATATATGTATACATATATATACATACAAATATATATATATGTGTGTGTGTATGTGTTTGTGTATTTCCTACTAAACAGTAATATAATGGGAACATAAACTAGAAGCAAAGTACCTCTACTCAGTTGTCTCTTGAGTAATTCTCCCTCTGATATGTAGGGGACTAGAACTAAGTAAGTAAGTAGCCAACATTTCCGTGTTGGATTTAAGGCATATTGCATCCATAAATTTCATAAATGCAATTCCATAAATGGCATTCGGATTTTTTTCTTCAGAAATAATCTTATTGAATGTTGAAGGGTTTTCTTTGTAACACAAAGCACATACAGCATAGTGTCACACAACTGTTAATCCATCTGCTTTTATAATCAGGCTCTGACTGTCTCTCCCGTTCCACAGATCATCTTTCGTAAGATCAGTGATGTGAAGAAAGAGGAGGAGGAGCGCCTCCGGCAGAAGAATGAGGTGACCCTCAGCATCCCTGTGGACCACCCGGTCAGAAAGCTCTTCCAGAAGTTCAAGCAGCAGAAGGAGCTGCGGAATCAGGGCTCAACACAGGGTGACCCCGAGAGGAACCAACTCCAGGTAGAGAGCCGCTCCTTACAGAATGGAGCCTCCATCACTGGCACCAGTGTGGTGACTGTGTCACAAATTACTCCCATTCAGACATCTCTGGCCTACGTGAAAACCAGCGAATCCCTTAAGCAGAACAACCGCGATGCCATGGAACTCAAGCCCAACGGCGGTGCTGACCAAAAATGTCTCAAAGTCAACAGCCCAATAAGAATGAAGAATGGAAATGGAAAAGGGTGGCTGCGACTCAAGAATAATATGGGAGCCCATGAGGAGAAAAAGGAAGACTGGAATAATGTCACTAAAGCTGAGTCAATGGGGCTATTGTCTGAGGATCCCAAGAGCAGTGATTCAGAGAACAGTGTGAC
Organism: Macaca nemestrina; assembly: GCF_043159975.1. NCBI lineage: Eukaryota > Metazoa > Chordata > Mammalia > Primates > Cercopithecidae > Macaca > Macaca nemestrina. The sequence goes on from NC_092131.1 coordinate 45,374,317, forward strand.
CAAAAACCCACTACGGAAAACAGATTCTTGTGACAGTGGAATTACAAAAAGTGACCTTCGTTTGGATAAGGCTGGGGAGGCCCGAAGTCCGCTGGAGCACAGTCCCATCCAGGCTGATGCCAAGCACCCGTTTTATCCCATCCCGGAGCAGGCCTTACAGACCACACTGCAGGAAGTCAAACACGAACTCAAAGAGGACATCCAGCTGCTCAGCTGCAGAATGACTGCCCTAGAAAAGCAGGTGGCAGAAATTTTAAAAATACTGTCAGAGAAAAGCATACCCCAGGCCTCGTCTCCCAAATCCCAAATGCCACTCCAAGTACCTCCCCAGATACCATGTCAGGATATTTTTAGTGTTTCAAGGCCTGAATCACCTGAATCTGACAAAGATGAAATCCACTTTTAATATATATACATATATATTTGTTAATATATTAAAACAGTATATACATATGTGTGTATATACAGTATATACATATATATATTTTCACTTGCTTTCAAGATGATGACCACACATGGATTTTGATATGTAAATATTGCATGTCCAGCTGGATTCTGGCCTGCCAAAGAAGATGATGATTAAAAACATAGATATTGCTTGTATATTATGCAGTTGACTGCATGCACAATTTACATTTATTTATAATCTCTATTCTATAATAAAAGAGTATGATTTTTGTTACCCAAGGCAATGTAATATTTGAAGAATCAGGGTCCAACCTGCCAATGTTGCCATGACAAATTTGATCTCAGGCTGAGTATGTATATCGTGCTATCATTTTCTCACTGTTCTGTTAAGTTAAAATTATAGATTAATGCCAAGGAAGAGTTCAGTCTTTTCAACTATTAGTACCATGTTATGATCTCTTTCCCTAGGATTTTTCTGTAACTTAGTGTTAGGTTCTTTTCCCCTACAGGCGGTGTTTGCTCCATTTAAATGACTGTTTTGTTGCTAAGTCAGATAACAGTGTGGGGTATTGAAAACTTATTGCTATGGGTTTTGTGCATGAATTACATTTTTGATCAACTATACCTCTCCTTTTTTAACATTATACTTAGATAGTAATCATTAGCTCTTATGTAAGGAAATCCCTACTCCCTCCTTCTTGGAGAACAGCTGCCATCTTGTAGGCTGACATTATCGACACCATAAATACTAAACTATTAATATAGTGTACGTTATTATAGAAACACTGCACCACAGGGTATAAGGCCTTTTGACAATTCGCGTAAGAGATGCTGAATTTCCAAAGCTTATGAATGCTCTAAATTTGTATTTCCAAAACATGTTCAAGAGTGACGTTGAAAGGCTTCTTAGCAGAGAAACATACAAAAAAAAAAGCATTTAAGTAATCATATCAAAATACTATTATGATATAAAATAAAAAAGAGTGTAAACAGATAAATTTTTGTGGCATGTCTGTAACTTAGAAAGAATGAAACACTGGTGCGGATTGTTGACACATGAATCTTAGTGTTTGTAGTGATAACACATGAAATGTGGCAAAACAAACAAACAAACAAACCAAGAAGTAGACATTAAGTTGCTCGACTCAGATAACTGCTTTTCTATCATTTTATTCTGTTTATAATTTTTAAAAGCTTTTTGCACACAGTTCTACTGCTGGACTTCTGCTAAGTTGATTCAATAAACTATTGTGGCTCAGGCAGATCCATTTATGAAAGGGGGATACTAGAGACTGAATTTTAGTCTTTTGAATTCAAATCCTCTTTGTAGAAAGTGCCTATTGTCAAGTTTTTTTTTAAAAAGTCACAAAGAGTAGTCCTGTATATAGCTAGTCCCTTAAATGATATGGATTGAGAATAAAATACACATTCACTTGTAAGAACCCAGGAGAACTTACTTCTTTTGACTAAACTATATTTTAGGAAGTTGTTCAGGGAAGCATACTTTTCAGTCAGCGCATGCACAGCATTTAATATGGGGAGCAGGGGAGTTAGTGTTTGCATGAAGTTGAAAATATGTGTGAGTAATTTATATATTACTGGATCTTCTATACATATATGTTAACAATATGCAAAAATGATGGCAAAATCGAAGGAGATATTTTGGTCTATTATACCTATTTGTATGAGCTTTTCTATCTCCCAGTATCCCCAACCAAAGCCACTAGAACTGAAAGACACGTTATCACATTCAGACTTGAGAAGTGCAAAACAGTGATTTATAAAAACTGTTGCTATTTTAGAATTTCTACTGAACTTCACATGCCCACAAGATGTGCCTCTTTAGGAGTCTCAAAACATACGTTATGTGCCGTGGGCTCCGTTTTCCTTTCTTTGTGCACATAACTTCCATTAGCCATAATGGAAGTTTTCAGGGGAGCACGTCTCCATGTAATGCTACAATATCTACCTACCACAAACACAAGAAAATGAAATAATTATGGAGTAAGGAATCAGCCTTGAAATTGGAATTTTGTTGCTTTCATGGTGAGGATGATGCCTTTTTCTTGACCTCTGACATTTATTGAATTTCAGGATGTTTTTCTATCTGTTTAAGTCAAGTTTGGCTTAAGCTTTTAAAGGTGAATGTGTGGTTAAAATAAAAATCTGAGTACGGAAGTTGTTAGTTTAACTTTAGCCAGTGCTTCAAAAATAACTGTTGGTATAAAACTGTAAAAGAATGACTGTGAACAACATGATGATTTGAAGTTCTAATTCATGCCTTTGCATATTAGTGGTGCAAATATTTACCGTGTTCTGACATTGACATAGAATTTCACCTAATTGACCTACAATATTATTGTTCATATATGTGAGAAACATAATGGTTTTGAATTACTCCGAGTTTTCAAGAAGGAGGGAAAGTATCAATTGTTTATTTATGGCGCAGTTATCATAGAGTTTTTTCAGCCATCTCTGTTCTCTGTGTGCATGATATGAAGAGGTGCTGAATGCACCCCGCTGTTTTCAGCAGGAATGCGTGTTTTCAGCAAACATTGTATATAGAGTAGTCTTTTAGGTTCCCAGATTCCACAAATCTTAGCAGTTGAATTTACTCAGATTTGAATGAAGGGTGAACACTTGCTTTAATACATGCAATAATGATACAATCATGTTCTGTGTTGCCTCAGCTAGCACATAGACAGTAGATGCTCTTTTGGGGACCAGATAACTGCATGTTTTATTCCTACACTGTATAGATGCTCTTGGTGCATCCAGAATAAAATTTTTAATATTATATTTCTAAATAATGTATTAATAGGAGTAAATGGATATGTATTTGAAATCCAAACATTTTCCAAAGCAATTTACGCACCTTCAATATTTTTCTATGATGTTATTAATAGGTAAGATCAGATGCTGTATCCTCGACAGGTGGTTGTAACATAATAGCAAAAGTCAAATTAGAATGGAAATGTGAGTGATGTATCATAATGGCAAGTTTTATCAGTCTGCATCAGGATATTGTTGCACTAAATGTGATCTAGCAGATGGAAGAGATTATGATAAAAGGCAAATGGGCACACAAAAGCCAGATGACAATACCAAAGCTACATGAATGGTACTGAAAATGGTTCAGGCACAGTGGTTGAAATGAATGAAGTGGTTGAATACAGGCCCATGCTTCATTGTTAAAATGGAAAATTTTTATGACGCTAGTTGCATCTCGCATTAAGTATAGGGCCAAAAATGTCCTAAGTATTTTTTTACAAACAACTTTATGCATATCAAAGAAAAAATGGAAAATTTGGGGTTTGAAATTGCTCTAGAAGAAATGTGTACTTCTATTGTACTCAACACTTTAATAGGAAAATTAGTTGTGACTGTTAACTGAAGTACCGTTATCAAAATTAACCTTATTGGAGCCCAGATGAAAATCACATTTTCCCTTCTGTTTAAGGAGATTTTGTTCACCCTCTGAGATCTGGTCCATTTGATGTCTTATTTTAAATAATTAAAGTCATTTGGAATTTTTTTTTAATATTAGCCTTCAGAGCAGTGACTGTTTTGAAGTGTGCAGTGGCAGATATTTGTGAAATTATTCATCATATTCCTAATGAATTCCACTGTCTTGTATAATTTTCATCGTTTATGCAATTTTCTCAGAGTTTGTTTTCCAAAATTTCATGTAGGTAATGAGAACATTTATCTAGAATGTGCATATCATACATGGATAACTTTCAAATATGAATATTTTATAGTCATGTGAATGTTGTGCTATAATTTTTTCTATTAGGTGTAAAAGTATTTCTCTTCTTGTCTTAATGGAAAGGGGGAAAAGACAAAAACAATCTTTTGGAAAACACCTTAAGATTAGTATCTGAGCTTTGTCTTGGATTCTGAATTTAGCTTTACCACAAACTAAAAGTGTAATTATGGGCAAGTTAACCTTTTCTGGTGTACCAAATGCTACCACTCCCCCGGCAATAAATAAGAAAACAAAGATAACAGCTGTTGCCTTCTTATATCAACGCACTATTAGGTAATGCAAAAATTATCTTTCTTGCAGGTGAAAATTACATTATGACAAATGATCACATTTTCATTCTTTCATAGAAGAGTATCCATGATGTACTCTCTATCAAAATATTCTTCTAGATTTTAGAAGAGATTTCAGGGATTGATGGTGATGTGATTTTTATCTAAATATTCTTTTAGGTTTTAGAAGAGATTTATCTGGTCAGAGGTTGATGGAGGGAGGCATAGTTTGCTAAATAATTATTAGTGGCAGGTCAGCATAAAACTTGATACTTCTCTGGGAATTTAGAACTACGAATCAAATAAACGTGGAGAGAATGAAGCTCCGTTGATGGAAGAGAGAAAGAAGAGAAAGATAGGTAAATTTTAAGATTTTTCTTAATTCTACTTAATCATACTGCTTGGCGGACATTCTCAATTTTGTGAAAAAAAGTATGCATATTGATAAGTGGCCAAGGTATAGAGTAGTTCATCAATATATCTATGTGACAAAACTAAATGTGTAACCCTTAAATTTATACAAATAAAAACTAGAGTAGTTCATCCTTCAACTTTTTATATTAAAATAATCATGAACTGTTCAAGATACATGATTTCACATGGGCAGACATTCTTATAACAAAATTCTCAACTATGTGCTATGTATTATAAGTTTTGGTCTGTATTCTGACTTGAGATTTTCTATCACTTCATGTTTAGGATAAGACCCATGTGTTTGCATTCTTTATGAGGGTCAGGGCCACTGAGGATTTGGACTGGGAACTAGGAAGATGATGAAGGCGAGGGTTGAGAAAAGACTGAGTAGAATCTATCTGCTTCTTTACTCTTAGACTTAGAAGTTAAATAAGTTAACTAAGCTTATATTTACCAAGTGTTCACTATGATAAGCATTTTATTTGGGTTATCAAATTTAATTCTTGCAACAACCCCATGAAGGTATAAGTTAAGGAACTTGTCCGGGATAGCATACCTGTTACATGGTAAAGTTGAGTTTCTAACACATGCAGTCAGACCTTAGGGAGAAAACTTTATTTTGTAGAATACTGACGTTACAAGAACTATCTACTTCAGCCATCTGGTCTAAGTTTTTCCAGACACAAACTTTGAAAGATTTCTTAAAATAATTCTTAAAATTTGCACTCTATAATGTGAATGTAAATGTTTGTTTTTTCTTGGTAGGTCAGAGTCAATGACAGAGGTTGAAATCATACTGTCTTAAGCAAAAGGTGCCCTGTCCTAACAGTGGAATTTTCATTTACTTCTCCCAACAGTTGAAAGACATCAGCCAAAGTAAACTGTCAAATGTAGTTATAAATAAGAAGCATGTTTCACATACAGTCACTGGTATCAACATTTCCAGTTGAATTTTAACCTAAAGAGATAATGCATAATAATTAAGGAAAGCAAGAGTCATTCAGGATTTTTTCTATAATTTCTTTTTATTTTTAATAGTGGGATTTGGATGAGACTCTGGAATTTATTTTTAAAATTTATTTTTTGACTCATTGGGTTTTAAGTAGATTATTCAGATATTTTTATTGATTGCACTGATGTTGGCTTCTTGGCCAAGCCACCCTTAAATGCATTATCCAAATTAACTATCTCTGTTTAGAATGGCAACTTTTATCCTTATATCCAAAATTAATGAGTTCCTAGTATGTGTATTTACTTCAGAGAGTTTCAATAATTTTCTCTAATGAAAAAATGTTAATTTTCTGAATGTGATTTATTTATTCTACACTTTGAGATTTTGAAAGCAAGTGTCTTGAGAAAAGGAGAAAAAACCAAGATATTACAACACTGCATGCTGGAATCTTCAGCCCAAACCATCTTGTTTTCACTTGGCTAATAACTGAGCCAGAGGTAATCATAGAAAGGAATAATCCTACTTTTAAAATAATAACTGTGAAGGACCCCACTGACACTATCCAAAGCTTTTTATAGTCAGCTCACTTCCATCCTGGCTTTTACATTATCACTGCATGATTATTTAAATGAAGTCATGACTTGTACTACCTGTAAAGGCACTTGGTCAAAGAACAGTAAACCAAAAAGTGCAGCTTATGGCCAGAGTTATAACTGAGGAAAAGGGAGAGTGGGGAAGGGATAGCAGTTGCTTCCTTTTAATGAGTTTTCTGTGTGTGGTGCCTTTTAAATAGCTTTTGTTTATTTGTTTTTAAGATGACACAGTGTCATTAAGGTTTTAACAAAACCTTTGGAAGCAGTTTGAAAGCTTGTCAAAAGTTGGGGCCTTCTTTACAAATAAGTGCTCTCCCACCAACCAGTGAGTTTAGAACCTCTGGTTCTGGCCTACAAACCCAGTTCCCTAAGCACTTGACTGGTTGGGCTGCATTTTGATGGGGGGAAAACAAAAAGATCTGATCACTCTCTCTCATTCATGCAGAATCACTGATTGTTGAATGACCAAAGCATTCAAAGCCAAAATATTCACATTGATGCTTCAATAAACTAGACTGAGTATCCATAATAACTAATTTAAGTAATTTTATCCCCATTCTGTGCTAAATCATATTTCATAATATAAAATGTAACCACTTCCCTCTATGGTCAGACTCTCCATTGAGTTAGAGAAATTGGACTTTGGCAAAAAGCAACATAAAGATTATTGTTGTTCCTAGAACCATTGTTGTCATGGACCCCTCATTTGCTCCTCAACTTTTTCAATCAAATTATAGCGGGAAAGGTTCCTGATGAGACCAAGACTGCAAACAGGAAGAATACGTAGCTAGTAAACTATGCAAAATCACAGCAAAGATTCATTTTTAATTCCATGTTACGGTGTTTGATAGTCCTAAGTATTTAATATTGGTATATTATGTCACAGCCATGAACTGTCAACTTACACAAAATCCAAATGCACTTTTATTTAAAATCAAGATTAGCCTATTTCATTTTTAGAAAAAACAGTGGTCAGGATTCCTTTTTTGACCTCTGCGGGGATGTTTTCACATTGCTCTTCTTATGACCCTTTATCAGAGAGGGAATAAGTATAGTTTACATCTCCTTAGGGTTGACTGCACCAGCATCTTCCATCAAGCAGTCGCCTTCCACCTTATAACCTGTTCACAGTTAATAAAGCAAGAGGGAATATGCATTTCATATTAGGAACAGATTTCTTAAGTGATTGTTATGAAAAGCGGAAACCAGTTTAGAACCATTTTTTTACCCTAAAACATCCATTGTAGTTTGTTGAAAGAGCAATGACTTTTAGAAGTGCTTGGTACTCAAACAACACAAAATGTGCAGATTCATGATATATTGAAAATTATACAGTTCTTTTTATTCTATGTTTTAGTGACTTTGTTTACACTAGTTGTGGCATTTTGTATACTACAATGTAAATTCTACTATAACACTAATGTTACTATGGGAATTAATTTTGCAACTTCTTAAATGTTTTTGTCACTGCAACCATATTGGTGAGATTCTGGGGGTATAAAAAATGCCTCTGCCTTTAAGGGTTAAATTCACCGGAAATAATTAATTCATGCATTAACAAAGGAGACAATGCAAAAATTTCATGTGGGATGTTTTTAATACCATTATGCTAAGCAGTACTTGTTGGCTCTTTTCAAAATCTGATTCATGCTAAGCAGATCCTTTTTTCTACTTAAACAAAGATACTGCAATGTATAATATAGAAATTTTGTATGTACTGTTGACCTATCACCTGATCGCTGACAGAATGTTTGAAAATATCTTAACTTTGTGACTTTAGGGTCAATTATGAAATAATTGTGATCAAAATTCAACTGCTTCTGGGAAGTTTGTGGTGATTATCACTTTATTTAACGTTTGTTCTCAAGAAATGGTCATTTTGAAAAGTGAATTGGCAGGTGGAAGCTTTTAGCCCAAAAGAATTCTGGGTTTCAGCACAATAAACTGTATTTCATCAGGGAGGGCTAACTTTGCTTTTTTTCACACTTTATTTAAATGTGGATATTTTTTCATGATACAGAATAAAATGTGCATTTTATGGAATTTATTTGAATTGGGTCTTTGTTGGAAATTGCTATTTTGAATTTAGTTAAGTAAGTGAAAAGCTCCCCAATAGTAAAGCACAAAGCAACAGGTTTAGAGGAAACAGTCTTTTGATATATTAGAATTCCAGTGTTATCTTAAACTTTCATAATATTTTTCCTCTGATAAATTGTATCGTTAAGGCATAAATGATAAAATTAAAGTAGTATTATATCAGAAATTAAAAAGTTTAAGCTCCAGGAGTAAATTTGGTTGAATTAGAATATTTCTCTGTACCATGAAAGATAGAGATAATGAGCAGATCTGAATAGGAATTTGGAGAAATCCTTATTTTAAAACGGGATTTTAAAAAGTTTCTCTAATAATGTTTCTAAAATTCTATTAATATATCATAACATTATGAGTTTATTCCAAGCAGTGAAATTTAGAGGCTTAAAGGGCAGAATGTACATGGAATAAAAGTTTACTTTTTCTCATTTTTGAAAAAAATTATAAATGGCTTTGCCAAATTCCTATTAAAAAACAAGAGCTGAATATGTAACATGTCTGCAACATGAGAACTGCAGATTTTTCTTCTAACTAAAAGACAAGTTTAAGGAACACTTTTTGGTGTATCACTGAAAAATTATTCATACCTATGGCTACATAAAATTACATTTTGATTACAAAACAACCAAATAAAGCTTCGTGTTTGCTATGGCTATATTAGAATATAAGTAGAGGATTCTAGAGTTAGCTTTCAATTATATGGGAATCAAGGATATGATGATCACAGATAAAATGAATTGTCAAAGTGAAGTGAAACTTTCTACATAGATGAACAGTAATTAATGCTTTCTCCACTTCTTGTGATTTTGCTCCTCTTTTTTTCTTCTTTCTTTACACATGCACACACACACACACACACACACACACAGTCAACAATAAATTGCAATCTTTCCTTGTAAGTTCCGTGGTAATAACTCAATTAAGAAAGATACCAATTTTTGGCTGGGCATGGTAGCTCACACCTATAATCCCAGCCCTTGGGAAGGCCAAGGCGGGTGGATCACCTAAGGTCAGGAGTTCCAGACCAGCCTGGCCAACATGGTGAAACCCTGTCTCTACTAAAAATACAAACATTAGCTGGGAGTGGTGGTGGGCACTTGTAATCCCAGCTACTAGGGAGGCTGAGGCAGGAGAATCACTTGAACCCAAGAGTTGGAGGTTGCAGTGAGCCAAGATCATGCCATTGCACTCTAGCCTGGGCAACAAAGAGAAAACTCCATCTCAAAAAAAAAAAAATTCAAAACATGATAATACATATTGTAGATGTGTGAGGAAATACTCAAGTGCCAATACCATTAAGAGCAGAATGAGAAGTTTTTGTCCCATAGGATGTTTTCTTCAGGGAATGGGATAAACAATAGAACATGCTTTAACCTTCCAACCTTCAAACTTGTTAGCTTCTTCTATTCCCACCCAGCTAGGAGGCTTTTGCTTCCTGTAAGATTGTTGAAAACACCAAGTTTTCCTATATCAAGTTGGGTACATTCTGTTTAATCTAGGAAAATCAGCGCAACATGCTTTAATTTGATTAAATAAAGATGTGCCCAAGGTGAGTGATGCAGAACTAACCTTATATAGCCAGAAGGGGCATTGGGGATGAATTAGCACCTTGCCTACTTTGAGAAGTGAAGAAACCAATGGAAAGGGTAGGCAATTCTCCAAAGTTGTATGTATAGTGACAACTTTGGAAATTAAAGTTGGGATTTGGGAGGAATTGGGATTAAAATTCAGTTGCCTTGACTCCAAGTCCAATGTTTCTTACACTATATCACATGCCATCTGGGTTTTCAGTGTAACACATACACACACACAAACACACACTCTTTAATGCTACTGAAAGTGTTTCTAGTCTCACTCTGAATATTGCAGAAAGGATAGTTATGTGTTCAACTATATCATTTATGTAAAGGTGTGTGTCCTTTATTCCAGTTTTCTTAAAAAACAACTGATATCTCATAAAAGCTGTACTCTCTCCCTTTGATATTGAAGATTGTAATTTAACGTTCTACACTCACGATACTCTCTGTCCACCTGAGTTTTAGAATCAGAACTAGACAGGTTATTTGTTGTATCTGGTTAAGGATACACAGTTGGGTCAGAGTTCAAGAAGACTGAATAAAGACTGGTTGGATGCTGGCACCCCAGATCACTCTTCCTGCTTCCTGTGGGTGCATATCGGTGCATCAAACACAACTTTCCATCTCATCTGATTCTACTGTCCTCTGGCACCCAACCTTAGCTTAAGTCTTGAAGTGTGCATGTGCGTGTGTGTGGGGGGTGTGGGTGTGGGTGTGTGTGTTTGGGGATGACATCTTCCTTGTTTCTTAAAATTCTCTGGGACTATTCCCATGAAAAGAAAAAAATACATATCTGTGCTCACAGTTTATAAATAACAGTGTTCAATACCATCAGTGGCTGATGGAAAAGTGCTAGCAACTTGTCACCTGTAGTTATTCAACCCATCAACAAACAGTCCTCCCATGTATGATCCTGTTCTAGGCACTCCACACTGACCAAATTCAGCTGCAGAGTGGACTTTAGCGTTGTCTTCCGCAACTGTGAATATCCTGTTCAAAGACAAACAGCAAGATTCTGTTGAAATTCTTCATGTTAATGGCCTTTGAACTATGGAATCCATTCACCGGCAGGAGTGTCAGGAAGAATAATACCTGCTTTTAGAGACAGGGGAGAATTTCAGCTCTCTCATTCTTTCTTTAAATTTCCGTATTCTCCATTCTTAATACCCTTCCCCTAAATCTTTACAACTCAGGTAAGGAGAGCAGGGAGCAGATTTTCAGAGGTCTGGCGCTTTCGCTGCTGCATGCATACACTGTCTCTCATTCCCTGTAGTTTTCCATTCTGCTATAAGTAGGGAGAGGAGAAGGAACACTGCAGGCAACCTTAAGCTGATGGCTCTGTGGCTCCCTGCCTGCCGGAGGAGAAAAGGGAGGATGAAAGCAAGATTTCCAACAATTGCCATTGAACGCGTTGAAAGGAAGAGGCTGAGTGGAACGAGGGCAGGGAGGGGTTTTCGCCTTTCAAGACATCAGCAGCAAATAAGAAACTTCTGTGCTAGTGCAGTTACCAGGAGCCTCTCTTCTCTTCCTTTCCTCTGCTAGTGTTGTTCCTTGTATAGCCTATAGTAGGTTGGGATCAGATTAAATGAGATAATAGCAATGAAAATACTTTGAAAAATATAACGGGCTCTACAAAGCTTGAGGTTCTCTCTATTCGCCATTGATTTTCCTAGTAGTCAAGGTAGATTCCAGAACTTATTGAGAAAGAGCCATAAATAGTAATAACATATATTCACACACAGCTCCTAGTGAAGTTCCAAGATTTTCTCAATTACATACAGAGAAAATTGGACAAGTTCAAAGTTCGTTGAGACACAACAGCTGGAGTCCTTTCACCTCCCCATCAACTATAAGGGCAAACACAAACCCTATAATATCCTCTCCTCTACTTCCACACTTCAGGAAATACGTATGTAAAGAACCTATTAACATATAGGCTACATGAACATATAGTCCCAGTTTTACAAATCTGATATTCTGTAAACTAGCAGTACTATTCGTCGTTTTCACTTTCACACTTAGTTGTCAATATTATATAAGATCTCTGTTACGCATAGTAGGCATTTGATGCTGTTTCAGAGTTCTTCCAGATTTAAGATTCAGAGCTATAAGATCAGTTCCCAAAGTTCATACTAAAGATGTAGAGAGGCCACTAGAGGTTTAGTTAAATTAGGACTCGGACCCATTTAGATGCAGTGAGGGCATAATGCTGGAGTTGACAAATTAAAATGTTTGTACCTAACAAGACACAGGAACCATGTTTAACACCAACACCTTCATTTAACCTCCCTCCCTTCTACGCTTTGGAAAGATGTCTGTACCTTTTACAGAGCTGCATCTTGTGTGTTTTTGTCGTTTTATTGAATTGACTTTGATATAAAACCAAGATTCTTACAATTTTGCATGTTGTATACGGATGTTTGGATAAGTAGAAATATCTACTATTTTTCGGTCTCAGACACCTTCACATATAATGCTTCTAACAACCTCATTAGAGAAATAAGCCCATAGGCTCTGGGTGATAAACAATCCCTTGTAACCTCACATAGCTAGAAAGTATCAGAAAATGTTTTCAAACTCAGGTCTCTGACTCTCAGATCTTATTTGCCTCAGAGTGACTCTCAGACCTGCATTAGGTGCTTGGTTTTTACATCAGGACCTATAGAAATAAAATAAATGTTAAAATTATTTTTTGGAGGATTTTTCCTCTAATTACAGAATTCCAGGGTTTACCCTTGTGCTGAAGTTCCTAAAATAGGAAAAATGCTAGGGTCTCCCTTCACATATGTTCTGTTTACAGATATGGAATATTACAATTCATGGCATCCACTTAGTTTCTCCTTTGCATGATGACCTATGTGGAAAAGTCCCACAGGAGCATTGATCTGTGCAGGACACTATGGTCATGTATACATGAGCTACTTAAAGAAAAGGGCTGTGGCCAGGTGCAGTGGCTCATGCCTATAGTCCCAGCACTTCGGGAGGGTGAGGTGGGTGGATCACCTGAGGTCGGGAGTTCGAGACCAGACTGGCCAGCATGGCAAAACCCTGTCTGTACTAAAAATACAAAAATTAGCTGGGCCTGGTGGCGGGTGCCTATAATCCCAGCTACTCGGGAGGCTGAGGCAGGAGAATCACTTGAACCCAGGAGGCCGAGGTTGCAGTGAGCCGAGATTGCGCCATTGCACTCCAGCCTGGGTAACAAGAGCGAAACTCTCTTAAAAAAAAAAAAAAAAAAGGAAAAAGGCTGTATTCCTTCTTTTTTTAATAGCTCCCTGCAGTCTTAGAAGTGTGCACTATACCCAGTATAGCTACTACTATTAAAAGTCTTGAAAGAATGCTTGGAGTAGTTCAAGTCTGTTTCTTTAAGACTTACTCCTGTTTTGAAAAGCTTCAGTACAGCTAAGTCATGCAGGAGGATACATCTATCATTTGGTATTCTCTTTACATTCAAAATGAGTAAGACATCCTAAAACACTTCCAACTCCCTGAGAATGTGTATTATACGGCCTACAACTCCATGTGATGCCTTGATATCTTTGTGCCTCACCGGGCCCTAAAAAGCTAACCGTGAGTTCCCCTGTTCTTGCCAGATGTGTGCTCTTGACCCCCAGTGAAGAAGGCTTCCATGTGGCTAGTTTCCCTATTAGTCAGAGCAGCTGCACTCCACCAGTCTGCAACCTAACAGGCTTTCACTTTCTTGCCATTCAACAAATTTCTTCAAACAATCCAATCACATTCTCCTGTGGGAGCCAGGGGTCATCACACCCCCTTGTTACTACAAAGCGTGCGTCACCATGACCCTTGATTGTTCTGAGTCCAAACCCCAGTGTGGTCCTGCACGGTATGGGATGTTCTTCTCCTCTGGGCTGTGAGTATATGTGACCAACAAATTGCTATTTCATCTGTCCAGGGTTTGGTGTTTGGCCATCTTGTATTATTTAGGATGGGGGACTTCTCCCTCACCGATGGGGTGAACAGGAGGCCACTAGAACAGAATGATAATTCACTTTATTCAGGAGAATTTTAGTGTCCATCAACTAATACTGCTCATCAAAAATTTGCACATCGTGGCTGTTCTAACTTTGATGGTTTAATTAAATGAGGATCTGTGTATATCGTAAGGCTTTGTGGTCAAATGTGGTTATCCTCTGTGTATAAATTTTGGATTTTGTCTTTTGCTACATTTTCATAATAAAGGTGATTAGTCTGGCTTCGATAGGCATCAGCCAGGTAGTAAAAATGAATCTCTTTTTAAATCCAGTTTGAATGCTTAGATCAAATGTGTTTCCCTCTTTCACCATTCTTAATGGTGGATTTTGTTAACGCAATAAAAGTGAAATAATGATACTTTGCTTTTAGCAAATGTCTTCACTTTTCAAGATACTTTGCATTTTCAAGGTATCAGTAGATTTATAGTTATCTGGACAGTTCAACAGTGAAGGAAATGATACTTTTTCAAAGTTTCTGTACAATCTTTTCACTACTCCAAAGAGTTTGAAATGATCGTGTAGATCAGTCGTTCCCAACTGGGGCCAATGTTGCTCTTAGGGGATAATTGGCAATTTGTGGGAGTGTTTTGGGTTGTCTAATTAGGGCAACAGTGCTTCTGGCATCTAGTTGATAGAGACAAGTGAGGCTGTAAAGCATCCTACAATGAATAGAACATCCCTCATAATGAAGGTATTATCCAGTCCCAAATGCCCAAAGTGCTGAGGTTGAGATTCCCTGATTTAGAGCATATGGCATGCTGCTTGCTCTTTTCAAATTACACAAACCATTATGTGAATGATTTGACCCAAAAATCAGCCACAGCCAGAAGTTGGCTTATTCAGAAAGTAACTCCTGAGAACATTCCTAGAAATAGTTCAAAGCACCACAGTAGAGGCTGGGGGTGAGGGCACAGCTGATCCATGCTCATCCTTTCAGTCTGTATGTAATCTCTATACCCCACAGTCCCTTTGTGCCTGTCCGGATACAGCAGAACCATATTCTTCCATGACAAAGCAAAAATTCCCAGCCCAATGCCATAACTTTCAGTTCAGAATAGACTTTACAGAATATTTGTGTCTTTTTCATGTGATACTGAGGTTTTGATATTTAAGTATTTATATAGGGATACTAGCTTCTTTCACGTGAAATTTGTAACTTAAAACACGGACAAGTTTTTATTTTGGAAGAAGAATCTGCTCAACAATCAAATAACCCTTTTAAGTGTCCCTCAAGTTATAAATGAGCCTACTTTTGATCGTATCCAGTTTTTTATCGCTTAAATTGTGGGGAATCTAATACATGTTGGTAAAAATGTCTTCTGCGGGCTCATTAGTAGTTTTAAATGGAGGATCCGTGACTTAATTGAACTGAATTCCTGCCCTGCCTTGCCCTCTTATGTGTACACAGCTCTGACTCATTCATTACACAACCTTTGGAAAGAGAGTATGTGCTTAGAGACGGAGATGTGGGCCTGCCTGTGCACGTCAGTGAAAAAACTCATTGAGAATCCTGCTTAGGTTTAGGTTTCCATTACCACTATCATTGCAAATCTGACTGAATGTGATGGCTCCTACATAATTACACATGCATACACCTCATTCATGTAAATGAAATAAGCTTACGAGGCAAGCAATCATCTTAACTTGATAGTCACCACTCTTATTTCTTTGGGAATTAGGTGATATTTCTAGGAATATTGCTTCCCTTAGTCCTGACAGTGAGCCACACTTTGTTTACAAATGGATTATGTCTGGTATTGGTACATTGACCCCAGTAAGATCCATTGGAGAAGTTTTCATTGTGAAACTTTATCGCTTCTTAATTAATAACTTTATTATAGTTTAACTAGCATACATTTATTCACTCTAAGTATATAATACTGTAGGTTTAGTAAATTCATATAGGTGTGCAACCATCACCATGATCCAGTTCTAGAACGTTTCTGTTACCCCAAACTGGTCCCTCATGTCCATTGTCAGTCCTCGCTACCCTCCCAAGCCTCAGGCAATCCTCTTGTGCTTTCTCTTTCCTTAGATTTGCCTTTATCAGAACTTTCACTTAAATAGAATCATACAATACACAGGTTTTGGTGTTGAACTTCTTTCACTTAAACCATGTTTTGGAAGTAAATCCATGTTGTTGAATGTGTCAGTAGTTCATTTTTATTGCTGAGTATTTCAATACACAGTTATACCTGCTTTGTCTAGTTACCAGTTGATAGACATTTAGATTATTTCTAATTTTTTTTTTTTTTTTGCTTTATAAATAACACCTTGTGTAGCTATATGCTTTCATTTTCCATGGGCAGATATGTAGGAGGAAAATTACTGGGACTTTGGTAGATGTGTGTTTAAGTTTTAACGAAAATACCAAACTATTTTCTAAAGTGACTGTACTATTTCACATTCCTTCTAACAACACATAAGATGGTTCCAGTTTCTCCGCATCCTTGCTAACACCTAGTATTATCAGCCTTTCTGATTAGATACATTTTAGTGGGTCTATAGTGGTATCTCCTGTGGTTTAAATGTGTATTTTCCTGATGGTTAATGATCTTATGCATCTTTATTTGTGCCCTTTCTGTATCTTCTTTGGTGAAAGGTGTGTTTGAATATATTGTATTGAGACAATGTTTAAATCTCTCACCTTATATTTTTCAGTCCCAATGGGTTGACAATTAATTGATTTCTGAGCTATAAGATTAGGCACTTCCCAGATATTTTAGTGAATAATTGGGAATGGGGATCAGAGGCATTAGCACTTTTGGGAGGTATTGCTTTAAATTACAAAGCTTCCTTCACTGCTTAATATATCTGACTATTTCAAGGTAACCATGTACACTATTTCTTAATAGGTGCTACAAAGCAGTCTGGTGCCAAAGATTTTAATCTCAAAATATTTTATTTATCTCAATGAGAGATTTGAGATTTTATTAATCTCAAAAGCTGATTTCGAAAAGAATTCAGGAGGGATTTTGAATTCCTATTCTGAACTATTCTTATAGTTGTCTAGCATTCACTCATTCATGCAGGTAATAAATGCTAGATTAAACTATAAAAAGCTTTAAAAGTAAAGCACCTTAAAAATTATTGTTGCACTTCTAGGCAATATCTATTTCTTGCAATTCAAGCAACTCAATATCTTGGGCTGGTTTACATTTCAAGCTCTCAGTCAGATCCTTTGTTTTATGGAAAAGTTATTTAGTCAGGGTTCTAGCCACTAGTTTCTCCAGCAGGCTTTGCTTTGCTTTGGTGCATTGTGTTTTAGTTAAATTAAAATAAAAAGATTTTTCTGGCTCTGTAAAGCAGGTGTTATGGCTGTACAATAATATTCTGTTTTAAAAAATTATAGTTTGTTTCACAAGCTTAAGAATTATAATAACATGGAATTTAAAAGTCTTTGTTGCTTTGTGTTGTAAACTCATTCTGGAAAAGTTGAGGAAGGTATACGATTATTTTTCTTTGGATTTGTTGGCTCAGGGTCATTTTTCTAGAATGACTTGATGTGAAAGAGCATGAACTATTCGGAGCAAAGCAGAACTGTTCACAGTTGGAGAGATTCTATACCTTTCCACAGCAAGTCTTTTGGCTTACATTTCCCTGCAACACGTCAAGCCACGGTGAAGCTTTGAAAGAAGATGCCCAGTGAAAAGTGTTTCACAATTCTAGGACCTCAGCCTATGTTGCTTCGAAATACATTGGTTCTGTGCCTGTAAATTCCTGATTGGGTTCCCACTGATTTACAAAATTAAATCCCATTCTCACTCTACTGCTCCTGTAAGCTGATTCTGTCAAGGCTAAGGCCACATTTCCTGGATACCCTTGTTTCTCCAGGATCTAACAAAGAGCCACATGTGTAGAATGTAATCAGTCATTGTGGACTAAATAAATGTTAAATGTTATCTTAACATTGTTAAATGTCAACATCACAAAATGGTGAATGAATATCTTAATACCTCACTGTCTGACTCCCAGAGATACTACATTCTACTCGGTATTTTCAGGTTTCTTCAGATTTGTTTCTTTTGGTTCAAACGTTAAAATGAAGAGATCACCACTGTATATTCTGATATGATGCTAATAACATTGCAGGATATGTGGAACTACCAATATACAACTATATCATTTTATTTTTCCTGTAATTTTTCAAATATATTTTATTTTGCAGTCATGCATTAGATTCATGATACATAAAACTACTATGCCTTAAAAGGGAGAGTTACAGAGGCATATGGGAGAGAGTTCTTGCCTTCAGAGAAGCTTAGAATACAAGGTAGGATGCTGAGAGGTATACAAATAATATAGGTACAAGTGGAAAGAATGGGGTGAGGATGCAGAGAAAATAGTGATTGTGGAAAGAATCATCCTCAGACTTCCAAATGGGAGCATGGGTGTTGTGGTCTACCTGCATTTGTATTCCCTCCTTTTACTAGCAGGACTGTAAAATGCTCCAGTCACTCCAGAAAACAGTTTGTTTCTTGAAACACTAAACATACACTTACCGTAAGGCTCAGGAATTTGGGCTCCTGAATATTTACCCAAAATGAAACTAATGTTCCCACAAAAAAAGCTGTACACAATTTTCCATAGAAGCCTAATTTTAATAGCCTAAAACTAGAAACAACCAATATGCCCCTCAATTGTGAAACAAACTATGGTATGCCCATATTGGGGAACATTATGCAGCAATAAAAAGCAATAAGCTATTAATATACACAACCACTTGGGTGGATCTTAAGGTGAGCTGGGAGCAGGACAGCAGGTGGACAGAAAGCACAACTCCTGAGTCTCAATGATGTGACTAATGGTCAAGAGTGTGCCTTGCCTTAGTTCAAGGTTGAAGGGTGTTAGAGTGATATATACAATTTTCCAGATCTGAACTATTAATTTTTCTGAGCATGAGTATAATAAGGTACCATATTACCTATGCTTTTTCAGAGTCTATCATTAGCTGGTTTATGAGTTAAAGTTTATGGAAACTATATGATTTTACTGGATATATATTAGATTGAAAAATGTGGCCTATAGAAATACACGTGTACCATTTTATTTTCTAGCTTTCGTGAGTGTTGTGCTATTATAGAAGTTCACAAGTATTGCAGATGACAACTCCCCACACCCATTTTTACTGTCTGTTAGTGAATAAAATTTGCCATGATTTAGTATTACCCTTCTGAAATAGGGCTGCAAAGGATTTTTTAACATCTTTTCCACTCAAACACACATGGAAATTCTTAACAGTCTAGCACCCATTTTTTAAGTTACCCTTTTTGATTGAAATAATTATCAATTAACAGACAGTTATAAGGTAAAACAGAGAGGTCCAATGTATCCTTCACCCAGTGTCCCCCAATAGTTACATTTTATCTAGTTACAGTACAATATCAAAACCAGAACTTTGATATTGGTACAATGTGCATTTATAGTACTGTCATTTGATCACAGGGGTTGTTTTGTGTAATCACCACTGTAATCAAAATACAGAACTATTCCTTCACCACAAAGAGCTCCTTTATGCTAATAACTTCTAGTCTACCCAAATCCCAGTCCTTTCCCACCATCCCCAACCCCTGATAACTACAAGTTTATTTTCCATATCTATAATTTTGTCATTTCAAAGTTTTATATAAATAAAAACATGGAGTATGAGAACTTATGACACTGGCATTTTTCATTCAGCATAATGCCCTTAAGATCCGCCCAAGTGGTTGTGTATATTAACAGCTTATTCCTTTTTATTGTTGCATAATGTTCCCCAATATGGGCATACCATAGTTTGTTTCACCATTGAGGGGCATTTTGGTCATTTCTAGTTTTAGGCTATTACAAATAAGGCTTCTGTGGACAATTGTGTACAGCTTTTTTCGTGGGAACATTAGTTTCATTTTGGATAAATATTCCGGAGCACAAATTTCTGAGTCTTATGGTAAGTGTATATTTAGTGTTTTAAGAAACAAACTGTTTTCTAGAGTGACTGGAACATTTTACAGTCCTGCTAGCAACAGGAGAGAGCCAGCTTCCCCATTCCCTGCTAACATTTGGTATTGTTGCTACTGTTTACTCGACCTGTACTGGAGGTGTATAATGATATTTCTTGGTGGCCTTTATTTGCATTTCTCTATTGGCTAGTGATATTGATTGTGTTTTCTTGCACTCATTTTCCATCAGCGTATCATTCTCAGAAAAATATCTCTTCATATGTTTGTCATTTTCCAGTTGAATATATATATATATATTTACTGTTGAGCTTTGAGAACGAGTTCTATATTCTAAATATGAATCCTTTGTTGAACGTATGGTTTGCAATAGTTTCTCTCAATCTATAGTTTGTCTTTTCATTCTTTTGACAGTCTTTCATACAGCAAAGGTATTTAATTGTGATTAAGTCCAATTTACAGATTTTAAAAAATATCTAGTACTTTTAGAATCACATTTAAGAACTTTTCATGAAGTTCCAGGTCCTGAAGGTTTTCTTCTAGGTTAACTCCTAAAAGTTTTAGATTTTTTGTGTTTTCAGTTAAATCTATGACCCCTGTTGAGTCAGTTTTTGTAAAAGGTATGAGATTTAGATTGAGGTTTACTTTTTTTGTCCAAAGATGTCCTATTATTATTCCAGGATCATTTGTGGAAAAGTTCATCCTTTTTCCATTGAATTGTCTTTGCATTTTTGTAAAACATCAGCTAGCCTTCTTCACCTGTCCCATTTATTTATGCATTTATCATGCTACCAATACCACATGATCTCCATTACTGGAGATATATAATAAAACAGGATGGGATAGAGTAATTTCTTAATTTCTCCCCATTTATTCTTGTTTTTCTTTTTTTCTTTTCTTCTTTCTTTCTTTTTTTTTTTTTTTTTGAGAGAGGGTCTTGTTCTGTCAGTCGGCCTGATCTTGGCTCACTGCAACCTCTGCCTCATGGGTTCAAGCGATTCTTGTGCCTCAGCCTCCCCGGTAGTTAGGATTACAGGTGTGACCACGATGCCCAGCTAATTTTTTGTATTTTTAGTAGAGACAGGATTTCACCATGTTGCCCAGGCTCATCTTGAACTACTGAGCTCAGGCAGTCCGCCTACCTCAGCCTCCCAAAGTACGAGGATTACGGGCATGAGCCACTGTGTCCAGCCTATTTAGCAATTCTAGTTCCTTTGCTTTCCCATAAAAATTTAGAATAATCTTATCTATAGCTATTTTACAAGCTCATTGAGATTTTGATAGAAATTGTATTAAACGTGTGTATTAATTTGGGTGAAAATCCACATCTTTACTATATTAAGTTCCAAGTCATGAATATAGTATATCTCATTTATTCAGAGATATTTGATATCTTTAGTCAGACTTTTGTGGTTTTTCAAAATACAAATCCTATACACATTTAGTTGAATTTACATCTAAATACTTTTCTCTTTTTTTGGAGTGATTGCAAATAGTATTGTATTTTTAATTTTGTTTCTACCTGTTTCTTGCTATTGTATAGCAATATAATTGATTTTTGTATGTTTATCTTGCATTATCTGGCCTTGCGAAATTTACTCATTAGTTCTAGGAGTGTTTTCAAACCATTCTTGAGATTTCCTATGTAGACAATCATTTCATCTGCAAATAGGGACAGTTTTATCTCTCCCATTCTGATTTATATGACTTTTCTTCATTTTCTTGCCTTATTACACTGACTAAAACTGTTGGAGATGAAGAAAGATTCTGGGTGGTTATGGCCATCTTCATGAAACAAAGGAGAGTTTAACTTGGCAAGAGCAAAACGTACAGTTAGATATTAAATTATTGTATGAAAACTCTTGATACAAGGCAAAGAAGGGACTCGTGAGATGGTTTATCATTACAATGAGAAGAACCCCAAATAGGAACCCAGAGTAAGTGTTAAGCTCTTACATAAGAAGAGATTAAGAAAGTAATAAGAAACATCGAATAGGAAAACTACCAAGTTTTTCATAATTTCTTTTATTATTAATTTTTATTTTTATTGCAATGGTTTTTGGGCTACAGCTGGTTTTTGGTTACATGGATACATTCTTTGGTGGCAGTTTCGAAGATTTTAGTGCACCTGTCACTTGAGCAGTGTATACTGTACCCAATATATAGTCTTTGATCCCTCACTTCCCTCTCAACCGTCCCGGCTAAGTCCCCAGAGTCCATTATATCATTCTTATGCCTTTGCATCCTCATAGCTCAGCTCCCACTTATAAGTGAGAACATACAACATTTGGTTTACTATTCCTGCAAAAGACATTATTATGTTCTTTTTTTTTTATAGCCGAGTAGTATTCCATGGTGTATATACACCATATTTTCTTTATTCACTTGTTGGTTGATGGGCATTTAGGTTGGTTCCATATTTTTGCAGTTGTGAAGTGTGTTGCTATATGTGCATATGTCTTTTTCCTATAATGATTTATTTTCCTTTGGGTACATACCCAGTAGTGGGATCACTGGATTGAAGGTGGTCCCACTTGTAGTTCTTTTGATAATCTCCATACTGTTTTCCCATAATTTCTTTTTCTTAATTTTTTCCCAAATTGGAAGGTGTCACCCATATTTTACGTCTTGAAATTTATTAGAATTTTGTTCTCATTCTTGAGTCTGGAATCTAAAATCTAAAAAATGTCAAGTAGCAGAAAGCTTTCTTTTTTGAGACTGGTTTTCAAGTTTTTTTGTGTGTGTGTGATTGTGTGTGCAAAAACAAGTATGCGTTGTTATTTAAAATTATTAATTTTACCTTTTCACTTTTTACCTTCTCATCTTTGTTAAATAATATTAATAAATCTTTACTTTCTTACAAAGTCTCCTTGCCCAGAGCTTCAAAACTTTCCTTCGTGGAGAAATCTATGAGAGGATGTTTGAAGGAGATTCTTAAGATCAAATAAAGGATAAGTGGTCAAGGAAAATATTTAATAACTTATAAAGGTTGACAACTTTTAGTAACCTTCCTTTCTACTTATTATAAAATAACAGTTGGTAAAAGGAAGCTGAAAATAACTGCTAATCTTAGCGTATTTATTAAAGAGTTATGCCAGATGGAAATTTCGTTAGATGTTAAAAAAATATAAGCAAACAATAGACAAGCAGAAAAATGGGGCTGCAGTGGGTAGCTGAAGCATCTTTCAGTTAAATCATGTCATGAATACTTCCTTCACATACAGTCTTGTATCATTTCTTATGGGATTTTGTTGTCATGACAACAAATTTTACAAGAGCATCTTCAGCTTTCATAGTTAGAATTACACAAAAAGAGTTTGATACAATGAACACAGGTGAGCTTTGGTTATTACATTTGGACAAAAGCCCCTTGCTTTATCACAGTTATATCCGTGAAAAAATTAAAAACGTGACACTTTTTTTTGCAACAGAAAGCCTTTTTCTATAAAATTTTCCTTTTTTTGTTCTGAGAAAAAAGGTAAAAGGTTCCAAATATTTCTCAGCTTAAATACTATTCTATTAAAAGGCAATTTGTAATGAATAAGCCATGATAGCCCCTAATACATGAAAGGACTTTGAAATTATGTTGTTTCTTATAGAGATGAATTTTGATGAAGTACTAATAAACCAAATATAGTGGAAAGTACAGGCTGAACATGAAAATACTGTTAAGAACATGATGGTAATCTGTATTGGACATATTTTTATTATCTTACTTGAAAGTCTCATTAACGTAACAACAAAACTCTGGTTGTCCTGTTTCTCATTGCAAATAGCTTCATGACAAATGAAAACTCTTTTGTGTTAATTTAAATTGCATACAACTGCAGTACTATTTTATAGCTATGCATTTACAGATAATTATCTCAAAATAAGCAACACACGCCTGTAATCCCAGCACTTTGGGAGGCCGAGACTGGCTGAGGTCAGGAGCTCAAGAACGGCCAACATGACAAAACCCCATCTCTATTAAAAATACAAAAATTAGCCAGTCGTGGTGGTGCACGCCCATAGTCCCAGCTACTTGGTAGGAAGTTCTTTACATTTGTTGAAAATATTTTAAATTGCTTAGTGATAATTTATATTTTAATCTGATTAACCCACTCTAAAAGCTCTAAGTTTAAAGCTATGCACAGACACACATACACGTTTCAGTAATCCTACTCATTTCAGAAATGTTCTATCAGAATTATAGATATTGTAAAAGTCATGTTCTTTTATTTTTAAATTACTATCATGATGGCAATTAACTGCTAAAAACAACGTCTAAGTAGATAACCCGCCAGACTCCATTTTAAACATGTGGCTTTATAATTCTTATTATTTACTTACAAATAGTTCAAGGCTGAATTACAGAGTTATAAATTTGGAATTATTCTAAAAGATAAGAGAAGTGTTTTGGCCTTTTCTTTGCAGATATGACTGATGGTAATTATCACCTCTATGTGAGGCTGTGGCTCAGAAGACTGATACCAAGTGGCAGGCCTCACCACACTGCACCCACATGACATCGATTTTTGATTTGTGGCTAAAACCATTGTCTGCTATAATGGTTGCACTGGATAAATTGCATACACACTTTTGTGGTTGGGAATTACTTAGACCTCTTATTCAGAATCTGTACTTTCATCATTTATGTTGAAGCGGGCAGGTTGCAGCAAAAACAGTCTGTTGCTAAGTATTTCTCACTCACATCTTAATGAGCAACCAGGCCATTAGAAAGTCTGAAGACAGGCCGGGCGCGGTGGCTTACGCCTGTAATCCCAGCACTTTGTGAGGCTGAGGCGGGCGGATCACGAGGTCAGGAGATCGAGACCACTCTGGCTAACATGGTGAAACCCCGTCTCTACTAAAAATACAAAAAATCAGCCGAGCGCGGTGGCTCACGGCTGTAATCCCAGCATTTTGGGAGGCCGAGGTGGGCGGATCATGAGGTCAGGAGATAGAGACCATCCTGGCTAACACAGTGAAACCCCGTCTCTACTAAAAATACAAAAAATTAGCCGGGCGAGGTGGCGGGCGCCTGTAGTCCCAGCTGCTTGGGAGGCTGAGGCAGGAGAATGGCGTGAACCTGGTAGGCGGAGCGTGCAGTGAGCCGAGATTGCGCCACTGCACTGCAGCCTGGGAGACGGCGAGACTCTGTATCAAAAAACAAAGGCTCTGAAGACACAGGATTTATTGATAGACAACTGTTTAGCGTCAGCATTCTTACAGCTGTATTCAATGCCGAAAGTAAAGCCATACTCCACCTTCTGTCTCTTCAGATGGCTACCTGCTCAGCCTCGTGACCAGATCGGAGCCCAGAAAAACACAAAAAACAACAAAAAACTCTTAAGTAATCAGAGTATGACGTTGGTTCTCCCATAAGCTCCTCCTCTACATATTACCTTTTTCCTTCTATTCTCTAGCCAAAGGTTTAGTGTTATCATTGTTTAATATAGTTGCAGCCTCAGCCTCCATTTTTAGCTGATGTAAGTTATTTGAAATGTAGTAGTACCCATCGCCTATGGCCTGGTTAAAACTTGCTCTCCCTGTGTTTGTGGTGGTTCGTGATACAGCTTGCTTATTTCTCATCTCACTGATCCCAAACTTGACACATTACAGCTGCTGGCCACAATAAACCTAGTGGCCAACACCTGAGTCCTATAATTACGGGTCCCTGCTTGTCACACAGGTGTTTTCTCTAAACTATCCAATCCACACCGCCCCACGGGAAACCCTAAAGAATAATGCCCATGGAGCTTAATAAATAAGGCCCACAGGTCCTACCTTTTTCACTTATTTCCCCCACTCACTGCTTGAGCTCTCTGCTGCTTGCCGGCTTCCTGTCAGCCTCCTGTCAGCACCACTCATCGCTCTGAGATCTGTAAGTAGCACTTTTCTTCTGTTTCATGATTTTCTTTTTGTCGTGTCATTGTCTTACCTGATTTACACACCTGAACCTAACTTTTCTCTGGTCAAGGCTTTCCTAGAGAGAGGCTAGCTTTAGTTATATCCACTGTTTCTTTTCTTTTTTTTTTTTTTGAGATGGAGTCTCGCTCTGTCGCCCAGGCTGGAGTGCAGTGGTGTGATCTCGGCTCACTGCAACCCCCGCCTCACAGGTTCAAGCAATTCTCCTGCCTCAGCCCATGGAGTAGCTGGCACTACTGGCGCACACCACCATGCCTGGCTAGTTTTTGTACTTTTAGTAGAGATGAGATTTCACTATGTTGGTCAGGCTGGTCTCGAACTCCTGACCTCAAGTGATTTGCCCGCCTTGGCCTCCCAAACTGCTAAGATTACAGGCGTGAGCCACCGTGCCTGGCCTACTTATGTCTACTCTTGATACAGAGGCCTCAAGACCAACTTAGAAACTATAACAAAACTCATAACACTTAATTTCCTTGTATAAATTCATGTCAATATACAGAGGTATATGCCTTGATAACCGAACATTTTTCATATTCTTCTGAAAACCAAACAAAGCCAAAACTGTTTGAGTGGGATATAGTTTTCCATAGCTATGTCTGTTGTCATGTCTTGTTAACATACGAGTTGTTATATTTATTTTCAAGTTGAAAGATCTAAGTTAAATTTGCCAAATCTCTATATATCAGTATGTAGTCATCTAAGTATCTTCTGGCCCCTCTCCCAGCTGTTTTATCCTGTGAATTTCTAGTCAGTTTCTTTATTGTTATACTTTTCATATTGTACCTAATGTGCTTCAAAGTAGTCATCTTAAAATATGTGACTCCTACTGTTGTTCCTCTTTCTTCATTTTCACTTAGAACCCATCTACATTGGGTCATCAAAGTATGTAGAAATACTTCTTTTCCAGGACTTTCTTGATTTCTCTACAGAACTTTACAATGGAAAACTTTCTTCTTTTTCCTGGCATTTTCATTCTTCTTTCCTCCTTAGTTGAACTTCTACAGTATTATGATGACTCCCTGATATCTAGGGCAAGTCTTGGCTCCTGGTGATAAGAGATTTGGGAAGCTCTGGGAGACAGGTAGAGGTCCCCTTGTGTTCTGGTTTTTGTTCCCACACAAGGACCAACCTTTTTTCAACTCTCTAATTCCTTCACCTAAGTTCTGGGCTTGGTCTACTGCCTGTTTCTTCCTTGATCTTGGCATTCTCCTTCCAACATATATTCCTGCCCTCACACTCCAGGCTACTGCTCTCTGCTCAAAGATTACCCAGTGCCCCAGTTCTGGAGTGCTTTGTGTCTGTGTGCATGGAGGACATACTCGTTCTCCCTGATGTCAAGGCTGAGATTCCCTGCTTTACTTAGTCAATTGCCGCATTCTGTAGATTGATTCTTTACAGAATCAAAGTCAAAGCTGTCTTTAATTTGACCTGATGGCTGTTACCATTTCAGGCTCCCATAATCTCATCTATGATGTATTACAATACAACTGGTGTTAGTAGCGCTGGTGTTCTCCCAGCCCACTTGAACTGAGTCCGTTCTTCTCCAAAAACTTCCATGATCCTCAATGAAAGAAGTAATCACTTCTCTTGTATTATCTACGTGCTTAGTGCTTCTGAGAGGAAGACTCACACTGTCTCAAATAACACTAGTGTTTAGACCTAGTGCTATTCTAAGCACTCTGTAAATATCAGCTCATTTAATTTTTACAACTCTATTTTCCTGGTTCTGCAGATAAGGAAACTTGGGCATAGAGATGTTTAGAAACTTGTCCAAGGTGGCCTAGCCAAAACAAGGGCAGAGTCATAATTTAACCCAACTGTTCTAACCAGCATCCACATGCAAGCTCTCTAATTACTATTATCATCTCTCCAAGGGTATTCAAGAATATTCAACAAGTTGTAGTGGTAAGAATAATCTGGGTTTACTTTAATTTTTTTTTCTATTTTCCATTTTGAATGCTAAATGTTATTTGGACAGTTGTTTTGTTTTGTTTTGCTTCAGTAGAATTGAGGAATCCTTGACTCTTAGTGATATTTAGTGATTTTTGTATCTAATCTGCACAAGTATTAAAATCTATTAGTTCAAGATATACTACCTTGAAATAATTAGTTTTCAAGGAGAACATTAAGTTAAGAATATTAGAGGCAGGTGTGAAATACCAGAGGGCCTCAAAAGTAAGCACTACTTTTTATTTTTGGTAGGAATTAAGAAAGCAGGTAAAAGCTATCTGAGGTCAAAGATGAGAGGCAGTGGGAAAATGAGAAGAGAAACAAAATGAAGGATTATTACAGCTTGCTCAGAAGAAAATAATGATGGTAAACTACAGACTCTACATGTGTCCTTTTGACATGTGGATGCCACTATTGGACACTAGAATTGCATAAGGATCATATGTAATTTAGTAGGACACATCTCCTATTGAGTTGGCTTAATGTCAAGACATGGGAAGAAATAAAAAAATATGCACAGGGAAAAACATTTCTAATAAAAATAGTTCAGTTTTGCTTTCATAATATTCATTCATGTGACGATTGAATGTGACATGGTTGAAATCTGAACCAAGTTTCAGTTATTTATCCAAATTTGGTGTAAAGGCCAATTAATATGTGAAACTTTTCATTGTCACAAAGAGAAACATTCTAAAAATAGCAGTGATTTAAAAATGTGCTATGCTCTCGGGGGAGAGTCATTCTCCTTGCTGTGTTAATATCTGTAAATACGAACTCCATGGCATATAAACCAGTAGGATTAGCTATTTCACCTTCGATTTACTTCTTTACCTCCTATTGATTTGTTTGATTAGTTAAAAATGAGGGTTAAGGATGGTGTGTGTTACAAAGATTAGGTCAATAATCAGAACTTGAAACACTTCCTGAATTTTGGATGAGACATGAGAAGTCATTTTTAAGAAGCCCTTTACCATATCTCTGCTTCTTGTACTCATTTGGAAAAGCATAGATTCTAGCAGAGTGGATGAAAGAAGGGGACAAAATCAAAGTTTTGTTCTACTCAACTATGGCCATATTGAGCTTCATATTTTCCAAAGGTATCACATACCTCTATACACAAATATGCTAAGACAATTTTAAATGAAATGCTTCTGTGTTATCCTGGTAGCCATGCCTGTCCATGAGACAATCAACAGTGGCTATATTTACAGATTACGTATCATTAAGTAAAGCAAAACAAAAACTCCTGAATTATTTGCTCTATTTAGATATCCTTTTTGTAGCAGGCGTGCCTGGCATTTTTATATCCCCATTCAAGGCTGACATATATAATTAAAACTCATTTGTAACTGCAAGATTGTTTAGATTTTAGACCGAAAAAAGTTTGAATTTATCACTGATGTTAGGAATTACCAACTAATAGTGTTAAAATGTAAAACCACTTTTGGTTGGTTTTATTGTTTTTCAATTCTCGAGAGTCAAAGCTCCTTTTTTCCCTTATTGCTGTACCAGGACAGACCTCTCCCACCAGGGGCCTTGATACCACACTGCTTGTAGAAGATTCTCAGTACCTCAAGTTAGCATCTTCTGCACCCTTCTGTGTAACTACAAGTATTTTAGGTCAAATGAGTAGGTTTTGGTGCACAGCAGCTAGTGGTCCTTCCTCCCTCCACCTCCATATCTCCTTCAAATGGCAATATAAATGATCTTCATGGGATCAGAATTTTTCCTGTAAATGTTTCTTTCTGAAACCATCTGTGGAAACTAGAGTTCTGTCTGACCCAATAGCCAGCCTGAGGATAATCCTGGTCATGATGTGATTTATCCCCAGGTTTCCTCTGGAAATCGGCTTAGCTCGATTCTGTACTACGCACCCAGTTTCAGAACTGAGAAACCCAGAAATTCCTGTCTGCCCATAGCTCAGCTAAAGGAGAGGTTTGCCTGGTTCAGATTGACTGCATTAAAATTATGCATAAATGAAAGTCTACTAATGAAATACTCATTTTGAAGCTGGTACTTCCTCTGAAGGGGAACAGAAAACGCAATACATAAAGAAAGGAAAATGCATGACCATCATGTTAATAGCTTTCTTGCTGGTTAGGACACAGTGAGCAAATAAAAGTAAGGGTAAGAATTTAACAAGACTGAGGATATTAAAATGAATCATTACCAAGAAGGGACCTAAGCCAAATACTGCTGTAGATTCCTTTTGTGAACTTTATCACGTCTTTGCAATGAGAGTTTTTATTTGCTGAGTCTTGAAATTGTTATTGTTAAGCAAGGGATCTAATAAGTCAAAAAGCCAGAAAGCTGCCATTCCTGCATATTTTTCAAACATTTCCTTGCTAGCTATAAATAATGAGGTAACTGTATGAGAGTCCTCTTGGACTTCTTTCAAAAGACACACTTAAAAGTGTGAGTGTGGGGGTGGTGGTGGTGGCAGGATATACATCTGTGGGCTCATCATTTTTGAAACTCCATTGTGTGAATTCCAGCAGTATTAGAACACCAAAGCCAAGTTTAATCAATGTAATTGTTTATAGACATGCTTGTGGCAAGAAACTGGAAAAGCACGACTTAATGTGGAATAACAGATCTTCATATCAGAAGAGAAAAATAATACTTCATAAAGTCTATGGGCTTATTTTACTCTAGTGTAAGTAGTTTAGGACAAAGCAATAGTTCTTTAAACACAGGAACTTCAGTTAATGACTAAGAAAAGTTGAATCTTTGCACTCAGTTCCACTAAATATAATTAATGTGAAAATGTGGTCAACATTGCCTCTTTATGTATATGGAGCATATATAATATCTGTTAGATATGTCATATGGACAAATATTACATATATGGGTCATACGTATACAACTGGTAAATTACTTAATCATTAACTTTGGGTTTCATGCCTTATGTATAATTTATGTCTATTCATGTACAGTTTCTTTTTCAAGCCTCACAACTTGTCAGCCCCTCTGGTTCCCTATCTTTCACCAGCTGCAGGAATTACTTGACCTCAGTGTATAGCGCTGATGGGACCAACTCTGACCTCCAGAAAGAAAGACTCTCCAGACAAATACTTTGTGGTCCAACAGCAAGTCACCCTGATTTGCCACTAACCTGGCTTTGAGCTTGAGTCCTGTTGACTGACTGGATAGTTATGTTACTCCTTGTGCCTAAATGTCAAATCAGAGATGGGCTTAGGTTAGGCTCTAATGAGAATTATCCTTGACTCACCCAAAAGGCCCATATCTCGGGGCAGAAAAAACCATTCCCAAACCCTTCCTCCTGTATGTTTCTCCTGCTTCTTTAATCCCTGCAATCTAGCTCTCAACCATGAGTTTGCTTTTTTCCCCCCACTTTGTTCTTTCCTTTGAACTACAAGGCATCCAAATTTACCTTCCACAAACGTAGCTGCTCATAAAATACTTGATCTCCTGGCTTCCAAAATTCTCGACCTTCTGTTCTGGTTGCCCTCTGGACTTGGTGTATCCTTTTTTTCATTTTATTTATTTATTTATTTATTATTATTATTATACTTTAAGTTGTAGGGTACATGTGCATAACGTGCAGGTTTGTTACATATGTATACTTGTGCCATGTTGGTGTGCTGCACCCATCAACTCATCATTTACATCTGGTATAACTCCCAATGCAATCCCTCCCCCCTCCCCATGATAGGCCCCGGTGTGTGATGTTCCCCTTCCTGAGTCCAAGTGATCTCATTGTTCAGTTCCCACCTATGAGTGAGAACATGCGGTGTTTGGTTTTCTGTTCTTGTGATAGTTTGCTAAGAATGATGGTTTCCAGCTGCATCCATGTCCCTACAAAGGACACAAACTCATCCTTTTTGATGGCTGCATAGTATTCCATGGTGTATATGTGCCACATTTTCTTAATCCAATCTGTCACTGATGGACATTTGGGTTGATTCCAAGTCTTTGCTATTGTGAATAGTACTGCAATAAACATACGTGTGCATGTGTCTACAGCCCTTCATGCTAAAAACGCTCAATAAATTCGGTATTGATGGAACGTACCTCAAAATAATAAGAGCTATTTATGACAAACCCACAGCCAATATCATACTGAATGGGCAAAAACTGGAAACATTCCCTTTGAAAACTGGCACAAGACAGGGATGCCCTCTCTCACCACTCCTATTCAACATAGTGTTGGAAGTTCTGGCTAGGGCAATCAGGCAAGAGAAAGAAATCAAGGGTATTCAGTTAGGAAAAGAAGAAGTCAAATTGTCCCTGTTTGCAGATGACATGATTGTATATTTAGAAAACCCCATTGTCTCAGCCCAAAATCTCCTTAAGCTGATAAGCAACTTCAGCAAAGTCTCAGGATACAAAATTAATGTGCAAAAATCACAAGCATTCTTATACACCAGTAACAGACAGAGAGTCAAATCAGGAATGAACTTCCATTCACAATTGCTTCAAAGAGAATAAAATACCTAGGAATCCAACGTACAAGGGATGTAAAGGACCTCTTCAAGGAGAACTACAAACCACTGCTCAGTGAAATAAAAGAGGACACAAACAAATGGAAGAACATACCATGCTCATGGATAGGAAGAATCAATATCGTGAAAATGGCCATACTGCCCAAGGTAATATATAGATTCAATGCCATCCCCATCAAGCTACCAATGAGTTTCTTCACAGAATTGGAAAAAACTGCTTTAAAGTTCATGTGGAACCAAAAAAGAGCCCACATCTCCAAGACAATCCTAAGTCAAAAGAACAAAGCTGGAGGCATCACGCTACCTGACTTCAAACTATACTACAAGGCTACAGTAACCAAAACAGCATGGTACTGGTACCAAAACAGAGATATAGACCAATGGAACAGAACAGAGTCCTCAGAAATAATACCACACATCTACAGCCATCTGATCTTTGACAAACCTGAGAGAAACAAGAAATGGGGAAAGGATTCCCTATTTAATAAATGGTGCTGGGAAAATTGGCTAGCCATAAGTAGAAAGCTGAAACTGGATCCATTCCTTACTCCTTATACGAAAATTAATTCAAGATGGATTAGAGACTTAAATGTTAGACCTAATACCATAAAAATCCTAGAGGAAAACCTAGGTAGTACCATTCAGGACATAGGCATGGGCAAAGACTTCGTGTCTAAAACAACAAAAGCAACAGCAGCAAAAGCCAAAATTGACAAATGGGATCTCATTAAACTAAAGAGCTTCTGCACAGCAAAAGAAACTACCATCAGAGTGAACAGGCAACCTACAGAATGGGAGAAAATTTTTGCAATCTACTCATCTGACAAAGGGCTAATATCCAGAACCTACAAATAACTCAAACAAATTTACAAGAAAAAAACAACCCCATCAAAAAGTGGGCAAAGGATATGAACAGACATTTCTCAAAAGAAGACATTCATACAGCCAACAGACACATGAAAAAATGCTCATCACTGGCCATCAGAGAAATGCAAATCAAAACCACAATGAGATACCATCTCACACCAGTTAGAATGGCGATCATTAAAAAGTCAGGAAACAACAGGTGCTGGAGAGGATGTGGAGAAATAGGAACACTTTTACACTGTTGGTGGGATTGTAAACTAGTTCAACCATTATGGAAAACAGTATGGCGATTCCTCAAGGATCTAGAACTTGATGTACCTTTTTTTCATTTTTTATTTTTTTTTAACTAGCTTATTGCCCCAATCTTAAATACATGTTGTGAGGATTTTTCTGTCTTTATGTTGTGAGGGTTTACTGAGACTCTTTAGTACCCAAAGATTGAGAACTTCTGTTTACTCCCTGAATTTAGTCTTACCACTAAAACTCTGTGCCCGTTTAATCAACTTATTTCCTTCTAGCTCTATTATAGCCTGGCCCTTAGCTCTAAGTTCTTTACCCTGAAGTCTTCACTTTCCTAATGTCAATGTTTAATGTGCTTTGACTGGGGAAACTTCATCAAGCTATGTGACACAGGGGACATATTAGATTGGTGCAGAAGTAATTGCTGTTTTTGCCATTACTTTTAAATGGGGAAACCCACAATTATATCTGTAACAACCTAATAACATAAAGCTTGAATTTGGTGCCACAGAGGCTTTTGTGACTGTTGGCATTTTTGTGTAGTTTTTCCTTCCAATTCAGTTGAAACTGAAGCTTTTGTGAGGGAGATTGTGCAATTTATAGCAATGTGCCTATCACAGGCCTGGCACACCTCCTGTGTCACTCGGAATTTGGTCAGAGATGTAAACCATCAGACATGTGATAGAATATGGGATTTCTTAGAAGAACTGGGCATGGTATAATTGTGAGGGCTGGTTATGCAGTTTATGTATGGCTGTTGCTTTTGCATCTGGTGCTAGGCTTGAGGTGAGCAGGAATTTGGGAAGGAAAGATAGGTGTGAACGGAGAGAGAACAAGGACAAACTAGAATCCGTAAGGGTAAACTGGAAACTGAGTTGGTTTCACAGCTTTCAAGCCTCTAGTTTCAATAAGGCCAATGACTTTCAGCAGAAGCTGACACTGTCTTTCAGTGTCCTAAAAGCTGGCCCGGGAGTAGGAAAGCTGAAGGAAGAGATAAGACAGAAGCCAATAAGGTGAGCCCGCATATCCACAACACACACGAACTTCACTTCTGACACTACACTCTCCTGCCAAGTAAACAAGAATCCAATTCACTTCTGGAGTCCATTCTTTTCACGAATTTCTCTTGCAGTCAGCCCTAGCCAAAACCCATAGAGAGAAAAGAATTCTGAGAAAGTTGAAGCTTAGCTACACTGAAAATACAGAGACACCCTATACCATTCTTTCTTTCTACTTCTGGTTCAAGTCTATAGCTAAAAAGGAGTGTTAAAAGAAATACATAA
Source organism: Macaca nemestrina (assembly GCF_043159975.1). Lineage (NCBI taxonomy): Eukaryota > Metazoa > Chordata > Mammalia > Primates > Cercopithecidae > Macaca > Macaca nemestrina. The sequence goes on from NC_092131.1 coordinate 45,409,034, forward strand.
ATTCTCTAAGTCTGGTTTAAATGACCTAACTGAATTGGCAATCTCTGATTCAATCAACATGATCAGTTTATTCCATTTGTCAGGAAATTGAGCATCTGATCAAGTCGTTTAGTCTTTGTTCTTGAAGCTGGATCAAGTTATTTCTCTTTGCACAGTGATTGTGTGTCTAGGATTTAACAGGACCTCTGAGGCTATGGCTATAGCAATTTTGTACTTCTTTCAGGCATGGTGGGAGGGATAATTGGTTTATGACACATGTGGCCCTTTTAAGCTTCTTGGGTGGAGGTGAGGGGCATCATGCCACCCACCTTCATAAAGCTGTTCATTTAATTGTCTTACTCATCCAGGCCCACTGCTGATAATCCTGATATGAACACCAGACACTGCTCTTCTAAGGGCAAGGTTATTTTCGTTTTAGAAAGATTTCCAAAGCTTTTTAAACCGGTTAGAGCTCTGAAGTCTGGAAGACTGATGCGTTTTTCACCATACTAAATAATACATTCAAGTGTAAGTGGCTTTCAAAATGAGGAACTAAAGAAAAGGCCACAAGACGAAGCTGCTCTTGCTGTGTCTCCAAGGTGACTGGCACATAGCAATAGGCCTGCCCCGACAAGGCTGGCAACAGTGGCCTGGGTGAAAAGGGATCGTGTAATCAGTACAGCTCCTTTCAAAGCTGTCGCTGACAGACCAGGTCTGACTAAATTCCTCAAAATCGCCACTTCAGGTTTTGGGAGATACAATTTGCATTTTTTTGGGCAGAAAAGAACATAGCCCACTGCCTGTATCAACTTCCAAATTTAAAAATCAAAGATGATATATTAATTTTCTGAAAATGAATCCCTTAAGAACTTAGATTTGTCACATTTGCGAGTGTGTACAGGGAGAGGAGTCTGAAATCTGAGAAATACGTCCTTGACCAACCTTAGGATAGGAGCAGCAGAAGGATAGGATTCAGTGTCAGCCACTTAACTGACTGGTATGTTTTTCTCTGAAAAATGTTAGCATTTCTTAATATTTGGAATGTCTACGGAATTTATATGTCAGCCAATATTCTGTTAAACTCAGAATATTACATCTGAGTTATAAGTACCACAGAGAAGTGATTCCAATTGCTAATTTCATTCCTAATTTTCTAAATTAACAGCTTCTAAATCTTCCAGCAACAAGTATATAATGTCAACAAGTCTATAAGTCTATAACGTGTCATCTAATCCTTGATAGAGATAAGAAGGATTTTGTCTTTAGGCTCTCATGAGAATAGTTTTTACCTTTAATCAATGATTAGATGATACATTATAGACTTGTTTTTACGGTCAGCCCCCCACATGTGTTGTGCATGTGTTGTACATCTCTGGATTCAACTAAATGCAGATCAAAAATATCTGGGGAGACAAGGAATGATTGCGTTTGTCCTGAATGTGTAGATTGCTTTCTTCCCTAAACAATACAATATTACAACCATGCAACATTTACATTGGGTAAGATATTATGAGTAGTCTGGAGATGATTTAAAGTATACAAGAGGAAGTGTGTAGGTTATATACAAGTACTACTTTTTTTGTATATGACTTGGGCATCTCTGAATTTAGATATTCTGGGGGGTCCTAGAACCAATCCCCTACATACACCAAGGGATAGCTCAGTTAGCATTAAATGGTTAAACACAATCTGATTAAAACCTCTAGTATTATGTGAAGGGCAATGTAAGGACCCTGAAGTATGGCAGTGGGGTCAGAGAAGGGATGGAATTGGTCTTTTAACTTTGATGGGAGCAGTAGGGGCAGTGGGAGTCGGGAGGGATGGAGAAAAAAGCCAATTTAGAGATTTCTAGCTTGGGCCGTTGGGTAGATGGTAATGCAGTGAACTGAGAAAGAAAATGCAGGAAAAGGAGCAGGTGGCAGATGAGAGATCAGTTTGCAACTAATATCTGGAACTAACGGCCGCATCACTGGTACCTCTGTGGAAATTCATGCTGGTTTTCCCGTCAGTATCCATTCTCCTGAGCACTAAAAAAACCACACTCACTTCTCCCCATCTGCATTTAGCGAAGGGGTAGAGCAGCTGCTTTCCATGTCCCTACAGTTGGAAAGCCCTGTGATGCTGTCAGCGTTTGTGTGGTTGGTTGGCACTGGTTCAACTCGTGGGTGGATTTCCCTGTTGGTAATAACTGTATTGGCTGTTTTCAGTGCTGGTGATATGTCCTCCACTTAGCATATGAAGCAAAATTGCTGAAATAGAGCACCAGAGAAAGCATCTTAAAATCATGTCCTTTTAAAATGTTAACTAATAAACTCTAGTTTGATGTTTTACCAGAGCCTGTGGGATTATGGGTAATAAAAACTAAAAATGTGAGGTTGATGTGCTGGAAGAAACAATAAAATTTGCTTTTTATGCACTTTTAGAAAATGCATAATGTTCTAGGTCAGGCAGCACAGTAGCTGTCATAATGTGTTGGCATCTTGTCACTCTTTATCTTCTGCATAAGACTGTGTTTGTTCAGACTGAATTGCATTAAGCTGTTCCTTATTAGAGTAAAACATACTCAGTTCCATAAATACTGAATTAAATTCACTTGGGTATTTTAATGGTGGTTTTTAATCCAGCCTCTTGCTTTTTATGCTCAATCTGAATAAACTCAGATGCATTAAGTGACAATTGAGATGTTCTTTACATTCTTATGTAATCAGAGAACGAGGTTTCATGAATATTAACTTATTGTGTGGGTGTGTTATAATGTACATTTAATTTTTTTTCTTGTCTACAAAGTATAACTTTTAATAAAGTGGTCCTGCCCTTGTGTAATTACTTGTATTTTTCAGAATACCTACCCACATGTAGTGTGCATTGGAATGTCGGTCATAGATGTTATACTCTGCCCAAAGAAAGAGTGATAATGACAATATGGCTCTCTAAAACATGAATTTGGAAAATTTAAATGGAGCTACATCTTTAAAAATATCTGAACATGTCATTTCTTAAAACCTTAAATCAGTTCCCCAGGTTTTGCCAAAGTTACTTTATTATAAACAAAAATTTGATTTCTTTAATGTCTTTACATAGGTACAATGAGCATTCCTTTGCTTCACCTCTGGATAGTCATGGAGTCATTTAATTCTTGCTTCAAGTGTTTTCTCTTACCCACCCATTCCTTTCACCACCCTCACCCTAGTTACATCTTTATCACATCTTCCCTGGGAATTCTGACAAGTCTTTTTAGTAGGACTTGCTGCTATTAGTCTATCCATTCTTCATCGTACCAGATTAATCTTCTTTAAAATGGATTTCTTATTCTTTTCAGAAGTGATCAATGGGTTCCTGTTTCTCACTTTATGGATGGGATATGAAATTGAATCCTGTACGATCCAAGGATTTTCATAACATAGAACTATATTAATTCAATATTTATATCAGTCATCCATTAGTCTTAAACTAGTATTTTTATTGTTCAACAAATTTTTCTTTCCCTATTGTATATTAGGGTTCTCTAGAAGGACAGAATAGGATGTGTGTGTATGTATATATGTATATGTATTTGGAAGTTTATTAAGTATTAACTTACACAATCTCAAGGCCCCACAAAAGGCCATCTGTGAGCTGAGGAGCAAGGAGAGCCAGTCCAAGTCCCAAAACTGAAGAACGTGGAGTCCAGTGTTCATGGGGAGGAAGCACCAGCACAGGAGAAAGATGTAGGCTGGGAGGCCAGGCCAGTCTCTCCTTTTCACGTTTTTTCTACCTGCTTTATATTAGCTGGCAGGTGAGGAGATTATGCCCACCAGGTTAAGGGTGGATCTGCCTTTCCCAGCCCACGGACTCTAAATGTTAATCTCTTTTGGCAACACCCTCACGGACATACCTAGGATCAATACTTTGTATCCTTCAATCCAGTCAAGTTGACACTCAGTATTGACCATCATACTATTGCTTCCCCTTCCTAATTGCCCTCCCAACTCCTCTATCCAAACTATATCCCCCCACTTCAATGTCCTGCTTCCAGGCTCATCCCCTCTTTGATATCCCCCTTGAATGTCCCCTGATTTAATTATCTCTACCACACTGTTTAGCAGCTAATAAGATGTTATTTGAATATGCAGTACTCTGAGGCGAAAATAAGCTTTCACTTTTTAAAAATTAATTGTGGGAAACATCCAAAATACAAAAATAGACAGTTTAGTATAATAAGCATCCATATATCCATCAGCCGGCTTCAACAATTATTAACTCACAATGAATCTTGTTCGGTCTGTGCCTCACCTATTTTACCTCCTGTAATCTTTTCGGGCAAATCTCAGGTATGTCATTTTATTTGTACATATAATATGAAATAAGCTTTTTGACAGTACTGTGTACATGTTCTTAATTGCCCTAGGGACCTGAATCCATCCTGCAGTAGTCAGGAGGCACCTACCTAGTCCAAATATTTATCTCCATATTCATGACCATAGCCATTACTACATATATTTTTCATATCTATACAATGCTTACATCTGTATGCATGTATCTGTCTGCATCCATAACTATATCTCATCTCTATAGGTTTATGTCTATATACCAAGAGGTTTCTAACCAAAAGATATGTTAACAAACTAGACCGCTATTATGGAATGAGAAGACCTCATATTCTACTCTTCATCCAGTACAAGCATGATTCGATATTACTAATGACATACTTTCTACCAATTTGTCACTGATTACCTGTCACCCTTGGAGTGATTGCTCTACATGTCTCACTGGAGCCCATGTTAAAACGAACTCTGAGGTCTCTGGCCAGCCACTTCTTTTTCATCCCTTTATTTTCTGCAATTGTACTGTCTTTTCTAATTGGCCAGTAAGAGATGCTTCTTTGGGCTAGATGAGTAACATCCTGATTATACTAAAGCTGGCAACAGTTCTAGCAATTTTCTGAAGGCAGAAATACAGATGCAATGACACCACCATGAATGTCGCAGCTTGGGATTCCTGGGAACTCACTGATACATAGACTTTCTTTAGGGGAAAATTTTGAGTGGTGGTGTGTCACCAACTCCTCTGGTAGCAAACATGCTTTAAACTTCAGCTCAACATTGGTGAGTACCAAACATGTTTGAAAGTATATTAGATACTGGGTAGTTTGAGTCTTAAAGGTATTGTCCCTGCAATAGATGGCCTTATAGACACTGAAAAGAATGTGTTTAATATGGTATTCACCATGACACTTTTCTTCCATTGCTCTCCACCCTTCCATTCTGTTACCGCTGTCCACAGATTCCTCCAATTTGACCATTCATCCTGTGTTTCTGCTGCAGGCTCCTCTGTCAGTTCTTCAAATGTCGATGTGCTTCAGGGCTCTCTATTTTGTCCTCTTCTCTTTTTATTGTGTATATTCTCCCAAAGATATCTCATGTCCTCTGGCCTGGTGATTAATAGCGATACTTCTAATTAAAATAGCTCCTGCAGTCTGAGCTTGTATCTCTCAAAGTTTACAGGACGTTTCTTTTCTCTCTCCCAATGTTTTACTCCTCTCCCATTGGCACCCCATACCCCTGCCAAAGCCTGGCTGTTAGTCCAGCATCTTCCTCTACCACTCCCCTCATTCCCTATGTGCTGTTAGAAAGCCTTGCCAGACCTTTTTTTTTTTTAATTTCTCAAATTCTTCTCCCATTTTCCATTAATAGCCAATTTCACTAGCTTTGAATCTCTTCCTTGGAATATTCCCAAAAATCTATCAGATTGTCCTGCCTCTTCTTACCTCCTCCAACCCATTCTGCATAATCAGAAGAACCTTTACAAAATACTCCCTGAAACACAAAGCCGAAAAGTGAAATATATTACTTTGATTAAAAACCTTTAAGATTCTTTATTGCCTATATGCTAAACTCAAATTCTCTACAAGGAACAGGTTCTTCAAATCTTAACTTTCTCTCCTTCTCTAGTCTCATTTCCTTTCATGATTTCTCCTTTCCTCTCACCTGTGCTCTCCCTAACCCCGACAACATACACACATTCTCCCATTTCCACATCACATTCAATTGCTTCTGTGTCTTATGCCTGGAAATCCATTCTCTTAGTTTCCCTGGAGAACCCTTCTTCCTTTTCTAGGACAGTTTGTTTTTTTACCTGAAGTCTGTCTTTTCTCCTTAGGCAGATTTGACCTCTCAACATTTTTATATCTTTACCACGCTTTGTACATAATTTCATGAAGCAGCGGCCCTCAACCTTTTTGGCACCGGGGACTGGTTTTCTGGAAGACAGTTTTTCCATGGTGGTAGTGTATGTGGGGGGGAAGGTTTCAGGATGAAACTGCTCTACCCTCAGATCATTAGTCATCAGATTCTCATAAGGAGCATGCAATCTAGATCCCTTGCATGCCCAGTTCAAAATAGGGTTCATGCTCCTATGAGAATCTAATGCAGCCACTGCTCTGACAGGAAGTGGAGCTCAGGTGATAATGCTTGCTTACCTGCAGTTCACCTCTTGCTGTGCAGCCCAGTTCCTAACAGGCTGAGGACCAATACAGATCTATGGCCCAGGAGTTGGGCATCCCTGTTGTAAAGCACCCAAGCCACTGCATTGCGTCGTGTGTTTGCACCTATGTCATCTTATGCTATGGGTCCATTAAAGAGAACAGAGTTAAATTCACCTCTAATTTCCCAGTATCTAATGGAGTATGTGGTCTATCAAACACAAAATGTGTTTATTACAGATTGGATGAAAGAATAATGGGAAACTTTAATATTCAGCTACACAGTTGTGTATTTATCAACTTTATTTTTGTGGGTATAAATTCTGGCTCTCTACCACTTTACACTCCTTAAAACTAATATTGTGATAGGTATTTGGTAATTAATTTTACTCTTTTAGATGTGTTGTAGCCCATGTTAAAAACCGTTTTGAGTCAACGTTTTCTGAAGGAACCATAATTCACACTGCATGTTCGGTCTTGCCACTAAACGTAGTGAACACTTCAGGATTTTTTGACTGTCCAGCCTCTGAACCTTCTTAGGTTTCCACTGTGTACCTTAATGGGAGACAGAGCCTGCATCCTTCTGGAGACCCCGAAAGCCCAGTTCATTTAGATTCAGTCTCATGCTTACCATCATCTAGCCCAGAGACTTGAGAAGTAGGCTTAGCTAACCAGATCAAGATTCTACTGGCATTTGAACTTTGAAGTAGTGACAGACAGTGAAATGCATTCATTTGTACAGAAACCACACCCGAAGTTTGTACAGAAGTTTCCCAGGGTGGATGATGGCAGCCAGGTTTGTGTCCTCTCCAGTGGCAGAGGAAGCAGTATTCGCCCTTAATTTCCTTTGGTCCTGGCACCTACCTATATTTCCTAGTTCTTCCTAATTTTCTTTTATTTTTATTTATTTATTTATTTATTTATTTTTTTTTTTTTTTTGAGACGGAGTCTCGCTCTGTCACCCAGGCTGGAGTGCAGTGGCCGGATCTCAGCTCACTGCAAGCTCCGCCTCCCGGGTTTATACCATTCTCCTGCCTCAGCCTCCCGAGTAGCTGGGACTACAGACACCAGCCACCTCGCCTGGCTAGTTTTATGCATTTTTTTGTAGAGACGGGGTTTCACCATGTTAGCCAGGATGGTCTCGATCCCCTGACCTTGTGATCCGCCCGTCTCGGCCTCCCAAAGTGCTGGGATTACAGGCTTGAGCCACCGCGCACAGCTGTAGTTCTTCATTTTCTAAGCCTCATTCTCAAGCCTTCCAAGGAATTTCCTGGGTTACTCCAATCTTTTTGATAAAATCAGTTCACTACAATTGGCCAGAGTCAGTTTGTTTCTTTCAGCTAGCAAAAGTGACTATAATATTGATGAGCTGAGCATGGTAGCTCATGCCTGTAATCCCAGCATTTTGGGAGGCTGAGGTGCGCTGATCACTTGAGACCAGGAGTTCGAGACTAGCCTGGTCAACATAGCAAACCCCATCTGTACTAAAAATACAAAAATTAGCTGGTCATGGTGGTGCATGTCTGTAATCCCGGCTACTCGGGAGGCTGAAGCATGAGAATAGCTTGAACCCAGGATAAGGAGGCTGCAGTGAGCCGAGATTGTGCCATTGCAGTTGAGCCTGGGCAAAAAAGTGAGACTCTGTCTCAAAAAAAAAATATTGATGAAGTTTACTTACACCAACTTGTTTAAGTGGAAGACTGTGCTAGTATGCATCTAGCTGAAAAATGGATGCATTTAATTCACTAAATGCATTGGGCATAGCTATCTCAAGTAATGAACATAGAAGCAAAGTGTTCTTCTAACACACCACCAGGGAGCAGACTCTGTGGGTAAATGGCATAAGTAATTTATGGACAATAACCATTGCTTTGCCTTCAGATATTTCTTTATCTCTTTTGCAAGCCTTTCCCCAGGTGCCATCTGAAAGGGAAATAGTAGGCGGCTAATGAAGGTGTTCTCAGCGGTATTATTTGCTGCCTCAAGAAAAAGGAATGGAGCAATTGTCTGCAATCATAACCAGATGTTTCAAAGCTCTATAAGCCTTAATGGCTGTTGTTTCAATACAGCTTTTTAGGAGGGAAAAAAATCAATAACACTAAAATAAATTATCTATGGGAAGCATTTACTGGCCATTTTTCATGAGAAAATTACTGTACAGAGACTTAATTGTGCTTTCTGGGTATGGTTTAAAAGTCAAAAAGCTAACGAATTATGTTTGTACTTGCATGTTTGGCTCTTGTGAGTTTATGAATTATCACTGGGACATCTGTAGAGCCTTTACCACTGAAAACTATGTGCGATGTTGAACTTTAAGCAACTGAAAATATGAAAGAAAAATGCCATGCTCCTCAGCTGAGAACATGTAGCAGTACTAAATGGAACGGATATGGGGACTTAGGACTTAAATGTATCAAAACTATAGATACTTCTCTTAAATTGGACCTTTGGGGGCAAGAAGAATAGCGAGCAATCCATGCATTAAGCTATCCAGATATTTTCCTGCTACTCAGACATCAGATTCATGGGCACTCTGCCCTGTAAATTAACTAGTAGATGCTGGGATCTGAGTTATGTTTTGAAAGCAAAACCTTACAGTCTCTACCACTGTTCCCAAAGGAGGGTGGCCCTTGGACCACAGAACCACTTGGGGTGCTTACTCAAAGTTCAGATTCCTTGGCCCTACCCCAAGCACTTGAATTAGAATTTCTGTGGGTATATCCTGCACAGATATGTTTCCTGAGTGATTGATACACACTCACAGTATCAATTATTGACAATGTCTTTCTTCTTAAACATTCTTCTTAGGGCCAGATTTAATTCTAATCAAAACGTGAAGATCATATTTATATACATGGCCTTCTCTTTCTCTCCCATCCCTCCCCCTCCTATCCTCTGCTTTTCCCAATTCATTTGATAGTATCTCCTCACCACACCCCTATCCTTTTCCATATGATCTATTACCTAGTACCTTGTTTTCTACTGTTCTCCCCTAACACCTTTTGTTCTCTGTGACTGCAGACACTCAGAATTTGGCTGTTATGTTCCTTGAACCCTCAAACTCCATTGTTTTGTTAAAACAACTGTCCTGGGGTTTTTTTTGTTGGTGGTGGTGGTGATTTTTTTTTGAGACAGAGTCTTGTTCTGTCACCCAAACTGAAGTGCAGTGGCGTGATCTCTGCCCACTGCAAGCTCTGCCTCCCAGGTTCAAGCAATTCTCCTGCCTCAACCTCCTGAGTAGCTGGGACTACAGGCATGCATCACCATGCCCAGTTATTTTTGTACTTTTAGTAGAGAAAGGGTTTCACCATGTCGGCCAGGCTGGTGTTGAACTCCTGACCTCGTGATCCACCCACCTCAGCCTCCCAAGATGCTGGATTACAGGCATGAGCAACCACGCCTGGTCTGGCCTGGATTTTATCCCCACAGCTAGGTCATCTAAAGCAATAACACACTATTAACAAGTTACTCTGTGACTCATGAGAGGGCTGGAGAAAATTAAGAAGGACCCTTTCTTCCTGAGTGATCCTCACGTATATAACAGAATCTCCCCTCTGTGAAGCACCAGGTTGGCCACCTCTTCCAAGGGAGTCAATTAAGTACGATTTTTTTTTTAAGCTAGTATGCTTTTAATAAATATTTGTTAAAAGAATGGTGGGAATGTCAGCCCAAGTTGCAGAGAATAGTAGCACAAAGCCTAGGTCTGGGAGAGAAATAAGGCTTCCAGTTCAGGAATGGGGAATGAAGAAAGGCTTTTGAGTGGCAGGAAAATGGTTTAAGAGAACTGAAGTCAGAATATGCTGAATGCTCCAAAAAAGTCATTAAGACATTGGAGGGATATCTAGTGCCCAAGTGAGAGAGTAGAAGGTGGGGAGGGGTGTGTGTGTGTGTGTGTGTGTGTGTGTGTGTGTGTGTGTGTGTGTGTGTGTGTTGCGGGAGGGCTGGGCGTGCAGCAGGGCAGAACGGTAGGAGTTCAACAGACAAGCCTGAAGGGATTCTAGATGAAGGAAACAGCATGAGCAAAAACAGAAATGGGAAGAGCCTGAACTCGCACATGTAGCAGTCTGAACTGGAGACAGGCGGGAGGGGGTTGATATTAGAAGCATTGAGGAAGCAAAATCTAAAGGGGATTGACCACAGCTGTATGTGGGTGTGTGGCAGCGAGGAGCCTGGCTTTGCTTTCCAGTCCGGCTGACACTAAAGACATTTGGAGTTTGTGATAATAGCTGCCTCTTTCTATAAGTATTAAAACTGTTTTCTCTGGAAGTCTCACCCATGTAGAGTTTGGCTCTCTCGTAGCCCTCATGCATTAGTGAAAATGCAGCTCTTATTTCCATCTTTGGGTTATTTGCTGAAAGCACCCATGTGATGATTGTTTTATTACTGGAATTGCCCAAATAAAATTTTCAGGAATGGAGAAAGCGTATTTGAAAATTTTAGTCTGCTTTTCTTTTGAAATGTGAAGCATGATTTTCTTGGGTGAGACTAGAAAGCAAAGGCCCTTTAATGTGATTTCTTTCCATCAGAAATAAGGAGCATCATGATGTTTTAGTGAAGGATAAAACATTACCCTTAGACAAGAAACTATAGGAAAAAAGGAAGATAAATATTACAGTTACGTTACAGGTAAAGAAACAAGGTAAACCACATTAGGGAGGCTCCCTTATCCACGGGGCATTTAGTGTGAAGTGTTGGAGTCTGTTAATCCAATAATAAGATTTAGGAAGAAGAGTCTAATATCTTTCATTTAAATAGTAATCTTTCTCCCTGTGAGTTCATTTGACATTACATATATTTTTGAAATTTGTATTTAAATCTACCTACAAATACTTGATGTTTAACACGCTCTTTTGATCCCTGAGAAATTTTTTCATATTGTTTCAGTGACATTTCTTCCAGGATTCAATTCCTTTTCTTGAAGAGTTTGGAATGAACCAATTACACATGGGTATTCTGGCGAAGAGTGATAGGAATCTTTCATATCAGTCAACTGGCCTCTTTCCTTTCAATTTAAAAATACTTCTGTTACCTTTTTTGGCAGCTTGTCTCCTTATTTCTTCAGCTTGCATAAATCAGTAAATTTTGCTCTAGGAGAAAAATTGAGAAGACTACTACTGAATTTGAGGAGATTACTGATGTCTGCCTGTTTTAGGTCCTAAATTTCATATGAAACAAGAAATTTGATTGTTTCACCCTTAGTAGTTTCACAAACATGTCTCATGAACTCACTAAGAACACATACTAGAAACAAGACAGCAAATAATCCACACAGAATGCAGACAGTTAATCTCCAAAGCTTTCAACTGCCACAAAAGTAAACTAAAAATACTAGTAATATTTCTAATTCTGATGATAATTAAAATGTATTCTTTACCCCACAGGGTAAAGAGAACTACCTAAGTTTAAACTATAAATGTCACTGTTTAATTATTTATTTATTTATTTTGAGATGGAGTCTAGCTCTGTCATCCAGGCTGGAGAGCAGTGGCATGATTTCAGCTCACTGCAACCTCTGCCTCTTGGGTTCAAGCGATTCTCCTGCCCAAGCCTACTGAGTAGCTGGGACTAAGGGCACCCGCCACCACATCTGGCTAAGTTTTGTCTTTTTGGTAGAGATGGCATTTCATCATGTTGGCCAGGCTGGTCTCAAACTCCTGACCTTGTGATCGACCTGCCTTGGCCTCCCAAAGTGTTGGGATTACAGGCATGAGCCACCGCACCCAGCCTAGTTTAAAATTCTAAAACACATTAGAAGTTTCCATTTTTATGATTTTAAACTTACTTAATCTTCACAAGCTAGCTAAGGCATGGCAGGTATTCTTTTTTTGATGTGTGTGAAAATTGACCTCGTAAATGGCCAGGGGTAGATCCAACAGCATATAAGTGACAAAACCAGAACTCAAATCCTGATGGTCTTCTGACTTCAATTGGGCATCGTGCCAAGAGTAAAGGATATAAGTTGTCTCCCTATTTTTATACAGAAATTAAAAATAAGGCTGTCACTAAACAGGTACAAATTACTTCAGCAATACATTTTTAAAATATATTTTAACTTTTATAAAATACATACCATCTGAGAATATTTGACAAAGATGGTATATCGTACTTATGTACTATATGTTATTTTGAAATCTGTGTACATTGTGAGATGGCTAAATTGAGCTAATGTTCATTGCTTCAAATTTTTGTAGTGAGAACACAAAATCTACTCTCAGGTAAGAATATGATACATTGTAATTAACCATAGTCCCCATGCTATGGTTAATTCATCTCCTAGAACTCATTCTTCCTAACTGAAATTTTGTGTGGTTTGATGAGCATCTCCCCAACACCCACTCCCACTCCAGCCTCGGGTAACCGCTGTTCTCCTCTCTACTTCTGAATTCAATTATAGATTCCACGTGTGAGTGAAATCATGTATGTCTTTCTGTACCTGTTTTATTTCACTTAACATGATGCCTGCCGGGTTAACTCATGCTGTCTCAAATGACAGAATGTCCTTTTTTAAGGCTACAAAGTTATATATAACTCTTTTAGGCCAGGTGACTGATATAAAGGATTCTATCACTCTTCACCAGAATACCCATGTGTGATTGGTTCATTCCAAACTCTTAGGATCATATACATTTTCTTGATCCATTCACTTGCTGATGGACACTTAGGTTGACTCTATATCTTGCCTATTGTGAAGAATGCTTCAGTGAAATGGAGGGGCAGGTATCTCTTTGACATACTGATTTCCTTTCCTTTGGTTGTATACCCAGTGGTGGGATCGCTAGACCATATTGTATTTCTATTTTTATTTTTTTGAGGGCCCTCTACAACAGTAGTAAAGGTCATTCTGATTAGGTCAACCTTGTACAAAGTTTCCCTTTTCTCCACATCCTCACCAGTACTTAGTATCTTTTGTCTTTTTGAGAAGAGTCATTCTAACAGGAATGAGGCGATATCTCATTGTGGTTTTCATTTGCATTTTTCTGGGATTAGTGATGAGCATTTCTTCATATGCTTGTTGGACCTTTGTATGTCATCTTTTGAGAAATATCTATTTTGATCTTTTGCCCCTTTTAAAATTGAGTTGTTTCCTTACATTGAGTTTCTTATATATTTTGAATATTAACACCTTATCAAGTATATGATTTGCAAATATTTTTTCCCATTCTACAAGTTTTCTTTACTCTGATTCTTTCCTTGGCTATACAGAGGCTTTTTAGTTTGTAGTCTCACCCATTTTTCTATTTTTGCTACCTGTGCTTTTGGGTTCACCTTGAATATATCATTGCCCAGACCAACGTCACCGAGACTTTCCAGTATGGTTACTTCTAGTAGTTTTATCACTTTAGGTCTTGCTTATATGTCTTTAATCCATTTTGAGTTGACTTTTTACATGGCATAAGATAAAAATCAATTTCATTCTTCTCTATATGGAAATCTAGTTGTCCCACACCATTTAATGAGACTATTCTTTCTCCATGGTGTGTTCTTGGAAGCGGTTGGGTCAATTGACTGTAAATGTGTGGATTTATTTCTGAGCTCTCTATTCTGTTCCATTGGTCAGTGTGCCCGTTTTTATGACAGTTCCATGCTGTTTTTATTAGCATAGAGTTGTAGTAAATTTTGAAGTCGGGTAGTGTGATACCTCCAGCTTTGTTCTTTTGCTCAAGATTGTTTTGGCTATTTGGGGTCTCTTATGGTTCCATACAAAGTTTAGAATTTTTTTTTTTATTTCGGTAGAAAGCATCTTTGGCATTTTCAGAGGGATTGCATTGGATCTGTAGATTTCTTTTGGGTAGGTATAGATATCATAATAGTATTCTTCTAATCCATGACCATGGAATGCATTTTCATTTATTTGTGTGTCCTTCAGTTTCTTTCATGAGTGTTTTATAGTTTTCAGTCTATAGATTTTTCACCTCCTTGGCTGAAATTGTCCCTAAGTATTTTATTTAATTTTGATAGCTATTGTAAATTTGTATTGTTTTATTGATTTGTCTTTTGGTTATTGTGTAGAAATGATACTTTTTTGTTTGCTGATTTTTGTATCCTGTAACTTTACTAAATTTGTTAGTTTTAATAGTTTCTGTGGAGTTCTTAGGGTTTTCTATTTACTGTCACCCAAAAACAGGAGCAATCTAATTTCTTCCTTTCCAATTTGGATGCCGTTTTTTTCTTTCTCTTGCCTGATTTCTCTAGCTAGACCTTTCAGTACAATGTTGAATAGAGGTGGTGAGAGTATTGTCTTGTTATGGATCTTAGAGGAAAAACTTTCAACATTTCCCTGCTGAGGATGACGTTAGGTGTGGGTTTATCATATGTGACCTTCATTATGTTGAGGTACATTTCTTCTATACCTAAGTTGTTGAGAGTTATAAAAGGATGCTGGGTGTTGTCGAGTGCTTTTTCTGAATCTACTGAGATGATCATACTTTTGTCCTTCATTGTGTTAGTGTGGTATATCACATGAATTTATTTATATTTATTTATGCTAAACTATCCTGGCATCCTAGGGATACATTCCATTTGTTCATAGTATAGGATCCTTTTAATGTTCTGCTGAATTCAACATTCTACGCACCTTCAGAGTTGGTATCATGTGGATGGTGCCAAGGTTTACATCTTGTATTCTCTGGAGTTGTAGCTCAAGCTGTACTTGAGCCTTCTTGGGCCACAGCTGAGGCTGCCAAGGGGCACTGCACCAGAATGTGGGGACAGAGACTTGATGTGAATATGTGCAAATAGCTCTGAGATCCCATGGGGGCCCTAGGCTTCTTCCTTGAAATAATTCTTCCCTCAGAGACCTGGTACTTTTGGGCCAGTGATGAGCATGGCAGCCTCAAGGATCTCTGAGATGCCTTTGGGGACATTCTTTCATTGTCTTAATGAGTACCACTGACTTCCTTCTGTCTATAGGAATCTATCAAAGGGTAACTTTACCACACCCTTGGTTTCCTTTCCTAAACACTTTTTGTTCTTGAAATGACCAGACTGAGAATTTTCTAAGTCTTTGGTTGGTTTCTCTTTTGATAATAAATTCCATATTTCATTTCTGTTTGCATTTTATTATAAGCAGATAATAGAAACCATGCAGCACCCTTAACACCTTGCTTAAAGTTTTCTTATGCCAAATAACCTAGTTTATCACTCTTAAATTCCTCCTTTCCCAAAGCGGAAGGGACAGGGACACAATTCAGCCAAGCTATTTGCCACCTTTTGTAACAAGAGTGGACTTTCCTCCAGTTCCCAATAAGAAAATCTTCGTTTCCATCTGAAGACCTAATCAGAATGGCCTTTATTGTCCATATTTTTACCAACATTCTGTTCAAGACCATTTAGATGTTCTCTAAGATGGAGACTCTCTCTGTAGCTCTTCTGTTCTTCTGAGGTCTGGCAAGAAACCCTTAATTTTCTGTTCATAGCAATACAGAGGGTTTTCAGCATTCATTTCGGAACTATTCCAGCCTCTACCCATAACCCAGTTTCAAAGATGTTCCCACATTTTCAGGTATTTGTTAGAGCAACACCCAACTCCTAGTATCAGCTTCTTAGTCCATTTGCACTGCTGTAACAAAATACCAGAGACTAGGTACTTTATAAAAAATAACCTTTTATTGTTATTGTTCTAGAGATGAAGTTCAAGATCAAGGAACTGATCAATTAAGTGTCTGGTAAGGACCTGGTCTTCAATTTTAACATGGTGCCTTATTGGTTGCATCCTCTGGAGGAAATTAACACTGTGTCTTCACATGGCCAAAGGAATAGAAGGGCAATAAGGCAATTCCCTCAACCTGGAAAAAGCTTTCCAATGGAGCTTTTGAGCGCTAAAGCCAAAAGGATGGCTAGAAACGAATTAAAAATATGACAGGATTTTATGAGAATGCTAGCAAAAAGTCGGGAATATGGGACTTCATAAAGGCTTCATTCAGAAAAGTTTTATGATCAAAAATATCAAAGTACCTTGTCAATGTGAGAAAGTATATATATGTGCTGTACAAATAATATACAGCATGATGTTGGTATCAACTTGCAATTCTTAGATACTTCAGTGTGTTCAGTAGAAGTATGTCTCCAAGTCCCATCTGTCAACTTTTCTTTCACGGTCCTGATTCCCAATTTAGTGTCCCAAATTAAGCTTCACTGGAATGGTCAATTACTTGACTAGGGCTAGCATAGCTATTTCAAGAAAATTCTCAGTCTTCTTTTTTTTTTTTCTACAAGTTCACAGTTTTTATATGCATCATCTGTTTCTTACTTTGTTTTTAATTTGTTTTATAAAGTTCTAAGAAATATTACTTAAGGAGGACACATTACTTAACTTTTTCATAATGTATTATCTTCAAAAAAGTCCACAGAGGTGTTTTGTTTTTCCAGAACTGTCCTGCCTTTTGGTAGAAAGAGCCTCCCAACTCCCATCCTCCCCACCTTTCCACTCCATACTACAAAAGTCATGGAGACCTCCTATGCTGTAGGCCAGAAATCTCTTCTGACTGACTCAGCCTGGGGCGCACCACTTAATAGTTTGATTTTTGTATCATGACTGTGCTCCATATTCATCTTGAAGAGTATATTCCTATCATCTAGCAATTCACAACAGGATGTTAAGAAAAGTATTGTTCTTTTAAGCAAGGCATTGTTCTGTCTAAAGAAAGGAATAATAAAATTTTACACATTGTGGTGTAAACCAAAAAGTATCTGAGACAGGTCTCAATCAACTTAGAAGTTTATTTTGCTGAGGTTAAGGACATAGCCATGACACGGCTTCAGGAGGTCCTGAGAACATGTGCCCAAAGCAGTGTGGCTATGGCTTGGTTTTACACACTGTAGGGAGACATAAGACATCAGTCAATATACACAATATAAATATTGATTTGGTCCAGAAAGGTGGAACAACTGGAAGCAGGGGGACTTCTAGGTTATTGGGTGATTCAAAGATTTCCTCATTGGCAGTTGGTTAAGTTTATTTGAAGACCTGGAATCCATAGAAAGGAATATCTGGGTTAAGATAAGAAGTTATGGAGACCAAGGTTTTTATTATGCAGATGAAGCCTCCAGGTTGCAGGCTTCAGAGAGAATAGATAGTAAATGTTTCTTATCAGACTTAAAAAGATGCCAGACTCCTAATTAATTTTCTTTTGGATCAGGAAAAAGACCTAGAAAGGCAAGTGGGTTCTCTATAGAACGTAGATTTTCGCCACAAGAGACAGCTTTGCAGGGCCATTTCAAAACATGTCAAAGAAATATATTTTAGTGTTAAATACTTTGATTTTTTTCAGGGCCTGCTGTCTGTCATATGTTATCTTACTGCCACAAAGAGTTTGCTTTGTCAGTCTTAAGGTCTTCATTTTAATGTTAAATGCTGGTGAGCTGTGGTTGAATTCCGAAGGGATGAGGGTTTAATGAGGCATGTGAATCTCCCTTTCTCATCATGGCCTAAATTAGTTTTTCAGGTATATTTAGGAATGCTCTTGCCCAAGAAGAGGGGTCCATTTAATTGGTTGGGGGTCTTGGAATTTTATTTTTGGTTTACAGTAGCATAGTGAGAAGATACCAACAAGGAAGAGGCTTCCCTCATGTAGTTGCCTATCCATTGTCTACTTTCCTCTTTGGAAAATCTGCCTGGTTTCCAGGACTATATTTCCTCATAGGGCTTTTAAGAAGAATGTGGTAGTCGTTGATCTCTCCTAGACACTTGGGTTGTTTTGTTTCCAGGAATAGAGCTGGTTTAAGTTCCTCACTTCCTTTGCGGAAGGAACCATGGGACTTGCTTTGGCTCATAACAATGAGCAGAGGTGACCTGAATCACTTTCAAGAAGGTACTTTCACAGTGAGTGTACCACTCAGCATGCTCCCTTTCCCCCCACTTTGCAATCACAGAAGCACAGAGATGGAGCTTCACTTGGCCTGGATACCTGAGTGAAGGTAATAGAGGGCAAGGTGCTCTCCTCAGGTGATCCATGAAAAATAACATGAGCAAGAAATACACCTGTGTGGTTTTAAGCCAATGATATTCTGTGTGGTATATCATTACAACAATCCTGACAGAAGAATCAAATGGAATAAAATGTAAAATTGCTTCAAAAAGTTTAAACCCATATAAACCTAAGCTCTTATTTCCATAAGAGATGTCTGTCCTTGTTCATAAGATGGTCTCTAAATTGGTCACATTGTAAGCATTTTTAAATAAGTTCAGGCTTGATATTTGTACCTTATCAAATGATGTGTAGGTTGGTGCAAAAGAAATGGTAAAAAACACAATTTTGCACCAACCTAAAAACGATTTCATTACTTTTAATGGCAAACAACACAATTACTTTTGCACCAACCTAAATACATTGATACACAGGATTCTGGAAGCTGCCTGCATGGCTTCCTTTGAAAGTGGAAACATCTTATCACAAAGATGCCATTGTTGGACAGTATCTAGTTCTAGGATAAGGGATCGTCCTGCTTTTCCATGTCGGGGGTCCCTCAAAATGTAGCAAGAAGTTGCTGCCATCTTCACTGGCCATTCTGGAAACCTAAGACAATTTGGCCCTCAGTTGTCTTTGTGTGCAGCTCGCTGCCTTCATGTTTTTGCTTGGTTACCCAATGAGAAAGTGGAGCCCTGATTAGGTTAGAACAGAGTTTAGAGTACAAAGCGGCTCCAGTGAATGGCAGAACTGCAGTGCTAAGTTACATTTTAAATCTCAGGTAAAAACGGTTTGGAGGTCTAAAATAGGCAAGGGTTGTAAAACGTAATATAATGATTGACTCTAATAGTTTCTTTTTCAACCTAAAATACATATCAACACAATAAAAGATCATTGGATGTTTTTTCATTATGTGCTTCTAAAAGGCTAGTCTATTCCTCTTTTTCCTTCATTATAGTTCTCTCCGTGTATTTGAACTCCATTTTTCTGCTTCATTAACCTTCAAAGAAGTCAGGTAACAAGTGCTTGGCACATGTAATTTTAGGACCCTAAAAAGATGTCTTAAGTAATTAACAAGCACATAAAATGTGCATTATTAATACATTAAGCATTTTTAAAGGACTGCTAGTAATTAATGCTGGTATCAGTTGTAACTCTTAGTATTTCTAAAATAATACGTTTATCTGACCTTAAGTCTCATCTAGTTGAAACAATCATTTTGACTCAGTTTATAATGCTTTCTTATTATTTGATACTTTACGTTATGGTGCTTCTTGTAGTGTAAGCTGAGGTGGAACATAAGCCAGAAGTGGGTTAACTTGTAAAAATGATCACTGATATGCTAATATGTAACTGTTTTAGTTCACCTGGGCAGAATAATGGAGTTAAAGCCTTCAAGTTCTAGGCAGAAGAGAAGCCACTATTTTCCTTTCATTTTTTAAACTCTGCTTTATTTGCCTTCCCTCTGCAAAAAAAAAAAAGGAGCGGGGGCATTTGGTTCGATGGAGTTCTTTTCTCCCCGGAAGATTAGCATAGCACATATGATGCAGGGTGCCTGCCCTATTTCAGGGCTCTTTAAGGATAGTATTCTGATCTCTTAGGCTTAACAAGCAGCTTTTTTAAAGCTTGAGCAAGCAATAAAAGCTCTCCTTCCCTGGGGTGACCCAAGAGTCTAAAGAGATTATGTGTCTTCACCTCAGAGGAATTCTGCCTAGCCTGAAGTAAAATACAGAATCTATGAAAATAAACCTATTGTGCTGAATTAGAGGCAACACATACATGAGATGCTCAGCTAATAAAATCAGTAGGAGAAAATATTTGTACATTTTAATACGCTTAGTGTGTTATTTTTGTTTCTTACCATGCCACTGTGGGTGTGGAAGGTATCTGCTTAATCATGACTATCTGCTTGGAAAACTTATTTAAAGTAGAGGAAGGATGCGCAATTAGCGTGTTTATATTAACATAGACAAGCACATGCTCAGGAGGACTAGTGTAATTTTCTCTTGTAAGGTTTAAATCCCTAAACCTTTTGGATCCAAAAAGCTGATAGTTTTGACTGAAAACTTCCAGTTGACTGCCCTTCCTGAAATATTCTTTGTGCTTATGTTTTGCTTAGCTAGTTTTTTCCTTTTCTTCTTTTTTGCTGAAAGAACAATTGGGATGTGGCCAAGCTGGATGATTCTGGAGACTCGGGGAGAAATGTTCTCCACACAAAACAGTCATTGTAGTTCTTCTGGGAAACCACTGGTGGTTCATTTCAGTGTGTGTCCAAATTGTTATCGTCTTGTCAGACTTTAAAACCTTTCGTATTTTAAGATGGGAAAGCATCTAAATTGGTCCATGGAAAATTAGCTGAAATGGAAGCAGATTATATTTCCAACCAACAGCAAAAGCACTACATCATGATAAAGGAATTGTATATAACAAAAAGTTATAGTATCTAAAGAAGTTGCAAAGATTGACAAGTCTTCTCATCATAGCTCATTGGGTGGGACTTGACTTGCCAATCCACTGATCTTTTTGTTTCCAAAATGTGATTTTTCTACTCCAATAGTGAGAGTGTTGTAAACCTTAAATTGTGAGCTATCAGTGAGAATAATATAGTTTGTAATAGATTCACTAAATTAGGGGGAAAAAACAAGTCATTCACATAGCCATTAAATTGCAAACCCAACCTAAAAGCTATTACAAATAAGATTAAGATGCATTGCAAGACCAGGTGCGGTGGCTCATGCCTGTAATCTCAACACTTTGGGAGGCTGAGGCTGGCAGATCACCTGAAGTCAGGAGTTGGAGACCAGTCTGGCCAGCATGGTGAAACCCTGTCTCTAAAAAAAAAAAAAAAAAATACAAAAATTAGCTGGTCGTGATGGCGTGAGCTTGTGATCCCAGCTACTCAGGAGGCTGAGGCAAGAGAATTGCTTGAGCCTGGGAGGCAGAGGTTGCAGTGAGCCGAGATCCCACCATTGCACTCCAACCTGGGTGACAAAAGTGAGACTCCATCTCAAAAAAAAAAAAAAAAAAAAAAAAAAATAGGTATTGCATTTTATTTGTTGCTGATAAAAGAAATAGTTTAGAGAAATGTCAGTGTAACTGCATTTTTGGGTAGTCAGTAAGCCATCTGCTGTGT
This sequence comes from Macaca nemestrina, assembly GCF_043159975.1. Classification (NCBI taxonomy): domain Eukaryota; kingdom Metazoa; phylum Chordata; class Mammalia; order Primates; family Cercopithecidae; genus Macaca; species Macaca nemestrina. Next base: position 45,430,512 of record NC_092131.1, read on the forward strand.
GTAAGACTATATGCAAGTCACACTGTGGTTCATTATATACACAAATAAAAACTGATAGAAACAATACAGAAGTTAGATAAGCTTCCCAAGGCTTTCATAGCCAGCATTGATTCAATAATAGCATTAACTCAAATTCCTCATCAAACTACAAATACTTCCTGAAAGGAGAACCAGAAAATAACCTTAAAAGAAAAAGGATAAGAAACTGCAAAGTAAATCTGTAAAACCTAATTCAATTAAATGGTTCAGAAAAGTATTGTTGATAAAAGATTAAACTCATTCACAACTTAATCACCAAGATTGTGTAAACAGTAGTAAAAACACCTGTTTACACTGATGGATTACATTCATTGCCTTGTAGATATTAGTTGCCCACTTATCCTCTGAGCCTCATTTTCCTATCTATGAGGTGGGGGGAAATCAGAATGCTTGCCCCATAGAATTAACATGAGGACTAACCAAGGGATGCAGATCAACCAGGAAATCAAGCATCTTGGCTGCGGGAAATTCTTTCAAATATGGAAGTCAGATCATTTCTCTCCTATGTCTTCCCAATTGCATTGAGAATAAAACCCAAACACTGTATGGTGGCCTTTGATGCCCTAAACATCTGGTAATTGTCTGTATCTCTGTCCTCACCTTATGTCACATGCAGTGTGTGCTAGTCTCAAGTCTTGACTGTGTTCTGATGCCCTGAATCCAGCAACAAAATGCTCACCTCAGGATCGTTATATCTCTTGCTGCCTCTTGCTGGAATGTTCCTACCCATGATCTCTCAGAGATGCTGCTGTTATCATTTACATCCCAGTTCAATGTCTCCCTCCTGCAAGAAGACCTTCCTGATGAGCAGATGTGAAGCTGTTCAACCCCTCAGCTCACCTCATAAAATTCCGCCATATTCATCTGGTTTATTTTCTATGTAGACTTTATTCGTGACTAAAAGATAACTTTCAGAGAAAGGTAAAATCATAACCCTCATAAATAAAAATGAACATTTTAAAGATTCTATTTTATCCCTTAATTAGCATCCAAGCAGATGTTAAGACGAATTCAAAAGACAATCTGTAGATCTGGCAAATTTATATATAGATCAGGAACATAGAAGTGAATGTGCAAATGGAGACTAAAGGGGCTTTTTATTTGGGGTGGGGAGAGATGAGGGAAAAGTCAATTTTAACCTCACTAAACTTCAGGTGTACAGATGTTCCTCAATTTACAATGGAGTTATACCTCAAACTCATAACTTGAAAATGTCTTAAGTTGAGAATGCATGTAATACCCCTAACCTACCAAATGTTGTAGCTTAGCACAGCCTACCTTAAATGCATTCACAAACATACGTTAGCCCACAGTTGGGTAAGATCATCCAGCACAAACCCTATTTTATAATACAATGTTGTATATCTCCTACAATTTATTGAATACTAAAAGTAAAAAACCAGAATGGTTATCTGAGCACTCTAAGTTCAGTTTCTATCGATTGACTGTATGTAGCTTTTGCACCATCTTGAAGTTGAACAATAGTAAGTTGAACTATCCTAAATCAGGGACCCTCTGTAAAAGAATTGTTTTACATTGCTCTCTGTTATCTACAACTTAAAGATCTGTAAAAGTGCTCAAAGACAACAAACGACTAGAAGCAGATATCTTCTAGGTAGTGCATATATTTCCACTGAATGTGAATTCACATATTTCTTCTAGACCATATGTCAATTCATTTATTTCACTGTTTTCTTTTTAACCAGCTCATTTACCCAAGTATACCCTTTATGCAAGCTTCCTGAGAGCAGGGATTTTAATTTGTATATTGATGAATATCAAGTGCCTAGAATCATGCCTGATATATAATTACTCTATAGCTATAGTTGTTAGTGATACTGGTGTTTTTTTTTTTTTTTTTGAAATATGTACTATCTTGTTAACACTTATTTTCATTTTTCCCTGCTAATTTCCAACATTCTTAGACATTTGAACCAGAGAGAAACTCAGAAAACATCAAACTTAAACCCCTTGTTTTAATTAAAAACAAAAACAAAATTTAGGTCTAGAATAATTTGCAAAATGTTGTCAGAGCCAGAGTTAGAAACTGCTTTCCTGATATCCAACCCAGGGTTCTTTCTCCAACCAAAATTTTGTTAAATTTGAAAAACATAACTCCTTTAATAGGAATGAAAAGCCTGAGAACTCAGAGGCACTGACTTAAGAGCTCAAGGCCTATCAAAATATCTTTCAGTTGTGTTTTCTCACCACAAAAGACAAGTCTGTCTTTGTAACTGATAAAATATTATTTTAGATTATTAAAATAGAAAATTAAAGGAAAAAATTTTTCTCAACTTTTTGAATGCATCAGTGGATTCCAGTTTAAGAAACACTTCAAATTGTGACTCTCCAGCCAATCTGACATTGTAGCTTTGTGCCTTTTTTTTCACTATCATTCTTTGAAATTGCTTTTAATTCCACAAATGTCTAGATGTGTGGCTACTAAAAATAAGGTCATATGAGACAACAAATACAAAACTGAAACAGTCAATTATCTGAAATGTAGAGTCTAGTGAAAACTGAGCCAAATATACAGTAATTATAATAACAGGCAAAATGTGTGTATTGGTCATGGTTCTCTAGAAAAACAGGAGATAGATGTAGAGTTGGCCCTTGAACAATGAGGGAGTTAGGGCACTGATCCCTGCCATCCCACAGTGAAATTTTGTGTATAACTTTGACTCCCCTAAAACTTTGTTGATTGTAAGGCTTACCAATAAGTCGGTTAATATATATTTTATATGTTATATGTATTATATACTGTATTCTTACAATAATGTAAGCTAGAGGAAAAGATTAAGAAAATCATAAGGAAGAGAAAACATATCCATTTTCATTTAATAGTAATCATAAAGGTCTTCATCCTCATCTTCATATTGAATTGGCAGAAGGAGGAGGAAGAAGATGGGTTGGTCTTGCTGTCTCGGGTGGCGGAGGCAGAAAAAAATCCATATATAAGTGGATCTATGCGGTTCAAACCCATATTCAAGTGTCAACTCTGTGTGTGTGTATAAAAAGATTTATTATAAGGAATTGACTCAAGCAATTATGGAGGTTAGAAGTCCTAAGATCTGAAGTTGGCCTTCAACTGACTGGATGAGGCTCACCCACACAGGGAGGGCAATCTGCTTTAGTCTACCTATTCAAATGCTGGTTTCAACTAAAACCTCTGACCCCCAGAATCATGTTTGATCAAATATCTGGGCACCCTGTGGCACTGTCAAGTTGACACAAAATTAACTATCACATATGTGAATAGACATAAAAGGTAAAATGTAATGGCTATGAAGATTTTAAAGGTTTGCAAGAAGGGTTTATATTGGAAAGAAGCTACTAGTTTCCCTTACCTATTCAATTGTCCACTCAATAGCTATTTATTGGGCACTTACATGGGAGAGATGGTATTTTAAGGGCTGAGATTTTAACTCAAAGCCCCATCTCCACAGGGAATGCATGTTCTGACACTATGAACCACACTTGGACCACGGAGTCACCAGACATTTCTCCCTATTCTTCTAAGAAAGACCATGGCCATGGTGCCCCAACTCCCACAATTTCCTTAGCTACTTAGCTGTCATCTTTCACTTTCAATGCTCCTGGCAGATTAACTATTGTATTTCTCCTCTGCATTCACCCATTTCCAGCATAGCCTTAGAAAGACCAAAGATTATTGGTTCATCCTGGGTCTGTGGTCATGTTAAGGCTTTAATCCTCCCTTCTCCTTGTGCCTGCTAGGGCATGCTCATATCTTCCTGTTAATCTTCACTGAGCTAGGACTACACAGGATCCCCACAGTCACTGTGGAAGCCATTCTGCATGTGTGCCTGTATGCTCCATGACACCTCATCATGCATTCAGTATTAGCCTATTGCTGTATATTTAGCACAGGCTTTGTTATATGCCTTACAGACATTCACATTTTCACATTCCAGCAACTCTGAAGAGTGGGAATTACTATGATCTCCATTTTGCAGATGAGAAAATGGAAACACTAAGATTTAAAAAAACAAAACCCAATGTTATGCATCGAAATAGTAAATCCAAGACTTAAGATTACACAGCCCAGTTCTGGACTCTGAATTCTTCCGGCTGTGTTGTTCTGTCCTCCATAACATCAGCCACCTCTTCAGACATCCTGTAACTACCATTCCTTTCGTTGGACTTCCATTTCCCCCTTCTGTTTCCCTTTTCCATGTTTGCCTACATAGTTTATTAACTCTTTTCTGACTCTAAACCTGCTCAGCTGTCTCTACCTTGGAGAAAACAAGTCCTTAAGTTAAACAAAAATCTTTTTTGTTCAGCACATTGTTCGGTTTGGCACTGAACGCTGGCAAATACCAGCCACCTTCCCTTCCTTCACGCCAGCTTGCAGAAAAGTAGCAAGTTTCCACTTTGTGATGTCTCTTTTCCAAACCTTGAATGTAGCCTACCTTCCTCTTTGTCAGAATTATGCCTTCTCATCCCCTGCAGTGTCCACACTGTCAGATAGAATGATCCTGTGCTATGCAGCCTCTGTGTTCTGTTTGATACTGTGGACTATAGTTATTTGGAATACTTCAGCATTGGTTTAACTTCTGAATAGAGCAGTGGTTCTTAACTGGGTGAGGATGGGGTACGATTTTGTCTCCAAATCTCTTTTGTCAGTGTTCGCATATATTTTTGATTGACTTGACTCAGGGGGTTGCTACTGGCCTCAGGTGAGTAGAGCCCAGAGATGCTGCTTTAAAATGCCTTACATTGCACAGATAGCCTCCCACAGCCAAAAAAAATTACCCAGCCTAAATGTTAATAGCCACAAAGTTGAGAAGCCTTTAGATAGAATGAAATTGGAAGGAAATTATTGAAATTTTGTGATTCAAACTCCAAGTAGACTCACCTGGCTTATACTTCCATAATTGGATTATGGAATTTTTTCATCTACTTTGCCAGTTTGGCATCTGGCACAGAGCCCAGGAGTTTGAAATGGTAAAGGTGGCAGACGGTACATCGTGACCAGGTTCTGGGTGTATGCCAGAATATAACATCAGGTGCTAACTACCAGCCACAAATTGCTAAGAGGTATGCAGTCTGGATGTCTTTCAAAATCTACCTGTGTGCCGTGATATCGAGGTTGGCAGCAGTGTTCCTATTATCAGTGCTCAAAATTCAGCTTCATGAAACTAATGCCAGGGAATTTTCCACAGAGAACCTTATTCTCCTGATTTCTCCTCATTTCTGACTTGATTTGGCACAATATAGTTTTAGTTTTCTGGTCATCACTGCTCAGGGGTTGGGATATTTAGAAGTTGGTTGCAGACTTAATAAAAACAAGATTTGATTACATTCTGGAATATCTGAAAAATAATAAAGCACAGAAAGTTAAGTATAATTCCTGATAGAATTGCAAATTTCCTATAGAGTTGTAAATTTTCAACAAATATTTATTGAATATGCTACATTCTTTCCGTTTTGACTCAGTGATGATCATCAAATACCCTGAACTCCATGGTCCCCTCTAATTCCAAGATTTCTTCAGTTAAATCTCAGCCTGGCCCCCACCTACCTTGGCTTCTACTTCTTATGAATTCTATGAGCCCTTGCTCTACTCAAACCAGTAAATTAAAGTTTCAAAAAATACCTGGTCTGTTACTGTCTCTCCGATGTACCTGACTTGTACAATAGAAAAAAAGAAAAACGCTTCTGAAAATTTAAATTCCACACAATGAGGCCAAATAGTTTTAAATAGTTTTTATGGCTAGAATTAGAGTTAAATTTATACCCACACTACAATAAGAAAATCCTTACCAAAAAATGGAGAAGATTGAGAAAATGTTCATCTTTATTCTAAAAAACTGCATATACCTATATGTAAAACAGGTTCCCATCTAGGGATCTGATGCTGGATCATATGTCATTATACCTTTTAAATAAGTAGACAATGCTTGTCAAAATGATACCAAACCTTTTCTCTACTTCATTTCCTCCCGATAATTTCTGCAGTATAAGGAGCACATAACAATCTGTATTCTATTGAAGCTTCACCAACAATTAGATTAACTCTACAAAGTTAACTTACGTGTGATCACATTTAATACTAAAGACGCTTCATCAAAATACCTTTCTTCCACAAATGTCCTGAGGACATCAGTTCCTTTTTTGCCTTGTGTTGTGGAACTCCTTCTCCTAAAATCCTGTTGTCCTACCAAGTTAGACATTTCTCAACTCTCCATTGCTATCGTTTTCTTTCATTTGAAATTTTCTCCCTCCCACAAAGCCCGCTGTACCTCTGCTGTAGTGGGTAGTAAACCACAAGGAGTAACAACATTTTGGTTTCGAAATCAGACATTCAGGATCTTAGTCCTTACACCTTGATCCTTCCTAGCCGTGTGACTTGGCCCTTGAGGTGTCTCAAGGTGTAAGAAGGTTGCTGCTACTTCTACTTCAAGCATTCCATCCACGTTCTACGCTGAGAGAAAAGGGAAGAACCAAAGTGATAAGCCTTCTCCTAGCAAGGTTTTATCTAGGAATGGGTACTTTCTCTAGGGACTTCTGATCATATCCTATTGGCTAGAATAATGTCACATGGCTACCCTAGATTAAAGAAGGGCTTATAATGGGTTTGTTTTTTCTCCATCTACAATGTTGGAGGAAATGGAGGGATTGAAGGAAGAGGGTTATGATGCTCACTGAGTCACCCTTCACTCTGTCATGGGAGGTATCCCTCTGGGGGTGTGTGAGTTCCACCAGTGTGGAAGGCTTGATAAGTCATCTTTATCCATTTATTTAATTTCAGTGTGTTGTCATATATTTAAAATTACATATTCTTGGTTAGGTGGATTCGTTGATTATAATATCTGATTATAACTGGATGAAATCTCGCATAGAAAAGAAGTATCTTAAAATGATTCTTGAAAGAAAATCATGATTTGAATATAAAATACAAACTACAGGACAAGGTCATTATCACACACAATCTGAATTTAAAGTCATTGCAGTCTAAACAGATCAGACCAGAAGTCAGGCAAAACACACACACATTTCAAGATGAATCTCACCTGAAAAGTACATTAGAGCTTGAGATACCAGCATGAAGCTATAATAGTAAGCCTGAAAACTACTCAGAATTTAAAACTTGTGAACATCTAGTATCCAGAACATAAAAATAAACCTCTCCAACTTTTTTTTTTTTAAACAATGTTTACATTCATGGGATTCTCAGTCCATTAACTTTTTAGTGAATTTATAGATAAATATTTAGAACTTTCTTTTGAAGTTTTCTAACCTAATAGGGAAAGACAAAAATACATCATTGGGGAAACACCTGTTCTTTTGCCACAGCAGAATTGGCTGAAATGACTTGGAAAATAATATGGTATAAACCGAAATTCCTTTCTCAGCAAATGCTATGGAAAGACTCATGGGGAAAACATTGCTGCTGCAGATTTGGAGGATGTAGCATTTGAATAAATTATCCAGTATGGGAGAATGGTTGTAGAATGGATGAAAGCAAAAATGTTTCAACATTTCTCAGCTTAAGGCAGTTTTAAAGACTCTTTAAATGACTATACAAATGACTGCATTTCTGTGAACCACTAAGGGAAAAAAAATCCTCCAGAGATTATATATTCTCATTGTAAAATAAAATGTAGTTCTTAGGAGAAATTGTGCTATAATTTGGTAATAAATTAATTCAAAATTGTAATGGCTTAATATGTGACAAGTTTATTTTTTCGTCACACTAGGTTTGCTATGGGTCTAATGGCTTCCTCCCAAGAAGCGTCTTCTAAGCCATGACCTAGAGGACTAAGTGTGTTCCAGTTTTATCCTCCATCAATTTAGATAATGCTGCTAGGTCTCCCTAACAGGAAAAGAAAGGGCTGAAGTTTTTTGCAGGGGCTTTTTGCTGCCTTTGGCAACAAATGACTTTGGTTAATTCTGCTTACATTCCATTGGCCATAGTTAATGGCTTGGTTAATGTCAAGATGGTGGGTAATAGAGCTTCCGGTATGCCTAGGAAAATATAGGAGGGTTGAATGCCTGATGACCACTAGAAATGTTCTTCTACTTCAATAAACATAATTTTTTAAAGGAAGTTGTGTGTAAGAATGAATATTACGGAGTAGTTTCTTTGACTGGAACAAGAAAAGGATTCTGAAGCAGTATTATTAATATAAGACGGTACCATATGTAAAACTCATTTACTGTATTTTTCACAGACAATGTATTTTAGCAATGAGGTAGAAGGCACAGTTTCATAGATGAGGTTAATTTTTAAAATACAAAGACTTTTCAACACAATAGAAACCTCAAAATACATAAATGAGATGGAGAGTAACTAGGATAATCATTTGTAATTCATAGGAGCTTTCCTGGCAATCTCATGATAATATATGATATTGTTACAGAACTTGAAGATGAATTATGCACTTGTAAAAATAAAAGGCAGAGTTTCAAATTTGATCATTTTTGGGAGGACAAATAACTTATGTTGCCTGACATAATTTTTTGGAGGGGGGAAACTCAAACACTCAAAATTTACATTTAATATTTAATAAAGGGAGATACTTCTGAATAAGATCATATGGAGAAAAAAATTGGAAAACAAATATACAAAAATGTAGAAATACCCATAATTGAAAGCTTTACAGAAATACTGCTTACATAATCATTAACATACACTTAAAAACATTTTAAAGAGGATCTTAAACTCCTGAAGAATGAAACAAACACCATTGACTAGTGGATGAGATTTAAAATCATAGATGGGATTTAAATCATATATAATCTTCATTATCTAACCCTTTTATTTGGATCTTATCTATGTGAAGTATCTTTGACTGTGTTGGTCATCATTGAATCAAACATCTAAATTGAATCGGGAACGTCCTAGTGCCCACATCAAAAGCACGCAATAAAGGTGGATGGGGGAGTGGTGGTGGTGGTGGTGGTACAGCAACAGGGTAGCCAGTTAGGTTGCACAGGCCCATCTAAACACGTGTGATTATATGATTAGAACCAGGAAACCGGTTGTTAGAAAAAGTAATTTAGTTGAACCGTAGAGAGAAAATATTAAATATTCAAGCACCTCACAACAACTTAACATCAATTTTATTTGAGGAATTTCTTTAGGCGTTAAAATACAACAATAAACAACCACAGTAACAGTAATACCACTAACATTCTTGAGCATTTATTGTGTGCTTAGAAATTTGTATATGGGCCGCATGCAGTGGCTCACGCCTGTAATCCCGGCACTTTGGGAGGCCGAGGCAGGTGGATCATGAGGTCAGGAGATCGAGACCATCCTGGCTAACACGGTGAAATCCCGTCTCTATTAAAACAAATACAAAAAAATTAGCTGGGCGTGGTGGCGGGTGCCTGTAGTCCCAGCTATTCGGGAGGCTGAGGCAGGAGAATGGCGGAGAGAGGCAGAGCTTGCAGTGAGTTGAGATCAGGCCACTGTACTCTAGCCTGGGTGACAGAGAGAGACTCCATCTCAGAAAAAATAAAATAAAATAAATGTGTATGAACTCATTTAATATAGTCCTATGGGTTCACACATGGATTTTGTTCAAATATTCTTTTATCAAGGTTGTAAAATACCTATTTCAGTTCTGGTATCATTTTTATTTTATTTTGAAACCCATTTTTATTTTGATAAGAATACTTGAGTTCTGCCCTCTTAACAGATTTTTAAGTGTATAATATGATATAGTTGACAGTAGCTACAGTGTTGTACAGCAGATGACTAGAACTTATTCAACTTGCTGGACTGAAACTTTATGCCTGCTTATTAACAACTCCTCACTTCTCCCTGTCTCTGACCCCTGGCCACCACCATTTACAGTCTTTGATTCTAACAATTTTAACTATTTTATATACTTCATATAAGTGAATTATACATTATTTGTCTTACTGTCACTGGCTTATTTCACTTCGTATGATATCCTTAAGGCTCATCCATGTGTTGCATATTGCAGAATTTCCACCTTTTACACCTAAATAGTGTCCATTGAATGTATGTACCACATTTTCTTTATTGATGATGGATATTTAAATTGTTTCTATATCCTGGCTATTGTGACTAGTGCTGCAAAGAACATAGCCATGTTAACATTTGAGCTCTTGATTTCAATATTTTTGAAAAAAGAAATCCCTCAGGATTGTTGGATTATATGACGGTTATGTTTTCAATTTTTTGAGGAACCTCCATAATGTTTTCCTCATAGTGGCTGTACCATTTTGCCTTCCCACCAACAGTATGCAAGAGTTCTCATTTCTCCACATTCTTACCAATATTTATTGTCTTGTTTTTTAAATAGCCATTGTGACAGGTTTGAGGTGATACCTCATTGTGGTGTTGATTTTCATGTCCCTGATGATTGGTGATTTTGAATGTTTTTGCATATACGTGTTGGGCAGGTATATTTGTATGTCATCTTTGGAGAAATGTATGTTCAAGTCCTTTGCCCACTTTTTCAATTGGATTACTGTTTTGGTTTTCTTGTTTTATTTTTTGCTATTGAGTTATAGACACTTCTTATACATTTTGAAGATAAGCCCATATCAAATATATGGTTTACAAATATTTTATCCCATTTTATAGTTTGTCATTTCATTCTGATTTTCTTGGTCGTGCAAAAGCTGTTTAGTTTGATATAGTCCAACTTGTCTGTTTTCGCTTTTGTTGATTGTGCTTTTGGTGTCATATCTGAAAAATCATTGCCAAGACCAGTGTCAAGGAGCTTTTCCCCTACTTTTTTCTAGGAGTTTTATAGTTTCTGCTCTTACATTTACGTCTTGAATTCATTTTGAGTTTGGTTTTTGTATATGGCATGAGATGTGTCATTATTTTTAAATGTGAATATCCAGTTTTCCTAGTCCCATTTCTTGAAAAGACTATTATTTTCCCATTGTGTAGTAATAACAGCCTTGTTGAAGATCAGCTGACCACATATACTGGGATATATTTCTGGGCTCTCCATTCTGTCACATTGCTCTGTATGTCTATCATTATGCCTTTACCATACTGTTTTGTTGTTGTTGTTGTTTTTAATATATGGTTTATTCATTTATTTGAGACAGAGTTTCACTCTTGCCCAGGCTGGATTGCAGTGGCACAATCTCAGCTCACCACAACCTCTGCCTTCCAGGTTCAAGTGATTCTCCTGCCTCAGCCTCCCAAGTAGCTGGGATTACAGGCATGTGCCACCATGCCCAGCTAATTTTGTATTTTTAGTAGAGACTGGGTTTCTACATGTTGGTCAGGCTGTTCTCGAACTCCTGACCTCAGGTAATCCTCCTGCCTCAGCCTCCCAAAGTGCTGGGATTACAGGCATGAGCCACCGCGCCTGGATTTGTTGTTGTTTTTTAAGACAAGTTCTCACTTTGTCACCCAGGTTGGAGTATAGTGGTGCACTCTTGGCTCACTGCAACCTTGATCTCCCAGGTTCAAGCAATCCTCCTGCCCCCCAAATAGCTGTGACTACATGTGCACACCACTATGCCCAGCTAATTTTTGTATTTTTTGTAGATATAGGGTTTTGCTATGTTGCCCAGGCTGGTCTCAAACTCCTGAGCTCGAGTGATCCACCCACTTTGCCTCCCAAAGGGCTGGGATTTACAGGCATGAGCCACTGTGCCTGTAAATTGAATGTGCCTGGCCTACCATACTCTTTTGATTACTATAGCTTGGTAATATGCTTTGATAGATAAATCAGGTAGTGCAAGGCCTTCAGCTTTGTTCTTATTTCTCAAGATTGGTTTGGCTATTGGTGGTTTTTGTGGCTCCATATAAACTTTAGAATATTCTTCTATTTATATAAAAATACCTTTGGGGTTTTAATGTAGGGATTGCTTTAAATCTATAGATCTCTTTGGGAAGTACAAACATTTTAACAATATTAAGTCTTCTAGTCCATGAACACAGGATGTCTTTCCATTTGTTTGTGTCTTGCCAAATTTCTTTCATCAGTGTTTTGTATCTTTTTGTATACAGGTCTTTTACCACCTTAGATTTAATTACTAGGTTTTTTATTCATTCTTTTTGGCACTAACATAAATGGGATTGTTGTCTTAATTTACTTTTCAGATAGTTTGTTAGCGTTCAGGTATGCAACTGATTTTTGTATGTTGATTTTGCAAGCTGCAACTTTACTGAATTCATGTATTAGTTTTACTGGATCTTTTTATAATGGTGTTTTCAGGGTTTTATAAATAATATAAGACCATGTCATCTACAAGTTTACATCCTCCTTTCTGATTTGGATGTCTTTTGGCTTTTCCCTTCAATTGTTGTGGCTAGACCTTCTAGTACTGTATCGCATGGAAATGGCAGGAGTGGGCATCCTCATCTTGTTCCTGTTATTAGAGGAAACACTTTGTTTCTCTTTGAGTATAATATTAGCTGTGGGCTTTTCACATATGGCCTTTGTTATCTTGAAGTAATTTTCTTCTATTCCTAGTTTATCAAGAGTTTTTATTATGAAAGAATGTTGAATTTTCTCTAACACTTTTTCTGTATCTATTGCAATGATCATATAATTTTCATGATTTGCTCCATTAATGTATCATGGTTTTCACATGTTGAATCATATCTGTATCCCAGGGATAAATATCACTTAGCAACAATGTATAATCCTTTTAATGTGTGGTTGGATTTGCTTTGGTAGCATTTTATTGAGAATTTTTGTGTCTAGATTATTCAGGGATATTGGCCTGTAGTTTTCTTGCGCTATCTTTTTCTGGTATTGATATTAGACTAATGTAGACTAATGCTGGCCTAATGCTGGCTGTTCTTTTTTTTTGTTTTTTTGTTTTTTGTTTTTTTTTTTGAAGAGTTTGAGAAGGATTAGTATTAGTTCATCTTTAAATGTGTGGTGGAATGAACACATTAAGCTATGCAACTCTGGCCTTTTCTTTTTGGGGAGGTTTTGGTTACTAATGCAATATCCAGACTAGTTATAGATCTGTTCAGACCTTCTATTTCTTTATTGGTAGGTTGTATATTTCTAAGAATTTTCTTCTAGGTTGATCATATTAGTCTCTAATGATCTTTTTTATTTATGTGGCATCAGTTGTAATGTCTCTATTTTTATTCCTGATTTTGAGTCCTCCCTCCCTTTCTTAGTTTAACTAAGGGTGTGTCAACTTCGCTTGTTTTTTTTAAAAAAGCAGCTCTTAGTTTCATGTTTTTTTCTGTTCTTCATTGCATTTATTTCTGCTCTAATCTTTGTATTTCCTGTCTTCTCCTCATTTTGAGCTTGGTTTCTTTTTCTAGTTTCTTGAAATATAAAATCAGGTTGTGTGAAATCCTTCCCCTTTTTAATTAAGGGACTTATTTTTATGAACATTCCTCTTAGCACAGCTTTTGCTTCATACTGTGAGTTGCATATGTTGTATTTTAGTTTTTGTCTTGTTTGCCTAATTTCCTTTTTTCCTATCTTTTTTTTTTTTTTTTTTTTTTGAGACGGCGTCTCGCTCTGTCACCCAGGCTGGTATGCAGTGGTGCAATCTCCACTCACTGCAACCTCTGCTTCCTGGGTTCAAGCAATTCTCCTGCCTCAGCCTCCTGAGTAGTAGCACCCACCACCACGCCCAGCTAATTTTTGTATTTTTAGTTGAGATGGGATTTCACCATATTGGCTGAACTGATCTCGAACTCCTGACCTCATGTGATCCACCTGCCTCAGCCTCCCAAAGTGCTAGGATTACAGGCATGAGCCACCGTACCCGGCCCTAATTTCCTTTTTATCTCTTCTTTGATGCAATATTTTTTCAAGAGTGTCTTGCTAAATTTCCATATCATAGGAACATTTTTTTATTGAACATAATTACTGGGTACAAGACAGGAATAAGTGGAAGTGTTGAAGGTCAAGGACACTCTTATTAACATATAAATAATATATAGGCAATATATAAATATGTAGCAGGAAAACAGTAGTTTTATGCAGCCTCAGGAATACAATGTGGTAAATCAAAATATTCTTCTTTCCAAATGCCCTTGTATTTTTGGGAACATGTGATCCAGCTCTAGCCAAAGAGAGGAAACTGAAAAACTCAGAATTAAGCTTTTGGGAAAGTCAGGGCATATCCATATTTTTGTTTTTTTAAAAAAAATTTACCCAAAGTTTGGGTAGAATTTGGTGCTAGAGATAGATATTTTAGAATCCTCACCAATTTAATTTTTAAAAATTAAGTTTTGAGAATACTTTATATATTCTAGATACAAATCATTTTTCAGAAATGTGGTTTGGAAATATTTTCACTTTTTTGTGGCTTATTAATTCTCCTGAAGTGTCTTTTGCAGAGCAAAATTTTTCAACTTGGAAGAAGTCCAGTTTATCATGTTTTTCTTTTATAGATCATGCTTTGGTTGTGATGTGTAAAACTAACTCAAGTTTACAAAAGTTTTCTTCTAAAGGCTTCATAGTTTTACACACTTAACATTAGTATCTCTGATCCATCTTGAGTTTTTATATCAGTTGGAGGTCTAGATTGAGGTTTATTTTTGTTGTTGTTCACGGATGTCTAGTTAATTCAATACCAGTTGTTGAAATGATTATCTGTTTTCCACTGAATTGCCTTAGGGCCTTTATAGAAAATCAATTGACCGTATTTATGTGGGTCTATTTCTAAACTCTATACTCTCTCACTAATTGTGTGTCTATTCTTTTACCCATATCTGATTTTCAGCAGAGGAGTTAACATAGCAAAACATGGAACTAAAGACCATATATTAGGTTGTTACAAAAGTAATTGCAGCTTTTGCCATTACTTCCTTTTTTTTTTTTTTTTTTTCTTGAGATGGAGTCTCTGTTGCCCAGGCTGGAGTGCAGTGGCACCATCTCAGCTCACTGCCCCAGGTTCAAGAGATTCTCCTGTCTCAGCCTCCTGAGTAGCTGAGATTACAGGCACACACCACCACTCCTGGCTAATTTTTATATTTTTAGTAGAGATGGGGTTTCACCACGTTGGCCAAGCTGGTCTCAAACTCCTGATCTCAGGTGATCCACCTGCGTCAGCCTCCCAAAGTGCTGGGATTACAGGTGTGAGCCACTGCACCCGGTCTTGCCATTACTTTCGATGTCAAAAACTGCAACTACTATTGCACCAAACAAATAGAATATTTCAATAATGCAGGCAAGAAATGATGGTGTCTTAAAACAAGTGGTAGCAGCAGGATTGAAAATAAATAATCATGTTTTGGAAATATTTAGAAGAGCACATAGGATGTGCTTCAAGGTACAATACAGAGTATGAGTAAATATGACAGTAGAAGGATGAAGTCAAGTATTTGGGCCTGAATGTCTAGAAGAAAGCTGTTTGCATTTTTCTGTGACTGGAGACACTAGAGAGAGACAGGATTGAGCTGAACGAAGAGTTCAGTTGAGGTCATGTTAAGTTTGAGCGTCTTAATTTAGGATCAAGTAGAAGAAAGTTGTGGTGCCAAGTAGCCAGTTCTATATATTTGAGACCAAAGTTCGGGGTAGAAATTGGTGCTAGAGATAGACATTTTAGAATCCTCGCCAAGATGATGATATTAAAATCTGTGGAACTTAATGAAATAATCTAAAAAGTTAAAGTACACGGAAGATGTATGTGAGTCCAAGATCTAGAACACACAATGTTTAGGGGTCTGGGAGACAGGTGAGTATTGGGAAAAGTAACCAGGCACAGAAAGTTATATCAAAGGACAAAGATAATAGTATTCTACAGTCTAAGTAAAGAAAGAAGCAGAGCCACTATATCTATTAGTGGTTGCTGATAAACAGAATAAGGTGAGGCTTGAAAAGTCAAGAAGAAATGGACATAAACTCTTTTGGAGGCAGGGGAATGGTGAAGGCCTGTTTGGGGTTGATTTAAAAAATGGGGGGAGAAGGTGAAGTTGATATAGCAACACTGGAGTTCTGCTATAAAGGAATCAGAAATGTGTAGCAGCTGGGGTAGAAGGTGGAGTCTAGGCCGCTATCAATGTAGGACATATCAGTGCGTGTTTGTATGACTTTGGGAAAGATTCAGAAGAGAGGTAAACATTGGTGATGCAGGTGAAAAGCAACAACTGCAAGAGGATGTGAGATTGACTGTTCTACAAAGGGGGTTCTTAGACTTTATGAAAGGAGGAACAATAAAAGGAGTAAGTTGTAATGTTCAATCGTAGAGTAACTATAGTTAAGAACAATGTAGTATGTATTTCAAAACACCTATTAATAGAAATGAGGACTTGCAATGTCCTAAACTAATTGAAATAATATGTGCTTGAGGTGATGGATATCCTAAACACCCTGAAAACAAATAATATTTTTTAAATGGAATTTTACTTTTCATAAAACAGAATATTCCAGGGTTATTAAAACATCTTCTCATTGCCACCAACATCCCCAAACTTATCTTTCCATCCAGCCATCTTTGGTTATTTATCTTTTCTACGAATTTTATACCTATTGTTCTGTAGTCTACTTTGAACTACCAGAACTGGGACTCTGAGTAAGAAGGGACTGTGTTTACCAGACTCTTTTAGCAGCTGGCTTCTTGTTAAATTCTGCCAAAAACGAGGTGTACCGATAAGGGGTCTGAGAGTGGAAAGAAGGAAGAACAATTTTGATTCTGGCTCAAAACACATTGGCAGTTGCTCTAGTAGCTGGTGGTTGTTGAAGAGTTGTGGAGACCAGATGGCTGTGCATTTACTCCTGCAAGCCAACTCTTCAAGGCTTCGAGCTCTGGCAGGGGCAGCATTCTTTGAAAGTTCTAGCTCCTGCATGTTAGAAAGTGCATGCCAATGGGCTTCACTGCTGAGATGATAGCAGTTTCCTGATTTCAGGGTGACATCTTATCTTCTTTCTGCTGCTCCAGCCCTTTTCATGCATTTTAATTATTTTACTGTATTGTTCTTTCTGCTTGAAATACTTAATGTTTTCTTTTGTTTGTTTTCCTGTGTAGGTCTTTACTGGTACTTGGTAACAGCAGATGTATCTCAGGAGAAAGGTTATCAAAATAAGAATATAACTGGACTTGAACAAAATGATCTTGTCACCAATGGAAAATATGATACTGATAACCCATAGCATTCTTTATTTTCACAGTTAACTCATGTATTATCTGTTGAATCCTGGGAAAGAGCACCTGTAGAAGACAAGGCTTGGGGGGCCAATTGAACACTGAACCTGACCATTACAATGGTTATGGTGGCTTAAGGATGGTGAAATTATTTGAGCAGTTTTGACTGCATCAGAGAGCTTACACAAAGAAAACAAGCTCAAAGCTTAAAACTTTCAGCATCAGCAAGGATTCAAAGCTGAAAACTAGACTCAGGATTTGTTTCTATAGTTTGAAAATTATAAGTAGTATTTGTACACTTTCCGAGTCTCATGTGAAAATTAGGGTCTTAATTGAAATGGAAATAAATTTTTAGAATTGAATAGGAACACTTGGGTAAAATCTGAAAACCACAAGCCCCTCCATTTCCTGTGTACCCTTGCCAGTACATGAAATTCTTCCTCCTTTATTACAGAGGCTCACCTGCCTGAAGATCCCCTGAAGCAGGTGCCTTGTGAGAAGATGCTCATTCTCCCTTAGACCCACTCCAATATACCTAATTACTTCTAGACCCATTACCAGAGTCATAGTACAGAAAGTTCTAGAAAGACATGTAAAAATTCTAACTACGATAGAGCTAAGTTTAAACTAAAAAGTAGGAAAATGCGCATTTATAAGAGCCAAAAACTTGGAAAATATGTGTTGGAATGGATTCTAAGAATCTTAGTGGGAGCTTATGGAGATCCGCAGTGAAATGGCTTGGCTACAGTAGTTTATCTCACAGTGGACGCAGCAGTTCTGCCTAGTCATTCTGTAGACATTTCCTTGGTTCTTAAATGCAGAGTTGGAACAGACATACTGAGAAAATGGCAAAATCGTTACATTGTGTTAGTCCGTTTGCATTGCTATAAAGGAATATCTGAGACTGGGTAATGTATAAAGAAAACACATTTGTTTGGTTCACAGCTCTGCAGGCTGTTCACGAAGCATGGTGCCAGTATCTGTTTCTGGTGAGGGCCTCAGGAGCTTATAATCCTGGTGAAAGACAAAGGTGAGCCAGCATGCCACAGGCGAGAGAGGGAGCAAGAGAGAGAGGGGGAGGAAGTGCCAGGTTCTCTTAAACAACCAGATATTGTGCGAACTGATAACATGAAAACTCACTCATTAGGAGGACTGCACCAAACCATTGATGAGAGATCTGCCCCCATGACCCAAACACCACCCACTAGGCCCACCTGCAACACGGGAGATCACAATTCAACATGAGGTTTGGAGGGGACAAAGCACTCAAACTGTATCACTTGGTTCCCTGATCTGTAGAGTGTGGGTATTTGTGGGTTTTCTTTCTGTAGAAGCCTAAGGAATTTCTCTTCTTTATCAGCATATAACCAGAGCCACTGCTTTATCTATGGGAATACAACAGAAAATAATGCCCTCATAGAAGACGAGAGTTGAAGGGGTAATCATTCTTATCACATCCTCATTTAACCGCCCCATTTGGCAAATCGATTGTAGAGAATGACTATGGAGTATCGTAAATTCAATTAGGTAGTGATTTCAATTTACAGCTGCTGTTCCAGATGTGGCATATTTACTTAAGCAAATTAACGCAGCCCTTGACAGCCGATATGCATACTGATTAAGTGCTTTTTCCCCCTCTATATTAACATCAAGGACTACCAGAAGCAGTTTGTTTTACCTGGAAAGGAAAGGGTGGCATCAACTCATTAACTGTCCTCCTTTCAGTCATAAAGGTGTGGAGAACTTTGACACTTTTGACATCCTATAGATCATTCACTACACTGACTGGACCGGAAGAGCAGCACATGGCCAGCATCCTAGAAGCCTTAGTAAGACAAAGATGTGCTAGAGGGTGGGTGGTGAATGCCATGAAACTTAAGGGTTCTGTCTCTTTGGAAAAGTTACGAAGGGTTCAGATGTCTGGGGCTTGTTGGGATATCCTCTCCAAAGTGAAAGACAAGTTGCCTACCATTAAGAAAGAGGCACAATGATCTCTTTGAATTTCAGAAATAGCGTATACCAATTTGAGTGTGCTGCTCTCATTCATCTGCTAAGCAACTGATAGTTTTGGGTGAGGCCTGGAGCCAAACAAGGCCTGCACTAGGTCCAAGCTGCAGTGCAAACTAGTCTACCATTTAGGGCTTTTGACCCAGCTGGCATAATGCTGCTGAAATCTATGACAAAGAGGCGTATCAATAGACCTCTGGCTCCTGCTTTTTAATGAGCCCAGATAGAGTCTAAATATCTGGCCTTGGAATACCAGGTGATCATACAACCTGAGACACCCATCGTCAACTGAATGACATCTAATCCACCAAATCATGATGAAGTACATGGACATTAACACTCTTTTATTAAGTGAAAGTGTTATATATGTTCTGAACCAGTGACTACAGTATGGTGCTTTTAAATTCCACAGCCAAAATACCACAGGTTCAAGAATCAAAGTGTAGAAGTGGAAGGTGTTCCTCCCATTATTATTTTTAATAGCCCATTTCTCAAAGTGCTGCTGTTTCTTCCTAAAAAATTGAGCTCCATTGGGTCAGCGATCTTAATTCCTAAGAGACTATATGCCAGTGTGTATTAAGTACTTCAAAGGCTCTCAGCAACTTAGTGAGGTAAATTAAATAGTCCTCTTCTTAAAATGAGGATCAATATACCACTGATGGGGCAGTACTGGGATTGAACCTAGGTTCTTTGGGTTCCAAAGACTTTGTTTTTTCCCACTATGTAATTTCAGCCTAAAAGATAGCTGCAGAATGCTGCTACTTCATGTTCTTGGTACCAGAACTTTGAGTCCTTACCCCTACCACAGTGAAAACCATGTCATGTTGGCAACAAGCCCATTTGTTCTAGTTACTATGACTGTGTAGCAGCCATCCCCAAATAATAACTTTTAGTTTGTTCATGACTCCCCAATTTGGGTAGGGCCCTGGAGGGACAGCTCTGTTCTCGATGTGAGCTTGAAGGTTGATGGCTAGATTCACCTGGAGGATTGTTCACTCACATGTCTGCTGGTTGATGCAATCACCTAGGACCTTAGTGGGAGTTGTAGGCTGGAACACTTAGGCATAGTCTCTACATGGGGCCTTGGCTAGCTTACAACACAGTGGCTTGCTCCCAAGGGTGAGCATATTAAAAACAGACAGCCAAGTAGAAGTTGTATGGCCTTTGATGACCCAACCTCAGAAGTAATGTCATTACTTCTGTTTGTACTTGTTTGACAAAGGCTGGCCCAGTTTTAAGGAGAAGGGAAATAGCCTGTAGGATGTGGTAGAAAAGTGGCAAGATTCTAGAAATGCATGCGAGACCAGAGATATTGCCATTACTATTCTTGAAAAATATAATCTGCCACACCATTACAAAGGCTAATTAAGGAGTAGGACTAAACTTAAAGATATATTTACAGACTCAGCCATGGTTAATTCAGGAACCATTGTAGTCTTGTCTGTGGGCAGCATCTATGGTCCACAGGAAGCTGAAAAGGTAAGCCAAGATGCTGCCCACAGACAAGACCACCATAGTCCCTGAATTAACCATGGCTGAGTCTGTAAATATACTTTTAAGTTTAGTCCCTATCCCCACAGAGAGAGACCCCTCTACTCAATTTATGATGGCTTTTGAGTATTCTGCCCAACTGTCTTTGAGTGCAACAATGAATTTTTATTGCCTTCTTTGAGAGGAGTAATATCAAATGTCATGGGGATTTTTATGAGGAAACAGTAGTACCTTGGTCCTGCTCTGTCATAATTATATAAAATAAAGCTACTACTAATTACAAAATCATTTCATAAAGGTAGAAAAGTAAGGGAGATATATAAGGGAGTCATGTTACACACAGAGGGCAAAACCAGCCAAACCATCTATCCTTGTTTCCCACCAGAAGTTAGAAAAGACATATAATAGTTTGATATATGTCATGCTGTATGAGTACTGACACACTAAACAAGGAACAGGATAGAGCGGCAATAAAAATTGGGGAATGACACTCATTGATTACCTAAGTAATTCCTTGACCTGGTAAAGACACATTTCACCAGTCCTCACTAGTTCATAGGCTCTCAGCAAAAGTACTCCATGAAAGTACTTAGCCCCTTCTCTATCACTCCCCAGAGTGTCTTGGGTAGTCCCCAGGAGTTGAGGTGGAAGGGGAGGATGCTTCATGTGTTCATAGATAATGATCTTGTGGTCTACCTACTTCCTATTAGAACTCCAATTTCCTTGCCAACATTTTAATCTCTTAATGCCCCTCAAACAGCAAGACCTCCTCACAGGGCCTGTGCAGTGTGATATATGAAGTTCAGGGGGGATCTCTTCTAACCAACCAGTTATATATAGTCATTCTCTGTACCTCTCACGAGAACCACATGAACCCGGTTTATCCAGCTTCTCCTCCATTAGCCTGGCACCCACCCAAAGCTTTGGGCTGGAGACCAGTTTCCTGCCTACTTGTTCCCTTGGGCACTGCACAGGCATCATCCATGTTCTTAACTATGCCCAGAGGAGTTTGCATCCCTTTTTAGGCTCAGTAGATGGCTCTTAATTACAAGTACCTCCATTTTGTAACTTCTTAAATAAGTCTTTCCAGTGTTTTCTGAATGTCTTGCTGGGCCATAAGCAGTGATGGGATTTGGTGAGACAGGCAGAACTCTGGTGGCCTGGAAGAAAGTCTGTGTTGTGGCTGCAGGAATTATTCTTGGAGGAACAAAACAAGTTGGAAATAAAGACAAGTCAATGATATTGCAGGAGAATGCAGCTTGAAGCTTGATCAGGTACATGGGAACCAGCCACCTGATAGTGGCTTTCCTCATCCCCTAAGTCCCACTTGTTTTCAGCATGGGAGAGTTAGATAAGGCAAAAGTGGAACCACTGAGTACAAGAGATAAACATTTCTAAAATGGGAATTTTGGCAGGGCACGGTGGCTCACACCTTTAATCCCAACACTTTGGGAGGCCGAGGCGGGTGGATCACCTGAGGTCAGGAGTTCCAGACCAGCCTGGCCAACATGGTGAAACCCCATCTCTACTAAAAATACAAAAATTAGCTGGATGTGGTGGCAGGCGCATGTAATTCCAGCTACTTAGGAGGCTGAGGCAGGAGAATCACTTGAACCCAGGAGGTGGAGGTTGCAGTGAGCTGAGATGGCACCACTGCACTAAAGCATGGGTGATAGAGTGAGATTCCATCTCAAAAATCAATCAATAAAAATAAAATGTGAATTTTGTCTTATCTTTTCTTGATTAAAATCTTGTGGTAGCACCCTATTGCCTTTTGAGTAAGATCATTAACTCCTACATATGGTATATAAGGACCTCCCTAATCAGGTCCTTTCTACCTTGTCAGCCTCCTTATCTGTATTCATTTGCTAGTGCTGCCCTAACAAGGGACCACAGACTGGGGGGCTCTACTCCCAGTCCACTTCCTTTGTTTCTGCAGGTAAGTTACTTACCTTCCCTGAACCTCAGTTTCTTCGTCTCTAAGCATGGGGTTAGTAGTGCCAATTTTGAATTGATGTAAGAAGTAAATGAGGTACTATATTCAAGTAAAATAATAATCATAATCATTAGCCTTTAGAAATTGATGACTTAGAAACATTTTTGTATTAATGTGAAGACAAATAAAAGTTATATGGAATTAGGTCTACCGTATGAGCTCAATTATGTAACAAAAATCACACACATGCACACATACAAATATAGACATTATAAAAATGAGTGGAAACAAATATACTTCTGTTACTTGGGTCTTCTAGAAGCAGACATTATGATGGAATTAGGATTTTAAACACTGTGGGAATAAGACCTGTGAGAGAGAAAAGGAAGAGGAAGCAGGGCTGGGCAGAAAAAGGCTTCAGAGAAGTGTGTGTGAAAGGAGAGAGGAGGGAGAGCAGGACTGGACAGGAAGGATTCACAAAATAGATGTGGCACAGTCTCTGCCAATCCAGTAGAGATCTCTGGAGCAAGACTGATCATTAGTGAAGTTCCCTATTAAGCAGATTGGCCAGGCCCTGGTACCTCCACCATGCTCAAGTATAGTTATTGGCTGGCTCTGCCTGGAAAGAGTATGTCCTCAGCTCAAAAACTGGAGAGGATCCCTAATATGGTTTGACTATGTCCCCACCCCAATCTCATCATGAATTGTAGCTCTTATAATTCCAAGGTAATTGAATCATGGCGACAGTTTCCCCCATTCTTTTCTCGTGGTAGTGAATAAGTCTCTACTTTTTTAGAGGTTTCTCCTTTCGCTTGGCTCTCAATTCTCTCTTACCTGCTGCCATGTAAGACATGCCTTTTGCCTTCCACCACTATTGTGAGGTCTCCCCAGCCATGTGGAACTGGGAGTCCATGAAACCTCTTTTTTTTAATAAATTGCCCAGTCTCGGGTATGTCTTTATTAGCAGCGTGAAAATGGACTAATACAATCCCCAAGGTGTTTCATATCTGGAGGCTGTCAGCCCATTATGCTTCTTGCAGCTACACTGTGAGTTCTTTCTGGAAGGGAGATTCAAGTGGCTTACCTCCATAGCAGTCACACCCATTACTCTTTAGATAATGAAGGTAAGAACTGCCTCCATTTTTTTTCTCATAATTTTCTGTGTTTTTAAGAATTCTTATACTTCATCATTCATTCTCTTTTAATCAGATGTGTATTTTAAATTACACCCAGAAAAAAGTAAATTTCTTTTAAATACAGTAAGATAGCCTATAATACTAAAATAGTATGAGTTTTAATAATTATTATAGCTAATATTTGTTCAATGCTTATTTTATACACCTTGGTATATTAAGTGCTTAACTCGTACTTTTTTTTAGTTCTTGCAAATGAAGTATTCTTCCCATTTCATCTGTCAGCATTCTTACAGGAAAACAATATAACCTTGGTTAACTTAGAAAAGAAATTGCTTGCATGGACATAAGGAAACTACAGCCAGCCTACAGGAAGGCTGAGACATGGGCTAGGGATCAGGAGCCCCAGGGGTGCAGCAGGGCAGCTAGGATGGATGCTGCCTCCTGGCGGCCCCATACTGCCTTGGCTGTGCTCTTACCATCCAGTCTTCATCCCCCTTTACAGGTGTGTGCTGTGCCTTCCAGAGGCAAAGTCTCTGCAGGCAGCGTTGTTGGTCCATACAAGGTCATATTGCTGTTGAGAGGATATCTGGCCTCTTTGGTTACCATGGTGGGAAGATTTACAAGTAGGGGATACCTCAAAAGGAAAGAGAAAAAAAGGGAGTATGATGCCGGGTAGGAAGTAGAAGGGAGGGAGTCAGAGAGGCAGAGAAAGAAGATGGGTAGGACAGAAGAAAGGACAGGGAAAAGTGAAGTGATGAGAAAGAATAGGAAAAAAAATGTCTTCTATTACTTTATAGATGAGGTAACAGAAGTAAAATACCTTCCTCTCAGACATACAGATGATAAGTGGTAGAGCTAAGATTCAGCACCAGACAGCCTGAGTTCAGATTCTGTGATTGATTTAGTTTATTTATTTAGGGTTTTGTTTTGTTTTGTTTTCTTTGTTTTGTTTGTTAATTTTTTTAGATGGAGTTTCACTCTTGTCACACAGGCTGGAGTGCAATGGCATGATCTTGGCTCACTGCAACTTCTGCCTCCCAGGTTCAAGCAATTCTCCTGCCTCAGCCTCCCAAGTAGGTGGGACTACAGGCACGTGCCACCACACCCAGCAAATTTTTGTATTTTTAGTAGAGATGGGGTTTCACCATGTTAACCAGGCTGGTCTCGAACTCCTGACCTCAGGTGATCCACCTGCCTTGGTCTCCCAAAGTGCTGGTATTACAGGTGTGAGCCACCATGCCCCACCAATTCTGTGCTTTAAATAATCCTACTGTTCTTGCATTCCAGGCTCTGACAGGCCAGAAAAAGAGAGAATACACTAAATACTAATTTCTAATCTTCCAAGGTCACCTTACTTCCTAGACTCTGCAGCATTCCAGACTGAATGCATAATTATATACTGGTTTGACTTGACCACTACCTCTGTTCCTTAGAAAAACCATACACAAATTGAGAGAACAAAGTACCCTGAGAACATGATGTAAGCCAGAGAAATTTTTTAAAAGGCTGACTTCAAGTACAGAATGGAATATTTTAAGGTAATTCACACTTGCCTCTAAACAGCTTTTTTTCAGGTCTAACTCACAGCCTTTCTTACCGGCCACCAGGCAGGAGCAGAAGCTAGCTGTAATTGTTGCTTTAATACCTCAACTCTAGTCTTCGTATGACCTCCACCATAAATAAATAAAAGTGAATGAATGAATACATGCATGCTCTCCTCAAATTAGTATGCCTTTCCCTAGGACTTTTTTTCCACAGTGATACAATAATCTACTTTTTTTTCTTGAAGTATTTAAACCATTTCTAAAATGAGATCTGCCACTTGGAGACTCCCATGTCTTAACAAAACTATTCCTTATCTCTTTCTCTTAATCAACGTACTGCTTCCCATGGATTTTTGTTGAAGACTCAGTTTGTCAGTTGCCCAGACCTTCATCTCTGACAATGTGATGCTGGCCATTTGAATTTCCTTCTCCTACTAAGAGATACTTTTAGCATATCTGTTCCTTGTGACTCATCTTCTGCCTACCACACTTAAGTTCCAGAAAGACTAGAATTGTTCCTGAAGTGCTCAAAACCCAGATGGCAACAGAAATGAGAATGTAAACAATCATCCCTGGAACTGGGGTGATGAACATCTTAGGAGGTAAGCACCAGGGCATGGTGGCAAGAGCTCTTGCTTTTGATTCAGGAGAGCTGGGTTTGAATCCCAGAGCCACAATGCGTTCACTGTGTGACCTTGAGCAAGGCACTTAACCTTTCTGAGCCTTGATTCCTTTACCTGGTAAGCAAGAACACTAAGCTGCGCCTCTCTGCGGGGCTGCGAGGCCCACACTGAATGATGTGTGTGGTTGAGTTTTGAACTAGAGAGAGATGTATAAAGAATGCTATCTTTGTTGTTGTGGACAGTCTGGAAGGAGTCTTAGAAAACCAGAAGAGTATGTTTCAAGCTTTCTGCCTTGCAACAAACATTTACATTTTCCTTTGGCAAACCCCAAATAGACCTTTCCAGGCAGTGGCCAATCAGACAATCCTGTGAGCCAGGGAGGGACCATCCCTGGCTCTCAGGAAGCATGGTGCCCCAGCTCTGGTTCCTGACTAACACAAGAGTGAACCTTGATGCAGGCAGAGCAGTGGGCAGCTCTGCCCATGTCGGAGCTGTGAAATTGTTAGTCCGTGCGGTTTCTAGGACAACTACTCTGCACATCCATACTGGGTGTAGCGGTGGGGAAAAAGCTGCTTAACATGTTACATTCTTGCACTGTGCTTTTAACTTTTCCCTTCATACCCTTTATTGCTTTACTATAATTATGTGTTTATGTGAGAAAATGTTTAATGCTGGTCATTTTCCTACATTTTAAGTTCATTGAGGGAATGGGAGATGCTCATTTTGAACACTTTTGAGTTCTCAACACTCCTCAAAATGTCATCACTCAACTAGTCACTTATAAAGAATTTACTAGGCCGGTCACAGTGGCTCAAGCCTGTAATCCCAGCATTTTGGGAGGCCGAGGCGGGCGGATCACGAGGTCAGGAGATCGAGACCGTCCTGGCTAACACGGTGAAACCCCGTCTCTACTAAAAATACAAAAAATCAGCCGGGCAAGGTGGCAGACACCTGTAGTCCCAGCTACTCAGGAGGCTGAGACAGGAGAATAGTGTGAACCCGGGAGGCAGAGCTTGCAGTGAGCCGAGATCGCGCTACTGCACTCCAGCCTGGGCGACAGAGTGAGACTCCATCTCAAAAAAAAAAAAAAAAAAAAAAAAATTACTAATGCATGAATAGTAAATATGTATTTTTGAAAATTAAAAAACCAATATAGTATTACACTGTCATATTGTGTGGGAATATTTGCTTTTCCTTTTGGCTTCCTGTTATAATAGAATCATAGGAGAGAGGATTAACTTGATAAGGATACAAGGATCAATGGAAACATCATATCATCCCTATTTCATATTTTCATTATTTGAGTAGCCAATATGTACTGAGATAATGTATGAAAAATGTATCTTGCTGCTATTTTTGTCTGTCTCCTTTAATTTTTAAAGCATTAATGCAGCAGTGAAGTATTCAAGCTTTTGTTCATTCTTCAAAGAGCCTTTGGGAGCATTGTACCTTTAGACAGGATCCCAGAATCTCAGGGACACTTGCCTAAGTATGTGACATTCATCCTTGGTGAAAAACTAACATCAAAACAGGTGGGAGCCCTTTATTGAATGTGTGTAGACATTTCCCAACTCATATCTCAATTTCCATGTACAGACAATTCTCGTACCCAATGACAGATACAAATTTTGAAGAGCTGTTTTATGTAAAACATTTCCAAAAAGTATTTACAATTTACCTCATCAGGCAAGAAATACAAAGATGTATATATTTTTTGGTTATTAAAAAAAAATTTTCTCAAATGCACTGTGGCATTGATTGGGAGGAAAAGTGAGTTTTAGTAGCTCTGAGATACTTTCTACCCCAACCATCCCTATTAAAGTTCCATAATAAATTCAGAACTATGGTTGTTGCATGAATTGGCTGAAGCATGCTATCATGGCACAGTACTTTGCAGGCCTCCAGCAAGCCCAACAACTGATGGTTTACAGCTGTCATGGTTGCAGCAGTGGGAGATAATAAGAAAATCTCTAGGATGTCTGTTAAAGCAACTAGAATGCAGAATAAGAAAACCAAGGTGAGTATTCTGTCAGAGATAACGACCTGATTTAATGGAAAAGCTGGCGCTTTCATGCCACTCAGCCAAGGCATGTATTGAGAGGAAGCATTACATAAATAATGCCCTGATACAGCTTGGGCTTCTGCCAAAATGCTAACGGATGTGAACAGAAGACCAAAACAACATGTCAAAAAAATATATATATATTTTAACCACAAATATATGGATAATATCACTGCCCATTTGCAGATAGGTATGCTAGTTTTTAAAAAATGTTACAAGGATTTTTATGGCCCCTTAAGTTACATTCCACATGTGGGTAAAACTGAAGCTATTTATGGGCCAAAATGTCCTGGTCTCAAGAAACTCATAGTACAATGAAAGAGGCAAGTAAACCAGCATTACATAGTATAAAAAAGGAGCTAGACTAGACCAAGTGCATCATAGAGGGAAGAGTTTGCATCTTCATCTTTCTCCAGCTCTTAGTCCAATGCCTGGCACATGCATTCGGTTCTTACTAAATACTGAAATGGGTAATAACTGAATATAGAGCTTCATAATATAGGAGCTCAGAGGAAGGAACACTTAAGTCCAAGTAGTGGGGGTAAATAGAAGGTCAAAAACAACTTTGCAGAGGAAGTGACTTTTGTATGGAATTATGACAGTTTGGAGTTAAACAAGCAAAGAGGTCAAGAACACTATAAGCAGCAGGAAAGTTTATCCAAGAAAGAGGAGGGATTAAGAGCAGGGCAATTTCCTAGATTTGCAAATAAAATCCTTTGTTATGCAGGTAGCTATGTAGCACAAGGTAGGTGGTAGGGAATAGACGTGGAGTTTTTTGATGGACAGAGACCAGATCTTGTATAATGTTATGGTGAATTTTAATTTCAGCCTTTATTAAACAGCCATCAAAGCATTTTAAACAGTAAACTGACAGAACTGGACATACAGTGTTAAAAAGACTGCTGTGATAGCTTTGTGGAAGATCACTTGGCTATGTGGGGCAATAAAATTGTAGGCAGAGTGTAACTGAGAGGCTTTGAGATGATCTAGACAAAACTTAGGGGAGACCTGAGATAAGGCAGTAATAACAAGGATAGAGAGCTGTGGACTCATTTAAAAGTGGGCGTAGTGACTCACAACTGTAGTCCCAGCACTTTGGGGGGCCGAGGCGGGCAGATCACCTGAGGTCAGGAGTTGGAGATCAGCCTGGCCAACACTGCAAAACCCCGTCTCTATTAAGAACCCAAAAATTAGCCAGGCGCCTATAATCCCAGCTACTCAGGAGGCTGCAGCAGGAGAATAAAATAAAACAAAAAATAAAAGATATATGGGAGATAGAATTGGCAAAGACTAGAGATTATATGTAGGAAGAGAGAAACAAACAGATGTCAAGAAAAATGCTCAGGGTTCTGACTTGGGCACCTGGAGAAGGATAATGCCATTCATTGAGGGTAGTGAACACTGGAAGGGAAGAATTTGGCCACAGTAGATATAAATGGGTTCTCTTATTTATGTGATCAGCTTGAGGGTCTGGGGAAATTCAAACTAAGATACTCAACAGGTTGTGGAATATTTGAGTCTGTGTATTATAGCTCATAAAAGATCTCTAAGGATGTAACTTTGAGAATCATAAGCTTATAACTTGTAACTGTAGAGAGTCTAGATTAGATCATGCATAAGAATACACAGAATGAGAGGAAAGCCTGGGCCAGAGCCCGGAACGAATAGTAAGAGGGGCAGGAAAAGCTCTTCTAAATAGCTTGAATCCAAAAACTGCATAAACAGAGAAAGAAAGAAACTGTAGGTGGCCGAGGTATATGTATATCCATTAAAGGAATGGCACAACAACAAAACAGGTAAATCAAGGGTAGATCAACATCTTAGCTCTCAGAAATATGGTTTAATCTTAAACTTACTGTCTCTAACATCTAGCATTCCCAGATCATAGATCAAATGTACCAGAGTTATAAAATCTGCTTTTTCTCTCATGCAGGTGGCAAAAAAGGTACCTTTTAGATGATGCTAGCCCCATAGGACATCCCCAAAGACAAGTATCTCCTATTTGAGAATCAAGATGTGATTGTAACACACTCCTGTCTATCTTTCCTGATGAGGCTCCTGCTGTACATTTTGGGATTTGTTTTTTTATGGTGATGGGGGGCAGTGGATGGAGTCTGAAAGTAGGAACTTGCAAAAGGTGCTACTGAGTGTAGAAGGGTTTAACCTTCATATATCTTTGGAGAAGTATGCCCTTGAAAAGAATATATTGACATACATGTCACCTATGTCTGGAGTGGTGATGGACATCACATGATCAGCAAGGTTTCCATCACCCCAGCTGCTGGGGATTTTACTGCTTCCCTTTCAATGTGTTTTCTGAGATGGTGTTTTTATAATGCTCTTTCTCTAATTAACTTGGATATTTCGACAATCTACAGTTTGCTTTATTTGTGAGCCTTGGCACTTAATCTGATGCCTTTATTTCCACTTTCACTGCCATTGGCAATCATCTTTAAAATGGAAATCACCAAAATGAAATCTAGAATATCCACCTATTATATGCAGCTGGGAAGCCTAAAATGGCCTGGCTCAGGACAGATTCAGTTTTGGTTAAACTAAATACAATTCCTGCCCAATTCTATTAATAATTAAAATACTTATTTATAGTTGTTTAATAAAGACAGCATGGACCATATCTATATTAGAAGAGAATAGTGAGGACTTGAAAACAAGGAAACAAGCCTACAGAATTTTCTATAAGAAATGCCCAAATAAAAGTGAAGAAAAGTTTAAAAATAAATGGATTTGTTTTCAAACAAAACCACATTTTAAAATTTGCTTCACATTTATGATTTCCTCACTGCCACCCTGTTTAAGGCAAGACTTCTTTCCCCTACTTTACAGATGAAGAAAGTGAAACAAGAACATTGAGTAACTTGACTAAGGTCAGATTTAGAGAACAGTTGAGAATTTAAACCCAGGTCTTCCATATTCACCTGCCAGAAATCATTCTTCATTCCATGGAAATGGAAAAGTAGTCATTCTTAATTCTCTTACTTAAGAACTGATTAGGAAATCATGCCTTTCCAAAGTATGTTGAAAGCCTCTGAATCACCATCCTTAGGGAACACATTTTTCTCAAAGAGACATTTAGATTTTTTTATTTGGTGTTCATTAATTAACAACTTCTTAATAAGTACATTTTACAGGTGAAATTCAACTATTCTACCAAAAACAATGTTTATTAAGAAGTGTAACAAGAATGTTGGTTAATTATTATTTTTTCCTTTTAAAGCACTCAGTAGCCAAACTTAGAATACCCTATCCATTCTTTTTGGTTTTATGAACTTGTCTGATATGAATAATCTAGGATAGGCAATTGATTGAATCCACAGTGACCTCATTTCAACTGGGTACATAATTTAATGAACATTTCTTGCAAGTGAGAAAATACTTTTCCAGCTACATGTCAAGGTTATCTTTATATATGTAACTCATAGGTAATACATATATGTGTATACTGTAACATGCATACTATATATATGTGCATCAGGATATACACACACACACACACACACATATGATGTGTGTGTATATATATTCTGAAGCATTCTTCCTTTTGTTCTGAACAATTTCTTATTCTTCTAAGAGGTTAGTCAGATTTATTTTTGCACCATGACTGAGAATAAATTGATAAAAGTTCAATTAGATTCTATATTATACTAAAGACTGAACTGTTAGTTCCATGTAAAATAGGGCTTATATTTTTAAGCAGGCTTTTTAACAAGCCTTGTAAGTTTAATATTTAATGCATACTGCTAGTGTAATAGCACTGAACTGCACTGAGCTTACTGCTCTTTTAAAAATCAACCCAAATTTCTGCTCATTTAATTCATGGTTGATCCAAGGTATTTTATACATTAACTTGTCTTATATGTCATTCGATAATCCAGGAAAATATTTTAAATTTAACTCAAATTTTTGTTTTGTGATACTGGAATTTTTAGCTAAATTAACAAGTCCAGCATATTGGATTTTTTAGCTAAATTGACAAGTTCCGCATAACATATATATTGCTGGTAGCTTAATAGTTTAATTCACGTATTAAACTATTTCATGTAACATATTTTGTATTGAAGTTTTATCAATCCTGTCTCAGAAATTTAATTTTGGCTTAAGATGTAATACATGCTATTATAAGACTTGGACTTCATATTTTTTAAATCCTGAAAATCTGGAGACCCCTGCTTTGCCAAATCACAGCTTCATATGTTATAGGAAGAGCAGCAATTTAGAAACCTGCATTTTTATTTTCTCTGTACTGGCCAAAAACCTGTGCCCCTGGAGAAAAATGATCTTGAGGAAAGAGATATAAATCAGTTGGGTATTTAGACAAGAGGAATAGGCAAGGTTAATATTAGAATAAAGTTTATTTTTTCCAATTCCACATGATTAAAATCCTTAGTTGTACGAAAATTGCCTAGCATAGAGGTCACATATTGTAAAAGGAAAAAAATTAGAAAAGTATAAGTATGTTCATTTGCCCCTATTCTCTAGAACACAGTCATTGTCAAACTTGGACCTGTATCCATGAAATGGGTGAAAATGTCACATTTGGTGTCATTTCAACTTTTATGTTTTATATTATGAGTGATATTATAGATACATGAGATATATAAACATGTATCTATTTGATGCATTTGGGTTTTATCCAAATAAAATATATATAAATTTATTCCACTGAAACATAAATGGAGATATGGCTTCATTTATTGCCTCATGGATATTTGGACATCAATTAAGTGTCCCATTTCCCAGTAGACTAAATTTCAATGTAACTTGAATTTTTATAGTATTGTGTAACAGCCTTACCATTTTCAGAATTGGCATATCAATTTTTTTCTTATTCTTGCATTTCAAACTCTTTCTGAATCTTACTTTTTCCATATGAACTATAGAATTACCTCATTAATCTTACCCCCAAAAATTCATGCTGGTATTTTGGAATACATTTTATTGATGTATAATTTACATAAAGTTAAATGCACCCATTTTAAGTGAACAGCTCAGTGGGTTTTGGTAGATATGTGTAACTGGACATTTCCATCACCCCACAAAGTTCTCTTGAGGTTCTTTGTAGCACTTCTCTCATCCTGGCCCCAAGCAAACAGGGATCTGCTTTCTGTCACTGTAGACTAAAATTTCATGTAAACAGAGTCAATACCATAAGTACACTGGTGTCTGGCTTATTTTATTGAGCATGGTGTTTTGGTATTCATCCATGATGCATGTATGAAGCACTTTGTTCCTTTATTGCTAAGTAGCATTCCACTGTATGAGAATGCCACTTTCATTTGTTCCCCTGAGAAAATTCGTGGGGTCAAATGATAGCTAGGCTTTTAGTGTGAGGTTCAATGTTTATCTGGTTAGAAGTAAGCAGTGGTTAGCTGTACAGTGGTTGCTATAGTTCTGGTATCAGCAGCTGAAATCTGCTCTGTTATCCCTTTTTTGTCTCCGTGTTTTCTTCGGGTTTTCTTAAAGACTACTTAAATAGTCTAAGGCTTAGAATTCTTTAGCTGTAATCCCCTCCTGTTATTATATAGGAGCCCTATTGATGTGAGGGGAGGGAAAGCAATCTACAGTCCAGTGCTTAGGTCTGTCTTTTAGTGAGCCTGAGTTAGATATTTCCCTTCCTCCATATTAAAGACTAGCAAGGGCTGGAGTTGAACGCTTCCCTTCCCCTGGGCTAGTTAGGCTTTGGTAAAACACCAGCTGGCTAGGCTCTGGCAAAATAGTGTCCCTTTCCAGGAGGCCTTATTTAAAAATAACAGAAAGTTCCAGCTATGTATCAAACTGGTTAGTTTTTCCTTCCTCCTGCTGTAAGCACAATGGTTTCTGGAAGTAAAACTCACAGAAGTGTGGGCATCCTATTAAGCTGGACCCCCTTGAAATTTTTAACTGAAGCTAGTCTACACTGAGCCTCTAGCACCTCATCGATTATAATTTAAAGTAATCCTTCTGATACTGGCTCCAGGTGAAGGCTTTTGCTTGTTGCACTCTGATTCTCTGTATCTACCTGTCTGTCTGTCTAGTTTTCAAGGCAGCAGTTTGCCCTTTGACCTCAGTACTCCGAGGGATCTAATAAGATCTTCAGTTCATTCAGATTTTTTTGTTGTGAAGATGAGGGTGATGATTTCTAAGGTCATGTTAGCTTGGAAACAGAAAGTACTCTTGTTATTCATTTTTAAAATATAGTAATTTGGTGTCTTACTGAGTTATACGAGTTATTGATATATTCTGGAGAAAAGTGTTCTATCAGATACGTGAATTGCAACTAATTTCCCTTTCAATTTCCTTTCTCGATTGTCCACTGTTAGCATAAACAAAATGTTTATTTTTCTATGTTGACCTTATATCCTGAAAACTTGCTACATTAAATTAGTTCTATTAGCACATTTGTAGATCTTTTAGGATTTTTAAATGTACATAACCATGTTGTCTTCCAATGTAGACTTTTACTTATTTTTTGTGTGATTTTTCTGTCTTTCATTTCTTGACTAATCACATTATCTAGAACCTCATATAGTGTGGGATAAAAATGGTGATATCACACAGGCTTGCTCCATTCAGAGTTTTAAGGGAAAGTGTTCTTTCACTATTAAGTATAAAGTGGTAGGTTTTACACACACATCCTGATATGGTTTGGCTCTCTGTCCCCACCCAAATCTCATGTCAAATTGCAATTCCTAATGTTGAGGAGGGTCCTGGTGTGAGGTGATTGAATCATGGGGGCAGACTTCCCATCTTCCCCCTTGCTGTTCTTGTGATAGAGTTCTCATGAGATTTGGTTGTTTGAAAGTGTGTATCACTTCCCCTTTCACTTCTTTCTCCTGCCTGCCATGTGAATATGTGCCTGCTTCCCCTTTGCCTTCGCCCATGATTGTAAGTTTCCTGAGGCCTCCCCAGAAACAGAAGTCTGTACAGCCCACAGTACCTTAAGCCAATTAAACCTCTTTTCTTTATAAATTGCCCAGTCTCAGGTATGTCATTATAGCAGCATGAGAACAGACTAATACATGTCTTTTATCAGGTTGAGCGTATTCCCTTCTATGTCTAGTTTTGAGAGTGTGGGTTTTACTTTTCACAAATACTGTTGCTGCATCTTTTCAGTTGATAATATATTATTCCTTTTTAAAAAATCCTGTTAATGATGAATAACATCAATTGATTATTTTTTTAACCTTAAGCTAACCTTGCATTCTTGAAATAAATCCAATTTGATCATATGACTTATCCTTTTGATGCAGTGCTGGATTCAATTTGTTAACATTTTGTTAAATATTTTGCATCCATTTATAAGCAATATTTATAACTTTTTTCTTATGTTGTTCTCTGGCTTTAATAGCAGGGTAATGCTTGCCTCCAATTTGTTAAAACTGTTACTTACACCTCCATATACTAAGTTTATGTATGATTGGCACTTACTCTTAGGTATTAGGTAGGATTTACCAGTAAAATAATGTGGGCTTAGACTTGTAGGTTTTGTAAAATTATAAATCAATTTCTTTAATAGCTATGAGGTTTTAACATTTTCTATTACATATGTCAATTTAAGTAAATTGTCACTCAAAGATATTGTCAATTTCACCTAATGTGATAATTTTATTGGCAAAATTTTAATACAATTCTCTTTATTATCCTTTTATGTCTGAATATTTATAGGGAAATACATTCTTTCATTCCTGCTATATTGATCATTTGTATCTGCTCTCCTTCTCATGTGTGCTATTCCTTTTTTGCTCAGCCTAGTTAGAGGTTTATTGATATTGTAAAACACACATTTGGTTTTATTGATTTTTTAAAAAAACTTGTATTTCTCTAATTTATTGATTACTCCTTTTACTTCAAAGTTTTCTTTCTTTTTTTTTTTTTTTGAGACAGAGTCTCGCTCTGTGGCCCAGGCTGGAGTGCAGTGGCCGGATCTCAGCTCACTGCAAGCTCCGCCTCCCGGGTTTACGCCATTCTCCTGCCTCAGCCTCCTGAGTAGCTGGGACTACAGGCGCCCGCCATCTCGCCCGGCTAGTTTTTTGTATTTTTTTAGTAGAGACGAGGTTTCACCGGGTTAGCCAGGATGGTCTGGATCTCCTGACCTCGTGATCCACCCGTCTCGGCCTCCCAAAGTCCTGGGATTACAGGCTTGAGCCACCGCGCCCGGCCCAAAGTTTTCTTTTTCAATATTTTGAAGGTAGAATTTGAGATCATTAACTTAGCTCTTTTTTTTTTTTCTAATACAAACATTTTAGGTTACATATTTCCTTCTAAAGCCCACTTTAGCTACATTCCACACATTTTGCTTTGATGTATTTAATCATCATTCTTCCCCAAATATTTTTGAGTTACCTTGTTACTTTTTATTTGATCCACAGACTATTTAGAAATTTGCTTATTTTCCAGGTATAGGGGATTTTTGATAAATATTTTGCTATTTATTTATAGTTTAAGTCTTTTATGGTTCATTAATATTCTGTTACTTTAATTCTTTCAAATTAATTAGTCTTGTTTTATATCCCAGAAAATGCTCTATATTGGTGAATTTTTCATTTGCACTAGAAAAGATTATGTATTTTGTAGGTGTTGGGTGAACTGCTTATAAAGTCAATTAGTTCAAGTTTGTCAATACTACATTTCATGTGTTTTATATCCTTGTTAATGTTCTGTCTACTTTTTAAATTAACAAGTGGGGGGTATTAATCTCCAACTATAAATGTGAAATTATCTTTTTCGCTTTGGTTCTCTGGTTTCTTATACTGAAACCTTTTTACACAGGCATTTAGGATATTTGTCTTTTTAATGAATTGCCTGTTTATGATAAAATGTCACCAATTTTCTCCTATAATATTTCATGTTTTACAGTCTTTTATTAATATAGTGATGCATTTTCTTATGTATTTGCATTTTGTATCCTTTTAATCTTTTAAGCTATATGTTTATTTCTATTTAAAGTGTGTTTCTTATAGCTGGCATATTTAGGTCTTGTGTGTGTCCTGCATGGTCATTTCTGCCTTTTAATTTGACTGTTCAGAATATTTATTTGAGATGGAGTCTTGCTCTGTCACCCAGGCTGGAGTGCCTCCCAAAGTGCTGGGATTACAGGTGTGAGCCACTGCACCCTGCTGGAATATTTATTTTTAATGCAATTATTGATATGGCTTTGTTTAAGCCTATTACTTTTGTTTTTCTTTTTTTTTATTTCAGTAGCTTTTAGGGAACTAAAATCTTTTGGTTACACGGAATAAGTTTTTTAGTGGTGATTTCTGAGATTTTGGTGCACTCATCACCTGAGCAGTGTACACTGTACCCAATATGTAGTCCTTCTGGGAGGGGGTCTGTAGACCCCCCTCCCAGTCTTCTCCCTGAGTCCTAAAACTTCATTACATCATTCTTACGCCTTTGCATCCTCATGGCTTAGCTGCTTGGCTCCTACTTACAAGTGAGAACATAAGATAGTATTCCATTCCAGAGTTAGTTCACTTAAAATAACTCCATTGAAGTTGCTGCAAATGCATTATTTCATTCTGTTTTATGGCTGAATAGTATTCCATGATATATATGTATATCAATATCACATTTTCTTTATCCACTCATTGGTTGATGGGCATTTAGGTTCATATTTTTGCAAGTGTAAATTGTGCTGCTATAGACATGCAGGTTCATCTGTCTTTTTCATATAATTCCTTTTTTTTGTCTTCTGGGTAGATACCCAGTAGTGGATGGCTAGAATAAATGGTAATTCTACTTTTAGTTCTTTAAGGAATCTCCATACAATTTTCCATAGTGGTTGTACTAGTTAACATTCCCACCGGCAGTGTAAAAGTGTTTTTTTGTTTGTTTGTTTTTTCTCCCACGTCCATGCCAACATCTATTTTTTTTTAATTTTTAAATTATGTCCATTCTTGCAGGAACAAGGTGGTATCTCATTTTGGTTTTAATTTCCATTTCCCTGATTATTAGTCATGTTGAGCATTTTTTCACATGTTGGCCATTTGTATATCTTTTTTTGAGAATTGTCTATTCATGTCCTTTGCCCACTTTTTGATGGGATTGTTTGTGTTTTTCTTGCTGATTTGTTTGAGCTCCTTGTAGATTCTAGATATTAGTCCTTTGCCAGATGCATAGTTTACAAAGATTTTCTCCCATTCCGTGGATTGTCTGTTTACTCTGCTGATTATTTCTTTTTCTGTGCAGAAGCTTTTTAGTTTAATTAGGTCCCATTTATTTACTTTTGTTTTTGTTGCATTTGTTTATGGGTTCTTGGTTATGAATTCTTTGCCTCAGCCAATGTCTAGAAGAATTTTCTGATGTTATCTTCTAGAAATTTTATGCCTTAAGGCTCTGAATTTAAGTCTTTTTCCATCTTGTGTTGATTTTTCCATAAGGTGAGAGATGAGGATCCATTTTCATTCTTCTACATGTGGCTAGCCATGTTTCCCAGCACTATTTGTTGAATATGGTGGTCCTTTCCCCACTTTGTTTTTGTATGCTTTGTAGAAGATCAGTTGGCTCTAAGTGTTTGGCTTACTTATGCTTCTGTATTCTGTTCCATTGGTCTATGGGCTTGTTTTAATATACCAGTATCATCCTGTTTTGATAACTATAGCCTTGTAGTATAGTTTGAAGTTGGGTAAAGTGATGTCTCCAGATTTGTTCTTTTTGCTTAGTCTTGCTTTGGCTAAGTGGGCTCTTTTTTTATTTCATATGAATTTTAGGATTGTTTATTTCTAGTTGTTCCATTTGTTTTAGCTTCCTTCCCCCCGCCCCACCTTTTCTGTCTTCTTTAAGATTAAGTTAGTACCTTTTAATATTCCACATTATCTCTCCTTTTGGTTTATTAGGTATTCCTGTTTGCACTAATTTTAGTGGTTGCTCTATGGTTTACAATATGAATATTCAACTTATCATGGTAACTTTGAAAAAGTAGTACACCATTTCCAAATAGTACAAGAAGTTTAGAGCAGTATGCTTCCATTTACTCCTCTTATTCTTGTAATATTGTTTTTATATTTTTTATTTGTACATATGGTTATACAGTCATATTCATTCATGTATTCACTTGAAATCATTTTTTTTTCTCGTTGATTTGTGATTTGTGACTTTTTCTTTATCACCACTTCAGTAATTCAATGAAATGCCTTACAGTACTCTTAAAAATGTGTTTCTC
This sequence comes from Macaca nemestrina, assembly GCF_043159975.1. Classification (NCBI taxonomy): domain Eukaryota; kingdom Metazoa; phylum Chordata; class Mammalia; order Primates; family Cercopithecidae; genus Macaca; species Macaca nemestrina. The sequence goes on from NC_092131.1 coordinate 45,469,542, forward strand.
TCACTTGGAGTTCACTCATTTTGTATATTTAAAATTTATCACATGTGATGTTGAGTCATTTTCTTCAAATATTCTTTCTGCTTTCCACCTTCTCTGTTGAGACTCAACCTTATATTAGATCATTTTATATAGTCTCACAGGTCATTAAAGAACTGCTCATATATTTCCCGTCTTTTTACTCACTGTACTTCAAACTTATGCCAGTTATCATAAAATGTCTGGAAGCAGAAGTCCTGCTATGACTTTTAGTTTTATAAATTTAAAATTTAAATCGTTTTCTCAAATTATGAGTGTTTGATTTTAATTCATATTAGGAAGTAAAAACAAGAAAGGAAGAAAAATTTCACCGAAACAGAAAACAGAACTTCTGTACATACTTGTATAATTATTTGAACATGCATACACTTTTGTATTATGTATGTATGTCAATTACCTATCAATAATTATAAGTATTATATAATTATATAAACTAAATGTATAATTATCATATGATATAAATTACATATTATCAAATAGTTGAGGAAGCTCAATAGAACAAAAAAAGTCCAATATGATGTAATAGGACAAATACCACTGAAAAAATTAAAAATAACTGAGAAATAAAAATAATTGTAATTGGTACGTTCAGAGCAATTTAAAAGTATACACTGCATTTTCAACTAAAAAGGACTGATCTGAAAAGGAAGATTTAGAAAAAAGTTTTAGAAAACAGAATATTGGTAAAGTTAAAAAATTCAGCAAATGAGATTAAAAATTACAGCTTAACTGCTGTGAGGTTTATCTCAGCATGCTAGTTAATGCCAGTAACTTTGCAAATGTGGCAACATGGTCACAACAGGAGAGAGATTAAGTGGGCAGCTCAGTTAAATGTAAATTTATTGCCTTTTTTTTCTGTGAAAATAACGACAAAACTTTCTTGGTTGTCCAAAGCATTACTCTGATAAAGAAAGGACAACACATTGCAATATGTTATAAATAATCAGCCTTTCTCCTTAAATCTATGCATGTGCTCTATTTCCTTCCTGTGCATTCTTTAAGCTATTTTTAATTTCATTCTCTTAGAGAAATCATCTCAGGAAAGTATTAGAATCCACATATTAAAGGCAAAGATGAGGAAACTGGAATTTAACCTTACCTTGACCAATGTTGCTATATTTTGGGTCAGTAGTTTGGAATAATTTGTATTTAACTTTCTGTACTTTAGGAGTAAGTTTTTAGAAGTAAAATTGAGTAGCAGATTTGGAATCTTAGCTAATATATGATACGATTATAAAATTAGAGCCAGTCCATTTGTAAATAATTGTTTAAAGGCTAATAATAGAAGCGGGATGAATTTGATTGCCTGGACCAACTTGAATGTGGAAAGTTTGCTTTGGGTAGAATCAAATTACATAAACAAAACACTGATGAATTATTAACACCAGGCCAATGTTTACACTAAATCAAATCAGTTGTGCTGCTATAGACTTCAGTTAATAAACTAGACTGGACTTTGTTTTTTTAGGGTCATTAATAAAAGAATGACTATCGTGTTAAATCTGACTAATAGTTACTTTTCATGAATCAAAGTAATGAGCTGAAATCATCAAAATGTCTCAGATAATCATCATTATCTTTTATATATCCAAGATCCTGTGCAGTCAACATGTTTTTTTCTTCAAATCGTACTTAAGGCATTTTCGTGTCTTAGTCCAACTTTGAATTACTGCTGGTTCCAAATTCTAATAAGTTATTTTTCACAGGCTTGTTTAGATATCAAGGGTTTGAAAATCAGAAAAAAAAAGTTCAAAATGGTGGTTTTATTTATGAGTTTTTTCATCACCATTATGGGAATAATATGGCCAAATACTAAAAATGTTATTTTCTGTCTCCCTGGGATAATCAAGATTCCGGTGTTCTCCTATCTGCCTTTGCCCTCTCAGAGTAGTTCTAAAAAGAATCAGGTAGAAGTCATTTACTCCTTTTTTTTCTGCTGATCCAATTGCAGAATTCTTTTTATTCTATGTATACATGATATTGGCCTTGGGTCCCAACAATGGAATATGTGGCATCAATTCTCAGGTCTAATACATTTTGGGAAAGCCATAAATTTTTATAATTGTGTTTGAAACATCCACAAAGATATTTGAAATGTCACCAATTAAAAGAAATTTGACTTTCGACTTTAATTCCATGAAGAAGGGAAATTGAAAAACATAGTTCATAGAAGTAGAAGTTCTAAACGAGGTCGCTGCTGTGAGTAATGTCTTTAAGACACAGCCTGAGATTCTAGTTTGCCCTGCAAGAGGTCCAGCTGCTGGCCAAGATCCCCTTTGCAGTCCTTTCTACAAAATTTTATCTCTCTACACTAAATTTCTTTGTATTTCCTTGTCTTAAATCTCTTTTCATCTCCCCTTCCTGAGTTTATTTTACATGAGATCAAGTATGTAATGATTATCACAATTTCAGTAATTTGTTGATATTAATTTATTTCATTCTGAAGCAAAAATCTGAAAGACAAATCTCTAGTTTTTTCATTCCCTATCTCACTTCCTTCTCTACCCAAATCTTCTAAATACCATGGACAATGTGATTCACAGTGTCTTCTCTTCTTCCTATTCCTTCCCATTCAATATCACTGAATTGAAATAAGTCTCAATTCAGGTATATTTGCCTGAGTTGAATCTTCCTCTAGTCACATAGTAAAAAGCCTTTGTCACCATTGGAAAGAATGAAAATTGGACTATCAACACATGAATACTAATCATTCCCAGTTGTATGAGCAAAGTGCTTTTTCTATCTTGAGTATTTCATGGTTGGTACCTGTTGTGCTGACCAAACACAAAAGAGGGCATGAAGCAGTCGACAACCTACACTTGGGAATAATCAACCAGAAAGCAAGTTGAGAAGCATAAAGAGCTTAAATCCAAATCTATAGCGGGCTACAGCATAAGGTGGGAGACCCTATGGTGACTTCAGGCAATTAGGGAGATAGGTGCAGATTTCCACCTTTTAAAACTGTAAGCTGGCAGGACTGTGTCATCTCTAACATGTGTGCTTCTATGCAAAACACCAAACTTAGTGCCATAGAGGACAAGATAAATGATATTTGGAATCTTTATCTGTGAAAAGCATGTCATCTTGTTGAAACATAGAGACATTTAGCCAAATAGTACAACATACTACATAAGAAAATGTCTACCTAGCCAGTTTGGAGGCTGTAGCCACAGAGAAGCCACTTAAGTTGTAACAATGCTCTTGTGCTATGTGGTTGCCGTGGCTGTTGCTGGCACCCTTCCTTGGTGAGCTGGTCTGGTCTCCAAAAATGCTCTAGGATCACCTTTCAGTGCTGCAATGAATGTCCGTGCCTCTGACACTCTTCTTCAGGAATGGCATGGTGGAGATGTCCTCTAATTTTGAAGAGCATATTCTTGGAGTTAATACCTCTGCTGCCCTTGAAGAGAGTCAGCCTGTCTTAAGTATTAGTGGTGGTATTGCCCAAGTACATGGACTGAGGAATGTTCAAGCAGAAGAAATGGAAGAATTTTCTTCAGGCTTAAAGGATATGTCTCTGAACTAGGAACCTGAAAATGTTTGGAAATGACAAACTGAAGGAGGAGATAGAAGAAGAAGAAGAGGACAGGAGCCACTGTAGACATTCTAGTTGATAAGGAGCTGTTGGGTTGTCTAGTAGATACTCTTGATCGTGCCCTTAGTTATATGGGTCCAGTGGTTCCAAAACTTATAGACAAGTTGGTTAGAAAAGCCTTGGACTTACTCCTCAAACTTTGTTGCATAAACTAAGCAGACTAGCATTAAGACTCTGGGTGGCTTCGTGTTAATTAGTTGTGGTCCATGTGAACTGATTATTGGCAACCAACAGACTGGCAAAATTTAAATTGCTATTGACACCATCATTATACACTCCAATGATCTGATAGAAGAAGCTGTATTGTCTCTACATTGCAATGAGTTAAGAGACCATTTCCCAGTTGGTGAAGAGACTTACACATGTAGATGTCATGAAGTAAGCTATTGTGGTTCAGCTACTACTACTGATGTTGCCCCGCTTCAGTACCTGGCTTCTTATTCTGGCTGTTCTATGGGAGAATATTTTAGAGATAATGGCAAATACACATTCGCCATCTATGATGATACATCCAAACAGGCTGTTGATTGCTATCAGATGTCCCTGCTGCTCTGCCGAGTCCCTGTTGTGAGGCCTATCCTGGTGACATGTTTCACTTATAATCCTGTCTGTTGGAGAGAGTAGCCAAAACGAGTAATTCCTCTGGCAGTAGCTCCTTGACTGCTTTACCAGTCACAGAAACACAAGCTGGTAATATCTGCTTACATTTCAGCAAATGGAATATCCATTGCTGACTAACAGATCTTCTTAAAAACAGAATTACTCTCCAAAAGTATCTGCCCTGTCATTAATGTTGGTCTGTCTGTGTTCTCCATTGGATATGCTGCCCAAACTAGAGCCATAAAGTAGGAGGCAGGTACCATGAAGCTGGAATTGGCTCGTTATTGGAAATGCTGCTTTTGCCCAGTTTGATTCTGACTTTAATGTTGTCACTCAACAACTCTAAAGCTGGTGTGTATCTGCCTAAGCTGCTGATACAAGGCTAGTATTCTTCCATGGCTATTGAAGACAAACAAGCAGTTGCAATCTATACTCATGTAAGAAGGCTATCTTGATAAACTGGAGCCTAGCGAGATCACAAAGTTTGAGAACGCTTTCTTGGCAACTGTTATCAGCCAACACCAAGCCCTGTTCGGCAATATCAAGGCTGATGGAAAGATCCCTTAGCAGTCAAATGCAAAGCTGATAGAGATTATACCAAACTTCCTGGCTGGATTTGAAGCTTTTACTATGAATTCACGTCAAATATCAGTTTGGTTTTGTCATTTTTTTCCTAGTAATCAGCTTCATTTATAAAAGGACTCTCATACTTAAATTGTACAGAAATCATGTTAAAAATATCAGTTCCATGTTGCTTGGTGGCTTAAAAAAATGTCAAAATGCTTCTCTGGATAGTAACTATTACATTATACATCTTCACTGAATAAGAGAAAGCTTCTGAATAAGAGAAATCTTCACGGAATAAGAGAAAATGGACACAAATGAAAGCCAATGGGTTGAATTATAAGGAGCATCTTGTAAAACAGAAGACAGTAACTTTTTTCCCCTTAAAATAGCACTGGCTCTGCTTTCATTTTGGAAAATAGAAAAACTATTTTATGTTCTTTATCAGTCTTGTGTTTTAGATAATTACAAATTATTTTTATCATTTTTCTTAATTTTACATATTTATGAGGTTCATGTTATATAATGGGAAAAGTGGGGAGTGAAGAGAGGTTGGTTAATAAGTACAAAAATACAGTAAGGAGTAAGCTATATTGTTTATATAATATATAATCACATTTATATTCTTGTATTTATTGATATATTGATATTATCATTTTTATTTACAGAAATACTTATCAGTATATTTCAATAGTGACAAATACATGGAATGAATGCACTAGTTTCATCTTTTTAATTTTCTGGGTGGTAAAGACTGTCACAAAACAATAAAATGTGAAGCATAAGAATTATACATGAAGAGAGGTTCATAAATATATAAATCATAATTTAATATTAAAATAAAATTAGACAATACACACATTTAATGATGTATAATTATCACACTATAAAAGAAAAAATAGGTGACCTATAGTCCATGTAAATGTTAAATTCACATTTCTTTTATGTGTCCAAATTATTAAAGCAACAACAATCACATGCAATACACACTAAGTTGCTAGCAAAAACATTAAGAACTATTGATAATAAGTTGTTTCCTGTCATTTCATTTGTTTAGATAGATATACTTTATCCTCTTATGATCTGTGCACTTTTAAATCTAGTTTTTAAAAATTGATAAAATTGTATTGTATACAATATAATGTTTTGAAATATATATATTGCAGAATGACTACAGCAAGCTAATTCACATATGCATTACCTCACATAGTTATTTCGTGGTGGAATACTTACTATCTAATCTCTTAGCATTTTCCTAGAATACAATATATTATCTATTGCACAATATGGTAACTACTGTTCTTTTGAACTTATTCCTACTATGTATCTGAAATTTTGTGTCCTTTGACCAAAATCTCACCAATTCTCTCCCCACCTGTCCCAGCTCCTGGTAACCACCATTCTACTCTCTACTTCTATTGAGTTCAACTTTTTAGATTCCATATACGAATGAGATAATGCAGTATTTGTCTCTCTGTGCCTGGCTTATCTCACCTAATGTACTGTCTTCCAGGTTCATCCATGCCGCTGTAAATGACAAGAGTTCCTTTTCTTTGTTAAGGCTGAATAGTATTCCATTGTGTATATATACTGCATTTTAATTATCCTTTCATTTATTGATGGTCACTTAGGTTGATTCCATATCTTGACTATTGTGAACAATGCTGCAATAAATATAGGGGTGTAGATATGTCTTCTAAACACTGATTTTATATCCTTTGGATGTATACCAGTAGTAGGATTTCTGTAGTATATGGCATAGTTTCAGTTTTTTAAAGAACCTCCATAGTGTTTCTATAATGGCTGTACTAATTTACATTTCTGTCCACAATTGTCCAGGGGTCCCATTTCTCTCCATCTTACCTAGCACTTTCATCTTTTCAGTAATAGCCTTTTTAGCAGGTGTAAGGTGATACTTTGTTTTAATTTGCATTTCTCTAATAAATAATGATGAGCACTTTTTGGATACTTGTTGGCCATTTGTATGGCTTCTTTCAAGAAATGTCTATTTATATCTTTTTTGCCCATTTTAAAATCAGGTTATTTGGTCTTTTGCTATTGAGTTGTTGGAATTCCTTATATATTTTAGATATTAACCAATTTTCAGATATATGGTTTATAAATATTTTTCCCATTCCATAGGTTGTATCTTCACTCTGATAGTCTTTGTGGCTGTGTAGAAGCTTTTTAGTTTGATGTAGTCCCACTTTTGCTTTTTTTTTTTTTTTTTTTTTTTTTTTGGAGACAGGGTCTTGCTCTGTCTCTGGGCTGGAGTACAGTGGCACCATCCTGGCTCACTGCAACCTCCACCTTCTGGGGTTCAAGTGTTTCTCCCACCTCAGTCTCTAGAGTAACTAGGACTACAGGCACATGCAACCACACCCAGCTAATTTTTGTATTTTCAGTAGAGACAGAGTCTTGCTATGCGCCCAGGTTGGTCCTGAACTCCTGGCCTCAAGTGATCAACCCACCTTGGCCTCCCAAAGTGCTGGGATTACAGGCATGCTCCATCATGCCCAGCCCCATTTGTCTATTTTTACTTTTGTTGCTTTGTGTTTTTGGGGTCCCACCCAAAAATCATTGCCCAGACAATGTCACAGAGGTTTTCCCCTAACAGGGAAACACAGTGGATTTATGTTTGTAATCCATGTTGAGATGATTTTTATATGGTGTGAGATAAGGATCTAAATTTATTCTTCATGTGGGTATCCAGTTGTTCCAACACCGTTTATTGAAGACTGTCCTTTTCCCATTGTGTGTTCTTGGCATCTTTGTCAAAATCAACTAATTATAAATGTGTGGGTTTATTTCTGGGCTGTATTCTGTTCCAGTGGGCTGTATGTCTGTTTTTATGCTAGTATCATTCTGCTTTGATTACTATAGCTTTGTGTAGTAGGCTTTAAAGTCAGGCAGTATGATGCCTCAAGCTTTGTTCCTTGTGCTTAAGATTGTTTTGGCTATTTTGGGTCTTTGCTGGTTCCATATGAATTTTAGAATTGTGTTTTTCCTGTTTCTGTGAAGAATGTCATTGGTATTTTTGTGGAGATTTTGTTTAATCTGTAAATCACTTCGAGTATTATGGACATTTTAACAATATTCTTCCAATCCTTCAACTTTGAGTATCTTTCCTTTTATGTCTCCAGTTTTGTTTATCAATGTTTTATAGTTTTCAGTATAGAGATTTTTTACTTCCTTCATTAAATATATTCCTTTTTTATTTTTTGTAAGCTAGATATTTCACTGTTAGTGTACATAAATGCAATTTATTATAAGTTGATTTTTGTATCCTGAAATTTTACTGAATTTGTTTATTTTAACCATTTTTGGTAGAGCCTTTAGGGGTTTTTAATTGCTGTCTACAGATAGGGACAATATAATTTTTTCCTTTCTTGTTTGGATGCCTTTTGTTTCTTTTACTTGCCTAATTGTTCTGTCTAAGACTTCCAGTCCTATATTGAATATAAGTGGCAAAAGTGGACATCCACGTCTTACTGGAATGTTGGCTCTTAAAGGATAAGCCTTTAACTTTTCCCATTGAGTATTATGTTAGCTGTTTTTTGGTCAGACATGGCCTTTTTTCATATTGTGTACATTCCTTCTAAATCTAATTTTTTTGAGAGTATTTAGGAAAGAATATCAAATCTTGTAAATACCGTTTTTGCATCTATTGAGTTGATACTATGGTTTTTGTCCTTCATCTGTTAATATGATATATTACATTTATTGATTTGTGTGTGTTGAATCATCCCTATATCCCTGGGATGATCTTGTTAATATGCTATAGAATTGGGTGTACTAATATTAGGTTTTAGATTTTTGCATCTATGTTCACCAGGAATATTTGCTTGTAGCCTGCCTCCCTCCCTCCCTCCCTCCCTCCCTCCCTCCCTCCCTCCTTCCTTCCTTCCTTCTTTCCTTCCTTCCTTCCTTCCTTCCTTTCTTGTGTTGTTATCTAGTTTTGGAGAAGAATTGATAGTATATTTCTTTAAATGTTTAATAGAATTCAGCAGTGGATTTACTGGGTCTTGGGGTTTTCTTTGATGCGTGACATTCATTACTGATCAAGTCTCCTTACTTTTTTTGGTTTGTTCAGATTTTCTATTTTCTTTTTACTCTTTAATCTTGGTATATTGCAGGTGTCTAGGAATTTATTCATCTCTTCTAGATGATCCAAGTTGTTGGTATGTAATAATTCATAATAGTCTCTTGTAATCCTTTGTATTTCTCTCCTATCAGTTGCAGTGTTTCCCCTTTCATTTCTGATTTTATTTGATTCTTCTTTTTCCTTAGTCTGGCTAAAAGTTTGTTGTATATTTTTTAAAAATAACTCAGTTTTGTTACTTTTCTATTTTTCTAGTCTCTTTCATTTATTTCTGCTCTGATCTTTATTATTTATTTTCTTAATTTGGGCTTAGTATTTTATTCTCTTTTGTGTCCTTTTGGTACAACATTATTTATTTGGGATCTTATTGTTTGATGTAGTTGTGTATTGCTATAACGTTCCCCCTTAGAACTGCTTTTGCTTCATACCATAAGTTTTGATATGTTGTGTTTTCATTTTCATTTGTCTCAAGAAATTTTTCAATTTTCCATTTAATTTCTTAATTGGCCCATTGGTTGTTCAGGGGGATGTTGTTTAATTTCCATGTGGTTTTGAATTTTCCAATGCCCCTTCTGCTATTAATATCTAATTTTATACCATTGTGATTAGGAAAAGATATCTGATATGATTTTAAACTTTTAAAATTTGTTAAGACTTATTTTGTGGCCTAACATATGATCTATACTGGATAATTATTCATGTGTAATTGAATAACGTATATTTTGCTGCTTTTGCACGGAATGTTCAATATATGTCTGCTAGGTCCATTTGATCAAGAGTGTATTTTAGGTTTAAGATTTTCCTTTGTTTGTTTGTCTGGATGATCTGTCCACTGCTGAAAGTGTTGAGGTCTTCTATTATTGTATTGCAATCTATCTTTCCCTTCAGATTTATTAATATTTGCTTTTTATATTTAGATGCTCTGATGTTGGGTGTATATCTATTTGCAATTGTCATATCCCTTTAATGAACTGACTCCTTTATCAACATGTATTATTGATTATAGTCAAAGACCTTTGTCTTTCTTTGCAGTCTATTTTGTCTGACCTAAGTCTAGCTATTCCTGCTCTCTTTTGGTTTCTATTGGCATGGAATATTTGTCCATCCTTTCACTTTCAGTCTTTGTATATACTTACAGGTGAAGCAAGTCTCTTGTAGGCATATTTAGTTGGATCATGTTTTTAATCCACTCTGTCATAATATGTAATTCCATTAGATAATTTAATTCATTGACATTCAAGGTAATTATTGACAGTAAAAATATATGCCGTTTTGTCAACAGTTTTCTAGTTGTTTTGTAGAGCCTTTGTTTCTTTCTTCCTTTCTTGCTATCTTTCTTTGTGGCTTAGTGATTTTTCTCTAATGGTATGTTCTGATTTCTTGCTTTTTATTTTTTGCATATCTATTACAGGTTTTGTTTTGTGGTCACCATGATACGTACAAAAACATAGTTAAAACAGGTTATTTTAAGCTGATAACAATTTAACTTTGATCGCAATAAAAATTTACACTTTTACTGCACTCCTCCCCCAATATTCTGAATATTTTTTGTCACAATTTGCATCTTTTATATTGCATATACCTTAATCCTTTTCTTATTTCCCTGAGATACTCACCGGCAGTGCTCATGGCAGCAGAATTATCCAGAGATGACTTTGCCATGATATATCTTGTTTTTATTATTATTTTCACATTGTTCTAGTATATCAACTTTGGAAACAAAATTCTATTTTTAGCATTCTGTTTTTAGTAGTGGTATTTTCATTTACAAAATAGAGTAATTCTCATTTGCTGAAAATGTCAAATGCTAGAAAAGACAGCATTTCTACACGGGATGTTAACATCGTTCTCTAACAGTTCTTGGCTGAAGATTCATTTTATGAATCTAAGTTTTCCTAAATAGATGATTCAGATGATTCTGCTATTAGTTCTGTTTAGAAGTGACTTCAAGAACAGTTTTTTATATTTTATTTTCACATTGAAAGTCAGATTTGCTTCAGCCTCAGAGTGTGTTTATGTAAAATTAGCTTGGCAGCAAGCTACACTCCTTTTCTAAATGACAAAAGGGTTAAATTATTCTGGCTATTATTTTTAATAGTTGTCTTTTAACCTTCATACTATAGATATGTGATTTATACACCATCATTATAGTATTATTCTAAATTTGATTTTGTAGTTAATTTTACCAGTGAGTATTGTACTTTCAGATGTTTTAATGTTAGTTATTAGCATTCTTTTCTCTCAACTTGAACTCCCTTTAGAAATTCTTGTAAGACAAGTCTGGTGGTGATAAATTACCTCAACTTTTGTTTATATGGAAAGTCATTATCTCTTCATTTCCAAAGGATAGTTTTGCTGGGTTCAATATTTTGGGTTGACAGAATTTTTTTTCCCTTCAGCTCTTTGAATGTATCACCTCACACTTAAAAAAAAACTTATAATTTCAGAGGTACAAGTCAAGGTACATAGGTGAATTTGTGTCTTGGGAGTTTTCTGTGCAGATTATTTCATCACCTAGGCATTAAGCCTAGTACCCATTAGTTACTTTTCTTCATCCTTTCTTTCCTCCCACCCTTTACCCTCTGAAAGGCCCCAGTGTGTGTTGTTCCCCTCTACGTGTCCATGTGTTCTCATCATTTAGCTACCATTTAAAAGTGAGAACATGGGGTACTTGGTTTTCTGTTCCTGTGTTAGTTTGCTAAGGATAATGGTCTCCAGCTCCATCCATGTCCCTTCAAAGGACACGATCTCACTTTTTTTTTTTATGGCTGCATAGTATTCCATGGTGTATATGTACCATATTTTCTTTATCCAATCTTTCATTAATGAGCATTGAGGTTGATTCCATATCTTCACTATTATGAATAATACTACGGTGAACATCTGCATGTATATCATCTCACTCTCTCCTGGCCTATAAGATTTTTGTTGAGAAATCTGCTAGACATATCGGAATACCTTACACATTATTTACTTACTTTCTCCAGCTATTTTTGAGATCTTCTCTTTGTCTTTGATTTTTGACAGTTTGATTATAAGTCTTGGGTTACTTTGGATTGAATATGATTGAAGATCTTTAACCCTTTACCTGGATATTTATGTATTTCTCCAGGTTTGGGAAGTTTTCTGCTATCATTTTCTTAAGCTTTCTGCTTCTTTTTTCTTTCTCTCTTTTCAAACTCCTATAGAACTGTTTTTCCTACCCCATTCAATTCAATTTTTCTTATTTTGCTACAGCCAGATTCTGTGATCTCTCACCTGATTTCCTTTGTTCTTGTGAAGGTATTTTTGTACATGGATAGTTGTTCAAATTAATTTTTCGTGTGTAGAGGGATGATCCCTAGAGAGTCCTTTTCCACCATCTTATTTCACCACTCTCCTATATCTAGGTTATATTTATTTATGTTACTTTATATCAGGTAAATGTTCAAACACAGAAACCTTAACTTTTATTAGAGTGGCCAATTAGATCTAAATTAATACTCAGTTTTACCTTTTCTTGCACATTGAATTCTGAAGTAGGAAAAAATAGCTACGATTAAAGTTGATCTAGTATTAACAATATTCTAATGGCATAAATTTAGAACTATATGATGAAAACACAGTTTTTCCTTTGATTATTTCTTAGTAAAATGAAGTCATGTCAATCAATGTTTATCAAAATTCTGATCCTCTTATAAGTGCAAACCTCCAGTTTCACCCTAAGAGTCAAAATGTCAAAAATAGACAGTCAGTCATAGTGACGCACAGTACATAGTGCTATAGTGAATTTTAGGGATGATTGGGACAGTTTCTCCTTATAATGGATATATTACTTACATTAAAAAAATAAGAGGGAAGGTTAAGATTGGCATCATGTCAGAGGCAATGCCGAAACTGAAATGTAAGAAGAACACACATATCAGAGAGTGATTTGTGGTGTTGGGGTGGGCAGATATTTGAGAACCAAACAAATTGTAAGAAACAAAGCAAGCCAGAAAATTGACCCAAGTAACCAATATCAACATAAGCTACTCACATAAGACACTTACGCTGGTTCGAGGTAAATGCTTTTATCCCTAGTACTTAGAACTGCACTGTCCAAGATGGTAGCCACTAGCCTCATGTGACTATTTAAATTAAATGATACATTAGAAATCCAATTCCTCAATTGTAGTAACTACATTTTAAGTGGCCAATAACTGCATACAGCTAGTAGCCTCTTATTGGTTAGTTGAGATATAGAGCATTTTAATCATTATAGAAAGTTCTATTATATATCACTGGCCTAGAAATATTAATTGATCCCATCATCAAACCTAATCTAGCATTTCCAGATTAAAGAAAAAAGCTCTGCTGGAGTAGTTCTCTTCTTGTCAACAATCATAAAACTAAACAAGATATATGAAGCAACTGTATTCAGGCACTGCGCAGCAGGCAGTAGAAGAGTGCAATCTTTGAGAGCTGGAAAACTGAAGGTGAGCTCCATTACCAGACAAGTTATCTTCCCGGAAATAATATTCTGACCACAGCACAGTGAGCCGGGGTCCAAGTAGCGCATGGCAGTCATGCTAAGCTGAGAAGTCCACTGTCAAGAGTTCATGACAGCTTGAGTTATTAGAATATATGGAAAGAGACATATATAATAGCTGCTTTAAATTCTTCTATTGTTATACTAGATGAGTTATTTATGGGTCTTCTCTTGAGTTTTCTTTTTATAAATGTGTTCAAAGAAGGAGAAATATACTCTTCATAAATGAACAGAGAGAATATCAGCAGATTAAAAGCATATAAAGAAATAAAAATTCTAGAACTGACAAGCAGGCTTGGAAGTTAAAATGAACTAGAATAACTAAAACAATTTTTCGAAGAAGAACAAAGTTGATTTCAATACTTTCCATAAGACTATGATAATTAATATAGTGTGTTATTGGTGTAAGGGTAGACTTTAGAATCAACAAAACAGTAGCTTTTCCAGAAATAGAGCCGCATACACAAGGTCAATGTGTTCTTGAAGACGTGCCCAAACATGTTAATCAATAGATAGCGTATATATTTTCAAAAAACATTGTAAATGGGAGACCTATAGTAAGAGAAGAAAAATCGCAACCCTTCTTCAAGCCAAATAAACATTAATCTGAAATGGATTATAGACTTAAATACAAAAAATAAGACTGTAAGAATTCTTGAAAAAATAAAGGAAAATTGTGGCATGGAAAAATACCAATCATAAAGGAAAAATCAAACAGTATAAATTGTACTTGATCAGGTTAAAGCTTTCTTTTCAAAAGGCACCATTAAGAAAATGAAAAGGCAAGCTACAAAATAGGAGAAAAATATTCACAATAGTCATATTTTTAGAAAAGGACTACTTTCTAGAATATCTAAAAACTTCTATAATACAATAATTAGAACATCAGCCCAAATTTTTAAAAGGGCCTGAAATTTTAAGATGGTTCTCCAAAAAAGATATATAAATGGTCATTCAGCACAGGAAAAGATGTTCAATATGATTAGTCATCGGCAAAATACAAATTAAGACCACAATGAGAGACCTATGCAGACCCACTACATTTTTTTTTTTTAATTTACAGTATCAAATAGTGTTAGGGCCTTGGAACAACAACAATTCTCATATTGCTGGTGGGAGTGAAAAAGGTACAGATACTTTGGAAAACAACTGGACAGTTTCTAATAGTTACACGTAAACATATCCCACGACCCAGCAGTTTCACTCTTGCTGGTTACCTAAGTGAAACAAAAGCATCCCCCCACCACACCCTGCAAACTACTTGTACACAAATAGCAATTTTATTTATAATAGCTGAAGAGTGGAATCAATTCAAATATCCATCAACACGTGAATGGATTTGTTAGTTTATGTCCTTTTGGAAGTAGATGCCAAAATAGAGTTTTGCAAGAGCGTATTGGGGGAAACACCTGTAAAAGATGAAAAGGCAAGAGAGTTGGAATTAGATAGAAAAATCTTTAAGAACTCGATGTGGGCCTCACATCTGTGAAAAGCTAAGCCCTAGAATACAAGCTGTGTTCAGTCATTGCCCAGTGCCACCCAGAAAAAGGATGACTCATCTCAAACACTGAACAGCTTGTAAAGAATTGCAACTTGAGGCTGTCAGCTCCCTACACTCCTCACATTTGCTTGTTTCCTGAAGGGAGACTTGAGGAGCGTACCTCCATGGCTGCCACAATGGATCAACAAACTGATATATTCATAAAACATATTACTATTCAGCTATAAAATTTACTTATATGCAATATCATGAATATAAACTGGAAAACAGAAACACAAAAGAATGATATTCCTGCTAGTTATAAAGTCTTCAAATAACTACATATAAGTTACATATACATGTTAGTGAATTTCTCTTGTTTGTGTATTATACATAATATAACAAAATGTAATTACTATACATAATGCATATGCATTATTTTGCTTGTCCATTTTAATATTACATTAGAGCCATTTTTCCACATTCACAAAATTTAAAGTATACATTATTTATGCAACAATATGTATCTAATATGTTTCAAAATTCAAGAAGCTACTATCTACTATAAAAGTGTTTAGAAATAAGTGAGGCAATATTATGGGGTATTTAGGTTTCCCCCACATTTTTTTGATATTATAGATAAAGTTATAATGAACTTTATGCTTAAGTCTTCATATTTCTGATAGTTTCTTTAGGGTGGGTCTAGCACTATAATTCCAGACATGAACACTTATAGGTCTTTTGATATATATTTTTTTAAATTGCTTTTTAGGAATATTGTACCAGAATAGCTGAGTCTGCATTATCATATATTCCCCAACTTAGAGGAATCACGATATTTTAAACATCTTTGCTAATTTGTTAAGCCTAAGAGTATTAACTATAGAAACCTTAATTCTTTGAATTTCTTTTATTTTTAGTAAAATGGAATGTTTCAAATGTTCATTGGCTATATTTCCTTTTGTATGGATTATTTCCTTCAACTTTTTCCTATTAGACTATTTTGCTCTCTCGGGGTCTTACAGTCTTACTGCTTTTCTGATTAATTTTATGATTTTTTATATACTTTATTGCCATGTTTTATCATATGCTACATTGTAGGACATTGTTTAAAGCTATAATTCATGTAATTCAATACCCTTTGGGCATGAAAACAAACATCCATTTATTTTTTGACTTATCAGTTAGTCATTAGTATTGCTGTTTTTATGATTTACCCATAATTTTATCTGAATGCCTTTACTTGCCATTATTTCACATCTTTTAGGGATTTTTATTATACGGATATCTAAATTTATGGCTACCACTCGAATTTCAGTGGCACCTCAAATTTTATTTACTTAAAAATATACTAAATTACTCTTCCTTCAACATTTTTCTCTCTCTAAAGCCCAGCTTTCCCTATTATCCTATATCCAATCAATTTATGTAATGTTTCCCAAAACTGTTCTGTTCTCTCTTGTCCTTCTACATTAATTCAGGCCCCCATTACTTTTAATCAGAATCCTATCATAATATTCCTACTTCCAATCTATTCTTTTTCATAATGTTCTATTTCTTTCTTTCTGGATTTATCTTCCTAATGTACTCCTTAAATTATTACAGAAGGAGGTTCAAAGTCTCTTTCGGTAAGTATTCTTTGAGACTAGGTAGTGCAGCTTTGGAAGCCAGATGACAATATATGTTATATAAGCAGGAAACAGCTGTTGTTTCCATTTCTCCAAGGCATTTGGCATTCTGAATGCTGTAGGGAATGTCTTATGATTTGGTCAATTCAAAGATTTTTGAAGTCTTTAGAAGAACTAAGCAGACAACACTCCAGGCAATAAGGTAATTGAGTACCTCACTGAGAGCACTGGTGGCAGTGAGGTGCTGTACTCAAGTGGCTTGTTAAGTAGTAGACATTTAGGATCCCTCCTTTCCCATTACCTACCAGGCCCCTCCTTCAGGAGAATTGTCTTCCATTTATTGTCAGACTATGATCAAAAGTCACTGAAGCCTGAAATTATTGGTCTTGTTATGGTAATTAAAATAAAGCATTGAAGATGGTCTGAATGTTTAGAAATGAACACACAAATAAAAATATTAAGAAAAACCAGCTTCACCTTAGAAGCAGAATAAATGCAAATATGCATAATTTGTTTAACACACAAAACTGTTGGTGAGGCACAATAGAAAGGGAATATCTGATCTCTATAATGTAATGAAATAAAAATTGAAAGAGCCAGAGGTATAGGTCAAATATGGCCTTAGGATGGAAAATACTGTGGAACGATATTAAGTGAGATTTCGGTAAGGGATTGGGGGAGAGTAGAGGAGAAACTTAGGAAGAGGGAGCTTATGATCTAAATTTAATTTGCAAATCCAAATCTGTATGTCTTGAAGTTTTGGAGTACTAACCTGTCATTTCTTAAGTGGACTCTAGTTAGGCAGCTATAGACGTAAATCACAAAGTTGTTGTATCTACATTGCCTCATCTAGTTTATTCAGCATCGTTACATGAAAAACAGGGGATATGAAAATAAGGAATGCCCACTTTCTTGGTATACTGTGTCAGACTTTAATTTGAGTACTTGAGAACAAGGCTGCTTAAAGTATGGTCTATGGATTGATGAATACAACCAACTCTGTTACAGATCTGCAAAAAGATAAACAGTATACTTGAGAGTAAGCATTTGGATATTTTTATAGTAATTAGACATTATTGTGACAGCCAGGAGAATAGCTGGTGGATTTTTCCTTCTGAACAGAATCTATACCAGTTCAGCTGTTGAATTCATGGTACGGTTTTCCTGTGGTACAAACAGCATACTACTCTGTCTTGTAAGACAGTGTTCTGAGATGTGATGTTTTCAGGTTAGTCTGTCATCTTGCATTCAAAAGGTACACAAATATGAAAAAAATGTAAACATTTATTTTTGTAACGTAATATTTCATTACCATTTTGATTTTTGAATAATCAGACATTTTCTCAAATGTATTGTTTGCAACTAGTAACTAAGGAAAGAAGTTTTGAATTATTTACTTTGAACGATTTGTACATGGCAAAGCAAGCTTCATTGGAATCTCTGTCAAGCAAAGATACCCCTTTCTGCATATCGCAGTAGTAATAAAGCAAGGAGTAAAAATGGAAGTGGTTCTGAAGGAATAGACAAAAAGATTTCACATATTTAATTCCATTTTGTAAATATATTTGAAGTGAGAAAACTACAGTGTATTCTTTGTAGAAATTGACTGGCTAATGAAGCAATGAAATCACCAAAACCTAGGTGGAATATTTATACAAAACATTATAAAATAAATTCAAACAAAATAATTTGAAAGAATAGGTAGCGAATTATGAAGTCAATAGATGTTTAGTGCTTTATATGTGAATATTAATAATTTAAAAGGCATTTCAATGAATAGTTTTTATGAGTCTTCCCATTTTTAATGTATGATCTGATTTTTTATAATATTCTGTTTATTGCATCTAATAAAATAGATACTTTATATATTTTTATATTGATTTCTATTGTATATTAGTGGTATTAGTCTATGATTGTCATGAATAACAAATAATATCATTTGATAATTTAAGAAGCTCTTCTTTAAGCAGCCTGTGTTTTAGCTTAGTGTTTCTCAGACTTTAATATGCATAAGAATCACCTGGTGAATCTTGTTAAAATCCACATTCTGACTCAGTAGATTTATAAAGCCTGAGTTTCTGCATTTCTAAAGAGTTGCAAGATGATGCTAACACTGCTGATCCACATAACACATTTTAAGTATCAAGCCATTATATTTCTCTTATTTACTATCTCACTTTGCTAATATGGAAGAATTTCAGTTCTCCAGAAAACAGTAGAACAGGAAACCAACAGATGATGAAAGTTTTGCATGTGGATACCTTTAATCTAATTTCACATAGGAATACTATCAGGAGATTTCTGGAATAGGGTCAAGATTCTGCATCAGCCCAAAAGGAAATGCTCTTATGTTCTTCCTTTGGGTAGTCAGTAGCATGCTCTGTCCAGCTATGTTAAAACTTTGAGCTGTGAAATCAGACTCAAGGGCTGGCTCCTCTTGACCTAGTGAAGGAGTCTCAGTATCCCTGGTGACTGCTGGCTAGCTGCTCCCATCTGTAAATATCTTCCTCTAGAGTGAAACTGTGCATAAAACAATAGGCAGAGCCAAAGGCTGAATGACAGCTTTCCCTGGTGGTCACTGAGTATAATATGTGATATCAACACACACACAAGAAATGGTAGAGGGAGCTTACAGATTCCAGTAATAGCAATGTGGCATGGTCAGACTAAACCTCTAGCACAGACAACAAAAACTAAGATACCAGATATAAAATCTAGGATATATGTGTAAAATCACCAAACTATATGAAGGTGCTAGCTAGTGGTTAAAAGCTGGCAGAAACTGTGGAGGATTCTTCATTTGAAAAACAGGAGAGACAAGACCCTAGTTACATGTGTAAATTTAAAGCATTTTTGTCTAGTGCATTCCCTAAAGTCCCGTGGCTCAGGGCATCAGAAAACTGAAAATACTGTATCTTTTTTGGGGGATACAATCATTTAGGATTGTTATGTTTTCTTGATGAATTGACATGTCTATGACTTTTTGTCAGTAGAAGATAGATGTGAGACTGGCAAAGCAGATAAAAATTAAGGGGCAGAGAATCTTGTAAGAGATCATATAGGTAGAAGCTCCAAAATCTGCATGTAAAAGTCACCAAAATTCTTGGCTAATTGTTAAACTATGCAATTGGAGGAAGAAATAGCAAGGTCTGCTGAAAACTCAGAAACTTGAAGCTGAAGAGGTTGAGCAGAGATTCTATCTGTCTTATTGGAATCTCTGTCATAGATATAAACAGGGAAGCCTGAATTTGAAGTTTGAATCCAGCCGAGTTAATTGCTTAGTAAAATGAGAATTATTCTTCAGAGGAAGGCAAAATTCAGAGTCTTCACCATGTATCCTCCATCAATGTACCTACCATGATGTTCAGTGTCCAAAAAGGGAGTTAAGCAACCCAATCTTACACTTACAGGATTTTCGGAGACTGTGGGACAAAACCTTGTCACTCATGAAACACTTTGCGTATAATTTTATAGATAGGTTAAAAGCATTGAGAAAAACCCCTGTTAAATACTAATCAAAAGAAAACTTCAGTGGGTTTTATTAATATCAGACTAGTCTTCAGAGCAAAGATAATTATTAGGAATAAACATATCAATCCATCAAGAAGACATAACAATCCTAAATGATTATATACCAAATAAAAGATCTTCATAATACATGAAGTACAGATGTGTAAAAAAAAAATGGATGGAACTAACAGAAGTCAAAAATGCATGATTATAAGTGAAGACTTGAATTACCTCTCAGTAATCTATGGAACTAATAGAAAATTAGCAAGGATATAGAATAATAATACCTTCTACCGACTGGATTAAATAGATATTTAGAAAATATCCCATACTACTTCAGCAGAATGCATACTCTTTAAAACTGCATGTAAAGCATTCACCAAGGTATATCTTGAGTCATAAAACTAACTTAAAAAAATTTAAAGGCATAGAAATTGTACAGGTATGTTCTCTATGATAGAATTAAACATTAGCACCAAAAAGATAACCAAAAAATCTCTTTTTTAAAAAAATTTTTATTGTAGGTTTAGGGGTACATGTGAAGGTTTGTCGTGTAGGTAAACTCATGTCATGAGGGCTTTTTGTACAGATTCTTTCATCGCCCAAGTATTAAGCCTAGTACCCAACAATTTCCACTCCTTTCCCTCCTCCCACTCTCTACCCTAAAGTAGACCCCAATGTCTGTTGTTCTCTTTTTAGTTTTCATGTGTTCTCATCATTCAGCTCTCACTTATAAGTGAGAACATATGATATTTGGTTTTCTGTTCCTGTATTAGTTTGCTAAGGATAATAGCCTCCAGTTCCATCCATGTTCTTACAAAAGGCATGATCTCATTTTTTATGGCTGCATAGTATTCCATGGTGTGTATGTACCACATTTTCTTTATCTAATCTGTCATTGATGGGCATTTAGTTTGATTCCATGTCTTTGCTATTGTGAATAGTGCTGCAATGAACATTTGTGTGCATGTGTCTTTTAATTTAAATGATGTTTTTCCACATAATCTATGAGCAAAAGACCTTTCAGTGAATTATGATTTGTATTGAACTCAATAAAAATGAAAATTCAGCATAAAAATCTATAAAGTGCTGCTAAATCAGTGCTGAGAGGAAAACTCATAGCACTAAATATTTATATTAGGAAGCTAAGTTTCAAATCAAAAAATTAATGCAGGGTTTGGTATATGTTTTCTACAAAGGGCCACATTGCATTTATTTGTTTGCTTTTTTAGCCATATAAAGTCTCATTGCATACTCTTTGTATTTTGTTTAATAACTTTTAAAATAAAAAGAAATTAGCCTACAAACAATATAAAAATATTTAAGATTTCCCCTCAAGACTCAAGGTAAAGTGCAAAATAAATTCAAAGCAAGCAGCAGGAAGGGAATAAATGTAATACCAGAGATCATGAAGTGAAAAACAGAAAAACATTAGAATCAATCAAATCAAAGCTAGTTCTTTCAAAAAATTAATAAAATTAATAAACTTCTTAGAAAACTGACAAAGGAAAAAAAAAAGGAGACCATATATAAATTTCTACTGTCAGAAAAGAAATAAGGGATATAACTACACTTTCCATAGACAGTTAATAGATTAAGGAATACTAAGAAATATTCTACACACATGAATCTGAAACTTAGACCAATTCCCTGGCTGGGTGTGGTGGCTCACGCCTGTAATCCCAGCATTTCGGGAGGACGAGGTGGGTGGATCACCTGAGGTCAGGAGTTCAAGACCAGCCTAGCCAACATGGTAAAAACCCATCTCTACTAAAAATACAAAAATTAGCTGGGTGTGGTGGCATGCACCTGTAGTCCCAGCTACTCGGGAGGCTGAGGCAGGAGAATCACCTGAACCCAGGAGGCGGAGGTTGCAGTGAACCGAAATCATGCCACTGCACTCCAGCCTGGACCATAGAGCAAGACTCTGTCTCGAAAAAAAGAAAAAAAAATTAGACCAATTCCTTAATAATTGCAAACTTCCAAAACTAAGTTAAGTAGATAATCTGTGTAATCCTATAGCTATTTAAATTAGGGCAAAAGAAGTCAGAAGTCAATTAGAATCCAAATCCTTTCCAGAAAGAAACCACCAGGCCTAGATGGTTTCACTGGTACATTGTACCAGCATTTAAACAATTTCAACTCTCCGTAAACTTTTGCAGAGCACAGAAGAACATTCTGCCAACCAATTTTATGAAGCCGTCATTACTCTAATACCAAAAGCAGAGAAAGTAAAATAAAATGAAAACCACAATCCAGTATTTCTCATACACATAGTTACAAAAATCCTCCACAAAATTTTTAACAAATAGAATCTAGTAATAAAATCTAAAAACCCAAATTTTGATATTTATTCCAGGAATGCAAAATTGGCTCAATATTCAAATTTCGATTAATGTACATCTTAATAGTCTAAAGAAGGATAGACTCATTACTAGATGTAGAGAAATATTTAAATATTTGTGGTAAAAACTCAACAAACCAAGAAGGGAAATTGCTCAAACTGATAAACAGCATAATAAAAATCCTACATCTAACATAATATTTGATGGTGGCAGACTACTTTACCCATAAAATCTGGTATAAGGCAAGAATGACCACTGTTTCCACTTCTATTCAACATAGTAGTGGAAGCCTTAGCTAGCACAATAAGGCAAGAAATGGAAACCAAAGGCATATGGAATGTAAAGGAAGAAATAAACAATGCTCTGGTTTGTAGATTATCTAATAGCCTATGTTAGACTATGACAGTCTGTAAAGAATCTCCTAGAACTTACAAGTGATTTAGCAAGGTCAAAGGATGCAAGGTCAACATACAAAGCAATCAAATTTCTATACATTAGCTGTGAACAATTATAAATTAAAGTTAAAAACAATACCATCTACAATAGTCCCTCTCAGATACATACTATGTAGAGATATATAAAATAAGTAAAAAATACATAAAACAAGTACAAAATACATAAAGTACAAGATGTACATGCTGAAAACTCAAAGTAGACTAAAATAAATGGTGACTAATACTGAGTTTATAGATTGAATGACTCAGCATTTAAATCTGTTAATTCTCTCCAAATTACATATGTAATGCAATTCTAATTGAAATCCCAATAGGATTTTTTTTTTGTAGCCATAAATAAGCTGATTCTGATGTTTAAATGGAAGGGCAAAGAAACTAAAATAGCTAAATCAATACTGGAAAGAAGAAAGTTGTAGGAATCATGGTGTTTTCAAGACTTACCATAAACCTACAATACTCAAGTCATGATGATATAAAAATGCAGACACACAAATCTTGAAACAATGGAGAGTCCAAAAGCAGACCCTTACAAATATGGTCAATTTTTAACAAAGTTATAGAATAAAGCCAGTGGAGAAAGAATGTTTTTTTCAGCATATGGTGTTGGAACAATTAGATACCCATATGCAAGAAAATCAACCTGAATATAAATCTCATACCTTACGTAAAAATTAACTGACAATGGATCTTAGCTCTAAGTGTATAATTTTCTTGGAAGAAACCATAATGGAATATCTTTGTGACCTAGGAAACATCTAAAAGTTTGCAAGTGTGACATTAGAAGCACAATAAAATTGATAAATGCAACTCATCAAAATGTAAACTTTCTGATCATCAAAATTCATTAAGAAAATACATAGGCAGGCCACAGATTGGGAAAGTATATTTATGCAGCATATATCTAAATGTACTGGTATGCAAGTTATACAAAGAACTCCCACAATTCAATATTAGAAACAAAAAACTGGCAACATTTTAGAAAAACACTTCAATAAAAGTATGTACATGAACAGAAGTTCAACATTAGTTCACATGAGAGAAATGAAAATTAAAATCACAATGAGATACTACATACTTACTAGAATAATTGAAAGAAAAACAACTTGCATAGGAATGTTTATGGTACTTTATCATAGAGCCAAATACTGGAAAGAGTCCAAGTGTACAGCAATAGGCGATGGATAAACCGATATGTTCATTCAATGAGCTACTACTTAGCAATAAAAGAAATAAACTATTGACTTGTACAACTACATGGATGAATCTCAGCAATAGTATGTTGAGTAAAGAGGCATTACACAAAAGAGCATACAGAAGCCCCTCCTTATTCACGGCTTTGCTTTCTGTAGTTTGTTACCTGTGGCGAACCACAATCTAAAAATAATTTTAAAAATTCCAGAAATAAACATTTTTAATAGTGTTCTGCTCTGAATAGCATGTTAAAATGTCCTGCCACTCCGCTTTGTCCCACATGGGGCATGAATCCGTCTCTTTGTCCAGTATACCCACCCTGTACATGCCCTCCACCTGTTAATCACTTAGTACCTGTCTAGGTTGTCAGATGGAAAAACATAGCATATATGTGGTTTGGTGCTATTTGTGGTTTGATGCAGTTACTGGAGGTCTTGGAATGTATCTCCCATGGATAAGAGGGGACTATTATATCCTGTGTGATTCCATTTATATAAATTTCTAGGACAGGCAAAACTAATAATTGTTGAAAACTAGGATAAAACAGAACTTGTCTCTGAGAATCAGGATTGACTGAGACGGGGCATGAAACTTTCTAGGCCATTCTTTATCTTAAGAGGGATAAGAGGCAGATAAATGTTCCTTCCAAAACTTATAGAATGGTACATTTAAAAAACATTCATCTCATTATATGTAAAATGTATATGAAAAGAAAAAACGAAGATGGAACTTAATGTATGTGCATCAAAGTATTATGGAGTAACTATGCCAATCCTTGTACTTTGAAACCTCCAAAGTTAGGTGGATTTATGTATTGATAGCAGGATACATACAGATATGTAATAAATAAACTATAATAGATAATGTTCATTTTAGAATCTAGATGTTGGGTATATGGTTTTCACTGTAATATTAAATTTTATATTTTGAAAACTTTAGTAATTGTTTGAAGAAATAACATTCATCAAGCTTTATTAGACAGTGTAACTGCATTATAAAAGAAGAGCTAAGTTTTGAGGGAATTGTGAGAACACCTGTTAGGAAAGAAATTTCTCTGATATGGGGAAATATTAAGGTGGTTGATAATACTGCCCCATTGGACAACTCAGGAGGACTCTTATGCAACCAGGCAGCCAAGATAAGTGAGCCAGTGTAAAAAGATGCTATAAAGCATTTAACCTCACCTGCATCTTTTTATACCACTAGGTAAAACCTTTTATTTCCATAAGCATAATATCATTGGTTCAGAAAAATACTTTTCTACAAGTTTGACCAAAAATCAACTTCTGCTTAGCCAGCTTTTTAAAATTCAGTGTTTTGAAGAAGTTTTACAAAAGGGAGTACATTCAGTAGTCTAGAAAATTTTATTTATATATACAACTTTTATTTATAATTATTCTAACTCAGTACATATATATCACACAATAAACAATAACTTAATAGAGTAATACCTTTTGAGTTTCTACGTTACACTGAATACTTGAATATATGATCAAATAAAAATAGTTTTTATCTAATGCATCACTGGATCAGCAATCTTGGAAAGGTATATTTGTAGTTTTCCAGGAAAATGGAATCTTTAAATTGATAATGACATATCTCCTTGTGCTTGTGGACAAGATTTCTATTCACTGCTTTATTTCTTTGATGTAATGATATGCACCTCCAGACTCCAAAAGATATATCAAGCAACTTTTTTAAAGCTTCTTTGATAAGTAGTACATTAACAAGCTTCCAGAAGTTCATAGTCATCTCCTCAACTGAAGAGTGAGAAAAGAGGAAAGATGAATTGTTTTGTAGGAGGCAAAATTTCTTGTTTTATACTGACTCAGTTTATGAATACAACCTTCTGAGCCTCTCTTTGGTTATACAAAATAATGGCATATGCCATATACATTAGTATAGATTACAAAGCTTTAAAAGTAGAAATTTGGTTTAAGTGATGTTTTTGTTTTCAGGGAAACCTAAATCTGTTGCTGACAGTGATAAAAGTTTTCTGAAGATGTCCATCAATATTTATGTGTGTTTGCTGTAAGGCAGGGTGTGTATTGTAGAAGCCTGATATACAAAGAATTTATATGGAAGAGCAACAAAGCACATTTACAGAGCTACACATAAATACATGTAAATCTAAATCTAAATTTACACAGAAAAATATGTTGGAAATTATATTAAAATTTTTTTTAGTTTGTGTGTGTGTGTGTGTGTGTGTGTGTTTCTTTCCCTCAAGTATGATGTTAAATGGGTCCATGGAGAAGGCCAGTTATAAGAAATAAAAGACATGATCTTATCATACCTAACCTCTCTAGAATTATTTACACCAGAAGGGTGTAATTTTTTTTCCATGGAAGAGAGGACGTGGAACACAATGGGAAGGAAGGGATAATATATGAGACAAGGTAAACAAAGATTAGCAGCTGGCAATGGAGGGCTGCTTCTCTATTGGATATACAAACTACAGTTCCAAAATACTTTGCAGTCAAGGATGGGGAGTCTGAATATTGTGACATAGGCTACTCAATGGAGAAATCACATGAAAAAGCGACCAGTGTTACTGTTCTACAACTCATCCACCTGAAAGTCATAGATTCTTAGGTTCTCAGCACAATACAGGGGAGTCAGAGACCACTAACCTCAGCCCAAGTGCAGCCCAGAAAACTTGAAAATAGGTTATAAGCTCAATATTACTTTATCTCTTTTAGTCTCCTCTCTATCCTCTGGCCCCTCCAGGGATTCAACCATTGATCCAACTTTAAAATGGGGGAAAAAAAATAAGATAATGAGTATCTTAGAGTTTTATTTTTTAAAAATTGATAAGTGCATAGGATATAGGAATACATGATGGAGACACAATTGTGAGCAAAAAGAAGCCCAATCTCTACTTTCATGAAGCTTATGGGGACACTGAGGAAGATGAATATTTTAAAAACCTCACTAATAATTACAAATTGGGATTGTCTGAACAAAAGAACATGATTCTGTGAGGACATATTACACAAAACTGGTCTCAATTGTGGTAGTAAGTGACTAGAGGTGAAATCTGAGGGATAGGTAGGAATTAATGAGACAAGGGCTGGTGAGCAGGAAGTTTGAGGCAAGCATATTAAACCTCTATAGCAGGAAGGACTGAAAAGAGACCAGACGGGCTGGAGAAAAGAGAGTTTTTATAAAAACCAAAAAGAAAAAAAAAAATTCTGGTACAAGTCTGGAGAGGCAGCCAGTGGACCATACCATCAAATCATTTTGTCCCTGCTAAGGATTTGGGTCTTCGTCCAGGGATCAATGGGCAGGTAAAGAATGTTTTGATTTCTGTCTTGAAAAGATTATACCTACTATAATTCCAGAAACGAATTGTGATGGACAGTTTGTCAGACCAAAAAAGACCAGTTGATAGGCTCTTAAAATAATTCCAGCAAGCAATGATGATGGCCAGGACTAGGGGTCAGTGGAGGGAACCAAGTGGAATAGATTTGGAAACATTCTTAAACTGGTCCTTAAAGTTATGGAGGTCATCTGTAAACTTTGAAAGAACTGCTTTGATGGATCGATTGGAGGGTGGGGTGTACATTGAGGAATGAGTAGAAAATAAGAAAGTGGACCAAAAAAGAGTCTGTGAAGGGAAGAAGATAAAAGGGGCAATAAGAGGAGGATTTGAAGGAAGGTTCATCTGTAAGACTTGAATGCATTCTAAGAAGGATCAATATCACAAAGAAAGGACAGTAGAATGCAGTTCCTGAAAAGATCAGGAAGAGTCAGAACAAAAGCATCAGTGGAAGAACTACATTTACTTTTTTCTATTTATTTATTTTTAATAGAAATAAAATACATATGTGCAAAATGATGTTTTGAAATATGTACACATTGTAGAATGGCTAAATTAAGCTAATTATTACTAGGTATTGCATTAAATCTATAGATCACTTTTGTAGTATGGATATTTAAATAGTATTCTTTAAGTGCATAAAAATGGGAAAACTTTGTGTCTTAATTTCTTTGATCAATATTTTATAGTTTTCAGTATATAGGCCTTTCACCTTCTTGCTAAATTTATTCCTAAGTATTTTATTGTTTTTGTGGCTATTAAAAATGAGATTGTATTCTCAATTTCTTTTTCAGATTGTCAGTGTATGGAGATGCTACTTATTTCTTTGTATAATGATTTTGTATCCTGCAACTTTACTGAATTTATTCTAACAGTTTTTGGGTGGAGTCTCTAGAGTTTTTGTTTTTTTTTAAATATAAGGTCATGTTATCTGAAAAAACCAATTTCCTTCTTTCTCATTTCAATACCTTTTATTTTTTTTTTCTTGCCTAATAGCTCTGCCTAGGACTTCCAGTACTATGCTGAATAGAAGTGGTGAGAGAAGTCATCTTTATCTTGTTCCTCATTTTAAATAAAAAAGCTGTCAAGTTTTTCCTGTTGAATGATGTTTGCTGTGAGTTTATCATATGAAGCCTTTATTGTGTTGAGGCACATTCCTCGTATGCTGGGAAAAACTAGATTTAGATGTTACAACTTATCTGATGAAATAGGAAAGAGGAAAAAGAGGAGTATAGATATAGGTAAGTTTGCTGGGATTTTTATGATTTTTAAATATTTTTAATTTTTGTGGGTACATAGTAAATGTATACATTTACAAGTTACGTGAGATGTTCTAATAAAGGAATGCAATATGAAATAAGCACGTGATGGAGAATGGGGTATTCATCTTCTCAAGCATTTATCCTTTGAGTTACAATCCGATTACACTGTTAGTTATTTAAATATGTATAATTAAGTTATTGATAATAGTCACCCTATTGTGCTATCAAATAGTAGGTCTTATTCATTCTATTTTGTGGTATCCATTAACCATCCCCACTTTCCTCTAAGCACCCCCACAACCCACCCTTACCAGCCTCCAGTAACTATGCTTCTACTCTGTGTTCATGAATTCAATTGTTTTGATTATTAGATCCCCCAAGTAAGTGAGAATATGTGGTTTGTCTTTCTGTGCCTGGCTTATTTCACTTAACATAATGATCTCCAGTTCCATCCATGTTGTTGTTGCAAATGACTGGATTCCATTCTTTTTTTATGGCTGAATAGTGTGTATGTACACTCATCGTATATATGTACCACATTTTTTTTATCCATTCATCTGTTGATGGACCCTTAGGTTGCTTTCAAATCTTAGCTGTGACAGTGCTACAACAAACATAGGAGTGCAGATATCTCTTTGATATACTGATTTCCTTTCTTTTGTGTGTATACCTAAGGGGGATTGGTAGACTATATGGTAGCTCAATTTTTAGCTTTTAAGGAACCTCTAAACTGTCTTTCATAGTGGTTGTACTAATATATATTCCCACTAACAGCCTACAAGTGTTCCCTTTTCTCCACATCCTCACCAGCATTTGTTATTGCCTGTCTTTGGATATAAGCCATTTTAACTGAGGTGAGATGATATTTCATTGTATTTTTGATTTGCATTTCTCTGATCAATGATGTTAAGCACCTTTTCATATGCCTGTTTGCCATTTGTATGTCTTGTTTTGAGAAATATCTTTTGAAATCTTTTGCCCATTTTTTGATCAGATTATTAGACTTTTTCCTATAGAGTTGTTTGAGCTCCTCATATGTTCTGCTTTAATCCCCATGGGTAGTTTGCAAATATTTCTCCCATTGTATGAATTGTCTCTTTATTCTGTTGATTGTATCCATTGCTTTGTAGAAGCTTTTTAACTTGATGTGGTCCCATTTGCCCACTTTTGTTTGTTTGTTTTGGTTGTCTGTTTGTGGGGTATTGCTCAATACATTTTTGCCCAGATTAATGTCCTGGAGATTTTCCTCAGTGTTTTCTTGTAGTGGTTTCATAGTTTGAGGTCTTAGATTTATGTCATTATTTTGATTTGATTTTCATATATTGCAAGAAATGGTGGTATAATTTCATTTTTCTGCATATGGATATCAAATTTTCCCAGCATCACTTGTTAAAGAGACTGTCTTTTCCCCAGTGTATGTTCTTGGTACCTTTATCAAAAAAATGAGTTCACTCTAGGTGAGTGGATTAGTTTCTGGGTTCTCTATTCTGTTCTATTTACCTATACATCTGTTTTTATGCCTGTACCACACTGTTTTGGCTACTACAGCTCTGTAGTATAATTTGAAATCAGGTAATGTGATTCTTCTAGTTTTGTTCTTTTTGCTTAGGATAGGTTTGGCCATTCTGGATCTTATGTGGTTCCATGTAAATTTTAGGATTGTTCTATTTCTGTGAAGAATATCATTGGTATTTTCATAGAGATTATATTGAATCTGTAGATTGCTTTGTGTCGTATGGATAATTTAAAAATATATGTCTTCCAATCCATGAATATGGAATATACTTCCATTTCTTTGTGTCCTCTTCAATTTCTTTCTTCAATGTTTTATAGTTTTTATTACAGAGCTCTTTCTCTTCTTTGGTTAATTCCTAGGTAATTAATTTTATGTGTGGCTATTGTAAATGCGATTACTTTTATTTTCTTTTTTACATTGTTCACTGTTGGCATATAGAAATGCTACTGATTTTGAATGCTGATTTTGTATCCTGCAACTTTACTGAATTTGCTTATCAGTTCTAATAGTTTTCTTGTGGAGTCTTTAGGTTTTTCCAAATATAAGATCATATTATCTACAAACAAGGATATTTTGACTCTTCCTTTCCAATTTGGATGCCCTTTATATCTTCCACTTATCTGATTGCTCTAGCTAGGACTTCCAATACAGTATTGAATAACAGTGGTGACAGTGGACATCCTTGTCATGTTCCAGATCTTAGAGGAATGGCCTTGAGTTTTTCCTCATTCAGTATGATACTAGTTCTGGGTCTGTCATAAATGGCTTTTATTATGCTGAGTTACGTTCCTTCTATCCCTAGTTTTTTGGGGGTTTTTATCATAAAGGGATATTGAATTTTATCAAATGCTTTTTCAGCAAAAGTTGAAATAATCATATGGTTTTTATCTTCCATTCTGTTAATATGATGTGTCACATTGATTGATTTGCATATGTTGAGCCATCTTTGCATCTCAGGGATAAATCACACTTGGTTATGATGAGTGATCTTTCTAATCTATTGTTCAATTCAGTTCGCTAGTATTTTGTTGAGGATTGTTGCATCAATATTTATCGGATATATTGGCCTGTAGTTCTTTTTGATATGTCTTTGTCCGATTTTGGTATCAGGGTAATACTGGCCTTATAGAATAAGTTTGGAAGCATTCTTTCCTCCTCTATTCTTCAGAATAGCTTGAGTATAATTGGTAGTAGTTCTTTAAATGTTTGATATAATTAAGCAGTGAAATCATTGGGTCCTGGGCTTTTCTTTACGGGGAGACTTTTTATTATGGCTTCAATCTCATTACTTGTTATTGGTCTATTCAGGTTTGAATTTTTTCCCAGCTCAATCTTAGTAGGTTGTATGACTAGAAATTTGTCCATTTATTCTAGATTTTCCAATTTATTGGCCTATAGTTGCTTACAGTAGCCAGTAATGGCTCTTTGAATTTCTGCAGTAGCAGTTGTAACGTCTCCTTTTTCATTTTTGATTTTATTTGGATCTACTCTGTTTTTTCCAAAGTTAGTCTGGCTAAAGTTTTGTCAATTTTGCTTAGCTTTTCAAAAAACTGACTTTTTGTTTCATTTATCTTTTGTATTTTTTTATTTCAACATTTAATTATGCTCTGATCTTTATTATCTTTTTCCTTCTATTAATTTTGGGTTTGGGTTGCTTTTGCTTCTCTAGTTCTTTAAGACGGATTGTTAGATTGTTCATTTGAAGTTTTTCTTCTTTTTTTGATGTAGGCACTTAAAGCTATAAACTTTGCTCTGAGTATTGCTTTTGCTGTATCCCACAGGTTTTGGGATGTTGTGTTTCCATTATCATTTGTTTCACAAAATTTTTCTATTTGCTTCTCAATGTCTTCATTGACCCACTGGTCATTCAGGTGCACATTGTTTAATTTCAATGTATTAATAGTATCCAAAATTACTCTTGTTATTAATTTGTATTCCATTGTGGTCAGAGAGATATTTAATAATTCAAACTGTTTTGAGTGTTTTAAGATTTGTTTTGTGAGTTAATATATGGTCTTTCCTTGAGAATGATTCATGTGCTGAGGAAAAGGAGCATTCTGAAGCTCTTGGATCAAATGTTCTATAAATATCTATTATATCCATTTAGTCTATAGTGCAGATTAAGTCTGTTTCTTTGTTGATTTTCAGTCTGGAAGATCTGTTCAATGCTGACAGTAAGTTGAAGTCTCCAGCTATTATGGTATTGGGGCCTGTTCCTCTCTTTAGCTCTAGTAATATTTCCTTAATATATCTGGGTACATATATATTTAAAATTGTTATATCCTATTGCTAAATTGACCCTTGTATCATTATGTAGTGAACTTCTTTATCTTATCTTACACTTTATGTCCTGAAATCTATTTTGTCTTATGTAAGTATAGTGATCCTGCTCTTTTTTGGTTTCCATTGGAATGGAATATCTTTTTCTAGCCCTTTATTTTCAGCCTATGGGTGTCTTTATGGGTTGAATGTGTTTCTCATAGGCAAAAGATCAATGAATATTGTTTTTCCATCCACTCAGCCAGTCTATGTCTTTTGATTGGATAATTTGGTCCATTTACTTCAGTGTTATTATCGACAAGTAAGGACTTACACTTGCCATTTTGTTATTTGTTTTCTGGTTGCTTTGTGGTCTTTTCTTTCTTTCCTTCCTGTCTTCCTCTAGTGAAGGTGATTTTCTCTGGTGATGTGATAGTTTCTTGCTTTTTATTTTTTTGTGTAATCGTTGTATATTTTTTAGTTTGAAGTTAAAATAAGGCTTTCAAATACTATCTTTTAACACATTATTTTAACCTGTTAACAGCTTAACACTACTTGCATAAACAAACAAGCAAAAAGAAAACTAATAAAAACTCTATGCCATAACTTGTTCCCCCTACTTTTTAACTTTTTGTTGTTTCTATTTCTGTCTTACTGTACTGACTGTGTCTTGAAAATTTGTTGTCATTATTATTTTTGATTCATTCATCATTTAATCATTCTACTTAGGTTAAGAGTAGTTGACACACCACAGTTACAATGTTAGAATATTCTGTGTTTTTCTATATAGTTACTATTACGAGTTTTGTACTAGTACAAGTGATTATTTATTACTCATTAATGGCCTTTTCTTTCTGATTGAAGTACTCACTTTAGCATGTCTCATAGGACAGATCTGGTATTAATGAAATCCTTCAGCTTTTGTTTGTCTGGGAAAGTCTTTATTTTCTCCTTCATACTTGAGAGATATTTTTGTCAGATATATTCTAGGGTAAAAGGCTTTTTTTCCTACCCCTTTAGCACTTTGAATATGCCATGCCACCCTCCTGGTGTGTAAGGTTTCCACTGAAAAGTCTGCTGCCAGGTGTACTGGAGCTCTATGTGTGTTATTTGTTTCTTTTCTCTTGGTGCTTTTAGTGTCCTTTCTTTATCCTTGACCTTTGGGAGTTTAATTATGAAACGACTCGAAGTAGTCTTCTTTGGATTAAATCTGCTTGGGGTTCTACAACCTTCTTGTACTTGGGTGTTGAGCTCTTTCTCTACCCCATCTTTAAGGCCAGTAACTCTTAGATTTGCCCTTTGGGGGCTATTTTTTTATATCCTGTAGGCATGCTTCATTGTTTTTTCTTTTTTCTCTTCTGACTGTGTATTTCCAATAGTCTGTGTTAAGGCCCACTAATTCATTCTTCTGCTTGATCAGTTCTGCTATTAAAAGACTCTGATGCATTTTTCAGTATGCCAGTTGCATTTTTCAGCTCCAGAATTTCTGCTTGATTCTTTTTACATATTTCAATCTCTTCATTAAATTTATCTGATATAATTCTGAATTCCTTCTCTATGTGATACTGAATTTGAGTTTCCTCAACACAGCTATTTTGAATTATCTGTCTGAAAGGCCACATATCTTTTTGTTTCACCACTATTTTTCCCTGGTGCCTTATTTAGTTCATTTGGTGAGGTCATAGTTTCCTGGATGGTGTTGATGTTAGTAGGTGTTAGGTTCATTGGTTTGGAGGCAGTGGGCTGATGAAATTTCTATCTGGTGTGTTCAATTGTGTGTATGATATATGATCTGAGGCTATCTGCTGAGAATGGGGAAGGAATTTCAGAATAGAGAAAGGTATCATTGCAGAATATGAGATAGTGAGTTGACGGTGACAACATGTTTAGACTGTATGGCATTACCAAGCATTTATTTGAGACTGGTAACTCTATCTCAAAATAAATCCAATTGCCCTGGTTTGAGACTTTATTAGCAGAGGACAAGTTTCATTATTTGATAGACCATAGTATACCCTCCTTCTATAAACTAGGGTGAAACCATTCTCCTTAGCATCTCCTTTTATATGTTACAAAATTATCCTTAGCATCCTAATTACATATAATCTGTATATGAAAGAAGAAAATGCCTCATTCTTCTCCTTTTATTATGCTTGCAGTAGTTGCTGGGATCTGTCCCTGCCCTAGTTTAGAAGTCTTCAAACATCAGCAAAGGCATTCTAAAGTGGTTACTTCATAAACACTCCTTGTATACTTTTGGTTTTGCCCTTCTTGTCCTCTTTCACACATCTTCATTTTATCTGTTTTCAGTTGTTGTTACTTTCCATGGTCATTTTCTTTTTTTATTTTTTTTCTCCTACAAAAAACAATAGGAAAACCACTCTGCAAATTATCATTTTGGAGAGGTTATTTTTATTTATAGAGATAATACCCTAGCAGACAAGAGAAGAAGGAAGAATGATCCAGAATGTTTTCCCTTCTGATTTCAGTCAAATTCATATTGAAAGTTAAGTCTCACTATGCTGAATATCCATTTTCTGCAGCACCACGACTCTGCAGCTTTTCAAAAGCCAGTTCTTAAAAGTCCTGCAATAAAAGAGAAGATGCAAAGTATCTTGGCTCACTGCAACCTCCACCTCCCAAGTTCAAGCAATTCTCCTGCCTCAGCCTCCTGAGTAGCTGGGACGAGAGGCATGTGCCATCGTGCCCAGCTAATTTTTCTATTTTTAGTAGAGACAAGGTTTCACCATGTTGGCCAGGATGGTCTCGATCTCTTGACCTCGTGATCTGCCTGCCTCAGCCTCCCAAAGAGCTGGGATTACAGGAGTGAGCTACCGCGCCTGGCCCTACAAAATGTTTTTAGAAGGCAGATTTTATTTTTTCTGCTCTCCTCACATGTACCAATATCAAAGAAAATCAAAAGGAATGGAGTGAATGAAGAATCTTACTTCTAAGAACTATATCGAAAACATTTAAAAGTACTTCCTAAAAAGTTCTGAATGAACAATTCTGTACATATAAAAAAATTAGATATATGTGGGACAAATAATTTTTAAAAACATTCATAAATCCTGCTTAAAAATAGAGCATTCTGTTCTGACTTTTTCACTGCTATCTCTCAAGATATCCTCAGAAAAAAAATATTAAAATCAGAATTGTTTCAGTTCAAGTACTACCCACTGGAAGGTGACCCCAATTACCCAAAGAAGTGCTTAGCTTAACCTCCAAAATAATATGGCAGACTTTTAAAATTACATGTCTGAGACAGAACCATGGGGAAAGAACTAGTGTTCAAAAATGGGTTCCTTGACATTGCAGATGCAGGTTAAGAGCACTAATGCTTTTAACCCCACCATTTTTTAGTTCTGACATAACTTGATACAGAATAAATTGCAGGTCAGATGCAACAGAAACTGTCCCTTGATCTTGGTCCTGCTAAAAGGAACCCTGATGAAACTCTGGGTTAATAACTTTAAAATCTACTTTAGAAGAATGCAGTTCTTACTGCTGCCCAACTGATGACATATCCCCTTTTCTATGAAATGAGAGAAAAGATGTCACAATTGAATGGATGTTCATCATTCTCTACCTATGTACAATTCTAAGCCAAATAAAACAAGCAGCATACTCTGGTAGGTGGTGCTTAAGTTGTTCAGAGTTGTTAACCCCAAAGTCCTCACAAACCAACTTCCAGAATATAGGTTTTTATTTTAGTTGATCATGTAGGACTGAATCATTGAACCCCAAATTAAAACATGCCTCAGGCAACAAGTAAATTTCTATGTTACTACTTTCTAGTGCCTGACTGTAATGTGGGAAATGCCAAAAGCTTCTTGAATATTTGAACTGTACATTTCAGCTAAATAATTAATATTATCAAAGTGCAGTTTCTTTTCTCTCCAGTAATGTCCTAACTTTTTTTTTTTTTTAGTCTGAGGCATTCCTCACAGTGCCCAGCTTTGAGAAAGCTGGAAAGTGAGATAATGGTAATATTCATGCAACAAAAGATTTTCTTGGAATTCAAAGGAACATGTAATGAATATTAAAATTTCATAAATATTATTATAAGCAGTACATTAATATACAAATATGCATATAAACTAAGTTTATAAGAACCTGAACACTGAAAATATTTCATATTTTAATTTTGCATAAAAATCGTTTAAAGTCTTTGAGCAGAAAGACAATGTGATACATAGATTACAGTAAACAGTGCTGTGGGTCAGGTTTTAAAATATGAAGATCTGTGTGGCTACAACATGTTTTTTTCATTGGCAGAATAGAAAAAACAATTCCTGCCTAAACAGTAACCCCAAGGTTATAAAACCATGTAAGTGTTTTATAAAACCGTAGTAAGTGTTCTGATGACTGAAAAAAACACTACATAATGTGAAATATTACAGAATCTTCTCTGTTCTCTCATTATAACAACTTGATTTTAGGACCTTGAAAATACTTCCCCAAATGTAATCTCATTTCTGAAAAAAGAAGCAGGAACGGGAATTAATATTAAAATTTCATAGGTATTATAGAATATATCTATATATGTACGTATGTATAGTTATGTGCTACATAATAACATTTCAGTAAATGACAGATCGCATATACAGTAGTGGTCCCATAAGATTATAACTCTGTATTATTTTTCTTCTTGTTTTTGAGACGGGGTCTTTCTCTGTCACCCAGGCTGGAGTGCAGTGGCGCAACCTCAGCTCACTGCAACCTCCACCTCCCAGGCTCAAGCGATTCTTGTGTCTCAGACTCCCAAGTAGTTGGGATTACAGATAATGAAACACCATGTCTGGGTAATTTTTGTATTTTTTTGTAGAGGCAGGGTTTTGTCACGTTGATCAGGCTGGTCTTGAACTCCTGGCCTCATGTGATCTTTCTGCTTTGGCCTCCCAAGGTGTTGGGATTACAGGTGTAAGCCACTGACCCTGACCTGCAACACTATTTTTACTGTACTTTTCTATGTTTAGATAGACAAATATTTACCATTGTGTTATAATTGCCTACAGTATTCAATACCGTAACATGCTGTGCAGTTTTATGGCCTGGGATCAATAAGGTACACCATATAGCATGGTGTGTAGTAGGCTATTCCATCTTGGTTTGTGTAAGTACTCTTATGATATTTGCAGAGTGATGAAACTACATTGATAGCATATTTCTCAGAACATATCCCTGTAGTTAATTGATGCATGACATATATGTGTGTACATGTATGTACAAGTGTATGCACATGCTACATATAGCCTGATAGAGATAGTAACACCAACTAGTTATCAGATTTTTCTCTTCTTTTCTGCTCTTGCCTTCCTTTTGAGTGACTTCAACAACCAGGTCTCCTCTAAACCTCATTCAGTCTCATTTCCAATCTTTTCTTCCTGTTTCTGTCTGCCTTGGCCCATCACCTCTAACTGCAGTACTTCCCAGTTTCTCAACTTTGTGGGCTTTCTTGTCATCCATCTCAAAACTTCTGCATTTTTAAACATTCTCTCTACCTTACCATGCAACCCATATAATTCAACTACATGTTTGTCTTTACCCGTCTTAGGTCCTCTCTCTCAGTCTTTTCTCCTTTTCCAGGTTGTCTTGCCTTCCAGGGACATTCTCTTGTGTCCTTATTCCCTACCTCCCCCCAAATCCCCTTTTCCTCTACTTCCCACTCAATGTACTCTCTCATCCTAAATACTGAATGCCATAAACAGTCATCTCTGTTCACTGACTCTCTTTTCTCAGTTCTTTATTTCCCAACCCACAGCGGTTTGGACTTGGCTATCGCACTGTCTCTGAATCTTCTCTACCAGTTGTCAAAATGATCACATATTACTAAGACTAACTTCTTTCTTCAGCCGTCTGACTTGGTTTCTCTGTAGCCTGGACCACTACTTGTCACTCCTTTCTGAATTCCTGTGAACACTCCCTCGATGACTTTGCTTCCTAAGACAACTCCTAAATACTGGTATCGTCCCAGGTTCTCTATCTAGGATTGCTACATTTTTGTTTTCCTTTGGGCAACATCCATCTACACCTAAATGGCTAACTAATAAATTCAATGCAGAGAACTCTCAGATCTACATCTCCAACCCTGGTTTCCCTTGACCCCAGATCAGAATTTCTAATAGTGGCCAAGACATTGTCATATGAACAGCTGACCAAAAACTCAAACTACAAACAACCAATACTAATTCTATTTCTTCATGTTACTGACATCTGCATCCTACCTCATTCTTTCTTCCACTGCACTAATTTGAAGCTTCATCACCTCTTGTCTCTTAAAATATTATTTCTTGCAACTACAGATGCTCCTTGCCCTGTGTTGGGTTGCATCCCAATAAACCCATTGTAAGTTGAAAATACTGAGTTGCAAATGCACTTAGCACACTTAACTACAGAACATCATAGCTTAGTACAGCCTATCTTAAGTGTGCTCAGAACACTTAATTTACACTATAGTGGGGCAAAAGGCATCTCACACAAATATTATTTTATAATAAAGTTGTTGAATATCTCATGTATGTTATTAAATACTACAAGTGAAAAACAACGGTTGTATGGACAGTCGAAATATGTTTTCTACTGAATGTGTATGACTTTTGCACCATTGTAAAGTCAAAAAATCTTGTGAAGCCATCTTAAGTCAGGGGCTGGCTGTGTTATGATAGCTTCCAAACTGATCTTTCTGTCCTCAATATAGCCACAAGAGTTATCTTACTAAAGCTTCATTAAAATCATGCACTGCTACTGCTCAAACACTGCTGTTTCCAAATTTTCTACAAAAATAAGGTCCACATTTGTTAGCATGATAGAGTATTCGAGGCCACTTACTTCATTTTAATCTCCTGCTAAAATATCCCCTTCCCCTACTCCCACCCCACACCATATTATTATTTGTCACTCTCCGAATTTTCTGGTCTCTGGGCTTTTCACTGTTTCTATCCATCTTTCTGCTGGATCATTCATCATGTTTCCCTAATCTCTTTCTTTACATTGAGGCTGAGAACCAAATTCAACTATGATCTCCTTAAATGGTTCCCAAACTACCCAAGTTGAATTTCATTTCTCTCTGTTCTGCACTTCTAGGACACTTGTTGAAAGTGTCCTAGAAGTGCAGAATAGAGAGATGAAATTCAACTGGGGAAATTAGGAAACCACTTGGACTTGAATTTTATTGCAAGTGTGTTTCTTTTCTCCATCAGATTCTTAGCTCCCTCAATGTAGGAAAAGTATCTTCTTTATCATTAAATTGCTTCGTGGTATCCATGTCCTGTGTAAGTAGAAATTGGACAAAATATATTTGATTTTTAAATGTTACTCAAGGAAAAAATTTTAGTAACCCTGAGCAATACCACCAAATGACCTCAGCAGATAATAACAACAGCCTGTTCACATGTGTGTAGACATGCCAAATGCGGAATTAAAACGTTTTGGTTAATGCACATTATAAAATTTCCGTATACATAGAATTCTTTAGTTTTTTAGGTTCATATTAGTATTGTCAATTAAAGCATTTAAGTAATTGCTCAATAAATATAAATATTTGTCAAAAAATGTGAAATGAATATATGGACACAGAGGTTCATTTTCTTGGCTTTCTGAAGAGTAAAAAATTACTTTGCCAAGGTGAGGGTTAAAAGAAAAATTTTCAGCCTAAGTTCCAGAGAATACAGCTCTCCTTTCACACCTGACTAATAAAATGCTGCAGGGTTTGCTTCCAAGAACTGTTTTCCTTATCCCATAAGGCAGCTACTCTCTAGAGGATGGCTTCATTTTCTCACAGCTGTCATCTTTTAACCTTATTTTAAAAATCAGATCTATGGAAGAAAAACACCTGCTCTTCCAGCAGGTGCATGAGGACGGAGCCAGCAGGAGTGGCTTCCCCAGTACCATCATTTCACATAGATTAGCCATGCCTGCAGAATGTGCCTTCACCATTCAAGTATCATTTAATCCAGAGTAT
Organism: Macaca nemestrina; assembly: GCF_043159975.1. Classification (NCBI taxonomy): domain Eukaryota; kingdom Metazoa; phylum Chordata; class Mammalia; order Primates; family Cercopithecidae; genus Macaca; species Macaca nemestrina. Next base: position 45,509,877 of record NC_092131.1, read on the forward strand.
GCATTTCAAAGCCAGTCCATTGTAACAATCACTGTTTGTGACATCCCATACCAGCCTAATTACTAAGTTGAAAATGCAGTGTATTTTGAGTTTCTGATTAAGTCCACGTTGTTTTTCTTGCAGCCACATCCTGCTAGACAGCAAGGGAACATTTCATTAGCAGTGAGGATGCCTTTCATTTTTTCTTTTAATTTCAGCTTTTTGAAGAATTCTTCTTTGAATGAAAATGCTAGCAAAATTTGATTTCCATTTCAACTCGTTGTCACTTTGATTTATTTCTCTAAGCAACCAGTGAATGGGAACATAGAGCAAGCAATGAAAATTGCATCTCACTTTCTTTTTTTAAAGATTTCTCTCTCATTTTGGCTTTGAGGAAGCTTCTCCAATAAGTAGAAAGTATTGATGTATGGTAAGAATACTTGGTTAGTTCTGAAATCACAAAAGTCACTCATGGCAAGGGAATTTTACCTATTTTAATAAGACATTTTGTTTCTATCCGGAGTATGTGCGTGCGTGTGTGTGTGTGTGTGTGTGTATAGTATGTATGTACTTATACAGAGTCAATAGATATATTCATATACATTTATATATATATATTTTATGTATGTGTATGTATTTATAATTTGAATGTATATATTCACACACTGAAACAAATTTATGCTATCTTTATGCCAAACCAAATTTCAAATAAGTTAAAATACAAAAGTATTTATTTATTTCAACTTATTTTTAATTCTTCTTACAGTCTTTATTATTCATTGAAGGTCTGTACAAATCAGAGGGGAGGTAGAACAGACTTGGAAGTTAGAAAAATCTGGGTTAAAACTCTGGTTATATCACTTCCTGGCCCTTAAATTCTGGCCTTATTACTGTCCTCTCAGACTCAGTTGTTTGATTCATGAGGATTAATTGGTAGCATATGCAAAGAATTTAACACTAAACCTAGAATACAGAGCTATCCAGAAAAGGACTGTTATTAATCAAAGCATTATGTAACATTGGAAAATTCATAAATAACGTGTTTAGAGTGTGGATGGAGTCTCCATCCTAGTTCCATACTATCATTTCACTGTGTGAGCTTAATTCCTAGGACTGTTTGACCAAAGGTAGAGTAGCAGCTTTGCTCTAAACATAAGGATCATAGGCACTCAGGGTTGTAAAAGAGATGGCTACCTACCTTCTTCTATGTAAACATCAAGTAAACTCTTCTCAGTTGAACAATTGCCATCCAATAAATACAGTTTAATTTTAATTGGTAAGAGGTCATGGAGAAACCTAAGAATGAGGACTGATTTCTTATTTTCCAGCACCTCTATATTCCATCCAACAGCTACTCCTATCAGCTATACCTCCAAGATACAATTGATAACATGTACCCTTCTCAACACTTGTGCCAGCACCCTAGACAAAGCCACAATTAGCAACAGCCCCTATGTCAAATAATCTTTCTGGGTTTAATTTTATCTCCCTATAGTCTGTTTACCCCACAGCAGCCAGAGTGATACTTGATGTGATTATTATGCATTGCATGCCTGTATCAAAGTATCTCATGTACCTCATAAATATATACACCTACTATGTATGCACAAAAATTTTAAATTAAAAAAATTAACATGGAAAAAATAAAAATCGAAAACATGGCATGATCTTAGTTGCAACCTCCTAATGGCTTTCCATTGTGCTTTAGAATAAAATCCAAACCCTGGCCATAGCTTGCCAGGTCATTTGAGATCAAATGCCTCTTCCTTCCATTCTCATTTGCCCACCTATTGCCTCATTCACCTGATCTGAACACTCACCTCCTCTCTGTTCCTTAAACCAGCCTAGTTTATTTCTGACTGACCCTTCTTGACCAAGCCATTTACATGTATCCCACAATTCTAATATTTATTACATCATGTTCTATATTGTTTATTTTGTTTATTATCTTTCTGAATGTAAACTCAGAAGGGACCAGGTTTTCCTGCTACCCACTGCGTCCCATGTTTGTAGCAGCATCTAGAACATAGCAGGACTTTGGTATTCATTCAGTTAATGGAATAGAAAGGCTTTACATTTTAATTACAAATATTTCATTAAGTCCCTCAAGGATAAATATCACATATCATCCAAATTTGAATCTCCAGCACACAAAAAAGTACTGTGCTCCCTCTCATGAGACAGTCTATGTGGGAAATAAGATGCAAATAAAAAAATAAATGAAGTAACTTTCAGAGGGTGAGAAGTATGGAGGACACAGGTATATTACTTTCCCAAGGCTGCTGTAACAAAGTATCACAAACTGGCCAAGAACAACATAAATATATTGCTTCAGAGTTCGTAAGGCTTGAAGTCTGAAGTTAAGGTGCCAGCAGGACTACGCTCTCTCCAGAGGATCATCTCCAGCCCTTCTCCTAGCTTTCGGTAGGAGCTTGTGGTAACTCCTCGGCTTGTGAGAGCATAATTCCAATCTTCACATGTTGTTTCTTTGTGTGGGAATCATAGTCGACTTTCTTTATGCACTTGTGCTCTCCTCTTAATTAACTTTGTGAACATCTCAAGGTCAAAGACCATGTTGATACCTCTGGATGTATGCAGTAGTCCCTTAGTTCATTTTTTTTTTTAACAACAACAATATTTTATCATTGAGCTTAAGCCTTTTAAAACCAGGGGGAATGTTTCCTTTTCTTTTCTGGGCTTTACCGCTTCTTGACTTTTACCATACCATAATGTTCTCATGTGATTGTCATTCTTTCACACCTGTGTCAATAACCTAAATTATTATAAAGCAAATAATGTATTGATCTAGGACAGTGCTTGTCCTGGATCCTGGGTCTTCCCATATCGCTTCTTTTATTAACACCACATCTGTGTGTCAGACATACAGAATGAGAATATATAGCTAGAAGTAAATAGACTCATTTATTAGAGCAGTCAGGAATAGTAGTCATGAACTTATTATTCTTATTAGAATGGATAGATATTTGGAAATGCCATGTATTTCTACTGTTAATGGACCCCAAAGGAAGCTGGAAATAAATTGTTCATTAGGAGAAATGACATTTCATGTCACAGAGATTTTCCTTTGACCTATCCAAGCAGGTAAATTTAGATGCTGAGAATAGTCACAGTGGGGTACATTGAAAAATTAACTTGTCAAACATCTATAATACAGAGATTGACAAATAAAAGGACATTCTATACCTTTGACCTTTCTTTCACCTTTTAGGTAACTAACTTGATAATGGGGTTCTATTGTGTCATAAATTTGAGCTGTATTGCTGTAATCAGCCTGCCATATGTTTCACTATCATTTCACTGCATTTAATATGCTATTGCTGATGTTTGCCTTTATAACTCTTTGAAATGACCTTTATGAAAGAAAATAGACTGGGCAGATGGGGAAGTGAGGACTTTTAAGTCACAAACTCAACACTACGTGTCTGAGAATAGAATTCCAGGGGCAGTTTTCTTTTTTCAGGATCTCTTGTGACAGTCTTCAGGGGACAAGCACATTATCCACAGAGCTATGCTGTGCTCCAAAGTGACTGATCCTGCACAGGATAATTGAGATACTCAAAATCTGACACTCAGCCAACCTTGTCAGTTGATAGTTTTACCAAGTATCCATAAGTCTGGAAACTTAGATGATTTCTTTATGTGTTTATGCATTTACAGATTGAAGATGTCCTTCTATATATTTTATTATGTTTTCCAGACTTTATTTACTCTGTCTTCTCTTGGAGTTTTGCTGGGCTTTCTAAAAAGTTGTAGAGATGCAGGCTCTCCTTAAGGAAAATTAACTTTTTGGTACAATTACATTTTTAGGAATTTCTATAGTGTTCATTGAATCCTAAATTTGCGCCATCTTTCTTGAGGGCAATTTGACAGTGTGTCCCAAAAGTCTTAGTGTTTTGCATCTCCGGTGAATTGGTAAGTCCATCTTTAGGAGTTCATCATAAAGACATAATCACAGATATGAATAAAGACACCAGTATATAAGTGTTTGTAAAAGTTCTGCTCATAAGAGGAAAAGGTATGAAACATAGGTTTTATTTAGCTGCAAGGCACAGAAAATTCTATTATATAGTCTCAAGGTAGCCTATTCCAGGTTTGCTTCAGTGGCTCTGTGATCTTATAGAGGAACCACTCTCTTTCTAGCCTCCTTCTCTGCATCCTCATTTGATGGCATTTCCTAAGTTTCATTTCTCTAGGTCATAAAGTTATAGCCATAGATCCAGAAACATGGCTGGGAAAACAAAAACAAGAAGATGGTAAATGGAGTCCTCACATTCATCCTGGGGAGGGGTGGCATTCCTCTGAAATCCTGTCCTAGCTGACTTGCCCTTACCTCTCAATTGCCAAAAGTGGATCACATAGCAAATTCTAGCTGCTGCAAGGAGTCTGGGAAAGTAGGTGCCTGGAAAAACAGAATTTTCATGATTGATTTGGAGTGGTTTTGAATAATTTCCTATGGGCTAAGCATAAAATCATGATTAAATTAGCAGGAAAAGGAGAGAGAATGGCTATTGGATGGGCACTAACAATATTTGACACCCATGTGTCCCATAATTAAATATAGATGCAAGCAAAGTTTTAAATGTTATAAAATATATTTAATGTCATGGAAGGTAATGGTTATATTAAAATATAGGTTTTATAATGTGCACTTTGGAAGATTACGTTAATAACGACAAAACCCTCCTGGACCCATTAGCAGGGAAAGAAAACATAAAGGCTTGGAATTAAAGTGATTATTATTATATCTTTATTAAAGTGAATTAAAGTGTCCAGTGATTATCTCTGGGTAGAGGGAATTGTTGAAAATCAGAGATGATAGTGCTAGTAGATTATATTTGATCAAGTGATACTGTATGCCTGTCCCATATGTCAGCCTTTCTTCTACCCAACTCCTCCAAGAAACAAACAAACAAAAAATCTTATTAGGCTGTGTGTCTGAAATCCCAGTAGGCTCGTGCCCTAGGATAGAGATGTAAAGGATCTCTTCTAAACTCACTGCTCAATGAGCCCCTCACTTCCTCCACTCCTAGACTGCATCTTGGGACCTCCCATATTCTGGCGGCAGAAAAGATGACAGGAGGGAACAGGTTGGGCCTCCTAGAAGGCCCAAATCCAATTATGACTTCAGCCTCTTGTGTGGAAGTGAGAAGAAAACCACACCCAGTTTCTAACCTTTTAAAATGCAGTGATTCTGGCACTAGGAAATACACCCTAAAATCAGCATTCCAGAATATAACCTATAATATTAATCCTCTGCTCTGGAAAGTGAGAAGGGAAGGGAAAAAAATGTTCCTTTCCTTGGCCCACAGGGTAATTTATATTTTATTTGAGTCTTGTAAATGTCCTACTATGAACATACTTTAATTCTGTAATAATAAAAAATATAGCATAAAACTTTTGATATAAGCTGCATATTTAATGAGATGTTATCTCTTTGTTTTGCACTCTGTGTTTCCTTGGTTATAAATTTTTGCTACAGTAAATAGGCAGTGATAGATACAGATGTAATGATAGATTTTGCATCTGATACAAGAAACAAAAATCGATAAGATGTTTACAACAAAAAGGAATAGTATCAGGAAAATCAATAGCCTAAACAAAATAAATTAAACATTACACACAAATTTCTTAGATTTGAGGTGAAGCTTAGAAGTAATCCACTTATGCCAATTTTTTTTACTTTCAAAAAGGAATTATCTCTACAACACCTCTGAGATAAGGTCATTTAAGTTCTACTTGGATGCTTTAAGTAACATACTATTCACTATTATTTAAATTAATATAACTTATATTGCCATGATTTATTCATTACCAGTCATTTACTCGTTGCGCTAAAAGCTTTCGTTTTAAGAACTAACCTTTTCTCCATCTCAAACTTGCAAATTCCTTCACAATGTGTGCCTGGAGAGATGGATGCAGAAAGACAATGTTCTTTCTAAAAGTTTTACATTATTTATTTTTACTCAAATGATAAAAATTTCTACCTATATTTCTAATAGAGTATGTAAGCTCTTACGTTGTCACTATGAGGTACAATTCTAGTTTTTCCTGCTGATTACCAGATAATTTTCATGATTTTCTTTTTATGAAGAAAAGAACTTTCTTTATATGTGTCTTGTAAGTTCTCTTTTTTTAAATTAACTTTCCTAATTCTCCAAGTTAATTTTTCGTCTTTGCGTTACTGTTTATTCTTCTTGATGACTTTAGCTTTTACTTTTCTGTTATATTACTGTGTAAGCTGTATCATTATACAGGCCAAAAGTGCTTTTATTTTTTGTCTTTGCATAGCATTTTTGAATTATTCACATAACCTTTGCTACAGAGCTGGCTCTATTATGTTTCACCTACTCAAAATGTATGTGGAAGGTTCCATGTCTGATACAATTTTGTATCATCCCATGATGCTTAACAGAGACCCTTCTAATTGTCAGATTTGTCTCTACATAGGTGTATGTGAGAAGCAAACTATATCCTTAACCCATGCTGTAAATGTATGTATGTATGTTTGTATGTATTTGATTGATAATCACATATATAGTTCATGAGAAAAACTCTGTACTGAATCTAATAAAATATAACTGTTTATTTTCTTGAACCTTTAAGAAGCCTCAATACAAGCAACACTTAGACCCCTGTGTGGTCTTTTTCATCAGCTAACTCTTGATGTAGTTAATAGTTCTCCGAAAACTAGGCTTCTTGCTCCTGCTGATAATTTCTTAGAGGTGTTGGAAAAAGCTTTGAACAAAAAAAGTCAAATATTTCATAAAAGACTGTTAAATGAAAGAGTGATTCCAAAACTATGGAAACAATAAGGAAGTTTGAATCACAGCCATAAACCAGAGCACAGGGTTGATCCTGCCAAACTAATGCTCTGTACATATTGTGCATTTGCTAGCTCTTTCATATAAATAGGATCGTTCTAGAATATGCCAAGAAGGATGCTAATCTGTTTTTTCCTATAATGGTGCATTTGTTCCTAAAAGACAAATGCAAAACTACTTGTCTTCATTTGTTGTGCATCATCACATAAATATAGACACCCTGTCTGGTTTTAATTAGTAATTCAGATAAGATAAAAATTAAGCCAGAAATGCTGCTGATTTGCCATTTATCATGAAGATTCTAAAAGTCACTCACGACTTCTCCTCATAGCTATATCATGTACTTTATTAGGTACCACACAGTCTTGGAAGAATGTAGTATATATCTGTTCAAATTAAAGATTTTACACTTGGCCTCTCTCCTTCCAGTAAATATTTAGAATTTCAAATAGCCACAAAATGTTAATTTGGTTAGATATATCTCCTTCCTTTGAAAGAAATCAGTGAGGAAATAAGATACCTAAATGAATATCATACAGCAAATGAGAAATACATAAAATTGGGAAGTGCACTAATGGCGTTGCTTATGTAGTTGACCTAAAGGCAAAGTGTATAGGGCAGTACATAGTTTGTGAGATCACTCTCACACCTGACTTAAACCCCAGGTCTGTCACTTCCTAGGTGTGTGACCCCAGGCAATTTATTTAGCCTCTGCTTCATTCTCCTTGTCTGTAAGATTGGAATAATACCTTGCAGTATTGCAATGAGAATGAAAAAGGAAAATGTAAACAAAGCATGTGTACATGCTTGGCATGTATATTTTTATCATTATTGTTACTTTCAAATGTGGTCTCTCTCCTAAATTGACTTCCTGTCTTCACTTTTGTCTCTATATACTCCATTCTCCATGCAGCATTAATAACCACTAAAAACCTTAATCCTACCAAATTACTTTATTGCTTAAAATGTGCCCATGGATGCATACTTTAGAAAGAGTACAGTCATTACCTTGCCTATGAGGTACTGAATGATCAGGTTTCTGTTTAGTTCACTTCTTCCCTCATGCCTTCTGCTCCAAGCACAGTAGTTTTTCTGTATCTTCTTTGTTTTTCTGTTTTTTAGTTTTTTTGTTGTTGTTTGTTTTGACACGGAGTCTTGCTCTGTCGCCAGGCTGGAGTGCAGTGACATGATCTCAGTTCACTACAACCTCCGCCTCCCAGGTTCAAGTGATTCTCCTGCCTCAGCCTCACAAGTAGCCGGTACTACAGGCGCATGCCACCATGCCCAACTAAGTTTTGTATTTTTAGTAGAGACAAGGCTTCGCACAGTGGTTCGTGCCTGTAATCCCAGCACTTTGGGAGGCCGAGGCTGGTGAATCACGAGGTCAAGGGATCAAGATCATCCTGGCCAACATGGTGAAACCCCGTCTCTAATACAAAACACATATTCCTTTGTCTCCTTGGGATGCTTATCCTCTGATTCTTCCCATGGCTTGATTCTTCATTTCATTCAAGTATCTGCTCAAATATCATATTTTCAGAGAATTCTTTCCTGGATGTGCCTATATAAAATAGTCTCTCCTCCACCCCATGTAATTATCTGCACCCTTAACCCTTTTACTTCTTCACAGTGTGACCATTACCCGATTTTATAGCATAAATTCATTTGTTATTTATTAATCTGTTCCTCCAGAATTTATGCTCCATGAAGGCAGGTATTTTTTCTTTTGTTCCCAGCTATATTCCTGACAGTTGAGTGGTCCCTGGAATGTATGAGACAGTCAACAAACATTTATTAAAAGAATCAATGAGCAAATTAATGAATGAATTGTCTTTGGTTAACTAGTTTGGTAAACATACGGGGTTACTATAATTAAGATAGTTTTCTGAGGATATCTTCCTAAAGTCTATTAGTCTCCTATCAGCAGTCCCCCAGCATTGTGATTGATTTTGCTGTAATTAATTGACAAATGTATTATCATTTATCATTTGAGATTGTATATGTAGACCATGTAAGAGGGAGCAAAGATGTGCTAGGAAATGTTAAGATGAAAAAAGGAAGTGCAAATAATATTAGATTAGGTTAAATTTAAAACAAAGGCATAAATAAGACAGAAGATATAGAATAATAAAATATATGGCCTATTCAGAATACCTAAGAGAAATGATCACTTATATACCAAATAACAGTATGTTTAAAAAACAAAAACAAAAAGTGAGACTCCAACACATTTATTAGTATAAATTGTAATTTTAACATGTCATTTTCAGGATTTGATATACAAGTAGACAAAAAATAATTAACATAGGGTGGGCTATATTAATCCAATTAACCAAGTGGGATCTTTCAAAACTCCTATATTAATCATCTAGCTTAAATCAATTTCAAAGGCAGTAGAAGAGGCAATGTCAAATTGGCAAATACAGTAGGGAGGAATCCAACAACCAACTCTTTCAAACCAGTGAATATGGTCATCTCGAGCATCATCTCAAGCCGCTTGGCCTCCAAGTCATCCTGGAAGAAAAGAACTAGAATCTTCATAGATACATTTTAAAATGTCATTGTCTTAGTCTGTTTGGGCTGCTCTAACAAAATACCATAAACTGGGTGACTCATAAATAACAGAAATTTATTTCCTCAGTTCTGAAGGCTGGGAAATCATAGGTCAAGGCAGATTCAGTGTCTGGGTGAGGGCCTGCTTCCCGGTTCATAGATGGCCCCTTCTTGCTGTGTCCTCTCATGGTGAGGGGTCTTCCTCAAGTATCCTTTATAATATCACTAATCCCGTGGGTGAGGGAGGAGCCTTTATGTCCTAATCACCTTCCAAATATCTCACCTCCTAATATCATCACCTTAGGGTTGGGATTTCAACATATGAATTTTGATGGGACACAAGCATTGCAATCATAGCAGTCATCCTCATATAAACTTTCAAAGAAATAAAGACCATTAGGATGCAATATGAACAGAGGTACTGCTTCTGCAGGGAAGAAAAGGGAGTTCTCAAATGGTACCATTAAGCATAAGAGAGATTCAGGTAGGAAGTATTCAAATTCTACCTTTGGAGACAGTTGAATGAGAAGTGGGGCTATAGTGCTGAGAATATTTATTAACCTGAATTTTGATGCTGGGCTGTTCCCATCAGACAGTAGCAGATAGTAAATATGAGTAGCAATGACTGACCCTGATAAAAGGCATATGTATTGGAAAGAAAAAAATGTAACTATCCCTATGCACAGATTCCATGATGATCTAAGTGGAAATATCCATGTAATCTACAAAAAATTCCTAAAACTAATAAATGACCTTAAGTAGATTACAAGATACAAGATCAACACACAAATACCAATCATATTTCTATGTACTAGCAATGAACAATTAGAGACTGAAATTTTAAAAAAATATCATGTATAATACCTCCAAAAATTGAAATACATAGGTATAAATCTAACGAATCTACCAGTTCTCTAGACATAATACTATAAAATGCTGAGGAAAGAAATTTTTAAAAATCTAAGTAAATAGGAAGGCATGTCATGCCTTTGATTGAAATACTCAAAATAGTTAAGACATTAATTTTTGCCATACTAACTGACAGATTTGACAAAATCCTAACAGGAATTTTTATTGATATATACCATATAAGATGGTTGTAAAGTTAATAGAGCAAGGTAAAGAAATTAGAAAACTGAAACAGTTTTGTTAGATGAGTCACACTAATCATCTGAAGACTGAAAAACGGTAAGACAATTTGATACTGGTGAAGGAGTAGACACATATCAATGAAACATATCTGTTCTAATGAGCATGGTGTTCATAAGTAGATACTCACAAATGTGATCAGATTTCTTTTCACATAAAATTTACCACTTTAATGATTTTAAAGTCTACAATTCAGAAGAATTTCATTTGGCAATTGATTTTTTTTTTACAAAGGTGCAAAGGGAATACTGTGGAAAATAGATGGTCTTTTCAACAAGCAATGTTGGAATAATTTGAAATTAATATGCGACAATCTTGATTCAAACCTAATCCCTATACAAAAGGAAAAAGTCAAAACTGATCATGGAACTGAGTGTAAAATATAGGAGAAATCCCATCACTAGGATTTAGGACAAGAGTTCTCAGACTTGATAATCAAAAGCAGAGTCTATGAAATTTAAAAAGGTAACAAATCGGGTTTCATTACAATTAAAATTTTTGCTCTGTGAAATATACTGATGAGCGACTAGAAAGAAAACCTTCAGACTGAGGAAAACATTTGCAAGACATATCCAACAAAACATTTGTATCTAGAATATATTAAGAATACATAAAAAACTCTCAAATCTCAACAGTAAGAAACAACTCAATTTAAAAATAGACAAACGGCTTGAAAAGACACTTCATCCAAGAGTATACACAGATGGCAAATAAGAACATTAAAAGTAGTACATACTAACTAGAAACATACAAGAAAAGGAAATTCTTACACAGCCAATTTGGCACATTATAAAGCCATCTCAAAAGATAAATGCTTGAGAGGATAGATACCCCATTTTCAATGATATAATTATTATGCATTGCATGCATATATCAAAACATGTGCTCCAGAAATATATATGCCTACTGTGTACCCACAAAAATTCCAAATAAAATTTTTTAAAGGCCACCACAATCGATAAAGTAGTAATCTATTGTTTGTATATGAGACAATTTACTCTTTAGCCAGTCAATAGATGTTAGGGATCTTTTCAATTTTGGACTGTTATGAATAAAATAGCCTTGGACGTATTTGTACAAGTATTTTAGCAGAACTGTTTTAATTGCTATTGGAAAAATATCTAGGAGTGGGATTCCTGGGTCATATGGTAAATGTATATTTTACTTCACAAAATCAACCAAAATATTTTGCAAAGTAACCGTACCATTTTGCATTTCCAGAAACAGTTCCACATTTCTGCCAATACTAGGTGTTGTCAGGCCTCTTGATCACAGCCATTCTAGTCTGTACATATTTTAGTTTTAATTTCCTTTTCCCTGATAGTTAATGATGTTAGTTATCTTTGCATGTACTTATTTGCTATCTGAACTTCTTTGTTGAGGGTATGTTCAAAAATTTTGCCCATTTGAATTGGATTAGTAGCTTTTAGTATTGAGTTGCAGGATTTCTTTACATTTTAGGATTATTTTAAAAATTCTTATTTCATAATAGTTTTAGATTCATAGAAAATTTGCAGAGATAGCAAGAGAGTTCCCATATATCTCACATCCAGTTTCTGCTATTATAAACATCTTACTTTAGTGTATTTGTCACAATCAATAAGCTGATAATGATATTAACTAAAGTGTATATTTCCTTAGCTTTTACTTTATCCCTTTTATCTATTTCAGGATCCAGCTGAAGTTTCTACAGTACACTTTGTCATTATTTGTCTCCTTAGGGTCCCCTTGACTGTGGTAGTTTCTTAGACTTCCCTTGTTTTTGATGACGTCAACAGTTTTGAGGAGTGCTGATTAGGTATTTTCCAGTGTCCCTCAATTGAGATTTGTCTGATGTTTATATTGTGATTAGAATGGGGTTATAGATTCATCTGAGAATGTCTTTATTTTCCTCTTGAATCCTGAAGGATATTTCCCTGGACATAATTGTGGATTTCTTTGAGTTTACCCTATTTGAGGTTAGTTCAGGTTCTTGGATCTGTAGATTTATGTCTTTTGTGAAACTTGGAAAGTTTTTAGTCATATTTCTTTTAGTACTTTTTCAGTTCAAATCTCTCTTCTTCTAGAACTACGATGATACAAATATTAGCTCTGTTATTATGGTTCCAAAGGTCCCTGAGACTCTGTTTTGTTGTTGTTGTTGTTGTTGTTGTTTGTAGGTACATAAGAGGTATACATATTTATGGAGTATATGAGATATTTTGATACAGGCATGCAATGTGTAATAATCACATCAATGTAAATAGGATGTCTATGACATCAAGCATTTATCATTTCTTTGTGTAACAAACATTCCAATTATACTCTCTGGTTATTTTAAAATGTATAGTAAATTATTGTTAACTATAATCACCCAGTTGTGCTATCAAATAGTAGGTCTTATTCATTCTATCCTACTATATTTTTGTACCCATTAATGATACCCACTTCCCACCCCCCACCCCCCAGATACCCTTTCCAGCCTCTGGTAACCATAATTCTACTCTCTATCTACATGATTTCAATTGTTTTAATTTTTTAGGTCTCACAAATATGTGAGAACATGCAAAGTTTGTCTTTCTGTATCTGACTTACTTCACTTAATGTCTTTCAGTTTCTTTCATGCTATTGGAAATGAAGGATCTCATTCATTTTTTTGGCTGAATAGTGTGTGTATATGTGTGTGTGTGTGTATATATATATATATGCTATCATTGTATATATGCACTTTTTTTTAACTTTTAAGTTCATGGGTACAAGTGCAGGTTTGTTATATAGGTAAACATGTGTTATGGGGGTTTGTTGTACAGATTATTTTAACACCCAGGTGTTAAGCCTAGTACCCATTAGTTATTTTTCCTGATCCTCTCCCTCCTCCCACCTGCCACCCTCCACCCTCCAAAAGGTCCCAGTGTATGTTTTTCCCCTTTATGGGCCCAAATGTTCTCATCATTTAGCTCCCACTTATAAGTGAGAACATGGGGTGTTTGGTTTTCTGTTCCTGTTTTAGTTTGCTAAGGATAATGGCCTCCAGCTCCATCCATGTTCCTACAAAGGACATGATCTCATTCTTTTTATGACTGCATAGTATTCCATGGTGTTATATGTACCACATTTTCTTTATCCACTCTATCACTGATGGGCATTTAGGTTGATCCCGTATCTTTGCTATTGTGAACAGTGCTATATTTATCCATTGATGAACACTTAGGTTGATTCCAAATCTTGACTATTGTAAACAGTGCTGCAACAAACATTAAAGTGCAGATATGGTCCAATGCACTGATTTTCTTTCTTTTGGGTATAAACCCATCAGTGGGATTTCTGGATCATACAGTAGCTCTCTTAGTTTTTTGAGAAACCTCCAAACTGTTCTCCATAGTGGTTGTACTAATTACATTCCCACCCACAGTGTACTAGGGTTCCTTTTCCCCACATGTTCACCAGGATTTGTTATTGCCAGTCTTTTGGATAAAAGCTATTTAAACCGAGGTGAGATAATATATCATTGAAGCTTTGATTTGCATTTCTCCGATCAGTGATGTTGAGCACCTTTTCATAAACCAGTTTGCCATTTGTATGTTGTATTTTGAGAAATGTCTATTCAGATATTTTGCCATTTTTAAATTGGATTGTCAGGAATTTTTATTTTAAGTTTGAGCTCCTTACATATTCTGGATTAGTCTCTTGTCAGATGGATAGTTGGTAAATATTTTCTGCCACTCTATGAGTTGTTTTTTCACTTTGTTGATTGTTTTATTGGCTGTGCAGAAGCTTTCTAACTTTTTGTGATCCTGTTTGCCCATTTTTTGCTTTTGCTTATGCTTGTGGAGTATTACTGAAGAAATCTTTTGCAGATCAATGTCCTGGAGAGATTCCCCCAAATGTTTTCTTTTAGTAATTTCACAGATTGTGGTTTTAGTTTTAAGTATTAAATCAATTTTGATTTGATTCTGGTATATGGCAAGAGATGGGGATCTAATTCCATATCTCTCCCTGTGGATATCCAGTTGTCTCAGCACCATTGGTTGAAGAGACGCTCCTTTACCCAATGTATGTTCTTGGCAACTTTGTTGAAAATGAGTTCACTGTAATGTATAAATTTGTTTTTGGGTTCTTTATTCTGTTATATTGGTCTATGTGTCTGCTCTCATGCTAGTACCATGCTGTTTTGGTTACCTTAGCTTTACTATAATTTGAAGTAAAGTTATGTGATTCCTCCAGTTTTGTTCTTTTTGCTCAGGATAGCTTTGGTTATTCTGGGACTTTTGTGGTGTCATATACATTTTAGAATTATGTTTTTATTTCTGTGAAGAATGTAATTGGTATTTTGATAGGGTTTTCATTGAATCTCTGCAGACTGCTTTGAGTAGTATGAGCATTTTAACAATATTATTTCTTGTAATCCATGAACATAGAATAACTTTCCTTTTTCATGTCCTCTTCAATTTCTTGTATTAATGTTTTATAGTTTTTATTACAGAGATCTTTCACTTCTTTGACTAAGTTTATTCCTAGGTATTTTATTTTATTTGTAGCTAAATGGGATTACTTTCTGTGTTAGACCATTCTTGCATTGCTTTGAATGAATACCTGAGATTGGGTAATTTATAAAGAAAAGAGGTTTAATTAACACCATGCTGTATAAGCATGGTGCCAACATCTGCTCAGCTTCTATGGAGAACTCAGGGAGCTTTTATTCATGGCAGAATGTGAAGCAGGAGCAGACACATTACATGCCAAGAGAAGGAGCAAGAGAGAGGTGTGGGGAGTCACACAGTTTTAAACAATTAGATCTCAAGATAACTCACTATCACAAGTATAGCACCAAGCCAAAAGGGATCCATCCCCATGGATTGCCACGATGTTGAACCATCCTTGCATCCCTGTCATAAATACTACCTGGTCATGATGAATGATCTTTTTAATGTGTTATTGAATTCAGTTTGCTAGTATTTTTTCAAGGATTTTTGCTTCAATGTTCATCAGGAATATCAGCTTGTACCTTTCTTCTCTCTTACTTTTTTGTTGTTGTTGTTCTGTCCTTGTCTGGTTTTGGTATCCAGGAAATACTGACTTTGAAGAATGAGTTTGGAAATATTCCCTCTTCCTCTATCTTTAGGAATAGTTTGAGTAGAATTGGCATTAGTTCTTTAAATGTTTGACAGAATTCAGCAGTGAGGCCATCAGGTCACGGGGTTTTCTGTGCTGGGAGATGTTTTGTTAAGGCTTTGATCTCATTACTGTTATTGTGCTATTCAAGTCTTGGATTTCTTCATGGTTCAATCTTGGTAAGTTGTAGGTGTCTATAAATGTATCCATTTCTTCTAGATGTTCCAATTTATTGGCATACAATTGCTCATAGTAGCCACTAAAGGTCCTTTGAATTTATGTGGTGTCAGTTGTAAAGTCTCCTTTTTCATCTCTGTTTTTATTTATTTGGATCTTCTCTCTCTTTTCCTTAGTCTGGCTAAAGGTTTGTCAGTTTTGTTTACCTTTAAAAAAAAAATTTTGCTTCATTTATCTTTTGTATTTTTTGTTTCAATTTATTTCTGCTCTGATCTTCATTATTTCTTCTACTAATTTTGGGTTTGGCTAGTTCTTGCTTTTCTAGTTCTTTAAAATACATTATTAGTTTATCCATTTAAAGTTTTTCTAATTTTCTGATATGGGTGCTTATTGCTATAAACTTTCCTCTAAGTACTGATTTTTCTATTTCTTATAGGTCTTGATATGTTGTGTTTCTATTTTAATTTGTATCCGAAAATTTTTCAATTTCCTTCTTAATGTCTTCATTGACTCACTGGTCATTCAGGAGCATATTATTTAATTTCCATGTGTTTGTATAGTTTACAAAATTCCTCTTGTTATTGATTTCTAGTTTTATTCCATTGTGGTCAAAGAGGATGCTTGAGATGATTTCAGTGTTTTTCAAGTATTTTAAGACTTGTGTACTGAGAAGAATGTGTATTTTGCAGCTGTTGAATAAAATGTTCTGTAACTATTAGGCCTATTTGGTCTATAGTGCAGATTTAGTCCAATGTTTCTTGGTTGATTTTCTGTCTGTATGATCTGTTCTATGCAGAAAGTGGGGTTTTGAAGTCTCCAGTTTTTGTATTTAGTTCTAATATTATTTGCTTTACATAGCTGGGTACTCCAGTTTGGTCGCATATCTATTTACAATTTTTATATCCTCTTGCTGAATTGACTCCTTTGTCATAACATAATGACTTTGTTTCTTTTTAAAGTTTTTGTCTGGAAATCTATTTTTGTCTGACACAAGTATAGCTATTCCTGGTCTTTTTTGGTTTCTACTGCATGGAATACCTTTCTCCATTCCTTTATTTTCAGTCTACCTGTGTCTTTATAAGTGAAATATGTTTCTTGTAGGCAGCTGATTGAGTCTTTCCCCAACACCCCCTATTTAGGCACTCTGTATCTTTTGATTGGATAATTTAGTCAATTTGAATTCAATGTTATTATTGATTAATAAGGTGCTATTTTGTTGTTTTTCAGTTGTTTCATGGTCTTTCTTTCCTTCCTTCCTCTCTTCCTTTTTGTGAATGTGATTTTCCTCTGGTTATGTTTTATACATCTGCAGCCAGATGTATTGAAGCTCCTTTGTATGTTATTTATTTCTTTACTCTTGCTGCTTTTAGGATTCTTCCTTTGTCCTTGACTTTTCAGTCTGATTATTAAATGTCTTAAGGTAGTCTTGTTTGAATTAAAACTGCTTGGTGTTCTCTCACCTTCTGATACTTGAATATTGATTTGTTTTTTAGATTTGGAAGGTTCTATGTGATGATGCCTTTCTACCCTAATCTTTTTCTCTACCTTTTCTTTAAGGCCAATAACTCTTAAATTTGCCATTTTGAGGCTATTTTCTAGATCTCATAGGTGTGCTTCATTCTTTTTTATTTTTTCTTTTGTCTCATCTATGTATTTTCAAGTAGTCTGTCTTCAAAGTCACTACCTCTTTCTTCTGCTTAATTCTGCTTTTGAAGCCCTCCGCATTCTTCAGTATGTCAACTCAATGTTTCAGATCCAGAATTTCTCATTGATATTTTAAAATTATTTCAATCTCTTTGTTAAATTAATCTGATAGGATTCTGAGTTCCTTCTTTGTGTTATCTTGAATTTCCTTGAGCTTTATTAATAGAACTGTTTTGAATTCTCTGTCTCAAGGGCTACATATCTCTGTCATCTTGGAATTGGTCACTGATGCTTTAGTTCATTTGGTGAGGTCATGTTTTCTTGGATGGGCTTGATGTCTGTGTGTGTTCATTGATACATGGAGCTGGAGCTGGGGAAGGAGTGACACAAGCACCCCTGTGGCCACCACCCCTGGATCTGCCCCGAATCAGATTTGAAGCCAGCACAACAATGGGTCACACCTATGGTCCATGGTGACTGCTGCCAGGCTATCTAATGTTTACTCAAGATCCAAGGCTCTTCGGTCAGTGGTTGGTGAATCCAACCAGGCTTGTGTCCTTTCTTCAACGATGGCAAGCTCCCCACTGGTTTAGGGCAGGTCCAGAAATACCATCCAGGAACCAGGGCCTGAAGTCAGGAATCTAGGAATGTACTTGGTGTTCTACTCTGCTGTGGCTAAACTAGCACCCAAACCACAAGACAAAGCTCTTCTCATTCTTCCCTCTGCATTGCTGAAGCAGAAGTTGTCTCTCTCTGTGGCCACCATCACCCCAGGCCTATGGTGAGTATTGCTTGGCTACTTCCAATATTCATTCAATGGTGAAGGGCTCTTCAGTCAGCTTGCAGTAAATGCTTCTAGGCTTGAGTCTCTCCCTTCAAGGCAGTGTGCCCTCTTCTGGCCCAAGGTGGGGTCCAGGAAAGCCATCCAGGGGCCAATGTCTGGAATCAGACCCCAGCAGCCTATTTGGTGCTCTTTCCCTGTGACCAAGCTGGTACGCAAGCTGCAAAACGAAATCCCCTTTACTTTTCCCTCTCCTTTTCTCAAGTGGAAGATTCTCTCCTTGTGGCCATCACAGCTGGGAATGTGCTGAGTCACACCAGCATGGCACTGAATCTCACTGAAGGCCCACAGCAAGTACTGCCTGGCTATTATTGATGTTTATTCAAGACCCAAGTGCTCTTTAGTCAGCAGGTGAGGAATCATGCAGACTGGGTACTTCCCTTAAAGGCAGCAGGTTCCCTTCTGTCCCAAGGCATATTTAGAAATGTCATCTTGGAGCTAGGGCCTGGAATGGGGGCCTCAGGACTCTGCCTAGTTCCCTATCCTATTGTGCCTAAGCTGGTATGTATCCAAATTGCAAAACAAAGTCCTCCTTACTCTTCCCTCTTTTCCCCTCAAGCAGAGGGAATGAGTCTCTCCTGGGGCTAGGAGCTGTGCTGTTTGGGTTGGGGAAGGGGTGATGTAAACATTCCCTTGGCTGCCCTCACTGCTTTCTTACTAGGTTATGTACATCCCAAGTTCACTGGCTTTGAGCCCAGCATAGAACCAGGACTAGCCCAGGAATTGTAGTCCTTGTGGCCTACACTGCCTTTCAAGTTTATTTAGAACCCCAGACCACTTTAGCCTGCAGTGGCGGGACTAACTGGAACTCAGGTTTCAACCACTGGGATGGACAATTCTCCTCTGGCTAGGGCTACTCTAAATTCTCCCTCTGTCAGTGCTGGCTCAATACTGCCTTGCGTTGCTTTCCGCTGTGACTGGCAGCAGTGAGTTCCAATGCAAAGTCCCATAACCATTGTGCTGTTGCTCCCTGAAGCATATAAATTCTCTCTCTGTGCCATGTGGCCACTGCCAGGGGTCGGGGGGGCGGGTGGTATAGCCAATTCAAGACTGCCTTTTCTACCTTCTTCATGGTTATGATGCTAAAACGAGGTACTGTGATTGCTCACCTGATTTTTCATTCTTATGAAAATGCTTTCCTGTGTGGATAGTTGTTCAATTTGGTGTTCCTGTCGGGGGTGGGGGGGTGGGGCAGGGTAATAGCTAAGGGGTTCTATTCTGCCATCTTGCTCTGTCTCCTCCCATTTTAAAAATAATCTATTTTCTCTCTTTTGTTCATATTGGATAAATTCATTTGTCTTCATGTTCACTGATTTTATCTCTTGTCACTCCCATCCTACTATTAATCAAATTTTTAAATGATGTGGGTACTTTTCAGTTTGTAGTTTCCATTGGCTCTTTTTAATAATTTTATGACTTTCCCCCAATTTTTTATTCCTGAGTTTATTTCAAGAGATTTTCTGATTACTTTTTAAAGCATTGTTTATGATGTCTTCTTTGACATCCTTGTCAGATAATTTCAACAAACAATTGAATCATCTCCTGGGTTTAGCTATGAGTAGTAATTTTCTTAACTGTATTCTAGACATTTTGGATATTGTGAGATCCTATTTTACCTTCTTGTCTTTAGTAGGCAGTCCTCATATGGAGGTGTAACACTAGGGCTAATTGGGTATTTTCAACTCTTAACCCACTGATACCATAGAAAAGGAGGGGGGAGACAAAGTGTGAATTACTCCCACCTCCTACCTTCATTGATCATGAATGGGAGCAGATTCTTACTCTTCCTGGGCCCCCAAAGGGTTTGGGGAGGAAAGCCTGATGTTGCCTACTCCCATTAACGGTTTTAAGTTTATCACTGCTGGGTGGCAGTGAAATCTCTGTTGATGAAATATCCCACCCCCATACTACCCTGGTTGGAGAACTGGAGCACATCCCTGTTTAGCCCAGCAATGTTGGAAGATAAACTTCCTCCTTGGGCTCACCACCACCACCTGGCAGGGGAATCAGAGTACTGCCTGTTTCTGCTAGACTAAATGATGGACAGGAATATTAACTTCCCACTTTGCCACCCTGAAACCTGTGGAGGTAGGGGTGAATTTTTTTCATTTTGTTTGACTGAAGTTAGGTAGATACTAAAGGTTTATTATCATTGGACCACCCTTTTGCCAGTCCATTGGCTGGAAGAAAGACTTTACTGGAAGCTTTTTTTTTTTTTTTAAACTATGCCTGTTGGCTTTCAGGGTTGGAGACTTCTGCAGTGTTCTGTCCACAGATACATGGATGACAATAAAGAAACTGAAACACTCATTGCGTTGTTTCTCAAGTCTCCAGATCTCTGGGCTGTCCAACTTTTTCCCCGCCTTTCAGAGTCCTTTCCTTGACGTTACATCATGTCTAGGGTGTTTGAGTTGTACCAACTTATTTTTTATAAAGCCACCAAAGCAATTCAATGGAACAATACAGTGAAAATTCAACCATTTTCAACAAATGGTTTTTGAATAACTGAATACACATGAAAACAAAACAATCTCAACCTCTATGTTTCACCGTACACAAATTTTTGTTTGAGAAAAATCACAGAACTAAAAATAAAAGCTAGTATGTATAGCTTATAGAAGAAACCAGGGGACTATCCTTGTGCCTGGGGTTAGGAAACATTTCTCAGGCAGAGTTCTGAAAGCAATTACCAGAGAAGAAAAAAAAAAAAAGTACGCTATGCTTAATCAAAATTTAAACTTCTGTTCATCAAAATACAACTTTAAGAATCTTAACAAATACTTATATGGAATATGTCTGAAAATATTTATATTCAGAATAAACAAATAATTCCTACAACTCAATAGGAAGACAGCCCAATTTTAATAACATAAAGGATTTGGATTTTCAATCCTCTTAAACAGTTGTGGGGAAAAAAAGATTTGGATAGATACATGACAGAGGATGATACCATAAGCATATGCAAACATACTTTACTAGTTTTCAGAAAATTTGATATCGAAGCCATAATGAGACATCATTCCAACTCCACTAGAATAGCTAAGATTAAAAAGGCCATCAGTATCAAACTTCAGTAAGATTAGAGAACAACTATGACCCTTATATATTAGTAGTAAGACAGTAAAATGGTAAAAGAAGTATGGAAAATAGTTTTGACAGTTGGTATAAAGTGAAATATATACCTATTCTACAGTCCAACAATTTCACTCTAGGCATTTACGTAAGAAAAAAACATATCTCGGTAAATACTTGTATAATAATGTTTATAGCCACTTTATTCATAGTAGCCATACAAGTAGAAACCATGTAAATATTTGTCAATAGTAAAATCAAATTTGTGTGTAATCAAACAATGGAATACTTCTCAATAGCAAAGGAATACACAAGGAAACATCTCATAGACATTATGCTAAAGGAAAAGTCAAACATAAAGACAACATCCTGTGTGATTTCATTTATATAAAACCCTAGGACAGGTACTGCTAATCGGTGGTGAAACAAATCAGAAAAGTGGTTGCCTTTGGTGGGGAGAAAATAGGTGGGAAGAGTATGAAAGGATTTTTTGAGGTAATGGAAATGTTATATATTTTGGTGGAAGTATGAGTTACACAGGTATATGCCATTTTCAAAATTCCTAGATTTGTACACTTAAGGTGTGTACATTTCAATATAGGTTTTACTTTAAAAGAAAAAAACTGTGAACAAATATTGAGATTTAAAAAATTAAAATGCTAGGACAACGAGTTGGAAGTTCTTGTTTAAACTCGTGGAGGGAAGATTAGGGCAAAAGAATATGCTGCTAATTTTAATAATGAGAAAAAAATCAATCTAATGCCCTCAAAAATTATCCAGGGAGAAAATGTGAATATATCCAGAAGAGACACATGCTAAGAGAGACAAGTATTTGCAAAAGCATTTGTATAAAGATAGTCCGTCTTTCCCAACCTAGGGCACTCAGTTTGGTCATTCTGTTGCTAATGACGATCAAAGTTTGAAGGAGGAAAATTGATTGGACATTGAAGGTGGGTTTGTTCAACAAAAGAAGGAAGAGACCTGCCCCAGAAGCTATTTCCTCCAGAGCCACTTTCAAATATGTTTCATGTGTTCATTTTCATTTGGACGTAGAAAAGTCAAATCTTGCTCATGGTCTGTTTATGCCAGACTTTTCTCTTTATTATATTGTGTAACAATAAAAAAAAGAATTTTTGCTTACACCTGCATTTTTTTTTTTTTTTTTTTTTTTGAGACGGGGTCTCGCTCTGTCTCCCAAGCTGGAGTGCAGTGGCCGGATCTCAGCTCACTGCAAGCTCCGCCTCCCGGGTTTACGCCACTCTCCTGCCTCAGCCTCCCGAGTAGCTGGGACTACAGGCGCCCGCCACCTCGCCCGGCTAGTTTTTTGTATTTTACAGTTTCTTGATTAGGTGAAATAATTTCCTAGATCAAAAGGCTGTTAAATGTTTCACTGGAATAATGAAGACATTATTGGACTATTCACTTTCTAAAGTAGGATAGATACTTCGCTATGATGCTACCTCATGCTTTGCGATGGGCTAGGTAACTTCCCAAAGAGCATTTTCGTTCTGGGATTCCGTAGCGTTTTTAAAGAATCTGTTTCTAATTATCATTTGTTATGATAAACAGCACCTTGACCTCTCCCTTACATATAATTCAGCAGATTTTGTCAGTACTTTAGGACATCAGTGCGAAGATTCATTGTCATGCTGTCAGTTAAGAGTAAATATCATATTATAAAAGCTGTGGTAAATATTTCAAGGATGGTCTATTAGTCGTATTGGTCGTTGGACTTACATTAGTCGTTACAGTTATATACATTTCCCTCTAGTTCAAGTCAAAAACTGAATTTTTATACATAATAACTATGAAATTGTGGTACATGGAACACCATCTTATCCTCTAACCTATTGGCAAAATTTGCCTTCTAGATGTGCTACTAGCAAGTTAAAGAGAAGTATGGCCTGTCTCTGAGGTTTTCCTGTTTGTCTTGTTTTGCATTTATTTGTTCCTGCATAGAACTAGATTTCATTAGTGGTAATAATACTGCATTAGATGATATTGAAGTTCAACTTTCCATCATATTCCCATTAACCATGGCAGTTGGAGTTAATTCCATGTTCTCATGAGGTATGCTGTTTTTACAAATATAAGCTTAATTTGAACTATTACAACATTGCTAACATTATAATACTGCTAATAATTATAATGGAAACTGCTATACCCTCTTATAATTGTTACATTTTGGTTAGCATGCTGAACCACAATCACCTGCTAGATCATGAATAATAAAATATTAGATTGTATGTATAGCTATGATTTTACCTTTGAGAGAAGCAATTTTGTAATATATGAAGTTTATTTGAATGTGTACTTCAGCAGCAATGTACAATGGGCTTTAAAAGCCATTATCTCTAGGACCTTCAGGAATGTTGTAAATTCTAGAGCATTCTCAAATACAATATTTTTAATATACAAAAATAAACTTATGATAGAGCATCCTTTCTCAGAGGGATCTAAACTAGAGGAACTGATTTCATATCAAAACTGCGGTCTGGCCCTAAGACTTTGCTTTAGAAAGTGCTGGAGGCTGTGAAAGAAAGATGTGAAAAACAGGCTTCACTAAGTTCTAAAACTGACATTCCTTTCACCTGCCAGGAGCATCAACTTCTCCCTCTGGTGACTTTGGTTTTCAGCATGAATAAAGGCAGTGGTTTTTCTTGTCAGTAATAGAAAAACACTTTATAGGAGTTCTTCCTCTTAGATATTTTGTTTTGAATGCTACAAAATTGTCTATTCCAGGTTTCAGGCATAAAAGTAGCTGCTAGAGGAAATTACCAGCATAAAGTTTTGTTTCCTGTGTAGCAAATTCATATTCCTATCCATTTATATTTAAACTTGTGATACAATAGTCAACTGGTAATTGTTTAAATAATTGTAAGCACCTAGACTTTTTTAGTTATAATGCACTTAAATGTACAATAACTATGGCAATGATACAAGCTAAGTACAGTAGAAATGAAATAAGATTAACTTTATTTACAATCACTTCAAAGCTCCAAGTAGAATTAGAATGATGGATTAAAAACACTCTATTGACTTTATCAGCTTTCTTTGACATTGTAGAACAGATTTCTGAGCTCTTAAAGGGCAGGCCTACCTAATGGGAGTGGTTCACTACCAAAGAGGACCTCAGGAAAACAAGAAAAAAAGCTTCCTCAGAGCTATTGTTCCCCTGAAGAAGCCTAGAAAATAACCCAAGCTTCCTTTATGGGGGGCAAAAAGAAGACATCCTGTCTGTGAAAATAGTGTATGGTCTTAACATGACTTCCCAATCGAGTCAACAAACGCTCCTTGAATGCTGCTATTCTATGTTATGCACAATGCCAAAATCTGACCCCAAATTTAAATAAGCCTCAACTGTTGGCCTCAAAGATTTCAGTCAATTAAGAGAGGTGAAACCTTTAGAACTAACTATAAAATAAAAGTGGTGACTATGTTTGAAAAAGCAAAAACGTGTGTTTATGGTATCCCAAATTACCTCATCAGTTCTCATTTATTTAAAGGCTTTTTCCTTCATCATATGGTTTTTAGGTTAACTGGAGAATTATAAGCTGTGCTAGAGAAAAAAAAATTAAGACATAGTTACACAAAACTAGCAGCATCTCATTTGCCAATAACAAACCCAGGTAATTTTAGTCCCTGATAAATTATGCAAAAGGAAATTGATAGAAAGTAGTATGAAGCAAAGATGTGAATAATGCAAAGTAGCTCAAGGAGATGAAAATGGAACAGGTTATTCATATTTCAAATGGGAATGCTAGCAATGATGGCTTTGGGCTCTTGCCATTTCCTTTAGAGCTAGAGATTACAAGATGGTTTTAAGTACCAGAAGTATAAATTACTTGTATACAGATTTCTCCTTTTCATCCTATATTGGATAAAAGTAAAACTAAGCCAACTGAAAGTGGGTGTTTTAGAATCTCAGACTCTCTTTTATCTTTTATCTGGTCTTGTCATGGTTGACTGTTCTAGCCACATTCTTTCAAACTGTTGATTGGGGCAGCTTCTCTAGACCCTTCTTCTGAAGTCTGATATGACTTTAATTTTTTATTTTTTATTAAATTGATTTATCAGGAGCCATCCTAAATTAAGCATAAGAATGGAATGCTACATAAATTAAATTCTAGAATTCTTAATGGACACCCAGAAGAACGCCATTTGGAATAATTAATCAAAAGTAGAATTTCCTATAATTCATTTTATAGATGAATTATGAAGAGGACTTATGCTGGTTTTGTTTCAACTGTGACTTGAAACACATTTATTCCCTTGGATGATTCAGGGTTGCTGTTCAAGTCAGAAGTTTTAAAAGTGTAAACATTCTGACAAACTTTAAGATAAAAGTCATTGAATCTTACAAGATACTTTGTCCATAATGTACAACATATCTTGTCCATTATGTACAAAATAATTATCCATAATACATAGATAACTGACTCCAAATTCAACATTGCTTTGCATATGTCAGCAAGTGTTATCTTTTCATTTATGAAAAAATAGAGAGGCTTTTAAAAAAGTAATTACAAGAAAAACCTAATAGATCTGTTCCTATATTGGGTTATCTAGTGTCCTCTCAAAATTCATGGTCACTGGAACATCAGAATGTGAACTTACTTGGAAATAGGGTTTTTGCAGATGTAATTAGCTAGCATGAGGTCATATTGACTTAGGGTGGGCCCTTAATCCAATGACTGGTGTCCTTATAATAGAAGAGGACAGAGGAAAATGTCATGTGAAGATGCAGGCAAAGACTAGAGCACCCAGCAGAAACTAGAGAAGATGCCTCCATCAGATTCTCCCTCAGAGCCTCTAGAAGGAACCAACCCTGCTGATACCTTGATTTTGAACTTCTAGCCTCCAAAAAGGTAAAATAATAAAATTAGCTTATTCTAAGCCACCCAGTTTTTCCATAGTAATTGTTATGGCAGCCATAGAAAATGAATAAGGTTCCCAATTATTTTTATTAACTCAAATTCCTCAAATCTCATTAATATCTGGGTAGGTAAATGGTCATGCAATAACTCAAATTTAACTGGATCTTGCTCATACTTTCTGATGCAAGATGCCCAGGA
This sequence comes from Macaca nemestrina, assembly GCF_043159975.1. Classification (NCBI taxonomy): domain Eukaryota; kingdom Metazoa; phylum Chordata; class Mammalia; order Primates; family Cercopithecidae; genus Macaca; species Macaca nemestrina. The sequence continues at coordinate 45,536,300 of NC_092131.1, forward strand.
CCTTTGAAAATATGTTAAATGTTTCAAATATTTCAAAATATTTCAATATATGAGGCCCTTCTCGAAATTAAGTGTTTTGGGGTATCCCCAGGGAGAATTTCCAGGTATTCACAAACAAGTCTGTTTCTAGCAGACTTGCCATGACTCTTGTGGGTGCCACCTTCTGCCTGGTACTGTCACTGAAAAACTAAAGAATACGTGATGCTACATATTCAAGGGTATCTGTGACAAAAACAGATGTCAGCCTTTCAAGCCTTTCTGTGTCTCAATGGAGATAAAGGGGTCCTAAACCATTACGGAATTTATTGAAACAGCCCTTTCAATGTTTAATTATGCCCTTCTCTCTCCCTACAAAGTAGGCAAAAGGCTATAAAGGAAACAGAGAAAATTCAAATCCTATCCATCACACTGAACCTATCACTGCCCTCTCCAGCAATTAAAAAATCAAACCTGCGTCAGCTTATCTTTCTCTCTTGGGATGAGTTTCCTTAAGTTTTCAATCTCCTTGCAAATGGACCTTGGTCAGTCCACCTGCCAGTTCAGCTATATGTGAATTCTAGCAGTGAATGAGACGAAATCCTCACAATATGTTTGGGTGACTTCAGGGTAAATTTAACTTTTTCTTTCCTCAAAAGAAAGGGTGTGTGTGTGTGTGTGTGTGTGTGTGTGGTTTTTGTTCTTTAGAATACTGTGTTATTTTCCATATTTTCTCCTAAATCTCCTGAGATTCTCTAGAGGATCTGATATAATCCTCCAGTTTTCCATACCTGTCCTTGTTTGTGCAGGGAGGGGAAAAAAGTTGATCAAAGAGGAAAAATATGCATCTGTTCTGGGGCTTTGGGTGGGGAGTAGCAGCCACTATTCTCAAAGCAAATATTGCCCCAGCTACAAGCTCAGGTGCTGAGCATCCCTCATTCACATCAGCTGCTCCACTGCTAGTCCACAAGTAAACCTGGGCACTGTGATGACTCAGCAGGAAAATATCTCCTGCATAATAGTCTTCCTGAGTTGTTTGCTTATTATGTAGCACCTGACATGGTGGAAAAAATACTAAAACTATCACATTTTGGTACCGATCAAGTACTGTACACTTTTAACAACTCAATGTTAGCATTGTAGCAGTAGGGAAGAGTGGCCTATGTGTGGTTACAGTGCATACATAAGGGACAGGACTAAAAGCTTCAGTGTACACTGGAGGAAGCTCCAAGGCTTGAACTCTGCTTTTACATTCCCTACAAGATTTGTCTCTGATTCTTTGTCTACTTTAAACCTCAGGCTCAGTGTAATAACTGCCATCATGTGCATTTGTTGTAGTCCTAGGTCTCTCCAGGGCTTGAGTCTAATTTTTTCCTAATGAGCCTACATAGTTCTTCTAGAAGTTCATGGCACAGGGGCTCTCCTTGTCCACACCCGAAAATGAAGCCCGCTTGAAAGATTTTGAGACATGCATTTCACTTCTGCCATTATCCTCATCTCTTCATCTGCTCTCACTCTCCTGTTTTTACTTTTTTTCTGTAAACCTGAATTTTCACTTTCTCTCTAGCCCCTTGGAATCATGTAGAAGAACTACTTGACTCTGTTTTCCTTTTTCTCCAGGACATGCTGTGCTGTGTAGCTCCTCCAAGCTCCACATCGTGCAAACAGGCAGCAATGTCATGCACAACATTTAGGCTTGGCCATGGTTCCTAAGGCCCTGGTCCCTGAAAATTATGAGATGGAGAAAATTTAGGAAAAATGGTAAATCAGAAATGAGCAAAATAAGAATTTGGAGAAATGAGAACACTTTATAATGCACTGTTTCCTAATGACTTAGATTTGTTCTCTTTTGTCTTGCTAATTAGGTAGACAAATCTCAAATGTAGGAGATCAAAGGGAGTAAGGCATATTTAATAGTATCTTATTCCTTGGCCACACACTGGTTTTCCATATGGTCAGGCATCCAATAGCTCAATACAGGATATAATTAATTTCTCTTAGGCAAGCAGATGATAGCATTTAGATAATTACTCTTCACAACTATTTTTGTAATTTACTTTCTAAGAACTGCCTAAAGAGAGCAGTTTATTGAACTAATGGAATAAACAATGAAAGGCAGTGAGGGTCAAAGCAAGGATTAATATTCTACTGAAATATGCCTGGTGCATAAACCGAAATACAAGATTCTTTCTTCCTACTTATTGAGCAAGGGTGGTTGACCTTGTCATATCACTATAGAAGTTATCCCATCCCAACTGAATTCAATTATTTTATTTCTTGTGGTCTGCCTATTGGGTTCTGCTACTTCTGTGGCCAATACTGTATGTCAATCCATTGTTGGACATTAACCTTGGCAAATGAAATGAGAAAAGACTTAGGAGACTTGGATTCTACTATATATCTCTCTGTGGTGGCTCTGTACTAGGCCAACTTAAGCTTAAGTATGTTCTCTAGATCATACTTTCTTGCATAAATCTGGTTTTGCGTAGGCCATGGAAGATTCTTTGTACAGTATTTGAAAGACAGAAATGAAGCAACTCTGAAGTCTTGTGCAGGGCACCAATCTGGCTCATGTGCAAGTGTATATGCAACCACATGTCAAAGGCACTGACTTCTGAAGATCCATAGTATTGAGGCTGAATATGTTCAGAGACAGATACAAGTTCCAGTTTGTCCTTATAGGTTTCAGTTGACCTATGAGTCTTGGTCCATCTTTGTAGGTTCAAGAAGGTCCTTGCTCTCACCTATATCCAGTTTTCCTTCCTGACTGCCAGTCTGGCTGACCAGTCAGAATCAAAGTAGACAACAGAAACAACAGCTTGTGTAGATGCTTCAGTAGCTCCCAAAATCACATACAGTGGAAACACTGTACTAAACTGCACATTCTCTATAATTTGTAGCAGTTCTGCTTCTATGATATAACCTTGATTTGTATATTACCTAGTTAGGTAAATGTAGATAGGCCTTAATTTCTAGGGTAAGGGTATACGATAGCTTTTTATTCTTCTCAATTCCTTTGTGAGGATCAATAAACAAATTTCATATTGAAATTTTTTAAGGATTGGAAACATACAGATAAAAATATGTGTCTGTGAACAGACATATGTATATACATTTTTATATACAAATTGGCATAGTTAGGGAGCTTGGCTTTATCTAGGAATAAATATAATTACCACTTTAATTGAAGCTCTTAAAGGCTCAAGTATACTATAAGACTTCTAAACAAGTGCCCTGAGTAATTTCCTTGACATAAGTAAATAATATTGCAGATTATTAAGAAAGATAATGGAAAACTCTGATGATATTTAGAAATACAAAAGATTATTCAGTTGAGAGAAGGCTATTTTTTTCTTTTGAAATCAAATTTTGCTCTGTGACCTAATTACATTCAAGTTTTGATGACATTAAAAGACAGTGATTCTTTCTGAGTTCTTCTTTCAGGACTTCCTGAAAGACAATCAAGATCCAAAGCTTGTCTCATCTCTCACCTATCCTGAATGGAGGAAATAACATCTTTGCACTTGCTTAAAAAACATGATGGGCACATATAGAAGGCGCTTTTCACATGGGATGTGATTTATACTGAGTAATGCTTGCTGGTGAAATGAATAATGACTCAATCAGATCATGGGCTGATCATATTGATCTTACCTGCCTTCTGACAAGTTTTCTTCTCCATTCCCAGACAGAAACTTCACCATTTTTCTTTTCTTTTTCTTAAAAATTTGTTTTAGTGTACCTTGGGTGTAACCCAAGTGTACCTGGTCTAGTGTACCTGGTGTTTGGACAGAGACTATAGACAAATGAATAAACTGGTGCTGTGATTAACAAAATAGGCAGAAGGTTAAGAGAAGCTGGTAATAGCAATGTATTTTTTATGTAATTACAACTATTAAGATTGATTAGTGTCTTCTGTTTGATAATACTGAGATCAGAGGCCAAACCACACAACATTGTAGACCATATGAGCTGAAGAATTTGAGTATGAATCAAGAGTATTTTGGACTCAGATAACTTTTAAGAGATAAAGATTATTCAAAATGCCAGTTCCTCTGATTCTAACTACTTAGAGAGTGAGAGAAAAAGTCAGGGTCATAGAAGACTTTAGTTATCCCTTAAATTAAATGCATAGGCAGATCTGCTTCTGATCAACTGCATTAGGTTATTAACTGGGAAAAGAATTGTGTGTTAATAAAGTCAAGGCAAGAATCTTCATTTTAAATGTATACTCTGTAATGTGTATGCTGTTATGTAAGAGATGTTTGTGATGGACGATGGGTCATGAAATTAAGTTGCAATGTACATATAACCCAAGAGTTTTATGTAATGGCATATTATTTAAAGACTGTTCTTAAGGACTAAGTGGTACTTCAACTACTTAGGAGCTTTGTGTGTGTGTGTATACATATATACATATATGTATATGTATAAAAACATATACACATGTATATGTATAATATAACCTGAAACTCTGGTCAGCTTTTTAAATAAGACTGATTAGGAAAAAAACCCAAAATTTTGTCTTGATGACCTAGTGTGGTTGTAAATGTTTGTATTTGCATGTTGATGTGTATTTCCTCAAGCAGAAATAAGACCAAGATCATGGAATATTTCATAGTTCTCAAGATTGTACTTATAGCCTGTTAATATTAAGCAGCCACAATTTCCCCCTCTTAACTATGATAATGAACGTGTGACTCCACTGAGATATTTGAGCTGAGTGATATAATGAAATGTCTTCAATTTCAGGTCCTTCATGTGGGGGCAAAGAAGTCACTTGAGCAGTAGGAAAACTCTTCAGAGCAGAAGGTCAGTGTTGTTCACTCAAAGGTCATATCATTTAGTATAATTGATCTTAAATAGCTTGTATTTTAACAGACAATGGTCAGAAACAGGGACTAACTGAGCAGAACAGACAAAATGTAGATGAGAGGAAAGAGGCTTGGCCAGCCCCTAGAAGTTCCAACTGGCTCCTGTTCCAGCTCCAACCATTGTCTGACAGCAGCTTCATGAGACACCATGAGCCAGAGCTACCCAGTTTAGTCTCTTTGAAATTTCTTATCCCTGAAATTATGAGATAGTAACATGATTGTTGATGTTTTAAACCACTAGGTCTAGGGGTGATTTGTTACACAGCAGTAAACAACCAGAATAGTCATAAAGAAATCAAATAATGGTAATGAAGAAATCAAATACTTTTATTTGTTGCTCACTAAAATGCAAAAGTAATAACAGCACATTTAATTAAGAGAATATCAATTTTGTTATGCCTATCTTAAATTAGACATGGTAATTATCCAATATTTTTTATTTTTCACAAATTGCCAACTAGAAATACTGTGGGCTTTCCCTTCTCTGTTTTAATCTAAAAGTTATAAATCTTTATTGGCACCTTGGTATAAATATGCAAACCATGGGAGATATGTATATATGTATTTTTAAGTATATTTTATTTTTTTGAGTAGTTTTTGGTTCACAGAAAAATTAAAAGGTACAGAGACTTCCCATGTACTCTCTGGCCACCCCTCTTCCCCAGTGTATAACTTCCTTTATTATCATCATACTATTCCCTCCCCCCGGCATAGTGGTGCATTCATTACAGTCAGTGGACCTACATTGACACATCATTATCACCCAAAGTCCCTAGTTTACACGAGGGTTCACTCTTGGCATTACACATTCTGTGGATTTGGACAAATGTGTAATGTTATGTATCCACCATTACAGTATCATACAGAGTAGTTTAACTGTCCTAAAAGTCCTCTATGTTCTGCCTATTCATCCCTTCTTACTCTATAGCCCCTGGCAACCATTGATTTTTCTACTGTCTCAATGGTTTTGCCTTTTCCAGAATATCATATGGTTGGAATAATAAAGCATGTTGCCTTTTCAGGTGGCTTTTACTTAGTAAGATACATTTAATATTCCTCCATGTCATTCTATGGTTTGATAGTTCATTTTTTTAGCAATAAATAATATTCCATTGTTTGGATGTATCACAGCTTATTCATTCACCTATTAAAAGACTTCTTGGTTGTTTCCAAGTTTTGGCAATTATGAATAAAGCTGCTTATAGCTTATAGCTTTCTTTGTGATTAGTTGACTAAAATTTTCAACTTTTTTGGGTAAATACCAAGGAACACTATTGCTGAATCATGTGAAAAGATGTTTAGTTATGTTTAGTTTTGTAGGAACTCTCAAACTGTCTTTCATTGTGGCTGTACTATTTTGTATTCCCACAAGTGGTGGATAAGAGTTCCTGTTGTTCCACATTGTCACCAGAATTTAGTATTTTTAATGTTCTGCATTTTGGTCATTTTTTAATAACTTTTAAGTTCAGAGGTGGATGTGTAGGTTTGTTACATAGGTAAACTTGCATCATGGGGGTTTGTTGTACAGATTATTTCATCACCCAGCTATTAAGCCTAGTACCCATTAGTTATTTTTTCTGATCTTCTCCCTCCTTCCACCCTCCATCCTCTGATAAGTCTAAGTGTGTGTTGTTCTTCTCCATGTGTCCATGTGTTCTCATCATTTAGCTCTCACTAATAAACGAGAACACGTGGTATTTGGTTTTCTGTTTCTGCATTAGTTTACTACAGACAAAAGACTCCAGCTCCATCCATGTCCCTGCAAAGGACATGATCTCATTCTTTTTTATGGCTGCATAATATTCTATTGTGTATATGTACCACATTTTCTTTATCCAGTCTATCACTGATGGGCATATAGGTTGATTCCATGTCTTTGCTGTTGTGAATAGTACTGCAATGAACATGTGTGCATGTGTCTTTATGATAGAATGATTTATATTCCTTTGGGTATATATCCAGTAATGAGACTGCTCAGTTGAATGATATTTCTGTCTTTAGATCTTGGAGGAATTGCCACACTGTCTTCCACAATGGTTGAACTAATGTACATCCCCACCAATGGTGTATGAGTGCTCCTTTTTCTCAACTACCTTCCCTATATCTATTATTTTTTGTAGTAGCCATTCTGATTGGTGTGAGATAGTATCTCATTTTGATTTCCATTTTTCTAATAATCAGTGGTGTTGAGCTTTTTTTCATATGATTGTTGGCCTCATGTATGTCATCTTCTGAAAAGTGTCTGTTCATGTCTTTTAAAAGCGTTTTTGGTTTTTCTCTCCTAAATTAATTTCAGTTCTTTACAGAAACTGGATATTAGACCTTTGTCAGATGCATAGTTTGCAAAAATTTTCTCACATTTTGTAGGATGTCTGTTGATACTTTCTCTTGGTGTGTAGAAGCTCTGAAGTTTAATTAGGTCGCATGTATCAATTTTTGCTTTTGTTGCAATTGCTTTTGGCATCTTCTTCATGAAATCTTTGCCTATGTCCTGAATGGTATTATCTAAGTTGTCTTTCAGGGTTTTTACAGTTAAGTCCTTAATCTATCTTGAGTTGATTTTTGTATATGGTATAAGGAAGGAGTCCAGTGTCAATCTTCTGCATATGGTTAGTCAGTTATCTCCACACCATTAATCGAATAGGGAATGCTTTCCCCATTGCTTGTTTTTGCAGATCAGATAGTTGTTAGGTGTGTGGCCATATTTCTGGGTTCTTTATTCTGTTCCATTGGTTTGTGTGTCTGTTATTGTACCATACTATTTTGGTTACTGTAGCTCTGTAGTATAGTTTGAAGTTGGGTAGTGTGACGCCTCCAGCTTTTTTCTTTTTGCTCAGGATTGCCTTGGCTATTCAGACTCATTTTTGGTTCCTATGAATTTTCAAATAGTTTTTTTTCTAGTTTTTATGAAGAGTCCCAATGCTAGTTTAATGGAAATAGCATCAAATCTATACATTGCTTTGGGCAGTATGGCCATTTTAACAATATCAACTCTTCATGAGCATGGAATGTTTTTCCATTTGTTCGTGTCATCTCTGATTTCTTTGAGCAGTGGTCTGTAGTTCTCCTTGTAGACATCTTTCACTTCCAAGTTAGCTGTATTCCTAGGTATTTTTTTTTGTAGCAATTATGAATTATGAATGGGAGTTTGGACCCTGACTTGGCTGTTGTCAGTGTATAGAAATGCTAGTGATTTTTCCACATTGATTTTTGTATCCTGAGACTTTGCTAAAGTCATTTATCAGCTTAAGAAACTTTTGGGCTGGAACTATGTATGGGGTTTTCTAGATACAGGATCACGTTGTCTGCAAAAAGGGATAGTTTAATTTCTTCTCTTTTTATTTGGATCCCTTTTATTTCTTCCTCTTGCCTGATTGCCCTGGACAGAACTTCTAATACTATGTTAATAGGAGTGGTGAGAGAAGACATCCTTGTCTTGTGTTGGTTTTAAGGCAGAATGCTTCCAGCTTTTGCCCATTCAGTATGATGTTGGCTGTAGGTTTGTCGTAGATGACTCTTATTATTTTGAGGTGTGTTCCTTCGATATGTAGTTATTGAGAGTTTTTAACAGGAAGGGATGTTGAATTTTCTCAAAAGCTTTTTCTGCCCCTATTGAGATAATCATGTGGCTTCTGTCTTTAGCTCTTTCTATGTGATACATCACATTTATTGATTTGCGTATATGGAACCAACTTTGCATCCCAGGGATAAAGCCTACTTGATCATGGTGGATAAGCTTTTTGATGTGCTGCTGAATTTGTTTTTCAGTATTTTGTTGAAGATTTTTGCATTGATGTTCATCAAGGATATTGGCCTGAAGTTTTCTTGTTTTGTTGTATCTCTGCCAGGTTTTGGTATCAAGATGATGCTGGCCTCATAGAATGAGTTAGAAAGAAGTCCCTCCTCCTCAATTTTTTTGGAATAGTTTTAGAAGGAATGATACGAGCTCTTCTTTGTACATCTGGTAGAATTCAGCTGTGAATCTGTCTGCTCCTGGGCTTCTTTTGGTTGATAGACTATTTATTACTGCCTCTATTTCAGAGCTCATTATTGGTCTGTTCCAGGATTCAATTTCTTCCTGGTTCAGTCTTGGGATGATGGAGTATTTAGGAATTTATCCTAATTGTCTGGATTTTCTAGTTTGTGTGCATAGCAGCATTCATAGTATTCTCTGATGGTCGTTTACGTTCCTGTGGGTTCAGTGGTAATATCCCCTTTGTTTCCACTTGTGTTTATTTTAATATTCTGTTTATTAGTCTATCGGTCTATTTTATTAATTTTTTTCAAAAAACCAAAAGCAGCTCCTATATTTGTGAGTCTTTTGAATGGTTTTTTATTGTCTCTATCTCCTTCAGTTCAGCTCTGATTTTGGTTATTTCTTGTCTTCTGCTAGCTTTGGGTTTTCTTTTTTGTTGTTGTTTTTTCTTTTTGCTCTTGGATCTCAAGTTCTTTTAGTTGTGATTTTAGGTTGTTTCTAACATTTTTATGGGGTCATTTAGTGCTATAAATTTCCCCCTTAATACTACCTTAGCTGGGTTCCAGAGATTCATGTATGTTATGTCTTTGTTCTCATTAGTTTCAAAGAACTTCTTGATTTCTACCTGAATTTCATTATTTATCCAAAAGTCATTCAGAAAGTTTATTCAATTTCCATGAAATTGTATGGTTCAGAGCAATTTTCTTAGCCTTCCATTTTAATTTGATTGCACTGTGGTCTGAGGGACTGCCTCAGTCCCTCAGTTTTCAGGTTTTTTTTTTTTTTTTTTTCAGGGACTGCCTCAGTCTCTCAGTTTTCAGTTTCAGTTCTTTTGCATTTGCTGAAGAGTGTTTTACTTCCAATTGTGTTGTTGATTTTAGAGTATGTGCCATGTGGTGATGAGAAGAATGTATATTCTGTTGGTTTTGGTGGAGAGTTCTGTAGATATCTATCAGGTCCCTTTGATCCAGTGCTGAGTTCAGGTCCTGAATATCTTTAATTTTCTGTCTCAATGATATGTCTAATATTGCCAATGGGGTGTTAAAGTCTCTCAGTATTATTGTGGGGTAGTCTAAGATTCTTTGAAGGTCTCTAAGAGCTTGCCTTAGGAATCTGGGTGCCCCTGTGTTGGGTGCACATATATTTAAAATAATTATACCTTCTTGTTGAATTGAACCCTTTACCATTATGTAATGCCCTTCTTTGTCTTTCTTTATCTTTATTGGTTTGAAGTCTGTTTTGTCAGATAGTAGGATCACAACCTCTGCTTCTTTCTCTTTTCCATTTGCTTGGTAGATTTTTCTCCATTCCTTTATTTTGAACCTATGTGTGTCACTGCATGTGAGATGGGTCTCTTCAAGAGACAATACCATTGGGTCTTGGTTCTGTATCCAGCTTGCCACTCTGTGTCTTTTAAATGGGGCATTTAGCCCATTTACATTTAAGGTTAGTTTTGATATGTGTGAATTTGATCCTGTCAACATGATACTGGAGGGTTATTTTGAGGACTTGTTAATGTGGTTGCTTCATAGTGTCACTGGTCTGTGTACTTCAGAGTGTTTTTGTAGTGGCTAGTAATGGTCTTTCCTTTCCATATTCAGTGCCTCTTTCAGGAGCTAATGTAAGGCAGGTCTGGTGATAACAGATATTCTCAGCATCTGCTTGTCTGAAAAGGATCCTATTTTTCTTTTGCTCATGAAGCTTTGGTTGGATATGAAATTCTGGGTTGGAATGTTTTCAAGAATGTTGATTACTTGCCCCCATCTCTTCTGGCTTGTAGTGTTTCCACTGAGAGGTCTGCTGTTAGTCTGATGGACTTCCCATTTTAGGTGACCTGCCCTTTCTCTCTAGCTTCCTTTAACATTTTTTCTTTCATTTTGACTTTGGAGAATCTGATGATTATGTCTTGGGGATGATCTTGTGGAGTGTCTTACTGGGGTTCTCCACAACATATAAATGTTGGCCTATGTAGGTTGGAAATTCTCATGAATGATACATAGGATATATTTTAGTGCACTTCTTTCTTTAGAAATTTAGAAGATTGTGATGAAATATATTTTAAAAATATTGACAAGTAGGATCCTAATAGAAAAGTCCTGAATTTCAAGTATATCGGAACTGAAATTGTGGAAGGTGAGAAATAGGCACACAAAAGTGACTTTTACAAACAAGAAAGCTAAGGTTACAAAAGGATTGATGGGTGATAACTAATAATAGTTTATAATATGTGAAAAAAAATCAACAACCCTCAGTAGCTTCAAAGCTTCATATCTATCTATCTATTTCCCCAGAGGAAAATAAGGAGATAGATCAGATGGGTTCTCAGAAATAAAGAGATAAAAAGAGATGCAAGTCTGGAAGGATTGTGAGGTGGCCACATTCTCCCTGGGAAAATAGAAACTTTGGACTTCTAAGCCAAAATGAACAGTGACCATGCTTCCTAAAATGTATCTGCCCCATTTTGAAATGGTCAAATAGCAGGTGATGTTGGTTCATCTTCCTGAGAGACAAATGGGAAGAGGCAAAAGAGAATTCCTGATGTGGCATTATTTTAGCAGGAACTATAAGACTCACTGTGTTGGATGTAACTGACAGTGTCAGCAGGAGTAGGGAGAATTTACAGTATTGGAATGGGGTTGAGCAAGAGGTCCACAGAACTAGGGGTAAGTATGATGTTTTTGAGGTTAATATAAAGAAAGGGGAAGGAGGAGAATTTCTGAAAACCTTCATACTTTCATTGACTGCCATTGAACAGAAAAGTCACTTGCAGTAAGGTGAAAGTGAAGAGGCCCTTGAGCTGTAGCAGTGAATAGAAATGTTACCTTAAAAGAAGACAAAGACAACAACACAACAAAGAAAAAATATTATTAAAGAGGAAGAAGAAAACAGGTAATTGCAGGGGAGGGATAGTAATTACAATCCTTGATAATTTTACTGGTTTAGGAAACTCCTCTACACTAACACAGAGAGAAAATGAGCATTTTTTTCTCCTTTCTTAACTGAGCTTAGAGGAATGAACAAAAAGCCCATGGCAAATACACAGGGGAAAGCTTGAGAAACCATCCACCCAGATTATAGGTCCTTTAATATTAATATTCATAACTGTCCTTTAGCAACCTGACTGAAAAACAGGGAACTGGTGTGTGTGTGTGTGTGTGTGCATGTGTGTGTCTTCCTTGATGGCTAGTTATTTTAGGTTTGCCGTATTTTTTTTATACTATTATTCTGTCATACCTATATATAGCAGTTTCTGTCCAGAGATTTTAAAATATTATACAAGTCATCTTATTTGTCTTCAATCCTTGGAATTTTATGTCAGTGCTACAGCTTCCTAGTCAGGTCCCATAATTGTAAAGATGTGTACTTGTATGCATTTACCCAAGGGGATTTTAGATTCTGATGATAAGAACTATCAGGGACTATTTTTAGAGAATGCAGCATTTCTAAAAATAAGAATTCCATTGAGTGAAGGCCTTTGCATTGCTGAAAGCAGTCTTTGGAGCAGAAACTCGATAATCTCTGAATGGAAAGGCCACGCAGTGACACGAGGACTGGCATTCTCTCCTGGGAGTTGGTAAGTGGAGCAGACAGCTTCAAAGTTAAAGGCAGATTCTGATCTATCTTTCTGTACTGACGGCATAAGGAAGTGGGTCTATTACTTTTAGGATGGTGTCTAAAACTAGCTGTACATCATAATCATCTTCCAATTAGTAAGAAGGAAACCAGATTTGATGGAAAGTTTGGAGCTGAGTATCCAGGTTTTAACTCTTACCAACCTCCCCCAACTGCCCTTTTTAACAAAGGGACAGAGGTAGGAAAACATGAACCTTAGAGTTGTAACAAGGAACCTGAATTGCTAGAGAATAAGATGAAGGAGAAGAGGATGCATGGCAAATGAGGATAGAAAGGTAAGCAGACTATGTATGATGTGGTGAAAATTAGGAGTTTTATTCTGAGGCATAAGTTTCTGAAGAGTTTTCAGCCAAGAGGTTCTGGTCTACCCTTTGGAAGCATAGCAATTACAGTAATCCTGAAGGACAACTAATAGACCCCCTGTCCAACCCATGAACATCCTTATGCTTCTTCCTACAAAATACACATGAACATCCACCTCCATCCCTTAAGTCCTTCTCTTGGCTCAGTAGGTTCAGTTCATAACATTAGTCTTCACTGACATCTTTGGAATTCCTTTCTCTCCCAGATTTCATCCCTTGAATAAAAACTAATCTTTGAGCCTCAGCATGCACATTGGCTCCCTCTAATGTGGGCCAGATTGGGACTACGTTTTCCTTGGAGTCACCCACTGAATGGCAGAGTCTGGAGTCTCACCGCCTGTGCTGCTGCTGCCTACAGACCAGTTGTATGATTAGACCACAATCTTCAGTGAGGAAACACATTTTTCCCCGTGGTATTTTTGGTCATATTTATGGAGTTTCTCAAGGGCAGTAGAAATTACTACCAAGCAAGCCTGACCTCTGTGGAGACAACTGAATTGTTGAAATTCATCACTAATCCACCAAGATTCCCCATATTGTGGTTAAACTTGACACAGAATTTTGAATTGAAATTTACAGGACATTTTCCAGAAGGTTTTACCTGGATAGGGCACACCGCAGTGTAATTCCTTTCTAGTGGCTCAGTACTACTAGATTGAAGGACTGCTGCATCTCATTTGGTGATGCTTTTTATTTCCTATTACTCCCAACTTCATACTTGAAGCACTGAGAATTACAAGTGAAGTATGTTGAAGAAGACTTCGGTTTCCTTTCATTTCTGTATTCAATTTAAAAAATTCTTTCATAAACCTAATGGATGTAGTTAACTCAATTAACATGGCTCAAATACACTGCTCAGACCCTGTAGAAATCAGATACAAGACCATGATTTTTTTTATTACATAGAATCTGACCAATGCAATCTTAAAATTATAGAAAAATTTAAGATATACAGAGTTATTGCAATAGTAAGAATATGTGAAAAAATTTACAGCACAAACCTGGTGAAGAAAGAAGGCATCCATGATTTTTTAATGTTGGTATACCCCCATCCAATCAGATTGTTGACCACTAGTTAAGTCTTGTAACAAGTTTTGTAAAGAGCTTGGTTATCACATTGCTGTTATGTTACAGGTCCTGGTAGAGCTTCAGTGCTTGTTGTCCTAGTATTAACTGAAGGTAAAATGAAATATACAGATGTATGTACTACAGTTCATAAGACAAAAGTGGTGTGGAGTTTTTAACATCAAACAACTTTTGTATTTGGAGAAAAATCATCCTAAAATGTGGTTGTGCTTCAGATATTGCAATGGCCATAGAAATAACTGGTATAGTCAATAATACTGGGGTTCCTGATGCTGTGACCTCAGAAACAGAACTTGAGACAAGATCTAACTGGCCATTCATTTTAGCCAACAGAGTGAACTGATGAGTAAGTCTAATGAAGCTTCCATGGGAGTATTAAAAAGCAGTTTCACCATGTCACAGGCTTCACACACTTGTAATTTCTGTTGGGTTACATCAACATATTTGGATACTTAGCAAAAGATTCTTGCTGTTTGGCACTTAAAATGTACATTTCTTGTATGTTTTCTACTAGGAATTTTATAGTTTCGGATAGTAAAGCTTCTTGACTTTGGTCTTGGGAATTATTTCTGGATATGACACAAAAAGCACAGGCAACAAAAGTAAAACAGGCAAGTGTGACTATATGTATGTAAAAAGCTCTACACAGCAAAGGAAATAATCAAAAGAGTAAAACAATAACTAATAAAATGGTGGAATGAGGGTTAATATTCAAAAATTAGAAGAAACTCCTATAACTAAATGGAAAAAAAAACCCAAATAACTCATTTTAAAAATGGGCAGAGGACTTGAATAGACATTTCTACAAAGAAGACATAACAATGGACAATAGATATATGAAAAGGTGCTCAACATCACTAATCATCAAAAAATGTAAATCAAAACTGTGACGTGATGTCACCAATCAGGATGGCTATTATAAAAAACAAAGACAAGAATTGGAGAGGATGTGGAAAAATCATAACACTTGCACATTGTTTCTGGGAATATAAAGTGGTATAGCCACCATGGAAAACAGTACAGAGATTTGTCAAAAAATACAAATAAAACTAACAAACATATGATCCAATAATTCCACTTTGGAGTATACATCCAAAGAAATTGAAATTATGGTCTTGAAGCAATAGCTGCACTCCCATGTTCATTGCATCGTTATTCACAATTGTCAAAATGTGGAAACAACCCAAACATCCATTGATAGACAATAAATAAAGAAAATATGGTCTAGCTGTGCTGGCTCATGCTTGTAATCCCAGCACTTTGGAAGCCCAAGGCAGGAGGATGCTTGAGGCCAGGAGTTCAAGACTTGCCTGGGCAACATAGTGAGCCCTCTTCTCTACAGAAAATAAAATAAAAACTATTGGCTGGGCATGGTGGCATGCACTCCTAATTTCTTGGGAGACTGAGGCAATAGGATCACTTAAAACCAAGAGATTGAGGTTGCAATGAGCTATGATCACACCACCACAATACTCCAGCCTGGATGACAGAGCAAGACCCTGTCTCTCTCTTGAAAAAGAAGGAAAAAAAAAAAAAACGAAACATGATATATACTGGTTTGGGTCATAATGCCTAGAGACACACACCTAAACACCATAATCCCTGAAGTCTAAAATCACAGAATAGTCGCATCATGTTAGGTGGAGTTATTATCTTGTTATTTTCTTTATTTGGAATAAATATTGTTTAAAGACACATATATGGGTGCCAAGTTGATAAGGAATGGACTATGAACCTCTCTCCAAATACAAGGGCAGTGATGTGGTTTGGCTGTGTCCCCACCCAAATCTCATCTCAAATTCCCACATATTGGGGTAGGAACACGGTGGAAGGTGGTTGAATCTCTCTTCTCTTGTCTGCCGCCATGTGAGACATGCCTTTCACCTTCCACCGTGATTGTGAGGCCTCCCCAGCCACGTGGAACTGTAAGTCCACTAAACTGCTTTCTTTTGTAAATTGCCCAGTCTCAGGTTTGTCTTTATCAGTAATGTGAAAATGGACTAATACAGTAAATGGGTACCAGTAGAGAGGGGCACTGCTGAAAAGACACCCAAAAATGTGGAAGTGACTTTGGCACTGGGTAACAGGCAGATGTTAGAACAGTTTGGAGGGTTCAGAAGAAGAGAGGAAAATGTGGGAGAGTTTAGAACTCTCTAGAGATTTATTGAATGGCTTCGACCAAAATGCTGATAATGTAGTACTAGATGGAAGGATTGCTGCATCTTGTTTGGAGATGCTTTTAATTTCAGATTACTCCCCACTTCATACTTAATGCACTGAGAATTACTTCAGTTTCTTTTCATTTCTGTGTTCAATGAAATTCAGGCTGAGGGGGTCTCAGATGGAGATGAGGAACTTGTTGGGAACTGGAGCAAAGGTGACTCTTAGATTTTAGCAAAGAAACGAGGCATTTTGCCCCTGCCCTGGAGATTTGTGGAACTTTGAACTTGAGAGAGATGATTTAGGGTACCTGGCAAAAGAAATTTTTAAGAAAGCATTTGAGAGATAACTTGAGTACTGTTAAAGGCATTCACTTTTAAAAGGGAAACAGATCTTAAAAGTTTGGAAAATTTGCAGTTTGACAATGTGATTTCTGAGGAGAAATTCAAGCCACCTGTAGAAATTTGCATCAGTAACAAAGAGCCAAGTGTTAATCACCAAGACAATGGGGAAAATGTCTCTAAGGCATGCATAGACCTCTGTGGCAGCCTCTAAGGGTTTAGGAGGAAAACGGTTTTGTAGGCTGGGCCCAGGGTCCCTTTGCTATGTGGAGTCTAGGGACTTGATGCCCTGTGTCCCAGCTGCTTCAGCCATGACTAAAAGGGGACAAGGTACAGCTCAGGCTGTTGCTTCAGATGGTAGAAGCCCCAAAACTTGGCAGCTTCCACGTGGGGTTGAGCCCGTGGGTACACAGAAGTCAAGAATTGAGGTTTGGGAACCTCTGCCTAGATTTCAGAGGATATATAGAAAGGTCTGGATGCCCAGGCAGAAGTTTGCTGCAGGGGTGGGGGCGTCATGCAGAACCTCTGCTAGGGCAGTGCAGAAGGGAAATGTGGGTTGGAGCCTCCAGAGTCCCTACTGAGGTATCACCTAGTGGAGCTGTGACAAGAAGGCCACAGTCCTACAGCCCCCAGAATGGTAGATCCACTGGCAGCTTGCACCTTGTGCCTGGAAAAGCCACACAACACTCAAGGCTAGCCTATGAAAACAACCAGGAGTGGGGGCTATACCCTGCAAAGTCACAGGGGTAGAGCTGCCCAAGGCCATGGGAGCCCACCTCTTGCATCAGCATGACCTGGATGTGAGACATGGAGTCAAAGGAGATAATTTTGGAGTTTTAAGATTTGACTGCCCCACTGGATTTTGGACTTGCATTAAACCTGTAGCCCCTTTGGGCCAATTTCTCCCTTTTGGAATGGCTGTATTTACCCAATGCCTGTACCCCCATTGTATCTAGGAAGTAACTAACTTGCTTTTGATTTTACAGGCTCAGAGGTGGAAGGACTTGCCTCAGATGAGACTTTGGACTGTGAACTTTTGGGTTGATGCTGGAATGAATTAAGACTTTGGGGGACTGTTGGGAAGGCATGATTGGTTTTGAAATGTGAAAGTAACATGAGATTTGGGAGGGACCAGGGGCAGAATGATGTGGTTTGGCTGTATCCCCACTCACATTCCCACACAATGTTGGAGGGACCCAGTGGGAGGTGGTTGAATCATGGGGGTGGGTCCTTCTCATGCTGTTCTTGTGATAGTGAATGAGTCTCATGAAATCTGATGGTTTTATACAGGGGAGTTTCCATGCACAAGCTCTCTTCTCTTGTCTGCTGCCGTGTGATACATGTCTTTCACCTTCCATCATGATTGTGAGTCCTCGCCTGCCACATGGAACTGTAAGTCCACTAAACCTCTTTCTTTTGTCAATTGCCAAGTCTCGGGTATATCTTTATCAGCAGTGTGAAAACAGACTAATACACACAGTGAGTATTTTAAAGACTAAAGAAGTGAAAATGCAGGAAAAAGATACAATAGATCTCCTATGCCAAATTATTCAATTGTGTCCAACTTCTGCCCCTTCAAACATAGCAGCATGCTTGCCTGCAAATGCCACCCTTTGTTGGAGAATACAAATAATCCGACAAGCTCAAAGAGCTTCTTAACACTTGGTGATATTGATGTTCCTCCAGTGTTAAAAAACACATTAAATGGTAAACTAATTTTGGTTATGAATTTTACTATTGAAGAAGATACACTGCTTATATATACCACTAAATCTAACAGAAAAACTAGCTCATTTCATTTTGGCTAAAATGGATGACACTTTCAAAACTGTCCCCACTATTTTTATTAATTATATACAATTCATACCCTTGTTGGATCTGAAGATCCTAAAATAATCTACTTACTTACATGTTAGTGACTGGAAAAAGTAATGTACCTTATAAATGCTTATTTGAAGATCGGGTGGACTTTGCAGAGGAAAATAGGTTTCAATTAAATCCCGAAACCATGACAGATTTAGAATTAGGTGTAATCAATTCTTCTAAAAGTGAATTTCAAGATGTTACAAATGAAGTTTTTTTTCCATTTAGACCCAATGCCTTTGGTGGGAAATTCAGATGAGTCAATTGGCTATGCAACATGGCAACAATGAAAACTTCAGTTTAAAATGTGTTATTGCCTTCATGGGCGTTTCTTCCAGCTAATGACATTCCAAAAGTTACTTAAAGCCACATTTACCTCAAGAAGCCAGTGAAGTTACTTTCTGGTTCAAAAGCAGTTATGTGCACAGTAGGGTAAGAAGACACCTAGTATTTCTGTTTGATCACCGGAATTGTTTTTTGCCAAATCTGTAATCTGTATGAGTGCATGTGAAATATGTTATCATTAACTGTGGTCACCACACAGTGCAATAGATCATTAAAACTTATTTCTTCAGTCTTACTGAAACTTTATATCCTTTGACCAACACTTTTGTTTTCTCCATCCCTCCCTTTTTCCCCCTAGCCTCTGCTATCACCTTTCTACTGTCTCTATGAGATTCTTTTTAAGACTCCACATGTGAGTGAGATCATACAGTATTTGTCTTTCTTTGTCTGGTTTATTTCACTTAACATAAGGTCCATCTATGTTGTCACTAATGATAGAATTTCCTAAGGCTGAATATTATTTCATTGTGTATATAGACTACATTTTCTTTATCCATTATTCCACTGAGGGATACTTAGTTGCTTCTACATCTTAGTTATTGTGAATAATGCTAATTATTCCCAATAATTCCTTTGGATATATACCCAAAAGTGGGATTGCTGGATCATATAGTAGTTCTATATTTAGTTTATTGAGGAAATTTAATACTATTCTCCAAAATGGCTGTACTAATTTACATTCCCACCAACAGTGCACAAGGGTTCCTTTTCTCCCACATCCTTGCCAATACTTGTTATCACTCCTTTTTTTAATAAGAGTGATTCTAACAAGTGTGACATGATATTTCATTGTGGTTTTAATGCACATTTTCCTGATTGGAGATTTTGAGCATTTTTTTTCATATATATGTTGGCTATTTATGTAGCTTCTTTTAAGAATTATTTGCTCAGATCCTTTGCTCATATTTTAATGAAGTTATTTGTTTTCTTGCTATTGAGTTGAGTTCCTTGTATATTCTGGCTATTAGCCCATTTTTAGATGCATCATTTGCAAATATTTCCTCCTAATTATTTTCACACTCTGTTTATTGTTTCCTTTGATGTACAGAATCTTTCTAGTTTGGTGCAATCTAATTTGTGTACTTTTTGCATTTTTGTCTGTGCTTTTGGAGTCTTACCGGAAAAAATTCATTGCCCAGACCAGTGCCATGGAACTTCTCCCCTCTGTTTTCTTCTGAGAAAATTAGTTTCAGGACTTATGTTTAAGGCATCTATTTTCAGATAATTTTTGCCTATGGCATAAGATAAAAGTTTAATTGCACTCTCCTGCATGTTGATATCCAGTTTGGCCAACACTGTTTATTAAAGACTGTCCTATCCCAGTTGTTCTGGCACCTTTGTTGAAAATCAGCTGACCATAAATACTTGAGTTAATTTCTAGGCTGTCTATCCTGTGCTGTTGGCTGATATATCTGTTTTTCTGGCAGTACTATGCTCTTTTGATTGCAATAACCTCCATAATATATTTTGAAACCAGGAAGTATGAGGTCTCCAGCCTTGTTTTTGCTTAAGATTGCTTTGCATATTTGGTGTCTTGCAGTTCTATATGAATTTTAGAATTTTTTTCTTGAGAAATGACATTGGAATTATGGTGGAGATTGAATTGAATCTGTAGATCATTTTGTGCCATATGGGCATTTTAACAGAATTAATTCTTCCAGTCCATAAACACAGGATATCCCTCCATTTGTTTGTGTCTTCTTCAGTTTCTTTTATCAGTGTTTATTTCCAAGTATTTTTATTTTTTTGTTACTATTGTAAATCAGACTGTTTTCTCAATTTCTCTTCCAGATAGTTTGCTGTTAGTGTATAGAAATGCTACTGGTTTTGTATGTTGATTTGGCGTCCTGAATTTTTACTGAATTCATTTATTATTTCTAACTAATATACTTCCTGGATTGGGATTCTTCTTTTTTTTTTTTTTTCCTTTTTCTTAATTGAGGCAGAGTCTTGCTCTGTCTCCCAGGCTGGAGTGCAGTGGTGTGATCTCGGCTCACTACAACCTCTACCTCAGCTTCTGGAGTAGCTGGGAATACAAGCACCTGCCACCATGCCCTGCTAATTTTTGTATTTTTAGTAGAGACAGGGTTTTACCATGTTGGCCAGGCTGGTCTCAAATTCCTGACCTCAAGTGGTCTGCCCACCTCAGCCTCCCAAGTGCTGAGATAACAGGCATGAACCACCGTCCCCGGCCTGAATTGGGATTTCTATTTGCTTCTCCTAATTTAGGAACTTTTCTGCCATTATTTCTTTCTCTTTTCCTTCTGCTGCACTAATAATGGATAATATTCTGCTTGCTGGTGCCACATAAGTTTCCAGGCTGTCTTCACTCTTTTTTTACTTTTCTCCTCAAGCACAGAGATTAAGAGCCAGGTGCTCCAGCAGGGACTGTACAATTTGGGCATTGTGCATGTAGTACAAACCTCTCCTTGGGAAAAATCTGGGGTTTCCTTCCCAAGCATAAGATTCTGTGCTCAGAATGGAGTTAGTGAGTGTATCTCCACTTTTCTTAAGTGTTTTAATTTGGATAATTTTTCATTTGTCCATTGTATGGGAGTTTCTCTAGGAGAGAATTGATCAGTATGCAGGAGTTTACTTGGTGTGTCTTAGGAGGCTGCTGAATATCCCACCTCCCAATTTCTCTATTTTGCTGATGTCCTTCATGTCTGATAATTTTTGATGACATTTATTGTGAATTTTACTTCTTTGGGCATTGCATGTTTTTGTGTTCCTATAACTTTTCTTGAGCTTTGTTCTATAATGTACTTAAGTAACTTGTGAACACTTTGATCTTTTCAGCCTTAGAGACTTGTTAGGTTGAAACCACAGCATTGTTTCATCTAGAGCTAATTATTACCAGTACTGAGGCAAGATACTTCTGATTGCTTCACCTAATGCCCTATAAAATGTGATACTTTCCTGACTGGCTCCATAAATAGAAACTATTCATGGTTTTTCTGATTAGAAAAACCACATTCTGTTGCTGTTAACCTTTTCATTTGGTTATTTCCAAGTCTCAGGCAATTTCCTTATCTGAATATGCTAATCAATACTCAGATGAAAAATTGAGGGTGACCTTCAGAGCTCTGTACTGCTTTTCCTTTCTGGTGGTCTTCCCTGTGAGCTGTAGCTGATTTTGTTTCCTTGATTCTCAGCTCTACTTTAATTCAAGTTCTTTAGGTAAAGTGACCAACTATTCCTGTTATCATGGGATTTGGGTAGAAGGGGATTGTCAGATTCAGAACTTTGACTTTTCAGATGGAAAAGTCCAGACAAACTGGAACTAGCTGGTCATCTTACTGCCAAACTCTGCCTTGGTTCTGCCTCCTTTTGGTGGTGCAGTCTTGGAAACTCTCAAAACTGTCAACTGGAGGAACTATAGGGCTCAACTACTTGTTTCCAGTGTCTTAGGAATCACTGTTCTTCATTGCTTGATAACCAGCATCTTAAACCATTGTCTCATATATGTTGTCTGCTTATTATATTTTCCCCCTTTAATTATATGAAGGGGGATGATGAATCTTACTCCATTTTGGCTGGAGAAAATAATGCTCATTCTATTTTGATTATTCTTTCCTACCGCTTTCCTGTAAGTGCTCTAATCAAAGTTACCAGCCAGCTGTATACTTCAAAATCCAGCGGTCAGTTCTCAGGTGCCATTTTACTTTACCAAATAGCCACAGTTAATGTTTGCTTACTAATTTTCTTTAAAACACCTTTTTTCACTTGGCTACCAGGATATAATTTTCATATTTTCCTTTTAACAAGTAAGTCTTTCTTAGTTCCCTTTGCTGGAATTGCCTCATGTTCTCAGTCTCTAAATGTTAGTGACATCTTTTCTTGTCACTTTATACTCATTCCCCAGGTGATTTCACCAGACCTCACGGTTTTATGTATTTTATGTATTTTTGTATACTAACTCCTAATTTATAACTGTAGCTCTCCAAAGCTGTATACTCAGCTGCCTACTCAAATTTTACACATGGAGAAGGCATCTGACACTCAATATTTCCAAAACTGAATTCTAAATTTCCCCTAGTCTCTGAACCTGCTGCTTTCAGATCCATGTTTCTTAGTAAACTGCAATTCTGTTCTTTTGATTGCTTATGCTAAACCACAGCATCATCTTTGACTATTTTTTTTCTACATACCTAATACATCAGCAAATCTACTCAGTTTATTTTCTTGCCTTCACCTGCTTCCATCCTAATTCAAGTCATTCTCTCTCACTTGGATTACTGCAAGAGCCAGTCTCTCTGCTCCTTTACTCCTGAACTCCTACAACATATTTTTCAAATGTTCTCTAAATTATTAGTTTCAAAATGTGAACTAGATTGTGTTACTTCTTTGCATAAAATGCTGCAGTGCTTCCTTTCCCACTTCAATTAAGATACAGTCTTTGCTTTGACCTTTAAGGAACTACAGGACATGACATAACCAAATGGAACTAGGGCTACCACCATTCTCTTTAGTCAATATACAATTACCTCTTTTGTTTCAAACACGAAAACCCCACTCCTATCTTCAGATCTTTCACAACTAGAAATTGCTGTTTTCTGCCCAGGGCACAAACATAATGGAATGAGATGGCTCACCGCATTACTTCCTCGAGGTCTCAGCTCAAGTGTTACCTTATCAGAGAGATTTTCTCTGATTACTTTCGCGACCACAGCATCTTTCATCTCCTTCTATTTTATTATACTACATTTTCTTCATAGCACATGTCACTATCTGATATGTTCAATATACATTAATTTATTTGCCAATTGCACTGGACTGGAAGTTGAAGAGCGCAGGAATTTATTTGCAGATACATTCCTAGTGCTGGCAGTATTTGTTGAGTGAATGAATGAAATTCTAGTTAAAAACCTTTTTTCTTTTTGAGACCAGGATTTTTTTTTCATATTTTTCTGCTTTTATTTTAGGTTCACAGGGTACATGTGCATGTTTGTCATATGGATAAGTTGCATATTGCAGGGGTTTGGTGAACAAATTATTTTTTCATCACCCAGGTAATGACCATAGTATCTGATAGGCAGTTTCTCCATCCTTGCCCTCAAGTAAGCCCCAGTGTTTATTGTTCCCTTCTTCGTACCCATTTGTACTCAATGTTTAACTCCCACCTAAAGAAAGAACATGCAGTATTTGGTTTCCTGCTCCTGTGTTAATTTGTTTAGTATTATGTATGCCCTCTAGCTCCATCCATGTTGCTGCAAAACACATGATTTTGTTATTTTTTTATGGCTGCATAGTATTCCATGGTATATATATATGTGTCTATTTCTGTAACAGTACCGTGCTGTTTTGGTTACTGTAGCTGTGCAGTATAGTTTGAAGTTGGGTACTGTGATACCTGCAGCTTTCTTCTTTTTGCTTAGGATTGCTTTGGTTATTCATGCTCTTGTTTGGTACCATATGAATTTTAAAATTGTTTTTTCTAATTCTGTGAGAAATGCCATTGGTAGGAATAGCATTGAATGTATAAATTGCTTTGGGGAGTATGGCCATTTTAACAATATTGATTCTTCCTGTCCATGAGCATGAAATGTTTTTTTGGTTTGTTTTTGTTTTTCATTTGTTTGACATCTTAAAGACATTTCTGACCCACAATCTTAAACAGTGTGGCTGCTACCACATGATCCCTGATTACCAAGTACGTTTTCCTGTCCTATGTAGAGCATTCTTCTGTGCCTCTCTTTAATACTCCTGAAAGATATCAATTAGTTAAGCTTTATGTGTGCATGTCTTTTATTGTTTGTTGGAACATTAAAAGAATCACAACACAGAAGAGCTTTCTTCTCTTGATCTTAAGAAAAGGCTTCTTCCAAATGAGTAGACAACTGAGTTTCCAAAGGAGGAAGAAGAATGTTATTTTCAGCTATTTCCTAATGTTTTGATTAGGACAAAATGGTCTTATTCTTTCTGAAAGAGTTTTTCTCCTTGCCACATGATAAAAGCATTCTCCAATGAGTCACCAAAAAATCATACGTTTTCTCTATTTGGTTTGTAGCAGAAAACATAGCCCTATTACTTTGATTCCATTCCTTTTATCTCCAGAATTTTCTTTCACCTTAGATCTTGTAATCTATGAAGCATTGAGTTTAAATATTTTATTTTATTTTATTTTTGGTTAATAAAAATCTTCTCCCTCGATTTTAGCCTTAAAAGTTTTTACCAAGATAGTATGTTAATAAGAATTTTCTGGCCCAGAAGGGCATGGGTTCTTCTGTTGTAATGGATGATATTTCTTGTATCTCGCATAGAGGTGGTCTCAATAACAATGATCATAAGAGGTGACAGACTCAACAATATGTTGGCTCTTTCACATAACACTGGGAAAATTTTTGGAAAACACTTGCAGGACCTTTCTGACGTGGAATCACAAACTAGTGATTCATTCATATGCGAATGTTAGCCCCCAGATGTGGGTGCTCGACATGTCATAGTCCCTAAGGCTGCATGTTTTATTATACCCACTGCTGCTTACAAATATGTATTGCCAACCTGGACCCTGCAGGCATTTGTGTCTGACCCAGAAGACCCACAGAACTTCAATCACTGCTGCTCTTGGTCTTTCCTCACTAGGCTTCAGATACATTTACCATTTACCTTTATTTTACCCATGACTAGAGTTAATGTCAGGCTGTTGACCATACCTCAGTTAGGAGACTCCATAGCCACTCTCTATAAACGCCAGCTAGAATGCTTCCTTCTAGCATTACAGCAGCTCTTTCTGAACAAAACTTATTTTTAGAAATGCAGCATAGTGATTTTTTTTTTCTAAAAGTAAAGTTTGAATATCTATTTTATTTAGAAGCCTTGGGGACATTATGGCTGAAGAAATACATTCTTCAGCCAAAGGACTTGATCATATTGTCCTTACAGATGACAGTAGTGGGTATTTTGCTAGAGTAAGGATAATAAAATTAGACTTGTCATCCTTGTTTAGGAAACTGAGAAGTAAATGTGTAGCATAACGGTGCTGGCTCAGGCACTTAGATCTGAGCAAAAGGAGCAATAATAAGATTCCATTTTTTAGTAGCAGGTACCATCTGGCCTTAGTGCCTATTCTGGACAAAGTCACTACTCAAGGTCACAGTCTCAAGTCTTTCTTCTATAAATGCCTTGCAATACGTAGTAATTTTAGCATCTGTTTTAGACTTCCACATAGTTATTCTCTTTTGCATCCAAAACTCCCCACTACAAACTGAGTCCTGTTTCAATCTTTGCTGTATCTAACTTACCTTCCAGGAAACATCACTCAAAAAAAAGTCTTGATCCTCCCCTTTACTGTTGATACTGCCTTGATATCAGGATTAATCTGCTGGATGAAAACACAAGGATTTATTGTTAACAAATTAGTTATCAGGCAGGCAAAAATTTCAGGCAAGCTACCTGCTACAGAACTAAGACCTAAGCAGGTTTGGAGCCTCAGTGTGTACCCTTTATTTATACACTTTTAAAAAGTCCCAGAAGTTTAACAATATGCCTTTTGGTCATTGCCATGGCTTGGGTTACTTTCATAACAAAGAAGTCTTTCTATATAAATTCTCAGTTTTCAGAGTGTAAGCTTTTACGTTTATTCATGCTCTCCCACCCCATACTCAGGAACTTATTCAAGTAATATAAAATATGAAAAAGTAGCTGGAGCACAAAGGTAATGCCCAGTTAACAAGTCCCCACACTTTATGTCACACAAAATGTGCTTTTTAGTTCATGCACTGTAAGCAGTGTATCTTTTAAAGGAATTGTGGCCTCCACTACACTTCAAGCTTTCCACAGGCTCACAAGTTCGTGTACTACAATTCTTTGTGCCTGAACATTAGCTCACTAATCACGCCTTCCCTGTGGTGAACATTAGCTCACTGATCACGCCTTCCCTGTGGATGTGTGGACAACAAGGACCCATGTTTATTTTGTCTGTCAATTCTGAACAATGGTATTTTCTACAATAATTTTATGTGAGTCTATATAGTCCAGGCTTTTCTTGAAAAACTGTATTTTATCTTAAGACTTTATAGACACAACAAGTGTAATAGGTAAGAAAAACTGAACTCTTTATGACAGAATCAACCAGAAACACACTAATAGACAATACAAGCTAATTTCGGATATGCGTATATAAGTGTCATTGTAGGAGTGCAAATTGCACTCCCTATTTGTACAATCAATAGGGAGTGGGGAGTGTGGGAATTCAGCGTTAACCACAAATTTCCTTTCACTAGTGCATTGATGAATGCCTACATACTGACCGGGTAAGGAAAATTACATTTTTTTCTCATCACCCTGGTTCTGGTATTTCTTTATTTTCCTCTATACTCAGAGAAATTCAAATCAGATTCATAACCTTCTTGCATTAGGAAATACATATCAACTCTAAGATCGGTCAATCTCTGTCTTCAAGTGCTTATAGTTTAGATGTTTTAAGGACAATTTTAAGAGATCTAT
Source organism: Macaca nemestrina (assembly GCF_043159975.1). NCBI lineage: Eukaryota > Metazoa > Chordata > Mammalia > Primates > Cercopithecidae > Macaca > Macaca nemestrina. The sequence continues at coordinate 45,563,364 of NC_092131.1, forward strand.
TCTTATCTCTGTTTGCTAATGCACAAATATGAACAAATGTACCGATTTCAGGTCATAAATCTCTCTTCTACTTGATATGTTGTATCTTTTTTGTTTTCTGTCATACATTCAGAGGAATTTATAATCCTGCTTCTTTTCAGAAACAGGAAAAACACTAGTGTCAGAGTTGTAAAGAGCAGGAGAGTTACTTTTATTTTTTTGAGATGGAATCTCACTCTGTTGCCCAGGCTGGAGTGCATTGGCACGATCTCAGCTCACTGCAACCTCCACCTCCCAGATTCAAGCAATTCCCCTGCCTCAGTCTCTCAGGTAGTTGGGACTAAAGGCACCTGCCACCAATCCTGGCTAATTTTTGTAGTTTTAGTAGAGATGGGTTTTCACCATGTTGGCCAGGCTTGTCTCGAACTCCTGACCTCAGGTGATCCGCCAGCCTCGGCCTCCCAAAGTGCTGGGATTACAGGCATGAGCCACCATGCCTGGCTGAGAGTTACCTTCCTATAAACATTTCTCTTTAAAGCTCTTTACCTTATACTTATTTCTATATATTAATTCATTATTTCCTAAATTCCTTTCCTTCTGCACTTGGCCCCCAACAGCAAGTGGTGGGACCTGGAATATAAAACTGTCAAATTTGTACCTCTAGAGGGCTCTACTATTCAACTAGTTTGTTGCAGGGATCAGAATCTACCTTCCCAGTATTTGTAGCTTCTTACATTGTTCACACACTGTTATAGCTTAAGAAAGATGCCAGTCTTGCCTAGAAAATCCTGACACTGTGAGAGTCAGGTAATATCCTGGAAAAAAATATTTTAGAAATATGATTAGCTATGATATTACACCTGATCTTCTAGTTTCTTCCTACACTCTCATCACCTTGGAAACCCAGATAACAAGAGATGAGAGGTTTCTAGTACTTATCTAGCCTAAGAGCTTTTGCATCATGTACTGCATCACAATTAACAACCTTGCCAAATAAGCCATAGATAGATTACTGAGTCTCCCAGTGCATGAGTTAAAAACCCCAACTCTCTTATATTTTGTATATTAGAGAAGAGAAACCAGCATTCTTCACTTTTTTCTGTACATTTGTATGCAGGTAACTGGCTCTAAGAATACACAATTTCAGACTCACAAAGAGGCACTCTTAAGTGATAAACTGGAAACAAGGGGAATATTATGTGCTTATTTTATATGTATGACACATAACCTATATACTATTAGGTTTTGAGGAAAGGATGAAATGTCATATCTCTAAGAGAAAATGTAAAAAGCACAAATTCAAATGTGTCTGCTCCTGTTAAATCTTTCATTCTATTTTAGTATTATTCATCCAATTAGATCTGAATATGCTTTTGTTTCTTTGTAGTCGCTCTTTATGACTCAAATGCTCATTCTTGGTCCACTTACCGCCTTTCTCAGAGGGAGAAACCCTTTCTAGATAGGTGGTATCTGGTAAGGCTGACTTGCAAGGACTCGTAAGTGATTGTATAAAAGCAAAATCTGCTTACTTCTCAGGCTAACCTTTTCTACTCTGAGTTTAATAGAATTGACTTCATCCATCTGTATACCAAGACTAAGGCTATACCAGTGATTTTGTGGCTGTGTCAATTATTTTTCAGAAATTTTAACATATCAGAAAAACTCATGACAACAATCATTGTGTACCTCACAAGAACCTCCATAGTTCAATCATCTGCCAATGAATAGCTTTAAACACACTATGTTCCTTGCACATCTAAAATTTATGTTCTTTGCAATGAGTCACCTGTTGTCTGTCTTACAGGCACTTTGAGCACTCATCATGACTGTTCATTGACATTTCTGTGTTGGAATTAATTAAAGTATTGAGGCAAATTTAACTTTTCCACAGTATGGCAAATAGGGACTAAAAATTTGTGAGTAGTAAATGTGGACCATCGATCACAGGGCCACACAATATACATTTAACAGATGAACGGCGAACTGTCAAGGTTATAGTCTTACCTCGTTCTGGATAAGAGAAAAAGGAATGTTCCCATGACAGGAACTACTAATGAGTAGAGCAGACTGTGTCTCCATAACACAAGCTATTGTTGATTTATGTTCTTGATTTCACAGGGCATTCATTGACAACAAACATTTTTATCAAAATAACACTTGTATCCCATCCTCTATGAAAATGTGTCCAAAAGAGGCTAGCCTACTTTAATAATCAGTTTCTAAAAGAATGTGGAGGCAGGTTCAGGATATGATCTGAAGGATTTATCTCCAACAGAGCTATCTAGGGTACTGAGCCCTCCGTGTCTAAATCTGATTTACTGCTTGCTCCTACCTTGAGAGCATTGCCTTGTAATTTTCAGCTGCTCTCATTTTAGCTTTGGTTCCACTTTTCCATATGTCAGATAATTCATAAATCATCCTCCTATCTAAATCTCTATCCATCCTTTTGCTTTCTTAGCCCAATTACCAGCAATTGGTCCTAAGAGGTATAGTAACTGAGAATACCATCTCTTTGTCTGCCTTATATCAACAACCTATACCCAGGCCACTATCCTGGGAAGTATCTCTGACTCTCCTAGAACTTAAAGGAAGAAAGAATCGGAATATTTAAAACCTGGGAATTTGGTTCATTTGTCAGAAGTACATCCCTCAACAGTCTAAGAAGAATAAGCCACATAACCTATTCTATAAGATTTCCAGTTCAAGAAGGAAGTTCTCAGTCAGCCTAACTAGAAAATTAAGTGGGACTCAAGGATTTTACCTAGACTTTAGAGTGGGTTCATCTGATTACACGAAGAAGCCTAAGACAAGATCAAAAACATAAACTTCACAACAGGAGCTTTGTACTTTCTCACTTGAATGAAAGGATGTGAACAATAAATTTTGGCTCTGAGTATTTTTGAGGTACTTTGTCCTGTGGGACTCTCTGGAATCAGAGAAGAATCATAAGCTGATGTGGGGGCCTAGAAGCAATAAGAGAACCCTTCACATGCAGCCTAAAGGCAAATAAATGTTCAGCATATCTTGGAATACACAGACCAGACAGGATGAACTTTCACAAGCTGAAGAGAGAGGAGGACAGGAATCTCAGTATCTGTGTGAGCAACCTGATGACCCAAAGGGACCACACAGGTCATACCTTGGAATCTGAAACCAAGAACATTAACTGAATATCAGTTTTGGTAGAAAATGGCTTTGTATTTGTCACTAGTCAGTATTCAACTGCCTAACTACCTTTCAGTCTTTTTTGTTTTGTTTTTAGTTGTCCTTGTAATTATTTTTGCTTTTTAAGAAAAACATTCAATATCAAAATGAATGCCCTTTGGATTTAATATGTCAAAGACATTATAAATAAAATCATATTGATAAAGCAGGAATAAAGTAGGTCAGCACCAAGGTAGCTTTTAACAATAGTTTGAGAGGAGAGGATTCTAGGAAGATGGTGGAGTAGGAACCTCTAGGAATACATTGCCCCATTTAGACAACAATTGCACTGGCAGAATCTGTCTGATGTAAGTATTTGGGAACTCTAGAGTCTGCTGAAGGCTTGAAACTTCCAGGGGGAAGTCTTAGAAAGTAAATTGTAGTTAATATCTGTTCATTTTCAGCGTTTATCATGGTAACAGACACTCATTCCCGCATCTTAGCCACATGGCAAGCAGCTGTGCTCCTGTGTTCCTGGAACAGTTTGCAAACAGCTTGCTTGAGCGAAGGTGGGTAAAAAGGAACCTGTCTTTGAAATACCTACGCTCTGTGCTGTGGTTTCTGATTGCTGCTTCTGCTGACACAGGTGTAGACAGAGATGCTCCTGCATTGTTGTAAATTCCTATCCTAGCTGAAGTGACTTCTAGGAGAGTGAAACAGCTGACACCCTTTTCCACCTACCTTCATTTTTCTTTTTTCCTTTTGGGAGCCAGAAATTGAAGAGAAGGAAATTGAATACAACTGCATATGTGGGGAAAATTAAAAAGTAACCATGCATACCCACGGAAAGGCTCAAAAATAGCTTCCAGAAACAGTGTAAATGACAGCAAACCTAGGATGGGGCAGAATGTGATATCCAGAGATTTTTAGATTTAAATGTATAGTTTTCAACAAAAAATTCACAAAGCATATGATAGTTTCACTCTGTTTCCCCATGCAAATCTCATCTCTAAGCCTGGTGGAAGGTGACTGAACTGTGGGGGCAGACTTCCCCTTTGCTATTCTCATGATATCTGGCTGTTTGATAAGTGTAGCGCATCACCCCACTCCCAACTCCCTCTCCTCCTTGCTTCTCCTTCCACCATGATTGCAAGTTTCCTGAGGTCTCCCCAGCCATGCAGAACTGTAAGTCAATTAAACCTTCTTTTCTTTATTATTTACCCAGTCTCAGGTAGTTCTTTACAGCAGTGTGAAAATGAACTAATATACAAAATTGGTACCAGGAGAGTGGGACACTGCTATAAAGATAAAATGTGGAAGCAACTTTGGATCAGTTTGGAGGGCTCATAAGAAGACAGAAAGATGAGGGAAAGTTAGAAACTTCCTAGAGATTTGTTGAATGGTTTTGACTAACAGGCTGATAGTGATATGGAAAATGAAGTCCAGTCTGAGGAGGTCCCAAATGGAGATGAGCAACTTTGGGAACTGGAATAAAGGTCACCCTTGCTATACCTTAGCAGCATTTTGCCCCTGCCCTAGTATCTGTGGAACTTTGAACTTGATGATTTTGGGTATTTGACAGAAGAAATTTCCAAGCAGCAAAGCATTCAAGAGGTAACCTGGCTTTTTCTAAAAGTGTACGCTCATATGTGTTCACAAGAGAGGGTCTGACATTTGAACTTACATTTAAAAGGGGAGCAGAGCATAAGATTTGAAATTTTGCAGACCATGTAGTAGAAAGGGAAAAACCCATTTTCTAAGAAGAAATTCAAGCTGGCTGCAGAAATTTGCATATGTAATGAGCCAAATGTTAATAACCAAGACAATGGAAAAAATGTCTCCAGGGCATTTCAGAAAGTTTCTTGGCAGCCCCTCCCACACAGGCCTCAAGGTCTAGGAGGAAAAAATGGTTTTGTGGGCTTGGCCTAAGACCCTGCTGCTCCAGTTCCAGCCATGGCTAAAAGGGGCCAATGGACAGTGGACCAGGGCTTCAGAGGGTGTAAGCCCCAAGCCTTGGCAGGTTAGTTGTGCGGTGCATCCTACAGGTGCACAGAAGGCAAGAATTAAGGTTTGTGAACCTCTGCCTTGGTTTGAGAGGATGAATGAAAACATGTGAATGTCCAAGCAGAAGTCTGCTGTAGGGGCAGAGCCCTCATAGAGAACCTGTGGAAGAGAAATTGGGTGTCAGAGTTCTAAAAGAGTCTCCACTGGGACACTGCCTAGTGGAGCTGTGAGAAGAGGGTCACAGTCCTCCAAACCCCAGCATGGTAGATCAACAGCCTGTACTGTACACCTGAAAAAGCCACAGGCACTCAACACCAGCCTCCAGCCTGTGAAAGTACCCATGGGGGCTGTACCCTGCAGAGCCACAGCTGCCCAATGCCTTGGATGTGAGATATGGAGTCAAAGAAGATTATTTTGGAGCTTGAAGATATAATGCCTGCCCTGTGGGATTCTGGACTTGCATGGGGCCTGTAGCCCCTTTGTTTGGGCCAATTTCTCCCATTTGGAATGGGAACATTTACCCAATGCCTGTACCCCCATTGTATCTTGGAAGTAACTAGTTTTTGATTTTACAGGCTCACAGGTGGAAGGGACTTGCCTTGTCTCAGATGAGACTTTGGACTTAGGTAATGCTGGAATGAGGTAAGACTTTGGGGAACTCATGGGAAGGCATGATTGGTTTTGAAATGTGAAAGGAACATGAGATTTGGGAGGGCCAGGGTGGAGTGATATGGTTTGGCTGTGTTCCCAACCAAATCTCATCTCAAATTTATAATCACCACATGTTGGGGGAGTGGCCTGGTAGAAGGTGACTGGGAATGAACTTTCCCCTTGCTGTTCTTGTGCTAGAGTTCTCATGATATCTGGTTGTTTGTTAATTGTCTGGCACTATCCCTGTCTGCCCCCTCTCTCCTGCTGCCTTGTGAAGTAGGTCCTTGCTTCTCCTTCAACTTCTGCCATGACTGTATGTTTCCTGAGGCTTCCTGAGCCATGTGGAACTGTGAGTCAATCAGTTTTAGGTAGTTCTTTATAGCAGTGTGAAAACAGACTAATATAGCATAAATTCACAAAGCATACAAAGAAACAGGAAAGTATGGCCAGTTCAAAGCCAAATAAAAAGATTAAGAGAAACTGTCCCTGAAAGACTTGATGGCAAATATATTAGACAAAGACTATATATATATAAAATATATATACATATTATATATACACATATATAATACATATACATATATATTTGCCAAAAAATAAAATACACACTGATGTATCATAGATGTATACAGTGTAGAATTAGTGAATCAAGCTAATTAACATAACTACTACCTTAGATATTTGTCATCTATTTCTAACAAACTTTGTACCATGTGACCAACATTTCTGCAGTCCCTAAAGTGAGTCATTTGTAGACACAATATAGTTGAATCATGTGTTTTTATCCATTCTGCTAATCTCTGTTTTGATGGGAGTGTTTAATCCATTTACATTTAAAGTAATTACTGGTGAGGGACTAACTTGTATCATTTTGCTCTTTGTTTTCCACATGCTTTATAGTCTTTCCCTCTGATATCTTGCCTTTCTATATTCTATTCCATTTAGTTTGTTTTGTAGTAATATACTTAAATTCCTTACTCATTTTCTTTGGGGCATATTTTACATCTATTTTCTTTGTGGTTACCATGAAGATGGGTTTATACCAACCTAACTTTAAAACATACAAATCCTCTGCTCCTTTATAGCTGTGTCCCCATCCCTTTTAGTTGATGTCACAAAACTACATGTTTATACATTGGGTGCACAGAAACAGACTATTAAGTTTTAAGTTATATAAAACCAAATCTGGCATTGCAAACAAAAGTTACAGTAATACTAGATTTTAGACTAATAATCATTCTAAAAAATTTATTCATTTAAACAATCATCTAGAAAACAAAAGTGGAGTTATAAGCTCCTGGTACAATAATGCTACCCTCTATAATTATCCATATTTACCTTTATTGAGAATTTTATTTGTTCATATAGCCTTAAGTTACCATCTAGTGCCTTTTCATTTAACTCTAAGGACTCCTTAGAACATTCTTATTGCAGGGTAGGTCTAATGAAAACCAATTTCCTCAGATTTTGTTTATTTCTGAATGCGATCTCCCTCACTTTTAAAGGACAGTTTTGGCAGATGCAAAGTTTCTGATGAGAAACCTGCTGATAATCTTATTGAGAATATCTTGTATGTGATAAATTGCTTCCTTCTTGCTACTTTCAAGATTCTCTTTTTGTTTTGTCTTTCAAAAGTTGGATTATAATGTATCTTGGTGTGAGTCAACCTAGACAATGCCATTCGGAACATAGGCATGGGCAAGGACTTCATGTCTAAAACACCAAAAGCAATGGCAACAAAAGCCAAAATTGACAAATGGGATATAATTAAACTAAAGAGCTTCTGCATAGCAAAAGAAACTACCATCAGAGTGAACAGGCAACCTACAGAATGGGAAAAAATTTTTGCAATCTACCCATCTGACAAAGGGCTAATATCCAGAATCTACAAAGAACTTAAACAAATTTACAAGAAAAAAAATCAAACAACTCCATCAAAAAGGGGGCAAAGGATATGAACAGACATTTCTCAAAAGAAGGCACTTATGCAGCGAACAGACACATGAAAAAATGCAAAAATGCTCATCATCACTGGCCATCAGAGAAATGCAAATCAAAACCACAATGAGATACCATCTCACACCAGTTAGAATGGCAATCATTAAAAAGTCAGGAAACAACAGGTGCTGGAGAGGATGTGGAGAAATAGGAACACTTTTACACTGTTGGTGGGACTGTAAACTAGTGCAACCATTGTGGAAGACAGTGTGGCGATTCCTCAAGGATCTAGAACTAGAAATACCATTTAACCCAGCCATCTGCCATTACTGGGTATATGCCCAAAGGATTATAAATCATGCTGCTATAAAGACACATTCACATATATGTTTATTGGGGCAGTATGCACAATAGCAAAGACTTGGAACCAACGCAAATGTCCAGCAATGACAGACTGGATTAAGAAAATGTGGCACATATACACCATGGAATACTATGCCGCCATAAAAATGGATGAGTTAATGTCCTTTGTAGGGACATGGAGGAAACTGGAAACCATCATTCTGAGCAAACTATCGCAAGGACAGAAAACCAAACACCACATGTTCTCACTCATAGATGGGAAATGAACAATGAGAACACTTGGACACAGGGTGGGGAACATCACACACCGGGGCCTGTCATGGGGTAGGGGACTAGGGGAGGGATAGCATTCCACTGAGGAGTATATATCTTAAAGTCTCTGAGAGGTCCGCATGGGGATGAATACAAGAAGGTGCACTGCATTGTTGTTTGTGGTACCAGTGAGTCTGAGGCAAGTGAAATATGAATGCATACCATGGAGTACTGTGCAGTCATTAACAGCAACAGACTAAACACACACATAGTGATATGAATGGGCCCCAAAACCACATTATGCTGATTGTACAAGAAAACTAGAGAAACCTATAATATACTCTTTCTGTGAACTAAATACATGCATGCATGTCACAATATGTGAAGAATTTGTGCAAATACACATACACATTAAATATGTTAGAATATTTGTAGTAAGGAAGGAGGAGAAAGGAAGTGAGTCATGAGGATAAGAGGGAATAAACAAATAAAACAAGAGAGGGGTCTTGCACAGACCAATGATAATGACCCATTAATGAGCCTGTAAGAATGAATAGCTCAAACTTCTGTATCTGAGTTTACAAATAAATAAATAAATAAAATATATTTTTGTCCTATTTTAAAAAAAGAAAATAAAGCAGGCTTAGTTCTTTGACTAGATCAACAAAATTTGCAAATCTTTATCTAGATGTCTAAGAAAAAAGACTAAAATTACTAAAATTGAGAATTAAAGTGGAGCCATTTCTTCCAGTTCTACAGAAATGAAAAGGGCTATATCATAAAAATTTTATGTTTACAAATTGAATAACCTAGATGAAATGGGCAAATTTCTAGAAACACAAAACTTGCCAAGACTAGATGCTGACAGGGATGCAGTGAACAGGAAACTCTTCTACACTGCTGGTGGGAATGTAAACTAGTACAGCCACTATGGAAAACAGTGTGGAGATTCCTTAAACAACTAAAAATACAACTACCATTGGATCCAGCAATCCCACTACTGGGTATCTACCCAGAGGAAAAGAAGTCATTACTCGAAAAAGATACTTGCACACGCATGTTTACAGCAGCACAACTGCAAAATTGTGGAACCAATTCAAATGCCCTTCAATCAACGAGCGGTTAAACTGTGACATATATATATACACACACACACGTATGTGTATATATGTGTGTGTATATATATATATTATGTAATACTACACAGCCATAAAAAGAAATGAATTAACAGCATTCACCGTGACCTGGATGAGATTGGAGATGATTATTCTAAGTGAAGTAACTCAGGAATGGAAAACCAAACAGCATATGTTCTCACTGATGTGTGGGAGGTAAGCTATGAGGACGCCAAGGCAGAAACAATGATACAATGGATGTTGGGGAATTGGGAGGGAAAAGTGGGAGAGGGGCAAGGAATAAAAGACTACAAATATGGTGCAGACCAAAATCTTACAAATCATGTAACCAAATACCACCTGTACCCCAATAACGTATGAAAAAATAAAGTTTCAGTAGACCTATAATTGAAATCTCCTGACAGTAAAAAAAAAAAAAAAAAAACACAAACCTTAATATCAATCCTTTTAAACCAGGTCGGGTGTGGTGGCTCACACCTGAAATCCCTGCACTTTGAGAAGCTCAGGCAGGAGGATTGCTTGAGCCCAGGAGTTCAAGACCAGCCTGGGCAACATGGTAAGACCCTCTCTCTACAAAAAATACGAAAATAGCTGGGAGTGGTAGTTCATGCCAGTAGTCCCAGCCACTCCGGAGGCTGAGGTAAGAGGATCACTTGAGGCTGCAGTGAGCTGTGATCGTGCCATTGCACTCCAGCCTGGGTGACAGAGTGAGACCCTATTTCAAAAAGAAAAAAAAAAAACCTTGGGCCGGGCACAGTGACTCACGCCTGTAATCCCAGCACTTTGGGAGGCTGAGGCCAGTGGATCACGAGGTCAGGAGATTGAGACCATCCTGACGCACACGGTGAAACCCCGTCTCTACTAAAAATACCAAAAATTAGCCGAGCGTGGTCGCGGACGCCTGTACTCCCAGCTACTCGGGAGGCTGAGGCAGGAGAATGGCGTGAACCCGGGAGGCAGAGCTTGCAGTGAGCCGAGATCGCGCCATAGCACTCCAGCCTGGTGACAGAGCGAGACTCCATCTCGAAAAAAATATTTTCCAAAAAGTTAGAGGAGAAAACACTTCCTCGCTCATTCTATAAGGCCAGCATTACCAAAGCTGGACAGAAAGACACTACAAAAAAGTAAACTACAATATATTTGATGAAAAAAATCCTTAAAAATGGATTATACACCATGATCAATGAGATTTATTTCTTGAATACAAGACTGATTCAACTAAAAAATTCCATCACTGTAATACAACAGATTAAGAAATGAAAGAATAAAAACCACATGATTATCTCAATTGATACAGAAAAAGCATGTTACAAAATTCAACATCCTTTTATGATTAAAACACTCAACAAACTAGAACAAGAAGGAAACTGCCTCCACATAACAAATTATACATAAAAATCCACAGCAAACATCATACTGAATGGAGAAAGAATGAAAGTTTTCCTTCTAAGATCAGGACCAAGGCAAAGGTGATCACTAGCAACACTACTCTTTGACATAGTTCTGAAGTTGTAGCCAGAGCAATTAGTAATTAAAAATAAAAACCAAAGGCCTCCAAATTACAAAAGAGTAAGTAAAATTACCTCTGTTTGCAGATGAGATAATCTTACATATGGAAAATCCTAAAGATTCCACCAAAAACCTGTGAGAACAAATTCAGTGAAATAGCAGGCTGATACAAGCTAATATACAAAAATCATGCTAACAATGAACAATCTGAAAAGATAATTATAAAAATAATATTATTTACAATAGCATTAAAAGAATATAAATCTTAGGGATTCACTTAAGGATGTGAAATACTTGCCAAAATAAAACTGCAAAACATTACTGAAATAAAGAAGACTTAAATAGATAGAAACACACCCGGTGTTCATCAATAGAAAGACTTAATATTGTTAATAAGTCAGTATCACCCAAACCAATCTATAGATCCAGAGCAATCTCTATCAAAATCCAGTGTTTTCTTTTTGTAAAATAGATAAACCCAATCTAAAATTTATATGGAATTTTAAGGAAGTCCAAAGAGACAAAACAATGTTGGAAAAAAAAAAAGAAAGAAAAGAAAAGCTGGAGGACTCACACTTTGACTTCAGAACTTCATATAAAGCTACAATGTAGTACTGGCATAAAAACAGACATGTAGACCACTGGAATAGAATAGAGAGCCCAGAAATAAACCCTCACACATATGGTCAAATGATTTTTTGGCAAGGGTGTTAAGACCAAATGAGAAAAGAATAGTCTTTCAAGCAATAGTCTGGAAAAATTAGATATCCACATATAAAAAGAATAAAGTTGTACATGAACTTAATACTGTATATAGAAATTAAATCAAAATGGATCAAACACCTAAATCTGTAAAATTATTAGGAGAAAACATGAACACATTTGGCAATTATTTCTCAGGTATGACACCAAAGGCACAGTTGACAAAATAAAAAGATAAGTTGGATATCATGAAAAATTTTAAATGTGCTTTAAAACACAAAATCAATAGAGTAAAAAGTTACCTTTTTGCCACAGAATGAAAGAAAACATTTTGCAAATCATATCTAATAAGGGATTAACATTCAGAATATAGAGAAATCCCCAAAGTTAAGCAACAAAAGCAAAGGACTTGAATAGACATTGCTCCAAAGAAAATACAAAAAGCACATTTAAAGATGTTCAACATCATTAATCATTAGGGAAATGCAAATCAAAACTAAAACATACCACCTGACACTTATTAGAATGGCTACTACCAAAACCAAACAGAATAACAAATGTTTGTTAGGATGTGGAGAAACTGGAATACTTTTGCAAGAAATGTAAAATAGAATGTAAAACAGTATGGCAGTTTCACAAAAAAAAGTAAAAATAGGGTTACCATATGATCCAGCAATTCTACTTCAGTGAATTTACCCAAAAGACCTGAGAAAAGGATCCCAAAGAGATTTCTACACCCATGTTTATAACAGCATTATTCACAGTAACTACAACATGAAAGCATCTTAAGTGTCCATCAATAGATGAATGGATAAGCAAATTATTCAGCCTTAAAAAGGAATTTCTGACATATGCTATGATGTGAATAGACCTTGAAGTCTTGATGCTAAGTAAGCAAGCCAGTCACAAAAAGACAAATGCTGTATCATTCCACCTGTATGATATATTTAGAGTAGTCAAAATCATAGAGACAAAGTAGAATGGTGGTTTCCAGGGGATTGGGGGAGGGAGGAGGTATTGTTTAATACGTATAGAGTTGTAGTTTTATAAGATAAAAATAATTATGGAGATGAATGCTGATGATAGTTTCAAAGTTATGAGTGTATATAGTAACTCTGAACTATACAATTAAAATTGGTTACCATGGTAAATTTTATGTTATGTGAATCTTGCCATAATTAAAAAATATTTGGGACTGGGCACAGTGGTTCAGGCCTGTAATCCCAGCACTTTAGGAGGCCAAGGCAGGTTGAGCACCTGAGGTCGGCAGTTCGAGACCAGCCTGGCCAATACGACAAAACCCCATCTCTACTAAAAACACAAAAATTAATCAGGCGTGGTGGCAGATGCCTGTAATCCCAGCCACTCAGGAGGCCAAGGCAGGAGAATCACTTGAAGCCAGGAGGTGGAGGTTACAGTGAGCTGAGATCCCGCCACTTCACTCCAACCTGGACGACAAGAGTGAGGCTCTGTCTCAAATCAATCTATCTATCTATCTATCTATCTATCTATCTATCTATCTATCTATTTATCTATCTATCTATCTATCTACCTACATTTGTCTCAAATATATCTGTATGAAAAATGCTATGAAAACATAACAGCTGAACACAGTGTAAGGGCTAATATAGAATTAATGTTATAATGATTTGAAAATCAAATGTTTTGAAAAGTGTAGTTGATTGATTGCTCTTTCTTAAAAGTTGTTTATACAAGTCAACTCAATAGGGCACTAGAAATGTTTCAACTTCAATTAGTCAAGAAGAATTTTGACTTATAGTAACTCTAAACATATTTAGTTGATACTGTAAATGACTTTCTTAAGTGCTTAGGTCCTCGTGCATTGCAAAGAACTTCTTATATAGGTTTATCTCAACTTTTAAAAATAATGGTGGCACATGACTTTCTCCACACACTTATATCGTTTCAACATCATCATTTTTTTCTCCTATGGAGAAAAGCCCTAGAAGTGATACAAGTGGTTTTTGTTGAGATGGAGTCTTGCTCTGTTGCCCAGGCTGGAGTGCAGTGGTGCGATCTCAGCTCACTGCAACATCTGGCTCCCAGGTTCAAGCAATTCTCCTGCCTCAGCCTCCTGAGTAGCTGGGATTACACATGCTGATTACATGGCTAATTTTGGTATTTTTAGTAGAGATGGGGTTTTACCATGTTGGCCAGACGGTCTCCAACTCCTGACCTCGTGATCTGCCCACCTCAGCTTCCGAAAGTGCTGAAATTACAGGCATGAGCCACCACACCTGGCCGTCAAGTGATTGTTTTGAATGAGCTTTTCACTTTAGCCAGATACCTTAATGTAAAACAGGCATTAGAGTCACATAACACATTTCTTACGCTTTCCAGAAGATCTGATCCCTTGCAAAATGGTGTGTTTGGTACACTATTGGTTTCTCTTTTTACAGTATATGTCATCTAAGGGAGGAGAGACATGGTTCTGCTCGTACAGAAATCGTGCTGATAGGGAGCTCCTGTTCGATTTATCTACCTTTACAAATTAAGTGTAGTAATGTTTAGTACAGTGGAGTATAATATGTAGTTCTTAAATACTAAGGGAACTCAGAAGTTTGTTCAAATGATTAACTATAACAATAATGTTCACTTATCTAATCCTCTGCAGACTATAATATGGAGGGTATTACATTTAACAACCCTCCTTATGATCTTAAAGAGAAAGTTGTCTAACTTAAGTACTTCAAATTATTGTATTACATTTCTGTGTTGCTCTTCAGCTATAGTAGATTCGTTTTTAGCTTTAGTAGTCTCATTTTCAGTTTTCCCATGACACTGGAAACTACATTGCACAGATGTTTTCTCTCCCAAGTACTCAACAAGTAAATGTATATTTGGCATCTGCGCCATTCTCTTTAGCATTTCACTTCACCAGTTGAAGGCCACCTTATCTGAATTGTGAAATGGAGAGGAAGTGACTGAAAAATCGTGTGGGACAAATCACAAAGAAAAACAACGGGCAATTACAAAAGACATCTAGGAACAGGTAGTCAAATGCTTCATTTCATCCTAGGAACCTTTTGGTGTGCTAAGAGCAAGTGGCTAACTTGAAGAATAGATAACCTCGTCTTAGCTTACTGTATTCAGGCACTCATGGGTGGTGGTGGGGGATATACTTACTATCCAGAATGGGGCAAATTGCAATCACAAGCATTATTACAATTGAAAAGTTTGCATTTCTAACATTTCCACTATCTTTAATTTTTTCTTTTGTTTTGACAATCCCTGTTAAATAATAGAATACTTACACCAATTTAAATAAATATTTTATAGTAATAAATGTTTTTAAATATTAATACATATATTTAAGAGAGGTTGTCAAAGCAAGAAATTGTAAAGCCTGGTATTACTAGGTAATCTCTCATGAAACTTGGGCTGGTTGATCTAATTTACTCCTTGAATTTCAAATTACTGAATATCTCAAATCTTTTACTTTAAAATACAGCTATGTCCTTAACTTCAGACCATCTGCTGAACATGTAGATACCCTTGGAAATTGGAAGTGTAAGAATGAAGTGTTCTAGACCTTGGAGTGGAATGCTTCAGCTGAGAGTCATTTCAATGGTCTACAGAGAGGTGGTCAACATCAGAACAAGAGTAATGGCAGTGAGGATGTAAAGGAGAATATGAGTGAAAAAATGTGCACCAGATTGAAATCTTTTGACTTCAAAAATTCTCTTCTATTGGAAAAATGGAGAGGAAGAGTAAAGGGTCTATGATGACACACAAGTTTCTGACTTGGCAACCTGAATAGGTATAGGAATTATCCTTTCTATAAGATTACAGAATAACTAATGAGAATAATTTCAGAGTTTGGGACGGAAAAGTGTTGAGAACCTCCAGGTAAATATATCTATTAAGGACTAGCATATGGGGCTGGAAGTCTAGGAGTGAATTCCAGGCATGAATTGAAACCATGATCTTGGGAGATATAACCCTGTGAGAACATGTGGAAACATAATGAATAGAAAATGCAACACAGAATCCCTTGTTGTTTATTTCTTTGTAGTCATCTAGTTTGTTTTCAATTTGTTGCAACTGCCTATATATTTCAAAATATATAGTCAGCTTTTATATATGATTAGTAAAATGAATTAAAAATGATTTACATCAGACTTAGATGAGGTACCTCTACTACTAATCTTTTATAGTCATGCAATATGGCCTTGTAAGAAAAATGAGGTCATGTATATATGTACATACAGTTTAAATTGCTAGGTGGGGTTTGTGATCTAATTTCTGCCTATCAATTGCCTGGTCCAAATTTTACCAGGCCACTAGAATTAACATTCCCTTTATATCCAGGGATTCAAATAAATCATTAATATCATCAGCAAACTTACTCAGGCATCTTCAGTATTACTGCCAAGGCACTTAGCCATGCTAAGTAAGTCCCTTAGCGTCCCTTACCTGCAGAGAGGCAATGGCATGAGTTAAGTTAAATGCAAAGGAGACTGCCTAAAAGATCTGAATGCATTCTTGTTCAGGCATATAATCAATGTTTGTTTCCAAAATGGATAAACAGATGTGGGTATCCCAGTAGCATTGGCTTTGTTTCTTCTATAAAATCATTAAGAGCACTATCATCTATGATAGCGTATCACTGCTCTTGAATAAATAGGCCCATTCAGGGCAATAAAAACAATCAGCATTTCCTCATAACCATGCATGCACATGTTGCCCACCTTGCATTGAGCATTAGCTTCTATGGTGAGAAAAATGAGATTGATGGGCCATGACAGTTTCCTCTAAAGTTTATGAATACACCAGGGATAATTAATATCCAATTTGATGAACTATGGACAATAAGGATTTGACACTTTCCAAAGAGAACTTGCAAATATTCTAGGTAATTTACTTTAATGTGTTGCCTCTTCCAGATCTGTGGATATAGTATCTTACTTGCCTTATCTTCTAACATTTGGATAAAGCTGACCACTTCTTCCTATTGACTACTCTGATTCCTTATATCCAATTCTGATATTGTAAGTAGCATATACATATTATCACTGTTTTCCATTCACTTTCCTCTAGATTATGGATAGCTTAAAGAAGGGACTATGTCTTTCTTTTTAGTTCCCAGCATAGAGAACGCAGCATAGAATAGGTGATAAATAGCTGTTTGTTAAAATAAAAATGAAATACATGTTTCATGAAAAACTGAAAATAAAATTTATATTAAAAGCTTATGGTTAGATATTATCTCAAAAAAATAGAACAGATAGAAAAGTAAAACATGTTCAAACCTCAGAAATAGGAGCCAGTTCTAAAATATTTTATTGTTCATATTAATGTCATTTGAGGAAATCAGTTTGTTGCAAAGTGGTAAAAAGGAGTTTTTAAACATATTAATGCGACTATATTTTCTTCTTTTTTTGGTCTTTAGCGTTCAGAACTGTAAGTAAAGGGGAGCTGGAAGAGTATCTTTTTTATTATGATATATGTAAAATTACTTTTAATCAACTGATTTTTAGACATAACTGAGCTAATTTTTCTGACAAAAACTGCTTATGCAAAAGAACCCCAAATTGCGGTGTTTTGGATGGCTAAAGAATGTGCTGATATGTTGATTCCCTGGGCCATCAAGCTGGTGCATCCTCAGTGTGATTGATAAATATTTATTTCTACAGAGTCCAAGACATGAGAATGGTCTTGTGGCATAAGAGTAAGTCATGACGTCGACGTAAAACATTTTCTTGTGAATAGCAAAACCTGTTATAAAAACTAAATTATATTGTCCATTTGTGTATGAAAAGAGAAAAACTTCAAAAATCTTTTTTGGGCACCATGTTTAGGCACAAAATTGAGAGTATATGTTTTGCATGCATTTTATCTTCTTAATTATCTACTTACACGAAGTCATTTATACAATAGGTATTAATGGAACTGGAGATTGATATCAGTATAATGGTCAAATAGCAGGTGTAAATTGTTATTTCAAGCCACACCTCAAGAAAGGCAGGTATGTATGCAGGACAGAGCTCTGGGTGACCTTGGACTGACCCAGTTCTCTCCCCCTTTCTCATGTGAAGTTCTCAAACATAAACAGAATGTGCTGGCAGTGCAGCTTGCCGAGAAAAGAAGGAACAGGCTCGACCAGCCTAGGCGCTATTCCTGCCCCTCCTGGGACAAGATGTCCTTCAACATTTTAGCTTAGCAAATTATGTTATCCCTGGGATATAAAACCCAAGGTACACTGCTTTCCAGGATCCTTCAGCTGCAGTGCAGGTGGGGCACACATGAGATGTCAGACACCCTGGGCAGCTTTTCTGAGCCTCAGAAAAGCTCCTCATGAATTCTAGGTCTCTGCTTCCCCTTACTCCCTATCTGTGAATAATAAAACTGCTTCACATAACTTGTATGAGTATTATGTCTCCCCTGACTCATACAAGTGGTAAAAATTGCAGACCCAAATGCAGTGAACTGCAGTGTTAAGACTTCTCTTTCTGGTGATGGGCATAGTGATGATCTTTGCTATTCTCCATGCAGTGGGAGTTTTTCCCAGCGGATGGTAACCAGTGCACAGTTCACACGCTTCACAATGCAGAGGAGGGGAAGCTGAAGGTTGAAGAACCAGAGGAGGTCATATTCAAGCAGAGGTCAAGCACTGGGAAACTAGGACACCTTGCAATAGTATATAAATTCGAGGTTAGGACCCAATTATAGATTGGAAAATCAAAGATTTAATTCAGAGATCAGGGAGCTTGTTTTTAGTAACCAGTTATCAGGAAGGAGTCAGAAGTCTAGAAGAAAATTAATTGCGCCTGAAACAAGGAAGAGGCATGAGGTCCAGAATTCAGACCCAGAGAACATGTCATAAGGACACCAGTGCTCAAAGTGCTAGCATAATCCAAAGGCAATGATGTTTTCTTGACACTTTCTGCCACGACAGGGATCAAGGTTCATTCTTATATCCTACTATTTATTTAATTTGGTTCATCTTTAACCTCATTCTCTAATACTCACTTTCCTTATCTCTCTGGGGTAGCCTCTTTGGACCACGAGACTTTGAAGATGTCAAGCATTCACATTTGCTGCTGCCTCCAAAACCTCGCCCCTAGACAGTTGCACTGTTCATTTTCACATGGTCTCTGTTCCAACATCACCTCCTCAATGATGTCTTTGCTAACAACCCTAGAACTAGAATATAAATAGAACTAAAATAGAACTAACACAGTGGTCTTCAGCCCTTACTTGTTTCATTTCCATTCATAGACCTTATCCCTATGATACTGCATTGAATCTTTATTTGTAAACAGAAGCTCTATATAATGGATAATTTCTCTACTTCCCACCTATTCCCAGAACCTGGAAAGAAGCCTAACACATTTATGTTTTTAAATGAATACATTAATAAACATTTTAAGTAGAAGCTACAGCTAGCTGGAAATTTACATGAAAAAGAATTACAGATAATTGTGTGAGTTCATCAAGAGTCTGTTCATAAGTAGGACAGCCATTTGCCAGAGTTGAGAGAAGTAGTCTCATTATACAATTATAGGTCTAACAAGGTCTTGATAGTGCCGCTGTTTACACTCAAACTGTCATCGAAACTAGAATACTCTAAGTAAAATATTTGGGAAAGCTTGCATGAGACAGGAGCAAGTAATAGGTGAGTTTTGACAATGTTACCACCTGAACACTTGTTTTGACTGGTGCTCTATCCATTGAAACTGTCCAATCTCTAAAGCAATGGTTACGAACTCAAATGCTTCAGGAACCAGCCAGATGATTAAAATGTGTGGCATGGGCATCTGTGAAGACTATATATAAAAAGCTAGATTTCTATGTCCTATGTTCTATGCTATGCCATTTGGGGCTGTGCGGTGGCTCATGCCTGTGATCTCAGCACTTTGGGAGGCTGAGGCGAGTGGCTCATGAAGACCATCCTGGCTAACACAGTGAAACCCCATCTCTACTAAAAATACAAAAAATTACCCGGGTGTGATGGCGGGCACCTGTAGTCCCAGCTACTGAAGAGTCTGAGGCAGGAGAATGGCGTGAACCCGGAAGGCGGAGCTTGCAGTGAGCCGAGATTGCTGCCACTGCACTCCAGCCTGGGCGACAGAGCAAGACTCCGTCCAAAAACAACAACAACAACGCTGGCCTGGCCAGGCATGTGCCTGTAATCCCAGCTACTTGGGAGGTTGAGGCAGGAGGTGGGAGAATCCGCTTGAACCCCAAGAGATGGAGGTTGCAGTGAGCTGAGATTGGGCCATTGCACTCCAGCCTGGGCAACAGAGTGAGACTTGGTCTCTAAAAACAAAAACAAAATGCAAGCCCAATAGTGTCATTCTGCTACATTTTAAAGAAAAACCATGACTCTAGATTTTTATGTAAATTTTTTAAATGTTGACAACTAATCCAAACATTGTCAAATATCATGTCAGCAAAACAAATAACATCTTCTGCCAAGACACTGTCTTTGAGCTTCTCTTAAGCCCAAAATATGATCCATCAAAATATTGTAAAATGTATTGGAGGTTCACTTCTCATGTCTATGCATGAGGAACTAGCCTAAAAAGAATTTAAATTTCTTTAGGATTTTCTGACAGGGTACGGTGCCTCATGCGTGTAGTCCCAGCTACTCAGGAGGTTGAGGCAGGAGAATCACTTGAACCTGGGAGGTGGAAATTTCAGTGAGCCAATATTGCACCACTGCACTCTAGCCTGGGCAATCGAGCAAGACTCTTGTCTCCAAAAAATATATAAAATAAAAATGATTTTCTCATACTTATGGGCAATGCAGAAATTTTTACCATTTCCTTATTTTGTTTTGTTTCAATAAACTGTGAGAGAATTTGGCCAGAAACTTCTCTGCACCTTCATGGAATATTGAACAGAAGAAAAAAAATTAAAAAGCAGTCTCAAGAGAGAAAACATAATGGATTTGGGATGTAGATGAAATATTGAAGAAAAGAGAAAGAGGAGCTAGAAAAGAAGAAAATAGATCAAGGTGAAGCAACTGTATAGGAAAAACAAATAAATTATTCAAGTGTTAAGACTTTAAAAAGTTGCAATTTAAAATAATAATATGGTTTCCTAGTGGAAAGAGAAGACTAAGTTATGGGAAACCAATTTGCTAAATTATAAGACCCCATGATGAGACCATTATCACTCTTATAAAATACACATTATATTGAACCTGGTAGTTGCTCTAAAAGATGAACAGTACAAGAACTGTCTTCTTTAAAAATTAAGAGTCAGATTCAAACTCTACCAATTTTCTTATCTGCTAGCTTAACAGAAGTCAGGTTGATATCTAAACATATATCAATATAACATATAATAGAATCTTTAGACACTAAAATTATGACAAATTTGGATATTATCAACCAATATGGAAAAATGAGATAAATTACAATAAAATATCATTATACTAAATAGCATTTATGTAAATGTTAATTGCCTTATAATCTGAATTACCTGATGTCAAAGAGATTCACACTGTCTGCTTTAAGGTGAGAATTTGTAAAATGGAGCTTCTGCCTTGGCTAATTAGGATGGTGATCTCAGAGGATAGAGTTGTGATGAGTGAGAAACTTGGGGTTAGAGAGAATCCTAGGGGGATGAGGTATTCAAATTGTTAGAAGAACATTAAGATATAAGGAGAGGAGGGAAAAAAAAAGAATAGTGGTCAGGGATGCTAAAGAAGAAAACATATAATGGAAAATTAGCCAGAATATAAGACAAGAATAACTAGAGTCATGGGGGAATATAGAACATTTCATTCCTGCATTTTAGAAACACCAGTGTGCTTTTGTTTATCTTATGACTGGAGAACAGTTTTGAACAGAGGTCAAAATCAGTGAACCAAACTCTGTACAAAGCTGCAGAGAATGTTCTCCCAACCTAAACAGAGAAATCTGGAGAAACAACAAAATTATAGAGAGATTATCACAAGGTAACCAACTATTCTGAAATTTGAAAAGGGACAAACTCTTCCAAGAATAAAATGGGACCCAAAAACTGTTTCACCTGTTACTAAATACAAGAGGAAGAGACATTTAAGTCTGCTGTCACTTGTAAGCTTCTGCCCAGAAGGGTAATCTGGGTGCTTAGAATAATCATTGCTGTCAAGTCAGGAAGCTGTACAGAATATCCTTGGTGGAGCAAGCCTATAGGGATGAAGGTAGCTGCAAGGAGGGGTTGTCAGACATGAAGTCCTGCTTGCATCTTTTAAGGAAAATGCCTTAAGCAACTGGAAGAGTGACAACATGGCCACTTGGATACACAGGCAAAGCCACTGGGTGAGGAGTAAAAAATTAAGAAATCATTCTGAATATAAAATCCTAGAATACTATGTGGAGATCTCCTAGTGAAATGAAAGAGTTGGCTAACTCCCAAGAAAGACCAGTGGCAAATTGTTGCAGACAAGGAATTTGGAAAGAAATACTGAGAAAACTCTATTACCAAGGTTCAGGCATGTTGAGATTTTCTATGACACAGGCTGGACTAGAATAGTAATGAAACATCCTTATCCCTAAAGGGGACAAGCATAGCACAGAGCACCAACTAATAGCTGCTTATCATTAAGAGGGAAACAAGAACACACAGAAGCCTGCTTGCAGTGGCATTCAATGATGGCTAAAAGCTAGGGGTAGATAACTGAGAAGTGCTAGCCCACTACTAGAAGAATTTGAAGCCTATGCTCTATCTAAGTAATCACAACAAAAACAAAATTCAAAAGCAGCTCAAAAATCAATATTAACCATCTGATAGAAGAAAAGATGCTCAGATCTTCAAGTGTAAATTATGCTTGCCTTAATCTTAAATGCCGTACTCTCTACCCAGCATTCAGTAATTATCCAGCATTATAAGACACACCAAAAGCAAGAGATAAAATTTATCATCAAGAGTCAAAACAATCAAAAGATCCAGAGGCAGAGATGACCCAGGTATTGAAACTATTGGGTAGGGTCTTTAATTATAAAATAATTATGATGAACATGTAATAGATACAGTAAAAAAAAAAAAAAAAAAAAAAAAAAAGGTAAAATACACAAACTGGTAGCAGATAACGGAGAGAAAAACTTTAAATATTATTGGTGGGTTCCCCCCCCAATGTTTCAATGTAGTTTCTTTCTATTAAGTGTCATCCAGCTGAGAAAGAGTACAGTGAGGAATTTTACAGCTGGGCCTCTGGGGGTGACATCACATATCAGTAGGACCATGTTGCCCACCTGAGCCACAAAACCAGCAAGTTTTTATTAAGGATTTCAAAAGGGGGGGGTGTATCAACAGGGAGTAGGTCACAAAGATCACATGCTTCAAAGGGCAAAAAAGGAGAATAAGATCACATGCTTCTGAGGCCAATAAAGATCACAAGGCAAAGGGCAAAATTAGAATTACTGATGAGGGTCTATGTTCAGCTGTGCACATATTGTCTTGATAAACATCTTAAACAACAGAAAACAGGGTTTTAGAGCAGAGAACCAGTCTGACCTCAAATTACCAGGGTGGGGTTTTTTCCCCACCCTAATAAGGCTGAGGGTACTGCAGGAGACCAGGGTGTATTTCAGTCCTTATCTCAACTGCATAGGACAGACACTCCCAGAACGGCCATTTATAGACCTCCCCCAAGGAATGCAATTCTGTTCCTAGGGTCTTAATATTATATTCCTTGCTAGGAAAAGAATTTAGCGATATCTCTCCTACTTGCACGTCCATTTATAGGCTCTCTGCAAGAAGAAAATAGGGCTATATTTTGCCCGACCCCACAGGCAGTCAGACTTTATGGTTGTCTTCCCTTGTTCCCTGAAAATCACTGTTATTCTGTTCTTTTTCAAGGTGCACTGATTTCATATTGTTCAAACACACATGCTCCACAATCAATTTGTACAGTTAACGCAATCATCACAGTGGACCTGAGGGGATGTACATCCTCAGCTTACGAAGCCAACAGGATTAAGAGATTAAAGTAAGACAGGTGTAAGAAATTATAAGAGTATTATTAGAGAATTGATAAATGTCAATGAAATCTTCATAATTTATGTTTCCTCTGCCGCAGCTCCAGCCGGTCCCTCCATTCAGGGTCCCCGACTTCCCGCAACAAAAATCAAATGAAAATGGTAAAAATAAAAAATGATACAAGAGATGAAGAAATCCTTTGGTGGCCTCATCAGTTAACTTTAGATGGTTAAGAATACAGTAAACATGAAAATAGGTAAATAGATGTTACCCAAACTGAAAAAGAGGTAAAAGAGTGAAAATAATGGTTTGAACGGTCTCAAAGGAACTAACCTAGGTATATTTGAATTCCTAGAATAAAAAGTTATAAGAACCTGGCAGAAGAAATCTCTGAATATTCAAAAACCAAAAATAATGAAATATATCAAAACACATATCCAACAACCTCACCTCAAAATTATTCAGGCTAGAGGATGAAATCTCTATTCAGTCAGAATTTCCTCCAAGTTGAAGATAAAATAAAAGTATTTTTCAGATAAACAAAACTAACAGAATTCATTGCCAGCAGATTTGTACTATAAACAGTCTTCAGGCAGAAAGAATATAACAGTCACAAATTTCAATCAATACAATGAGAGCTTCCAGAAATGCTAAGAATGAGGACTATTGTAAGAGATAATTATTTCTTATTTTTAATCACTCAAAAAGATAAGTTACTAGATAAAAGCAGTAATAGTAACAATATATTATAAGTTTCAAAACATATAAAGATAAAATTCATTTAAAAATAGCTAAAAGGTAGACAGGGAGGTACTGGAAATATTATGAAAGCTTATGGTATTCATGAAGTAGTATAATATCTTTAATGTAGACCGTAATAAAGTATAACACTAGGAAAAACACTAAACATTTCAAAATGGATAAATTGATGAAAATAAAGTACAATAAAAATATAAGTGAATCCAAAAGTGGGAAGACAATTTAACAAAGCAATAATTACTAAATGGGACAAATAGGGCACAAATAGAAAACTTAAAAATTAAATGCAAATACTTCAATAATTTTAATGTGTCAAAACATATGAAAGGGCAGAGACTGTTAAATTGAATTAAGCAAGACTCTTACAATGTGCTGTTTACAAGAAACACTTTGGTTTAAAAAGAAACCATAAATATATATTTTAAACCATACAGATGGTTTTAAAACTGATAGAAAACATATGCCAAAAATCCCACTAATACAAAATAATTTTACAACGTATATTAATAGCAAGTGATGTAGACTTCTGAGCAAAGAAGAGTGCCAAGGATAAATAGGGACATTACATAATAATGAAGGGACCAAACGATCAAGATATAAGGTAAATATGGATCAAACAACAAACTGTCAAAATACTGTTAAAACTGATGGAACTGAAAGAGAAAGAGACAATTTCGCAATTGGAGTTGGAAATCTTAATACTTCTCTCTTAGTATTTGACAAAACTAGTAGATGTAACATCATCTTATAAAAAGAAAGAATACTCATCTTCCACAAACTCTTTTAGAAAATAGAGGACAACAGAACACTTCCAAACTCATCAGAAGTCACTATTTACCCTGATGTCAAAGACAGACAAATGCATCACACACAAAAAAACTTGATATCCCTCATGAATATAGATACCAAAATTCTAAAGACTATATTAGCAAACTAAATCTAGCAACATCAAAACTATTACACACCATGATCACATAGAATTAATCCCAAGAAAGCAAGACTGGTTTCACATCCAAAAATAATACCTTATCTTAATATAAACTCAAATGATCACTTCAACGGACATAAAGCATTAGACAAAATCCATCAATCATTAATGATTAAAAACTTTTAACATAGTAGAAACTTTCAAAAATATCCTCATCTTGATAAAAAGAATGTACAGAAAAATCCTCAGATATCATACTTAATGGTGAAATGCTGAATGGTTTCCCATTCACATTGGGTGAAATAAAATGAAGATGCCTGCTCTCATTTCTTTTCAACCTCATGCTGGCATCCTAGCCAGTGCAATAATGCAAGCAAAGGATTGGGAAGGAGGAAACAAAACTGTTTTAATTCACAAGTGATAATATTGTCTAAAAACTAAAACAGAATTTATGAAAAGATATTTAACAAATTTTTCACTGGATTTGAGGACACAGTTCACGCACAAAAAATCAATCATATTTCTATATACTAGCAATGAATTGGAAACTGAATTTAACAACAGTACCTTTTACAGTAGCATCATAAAATGAATTAGGAAAAACATCTTGAAAGACTACGGACTGGATGATTAAGTTTATATGACATTCTAGAGAAGGCAAAATAGAGAAATCAGTGGTATAAAAGGGCTTGCTGGAGGTTGTAGAAGAGGGGCAAGGGAACTTTTGGGGATGGTGTAAATATTTACCTTGATTGTGATGATACATGACTATAAAAGTTTATCAATGATTTGCATGCTACGTACTACAAAACATTAGTGAGCAAAATGAAGAAGACACATCAATGGAGATATACGACCTATACATTGACGAGAAGACAGAATATGGCCACAATGTCAATCTATAAATAATTGTACACAGTCCTAGTCCCAATCCAAATTATATTATTTTTGTAGACAGTGGTGACAGAAAAAAAAGACTGGGAATAACCAAAACAAATAAGTTGAAGATTTTGTACTACTTGATTTCAACTGACCATAAAGCTAAAGTAATTAAGCATGGCATTTGCAAAAGAATACATATATAAATTAATTGGATGGACTGGAGAGTCCAGAATTAATCCCACCCATACATATCACTTAGGCAGTTTAATATAGAAGTGATAGGCTTTTCAATAAATGGTGCTATGTTATTTGGACACTCACATGCAGGAACACTGACCTCAACACATAACTCACATCATGTGCCAAAAAATAACCCCAAATAAATACAAATCTAAATATAAAACCTAATGGTATAATACTTTCATAATCAAAGTGAGAAAACCTTTGTTATATAGAGTTGGGGAAAGATTAAGACCCTAAGAGGATAAATCACAAAAATATGACAAATTGGACTTTATCATAATCTAAAACATCCATTCTTTGAATTAATATGCCACAGATATGGAGAAAACAAAATACATATCTGTTAAAGGATTTGTCTCAAGAATATATAGAGGACTCTGGAAACTCAATAATGAGTACACAACACAATAAAAAATGTGCATACTATTTGAATATAGCCAAGTAGTCTACCAAAGAAGAAACAGAGATGGTAAATATGCACATGAGCTCAACACCAGTAGACATTAATAAAATGCATATTAAAGTCACAAAGAGCTCCTTACTAATCTAATAGCATAGCTAGAAAAATACAAAACAAACCTGACATACAAAATGCTGGTGAAGATGTGAAGCAACTACAACTCTCATGCATGACTGAAAAAATTCAATATGGTACTGTCACCTTGGGAAACAGTTTGGGAGTTTCTTATATTTAAACATATACTTGAGATACAGCAACCCTACTCCTAGTATTTATCTAGAGAAGGGAAGATGTATGTCCACCAAAAATCCTACCTATGAATTATATAGAAGCTTTATTCATAATCACAATCTAAAATCTATCCACTGGTGAAGTGATAATTTATGATGTATCCATACAATGGAATACTACTCAGTAATAAAAATGAATCAGCTGTTGATACATGCAATATTATCCATGAATTTTAAAACCATGCTGAGTGAAACAAGTCAAATTCTATCTACTGTATGATTCAGTTTATATGACATTCTAGGGAAAGCAAAACAATAGAGGAGGAAATCAGTCATATTCGAGGGCTTGTTGGAGGTGATAGGAGGGAGACAAGGGAAATGTAGGGATGATAGAAATATTATTCTATCTTGATTGTGGTAATACATGACTATAAAAGTTTATCAATTTTATAAAACTGTACTCAAAGTGGGTGAATTTTATTATATGTAAACTACACAGCAATAAACAGAAGTGAGTCTATGGATGAGCCCGTTTTTTCAAGCACAAAGCAAGATTATATTAAAGAAATAAAAGCTTGGCCTTGGCTTTTGGGAAAAGTAAGAGAGACTCACAAGAGAAAGGTTATGGCCGGAGATGGATCTAAACTAGGAAGAAGTATTTGGCTCTTTGTCTCAGCAAAGCTAGTGGACATAATGCAGATTTGAGCTGTAACTTACTTCAAGGGCTTCTCATTGTGGAAAGCATTCAGAGAACAATTCAATATTTGACAGATCTTCAGTGAAGGGAAGGAGTAAGAGGTTGCAGGCACAGACCTTTATTTGTATCTTTGGAAGAAAAGTCTCCCTCATTTGTCCTCCAGCCTATCTAAGGCCATTTAACAGAAAGGGTCTTCCGTTCATTCACTTCCAGGACATAGGGAATGCTAGTTTCCTAGGGCTGCTATAACAAAGTGCCACAAGTGGATGGTTTAAACAACAAAGTTATTGTCTCACCGTTCTGAAGGCTAAAAATCGAAAATCAAGGTGTTGGCAGGCCATATTCCCTGTAAAAACCTCTTCTCAGCTTCTGCTGTTTTGCTGGAAATCTTTGGTGTTCCTGGCTTGCAGCTGCATAACTGCAAAGCAATTTGCCTTTGTCATTTCATGGTTCTCCCTGTCTGCCTGTGTTTTCATGTGGCTTCTTTATAAAGATACCAGTCATATTGGCTTAGGGGCCCACTCTACTTCCAGTGTAACCTCAACTTAATTAATTATATTTGTAGCAAGCCTTTTTCCAAATGTCATTCTGAGGTACTGGGTGAGGGGGTGGTTAGGACCTCCCTCTCTCCGTCTAAATCCATATATATATGATATAAATATATCTATTTGATGTATTTAATAGCTGTGGGTAGACTAAGCACTGAGATCTTCTATTCTGCTATCTTGCTGACATTCCTCCTTAAAATTAATAAATTCTAAGGATAAATTGAAAACAATGACAAACTTCCAGGCAAAAAATGTTATTTACAAACAAAAACCACAAGGCATCAGGTTTCTTGTTAGTCCTTGATGGTTTGCCACTTTGTATTTCTTGAGTGCTGTATGACTATGCCTACCTCCCACTACAACATACTTAAATCGATAAAATTAATTTTCTAGAAATGAGATTGTGTCACTTTTTACTCTGGTACCTATAACTTTACTAGATTTATTATAGGTTTTTAATAATTAGGATTTAAGCAAATATTTATTCCTAACTCCAAACAGAATATGTTAGCGTGAAATCAAGCATTGAAGGAATGTATCAGCACATACTCCATCTGAGAAAAATACTTAGAAACCAACATATGTCAAAAATAGACACGTGGTGTTAAGCAAAGAGCACTGCAATGCCTGTGAAGTGAAATCAATACATACTCAGTAAACTATCTAGAAATGTGTGACCTAAGTGCCAAAGGATGCTTAAGGATTCCTTAAGTATAAGAAACCCACTATCAAGTAAATATTGTTAATGCAGCTTAGCATTTGGTAGAGAGTGTTTGTGTGGTTGGAAAAGGGAAACCAAGTAAAACAATCCCAAATGTCTCATGTTTCAAGGAGGAGGAGAATGGATATGAAAATATTTGAAAAGTTTCAGTCTATTAGCAGGAAAATATTGATTGTGGATAGTTTGGCTATCTTGATTTCATGTAATCATAAAGCAATGTGTTTTGCATAATGGATATTGAGATTAGGAACATAATAATTAAAACATTTATTGGAATTATAAAATTAAGAAATAGAAAAGGAAATGAGTAGCAATTTGATCAAGCCACAAAACATAAAGATAAGATAAACCATAAACCAACACAAAATGAATAACAACCATTAATAAATCATTCATCAGTAAAGTATCTAGTCATTGAGAGTCCTGGTAAATAGGACTAATTCTCCTGGCAATAACAACTAAGGAGGGTCAAGCCAGAAAAAAATAAGGAAAAGATAAACCATAAACCAACATAAAATGAATA
Source organism: Macaca nemestrina (assembly GCF_043159975.1). Classification (NCBI taxonomy): domain Eukaryota; kingdom Metazoa; phylum Chordata; class Mammalia; order Primates; family Cercopithecidae; genus Macaca; species Macaca nemestrina. The sequence goes on from NC_092131.1 coordinate 45,592,970, forward strand.
ACAACCATTAATAAATAACAATTCATCAGTACAGTATCTAGTCATTGACAGTCCTAGTAAATAGGACTAATTCCCCTGGTAATGACAACTAGGGAGGCTTGACAAAAGCACCTTTTAAAAAGTTTAGAGACCTTACAAGAGACTCACAAATTATCAGGCTGAGAACAGAAAAAGAACCATTGCTCAGAGGTGAGCCAGAATTGGTTTTGCCTCAGAGGCACAGCTCAAACATAAGTCCTGGCTAAGGACCAGAGGTATACAATGCATGTGTCTCAGTCCTGAGCCTCTACTTCCTGTGTACCCCAAACATTGATACTTTTGCCGTGAGACCATTTTCTAACTTTTTGAATGTCACTGAGAGTCTTAATTGCTCTACGGGGCAGAAAGAATAAGGTTTGTAGTTTGGTGCCTACCAAAGACAAAGACACCAGTATAACAGTCCTGCTCTGAACTGGTACCCTGGAGAACTATTTTCTGAACTGACAGTACAGTCTATGCTCTGGCTAGTATTCTAGTTAAACTGTAAAACCCTCAGCCCTTGGTTCTCAGCCTGCTACTGCCCTCATATGTCTTACAACAAAGGGCAAAATTCTCCCTTGAAGAAGCTAACACCATTCCCGGATTCGAAATTATTTCTAAAAATATTTTTCTAACAATATACCCAGAAAACATTACAAATTACACATGATGATTAAACAAAATTAGCCAGAAACTAGAGAAGGAGGTGCAAAGGCACTCCAGACAATGGAATTTTCAGACACAGGCTAACAACTGTCTCTATTTCAAAGATAAATCATCAAACTTGAAAAAAATTAGCAAAGGAACTGAAACTTATGACAGATAACATTAAAGCATCAAAAAAAGAAATTGTAGAAATAACTGAAATTAAGAACAAATGATTGGGTATTTAACAAGAGGTGTGACAAGATGCAGATAAATTTGTGAACTAAAAGGTTAAAAGAAACTACCCAAAATAAAGTATTAGAAAAAAAGATTAAAAAATACAGAAGGAGAGAAATTGACATTCTTGTTACAGTTAGAAGATCTAAAAGGCATTGAAATGGAGTCCCAGAGGATGAGAGAGAGAATGCAGAAGCAGTATTTGAAGAGAAAAATGGCTAGGGATTTCTAATAACTAATTAATTCATCAATTCACAGTTTCAAGGAACATATATTTAAATTTATGATGTGTTTGAGTGTGTTTTAAAAATACACAAAGACATAATATAATAAAGTTGATAAAACCCAAGACAATTAGGAGTCTTAAAAGGAGCCAAACAAAAGATAAGTTGCCCTAAAAAAAATGACAAACAGCTAACTTCTCTCTACTACCATTTGAAGCTAGGACACAAGAGATATCTTTAAGCTGATAGATAGTAACTGATAAGCTAGAATTCTGTACCCCATGAGAGTACTTGTAAATAATGAAGGCAAAATACAGATATTTTTGGATAGAAAAAACAAAATCTAGAGCATGTATCAGCAGCAGACCCAAACTGAAAGAAATTCTCAGGCAGAAAAAAAAATGATCCCAAATGAAAACTTTGTTATAATAGATGACTTCCAAAAATTTTTACTTGTATAGGTATAAATTTAAATCTTAATACAGTTAAAGATAAATGTGATAAATTATGACCAGAAAATTTTCATTGGATAAAGTAAAATTTTAAAAACACACATTTAAACATTGTTTTTGAATATCCCTTTTAATTTAGGAATTTTTAAAATAAAATCTGACAGTTACAACTGATATGAACTATTGACAATGAAAATATTTGGGGGAAGAGGTAAGTCTCTATTGATAACAACCATCTTTGCTCTAGTTCCTACTGTTCTGAACTATTTTGGGAGAGAAGAAGGAAGTTTAAGAGATTCTTTTCCAAAATAGCTCCCACTAGCCAACTTCCCATGAAACTTACCTTCAGCTAAACATACCTGTTTGATTTTGAGTTTGAATGTAGTATGTTCAGGATATTATGAATGAGTGAAACTTCAGAACATCTATTTTACCAATATCATTTCAAAGAGACTAAAAACTGGATATCTTTCAAAAATCACACAATTCTACACACCCTTCCAACATTCTGTAATAGAATATCTGAAGATGGGGCCCATAAATCAATGTTTCTAAAAATCTTCAAGTATTTCTTATCAATCCAACACTAGATTGTGAACAGGTATTTGGGAACCACAGTTCCAGATGCATTTCTAACAATTTACAATTCTGAAGCTCTTGCTAGTTTAGAATGGTTCTACTGATTTTCATCCAATTTAACAAACATGTATTAAGCACATTTTACATGCCAAGATTAGTGCCTGTTAGGGGCTTAAAAGAAGAAGCAAACAAGATTGTTGCCCCGGAGGTGCTTTCAGCTTAATTGAAAGAAAGATTTATAGGTTAATTACATACCTATAAAGGTTATGATGAATGAAAGCATAGAATAGGAGAAAGTAGGGGAAGAGATGGAGTCAAGAATATATGGAGGAGATAGCACCTGATAAATCTTGAAGGGCGAATGTGTGATTAGTTGAATGAGAAGGAGACATCAGGGAGAACTGTAAAGGATGAATTTTCCAGACACTGAGAACAATATTAAAAACATGCTATTTTTTAAAAATTATACTAATTTATAGGCCCATAAATTTAGGAGTGAGCCAACTTCCTCCAGTAAAGATGTTGAGATATTCCATCTTGAATCAAGCAATTAACCCATACCAAGGATTCATGAAACTCTGTGCATTTGGCTATACATGGTGAATTTAAACTTTGAAGCCTTCTCAACTGAAATCTTTTAACTACTCTCTTCCCATCTATCCTGAAACCATTCTCTCTTGATTACAGCCAATATGAAGACCCAGAGACATTTTTAAGCTCAATAGGTAATGAAAGGATACAAATAATGATGATGATAATGATGCTAAAAATGACTTCACACATGAACAACATTGCCAACTTCTACCACTCTGACTAGAGCCTGGATCAAAGACCCAGAGGGATGGGAAGAACTTGAAAAGGTATTGGAATGGGACCCAACAGAGTCTAAATCTGACAAATCTCAAACAAACACTGAAGGAAGTCAAAAACAGGACATTGACAATTTTCAGTCTACAGGCTAAATGAGTTATGTGTTTATTAAGTTCTCTCTTACAGTGGTTAGAATGAAACTATGACACCAGAGACTTGCATTTTCAGTGCTACAGAAGAGGTCGTTGCTATGGCTATGGTTTCCATGATGTGGACGCCATAAACCCATGGAGCTGCACCAGCATATGATTATGCAGCTCTGTTGCAGCATGTCAAAATTACTTTTTGCTGTTTTACTTTGAGCACCAGAAAACTGTAAACCAACAATCACAAATCACAGGAATTATAAAATAACTTCCACTATTCTTATATTCATATTATAATTTTTTACATAACATTAGGAGAGAACTACAGAACTTAATATTCCACTAAGGTAGGTGTTTTCACATGTTCTACATCTTCCTTGAGTCAATTTCTTTGGCCCACTTCAGGGTGCACAAGTTTTAATAGCAAGGAAAATGTTGCCATATTTCATGTTCTGTTGGAATCTGACCAAATATGATTCTTCATTGTAACACTGACAGATTTGAGTATATTATGTTCTTCCTAATAGAAATAATGGTATAATAAATGGGAACTTTATATCAGTATTAGGTTTACTAATAATTCCTTAGAGTTTAATATTATGATAATTAATTAAGAGCAACATGCTAGTTTCCATTATTTTTCTGAATGCTTAAATAAGTATAACATTTGTGTTATGTTACTGCCTCATTGCGTTTGCCATGAAAGTGACCCTTGGAGGAATAAAACAGATCCACATAATATAAGCTCAGAATTGCTGGTAGTATTAATCACTGTTTAGTATTGTGACTCTTATTCATAGTAAATAGCCCAGCTGTTTAGCCAAATGTTTTTAACCTAGGCCAAATAATTTTTAAACACATGTTATGGTTTCTTTTTAGAGTCTCTATTGTATTCATAGTCATGCCATTTCTAGCATCAGTATTATTTCTTTGCAACTGACCAATAACATTAATCCTTCAATGTGTGTACTTTAATTCAATGAGCATTCTTTAAAATACTGCTGTGAAACTCATATGTTGGGTTCTCTGGAGCACACACACTCCTATCAATATACTATGCCCTCAAAAGAGTTTATGATCTAGTTAGGGAAAAAGTGCTTAACTCTTCAGTACAAAGTAGAATATTATTCAATGTTTAAAACATTATGTGTTGTAATATATTATCCAGTCCTGTGCATTGTAGACTTGGTTAGAGTAATGCTGTGTTTAGACAGCACTGGAGTACTGAGAAGAAAAGGCAATGATTTGGGAACTCATCGGTTGGTGATATCAGCCCTATGAATTCTTCATTGACCCATAAACCCCCAAATTATGCCAGAGATAAAAAGGTCTTTCAGTCAATCCTAAGCTCATATTATTTTTTTTTGTTTTGGATAAAATGTGTGCTACAATGCTTGAGTTTTCTATCTGTTGGTCCTCTGTCTTCTGAAGCCAGTATGACTCACCTCTGACCATAAAGCCTTAGCAGGACCATAGGTCACTTTATAGTATGCTTTCATATGGTTGGCCTCTTTCTGGCCCTGTGGCTTTCATTCTACATGTACTTCTGATTGTACTATGCAACACATAGAGGTGTATTTCTCTACAGGTGGGAGTAACTAAGCTACAATAAGGCACACAATCCAACCTCCTAATGATCTCTTTTCTATTAAAAACATGTTGTTAACTGTAATACTTGTGAAAATAGAAATATGAATTATCATTCCTTGGTACAATTTTAGAATTGACAAATCAATAAACAAGAAAACTCCACTTATACTTGAAACCTCCATCCTATATACATTCTTAAGATGGCATTACACATAGAAATGATCTAAAATGCCTTAAATATTATTTCACTCAGATTTTTCTGCACACATGATCTATTCCACCATCAATAAGAGAAAGTTCTATGATGCGTAACGTCAGGTCTAAGACCCTACAAAGTCTCTGGTTTTGTCATTCAAGAAGTGCTGTGTCAGTAAAAATCTCCAGTTTTGGCTGAATTGTTCTTCATGCATAACTGACTTTTACAGAAATTACAGGAAGTTTAGTAAGTGTGGATCAGAGCGCACAGCCTGAGCTGGTGTGGCCTCGTTATGCCAGCAGGACATGCTTGGAAACCTGAATAATTTGGATTATCAGAATTCCTGGAGTATCTACTTTCTGGGTTCCTTTGTCAGCTAGAGGGAAGAATAAGAGCCAGAGTTGGGACAGTATTTTAATGGACTCATATTTATGCCATTACATAATGATCAATTTGTTATTTGTTGCTTAACCAGAGCAATAATTAGGAAAATCTAGAATCTCTATGAGCCTCATCAAAAGATATATTAAATAATGCATTGGGATAACCTTTCTATACTTATAAGAGGCTTCAACCCTCCTACATATGTATTTAAAATAAACTGAAGCCATTAGTTACATAAGCATCTATCTGAAAATGCTGTAGACCCTGTCATGTGTCCTCAGCATGGCACTAGTGATTCCTGTGTTTCCTGCTATTAAGGGGCCTACTGTCTCACTGGGTAGTTAGTACTGGATTTGAATTTTTATATCATCTGTGATAAATGTTTATACCAAACAGAAGGAAGTCAATGAGTTAAAGGTAAAAGAAAAGACTCAGTGATGAAGATGCCATCCTAAGTTATGCAGACCCCCAAAATGTACTGAACCTACACAGAAGACCCAGAACTTAGAAACCTTTTTTTCAAAAAATGGACATCTAAACATTGGAATAATGGCAATTAACATTATTTAAGAGTCATTATTGTAAATCAACACTGAATTCAACAGCCATCTGCTGAGATGGAAATTCCATTGCTACAAGCTACTGAACCTCTCTGTGCCTGAGATTCTTCATTCTGCATGTGAAAATTAACTGAATTAGAATATGTAAATAGCACAGTATAGTTTCTGACCCAGATAAATTGTTTTTATTGTTAATTGAACACTTACTTTGTGCCCATCATGATTTTAAGCAATTTACATGTTTTATTTCAGTCAACAGTTGCAAAGACCCTATGAGGTTTATATGAGAAACCAGAATATAGAAATAACGCAGCTTTCCGAAAACCTTAATTTAACTTTATTAAATAATGATTTGGACTAAGGCAGTTTGACTGTGGAATGGATGCTTTTAACCAGTGTACCATGCTGCCCAAGCTTTCTGACCTACATCACTTCTCCTTATTGAGTACCACTCTTTCCTAAGGAAAATGTAGCTGCAAAATATAAAACAATTAGTTCCTACAGATGCAATTGTCATTGGTGTGTGCTTATCAAAATAACAACACTTCTATAGGTAGATTTCTATTGGTTACGTGGATACTCATGTTGCAAACTATGCTGCTTTGTATTAAATCCATATTTGTTTAAATGTAGTTAGAGTGTGTAGTCTGTTACATAAAAATAAGGTAATCTATTTTTGTAAAAGTTAAATATTTTATTTAAATATCTACACATAGCCTGTGTTCTATCAGGAAGAACCTCTGAAATATCCATCCTAGTGGAAAGAGTTTCTGGCCAAAATGAATCAGGATAAAAAGTTTTCCTAGACAGCAGAGGACCTACAATATTCCCTAGCCAAAGAAGTAAGAGGTCCTGTCCCAGGGAGTCAACAGGAAAAGAGAGCAGATATATTTTGAGGAATGTACAAGTAGGAGGTGCAGTCAGAAGGTTAGATAACACAAGCATGAATAGACTGTGACTAGAGTCCAGAAAGACACCCTACAAAACTGTGTTTAGCGTTGAAGAAAACTGCTGAAAAAAAAAACAACAAAACCTGAAGAAGGAAAAAAGATGGCAGGGATTAAATCACAATATAGTAAGAATAAAGCCCCAAATTCTGAACAACATGTCACATTCCAGCCAAATGGTGAGCCAAAGGTTACAGTAAAAGCCATTGCTACCTTGGCTTTCATGTGGGATAAAGAGACAAATGGAACCAGTGACCCTCATGAGGTTAAGGTGGGCACAACGTCAGTGTCTCTAATTCCACCTGCCCAGGATTCCAGAGTGGAAATACTGGAGGAAAAGATTAGGGCACTTGAGAAGCTTATGCCAACAAAGCGTGAAATACTAAACAAAGCAAATGTAAGCAAATGTTGAAATATGTGAGTTATTCAAAATAATAAAGATTGTGCTTTTTTGTATTTGTAGAGGACCTTTCATATTTCTTATCTTTGCTTTTGGTCATCTGTGGCAAAACAATCATTTAGGGTTCTCCCATGATCATGATGGCAATGGCTGCCTCCTAATAGTTCAGTTTTGTACTCTGCGCCATTTTGTTTATTCAGTAATAAATGTGCAACGATACAAGTGTATCATATTTTGATCTTATTAGTTTATAAAATGAGTGGAAAATTAAAGTGCTTGATCCCAGAAATTAAAACCCTAGATGTCATGACTTGTTGTTATATTTGGGGAAGATGGACATATCAGTAAGTGTTCTAAAAGTGATTTCAGTTTCATGTGAAGACACAATTTAAAACAGTAACAAAATCAAGAGAACGCATATGCAGTATGTGTTAATAATTGTATCTAAACACATGGGTAAAGTTAGGGCTTTTTTTTTTTTTTTTTTTTTTAAGATATGGAACATTCTCAACCAGTCCCCTCATCCCATTATATGTCTCCTTTCTCCACAAACACACAAGTTTACTTTCTCACATTCCAACAATAGAATGGAATGTTTAAAATGTATTTTGTATAAAAGTTGGGGATGGCCTAGAATTCAACCAATAAATGCTCATACAAGATTAGATTTGGGCCACTTCATAGTTGCTCCCCTATTCCAAATCATAAAAATAACTTTAGATATGAACTTCAAAATGTGTGCTATTAGTAAGAAACTGCTGTAATTACAGAGTATCTTAGAGGACAAGTTGATGGGGATCCTTTATATCTTCCCAAGAGTATTTCTTCAAAATAAATTTTATGTAATCACTTGAATAGCCTTTTAGTTATATCTGAGAATATAAAAAGAACCAAGTTTTTAAAACTATAATGTTCCAAAGAATAGACAGTAATTCCATTTTACCAGCTATAATATTCCTCCTTTTAAAATAAATAGATAACTGAGAAAGACTACTAAGCACTCAGACTTCAAATTTAATTATGGTAAGAAGTCTGGAGTATTAGATAACTTTGATTCAATGTAAATCAGATGAATAGAACCTTGGAATCAACTGGTAGACAGGATAGTATTGTCAATCTGTGTAATTTCAGTTATTTTGGAATTGCAGAAGATATTTTTTACTTTTAGCTAATCTTTCCTGTTAGATTATGTTGGGCCAAAGACACTGAAACTAACTGATGTGGAGTTAAAGACATAAACCTGACAAAAGCTAGCCAGTTGAGTCACACCGTGCTTATGGAAAATAAGGAACTCATCAACCCTTCCTTTTACTGACTCATGCTCTAGTTTCTCATTTCGTGATAACCCAAAGCCAAAGAGAGTAGTTAATTTTGTTACTGATATTAAAAATGGAATCAAAGGAGACTTTGAGACAGTAATTGTGACACTCCTGTACCAGAAGAATAAACCAGTACTCAGGCTTAATTAAAATATAACATACGCATGTTACTGCAAACCTAAATTAAAAGCTTCTCATAAAACTAAATTTAAGCCATTATTTGTTACTCCAAGGCATACCTTTGCAATCAGTTTATAAGATATCCTATAGTTCTCACCATCATTCTGATAGAAGGAACTGAGACATGTGTCTGTGGTTTCTCATTTAGTTTTGCTTAAGCAAAAGAAACTTAAGAAATTTAAAACTTTTTAATGATATCGTTATAATATAAATTAAACATAATAGCTAACATTTTTAGAGCTTACTCCATGCCAGAGATCATTCTGAGAACGTCCAATCTTTGAGATACATGCCATTATTATTCCCATTTCGAAGAGGAAAAACTAAGAGATAAGTAACTTGCTGAAGAGCATACAATCAGTACACTGCAATTTGCCTCCTGAGATAGTGTCTTATCCACTATGATAAACTCACAGGACTACTCTCTTTTAAATACTTTACCTTGAGTCCAAACATCGACGTGACTAAACTCAACTTCCAAGGGGAACACCCATCCAAGTTTATGGCCTCCTCAGTTCCTCTGGGCTTCATCTCAACTATCTACCATTTCAGCTGTCTTCCCTTTGGGGTACACCCTAGGCCTACTGTCCCCTAAAACTCCTCTACATCTAAAAATCCTAAAATATTTCAGAATCACAATCTCTTGATTTTACTCACTCTGTTATTTATACAAGTTCTTTAACCAGTCTTGAATTTTTGGTATGCTCCTATTTATTTGCTTTTCTGTCACTGAATTTTCTTTCCTTGTTCATCCTATTCCTTGTGATCAATAAACTCTAATAACTTTTTACTCTTTTTCTTTCCCTTTGTTATCCCAATAAAACCTTTCTTATGGAGTAATTCAGAATTTTCTTGAATACCAAACTGATTATGCCACATACAAGCTTAAAGATAATTAATAGTTCCACATTTCCTGCTGGATAAAATACAGACTTGTTAATATGGCACCTAGTACCAGATTCAGCTGAATATTAACTTATTAAATAAATGAATGAAACTTCCGTAGAATATTCTCTGTTCCTTGCATGCCTTGATAAGTTCACTTGTGTATTTCTATAGCGGTCCTTACTTATGCTCCTAATAGTACTTTTATGATTGTCAATTTACTTCTTTGGCTTCCATAATTGGGTTTTAAATTCCTTAAAAGCGAGGGCGGAGCAAGATGGCCGAATAGGAACAGCTCCAGTCTCCAACTCCCAGCGCGAGCGACACAGAAGACCGGTGATTTCTGCATTTTCAACTGAGGTACTGGGTTCATCTCACTGGGGAGTGCCGGACGATCGGTACTGGTCAGCTGCTGCAGCCCGACCAGCGAGAGCTGAAGCAGGGCGAGGCATCGCGTCACCTGGGAAGCGCAAGGGGGAAGGGAATCCCTTTTCCTAGCCAGGGGAACTGAGACACACAACACCTGGAAAATCGGGTAACTCCCACCCCAATACTGCGCTTTAAGCAAACAGGCACACCAGGAGATCATATCCCACACCTGGCCAGAAGGGTCCCACACCCACTGAGCCTCCCTCATTGCTAGCACAGCAGTCTGTGATATACCAGCAAGGCAGCAGCGAGGCTGGGGGAGGGGCGCCCGCCATTGCTGAGGCTTAAGTAGGTAAACAAAGCTGCTGGGAAGCTCGAACTGGGTGGAGCTCACAGCAGCTCAAGGAAACCTGCCTGTCTCTGTAGACTCCACCTCTGGGGACAGGGCACATTAAAAAATAACAAATGGAGCAGAAACCTCTGCAGACGCAAACGACTCTGTCTGACAGCTTTGAAGAGAGCAGTGGATCTCCCAACACGGAGGTTGAGATCTGGGAAGGGACAGACTCCCTGCTCAAGTGGGTCCCTGACCTCTGAGTAGCCTAACTGGGAGACATCCCCCACTAGGGGCAGTCTGACACCCCACACCTCACAGGGTGGAGTACACCCCTGAGAGGAAGCTTCCAAAGCAAGAATCAGACAGGTACACTCGCTGTTCAGAAATATTCTATCTTCTGCAGCCTCTGCTGCTGATACCCAGGCAAACAGGGTCTGGAGTGGACCTCAAGCAATCTCCAACAGACCTACAGCTGAGGGTCCTGACTGTTAGAAGGAAAACTATCAAACAGGAAGGACACCTACACCAAAACCCCATCAGTACATCACCATCATCAAAGACCAGAGGCAGATAAAACCACAAAGATGGGGAAAAAGCAGGGCAGAAAAGCTGGAAATTCAAAAAATAAGAGCGCATCTCCCCCGGCAAAGGAGCGCAGCTCATCGCCAGCAACGGATCAAAGCTGGACGGAGAATGACTTTGACGAGATGAGAGAAGAAGGCTTCAGTCCATCAAATTTCTCAGAGCTAAAGGAGGAATTACGTACCCAGCGCAAAGAAACTAAAAATCTTGAAAAAAAAGTGGAAGAATTGATGGCTAGAGTAATTAATGCAGAGAAGGTCATAAACGAAATGAAAGAGATGAAAACCATGACACGAGAAATACGTGACAAATGCACAAGCTTCAGTAACCGACTCGATCAACTGGAAGAAAGTATCTGCGATTGAGGATCAAATGAATGAAATGAAGCGAAAAGAGAAACCAAAAGAAAAAAGAAGAAAAAGAAATGAACAAAGCCTGCAAGAAGTATGGGATTATGTAAAAAGACCAAATCTACGTCTGATTGGGGTGCCTGAAAGTGAGGGGGAAAATGGAACCAAGTTGGAAAACACTCTTCAGGATATCATCCAGGAGAACTTCCCCAACCTAGTAGGGCAGGCCAACATTCAAATCCAGGAAATACAGAGAACGCCGCAAAGATACTCCTCGAGAAGAGCAACTCCAAGACACATAATTGCCAGATTCACCAAAGTTGAAATGAAGGAAAAAATCTTAAGGGCAGCCAGAGAGAAAGGTCAGGTTACCCACAAAGGGAAGCCCATCAGACTAACAGCAGATCTCTCGGCAGAAACTCTACAAGCCAGAAGAGAGTGGGGGCCAATATTCAACATTCTTAAAGAAAAGAATTTTCAACCCAGAATTTCATATCCAGCCAAACTAAGTTTCATAAATGAAGGAGAAATAAAATCCTTTACAGATAAGCAAATGCTTAGAGATTTTGTCACCACTAGGCCTGCCTTACAAGAGACCCTGAAGGAAGCACTCAACATGGAAAGGAACAACCAGTACCAGCCATTGCAAAAACATGCCAAAATGTAAAGACCATCGAGGCTAGGAAGAAACTGCACCAACTAACGAGCAAAATAACCAGTTAATATCATAATGGCAAGATCAAGTTCACACATAACAATCTTAACCTTAAATGTAAATGGACTAAATGCTCCAATTAAAAGACACAGACTGGCAAACTGGATAAAGAGTCAAGACCCATCAGTCTGCTGTATTCAGGAGACCCATCTCACACGCAGAGACATACATAGGCTCAAAATAAAGGGATGGAGGAAGATTTACCAAGCAAATGGAGAACAAAAAAAAGCGGGGGTTGCAATACTAGTCTCTGATAAAACAGACTTTAAACCATCAAAGATCAAAAGAGACAAAGAAGGCCATTACATAATGGTAAAGGGATCAATTCAACAGGAAGAGCTAACTATCCTAAATATATATGCACCCAATACAGGAGCACCCAGATTCATCAAGCAAGTCCTTAGAGACTTACAAAGAGACTTAGACTCCCATACAATAATAATGGGAGACTTCAACACTCCACTGTCAACATTAGACAGATCAACGAGACAGAAAGTTAACAAGGATATCCAGGAATTGAACTCATCTCTGCAGCAAGCAGACCTAATAGACATCTATAGAACTCTCCACCCCAAATCAACAGAATATACATTCTTCTCAGCACCACATCGTACTTACTCCAAAATCGACCACGTAATTGGAAGTAAAGCACTCCTCAGCAAATGTACAAGAACAGAAATTATAACAAACTGTCTCTCAGACCACACTGCAATCAAACTAGAACTCAGGACTAAGAAACTCAATCAAAACCGCTCAACTACATGGAAACTGAACAACCTGCTCCTGAATGACTACTGGGTACATAACGAAATGAAGGCAGAAATAAAGATGTTCTTTGAAACCAATGAGAACAAAGATACAACATACCAGAATCTCTGGGACACATTTAAAGCAGTGTGTAGAGGGAAATTTATAGCACTAAATGCCCACAAGAGAAAGCAGGAAAGATCTAAAATTGACACTCTAACATCGCAATTAAAAGAACTGGAGAAGCAAGAGCAAATACATTCGAAAGCTAGCAGAAGGCTAGAAATAACTAAGATCAGAGCAGAACTGAAGGAGATAGAGACACAAAAAACTCTCCAAAAAATCAATGAATCCAGGAGTTAGTTTTTTGAAAAGATCAACAAAATTGACAGACCACTAGCAAGACTAATAAAGAAGAAAAGAGAGAAGAATCAAATCGACGCAATTAAAAATGATAAAGGGGATATCACCACCGACCCCACAGAAATACAAACTACCATCACAGAATACTATAAACACCTCTACGCAAATAAACTGGAAAATCTAGAAGAAATGGATAATTTCCTGGACACTTACACTCTTCCAAGACTAAACCAGGAAGAAGTTGAATCCCTGAATAGACCAATAGCAGGCTCTGAAATTGAGGCAATAATTAATAGCCTACCAACCAAAAAAAGTCCAGGACCAGATGGATTCACAGCTGAATTCTACCAGAGGTACAAGGAGGAGTTGGTACCATTCCTTCTGAAACTATTCCAATCAATAGAAAAAGAGGGAATCCTCCCTAACTCATTTTATGAGGCCAACATCATCCTGATACCAAAGCCTGGCAGAGACACAACAAAAAAAGAGAATTTTAGACCAATATCCCTGATCAACATCGATGCAAAAATCCTCAATAAAATACTGGCAAACCGGATTCAGCAATACATCAAAAAGCTTATCCACCATGATCAAGTGGGCTTCATCCCTGGGATGCAAGGCTGGTTCAACATTCGCAAATCAATAAACATAATCCAGCATATAAACAGAACCAAAGACAAGAACCACATGATTATCTCAATAGATGCAGAAAAGGCTTTTGACAAAATTCAACAGCCCTTCATGCTAAAAACGCTCAATAAATTCGGTATTGATGGAACATACCTCAAAATAATAAGAGCTATTTATGACAAACCCACAGCCAGTATCATACTGAATGGGCAAAAACTGGAAAAATTCCCTTTGAAAACTGGCACAAGACAGGGATGCCCTCTCTCACCACTCCTATTCAACATAGTGTTGGAAGTTCTGGCTAGGGCAATTAGGCAAGAGAAAGAAATCAAGGGTATTCAGTTAGGAAAAGAAGAAGTCAAATTGTCCCTGTTTGCAGATGACATAATTATATATTTAGAAAACCCCATTGTCTCAGCCCAAAATCTCCTTAAGCTGATAAGCAACTTCAGCAAAGTCTCAGGATACAAAATTAATGTGCAAAAATCACAAGCATTCTTATACACCAGTAACAGACAAACAGAGAGCCAAATCAGGAATGAACTTCCATTCACAATTGCTTCAAAGGAATCAAATACCTAGGAATCCAACTGACAAGGGATGTAAAGGACCTCTTCAAGGAGAACTACAAACCACTGCTCAGTGAAATAAAAGAGGACACAAACAAATGGAAGAACATACCATGCTCATGGATAGGAAGAATCAATATCGTGAAAATGGCCATACTGCCCAAGGTAATTTATAGATTCAATGCCATCCCCATCAAGCTACCAATGAGTTTCTTCACAGAATTGGAAAAAACTGCTTTAAAGTTCATATGGAACCAAAAAAGAGCCCGCATCTCCAAGACAATCCTAAGTCAAAAGAACAAAGCTGGAGGCATCACGCTACCTGACTTCAAACTATACTACAAGGCTACAGTAACCAAAATAGCATGGTACTGGTGCCAAAACAGAGATATAGACCAATGGAACAGAACAGAGCCCTCAGAAATAATACCACACATCTACAGCCATCTGATCTTTGACAAACCTGAGAGAAACAAGAAATGGGGAAAGGATTCCCTATTTAATAAATGGTGCTGGGAAAATTGGCTAGCCATAAGTAGAAAGCTGAAACTGGATCCTTTCCTTACTCCTTATACGAAAATTAATTCAAGATGGATTAGAGACTTAAATGTTAGACCTAATACCATAAAAATCCTAGAGGAAAACCTAGGTAGTACCATTCAGGACATAGGCATGGGCAAAGACTTCATGTCTAAAACACCAAAAGCAACGGCAGCAAAAGCCAAAATTGACAAATGGGATCTCATTAAACTAAAGAGCTTCTGCACAGCAAAAGAAACTACCATCAGAGAGAACAGGCAACCTACAGAATGGGAGAAAATTTTTGCAATCTACTCATCTGACAAAGGGCTAATATCTCAGAACCTACAAAGAACTCAAACAAATTTACAACAAAAAAACAAACAACCCCATCAAAAAGTGGGCAAAGGATATGAACAGACATTTCTCAAAAGAAGACATTCATACAGCCAACAGACACATGAAAAAATGCTCATCATCACTGGCCATCAGAGAAATGCAAATCAAAACCACAATGAGATACCATCTCACACCAGTTAGAATGGCGATCATTAAAAAGTCAGGAAACAACAGGTGCTGGAGAGGATGTGGAGAAATAGGAACACTTTTACACTGTTGGTGGGATTGTAAACTAGTTCAACCATTATGGAAAACAGTATGGCGATTCCTCAAGGATCTAGAACTAGATGTACCATATGACCCAGCCATCCCATTACTGGTTATATACCCAAAGGATTATAAATTATGCTGCTATAAAGACACATGCACACGTATGTTCATTGCAGCACTATTCACAATAGCAAAGACTTGGAATCAACCCAAATGTCCATCAGTGACAGATTGGATTAAGAAAATGTGGCACATATACACCATGGAATACTATGCAGCCATCAAAAAGGATGAGTTTGCGTCCTTTGTAGGGACATGGATGCAGCTGGAAACCATCATTCTTAGCAAACTATCACAAGAACAGAAAACGAAACACCGCATGTTCTCACTCATAGGTGGGAACTGAACAATGAGATCACTTGGACTCAGGAAGGGGAACATCACACACAGGGGCCTATCATGGGGAGGGGGGAGGGGGGAGGGATTGCACTGGGAGTTATACCTGATGTAAATGATGAGTTGATGGGTGAAGCACACCAACATGGCACAAGTATACATATGTAACAAACCTGCACGTTATGCACATGTACCCTACAACTTAAAAGTACAATAATAGTAAATAAATTTAAAAAAAAGATAATAAAATAAATAAATAAATACATAAATAAATAAATTCCTTAAAAGCAAGGACAGCATCACTGATTATTTTATTTTCAGCATAGAGTATGATTCCTTGTACCCAGTATGTTCTAAAGTATTGAGTATATGAATGAATAGACAGCTGTTCCTGCTAGGGATCAGAAAGTAAATTTAGAGTGTTGTGTAGAGGGTTCATTCTGTTGAGTATTGATCACAATTGATTTTTGTCTAATTAGGTAGACACTCTTATTTATCAGAATTGCAAGGGACATCAATTCTTAAGAGAAAGGGTGCCAAGTCAAGGAATTACACTTTCCAGGGGGTTAAAAATGGCTTATACATTGTGATATTTTGATAAATGGATACCTTATGGAATGATTAAATCAAACTAATTAACATAAAAAAGGCTTAGAGCCATGTTCAAGGAGTTTTGTGTGCAGGTAACATGATGTAGAGAATGTACAAATGAATGGAGAACAGCATGACTGTGGGCCGCTGCATATGGCTGGACGGATAGTACATGGCACAGTTCTACAGACAGTTTTCCAAACAGATAATGATATGCACAGATCTACCTGAATGTATGTAGTTTTGCAATCCTAATTGTAAAAAACTTCATTGCAGAAAATAAAATATTCTTAGTTGAAACCATGGATGAGAATCTTGGAGAAAGATAGAATATTTTTAGGAAGTCTTATATGACGTATTGTGTAAAACTTCTGTGACACTCTTCAGGATATAATAAAAGTTTATGATATTCTTCACAGCTTTCAGATTCAGACATAGTTCTTTAAATGGGACACACTGACAGTGACCCACAAGAGCTCTGGAGTTTATGTGGGTTATACTTGTCTGGACAATTTGATGATAAGCATTTGAATAATTATTACAAAGGTAGTTTGAGACATCAGATTTTTTTCTTAAAACACAAATATCACCTCATTAGAAAAGCTCTACCTAAAATACTTTGATATCCACGTACCCATTCAATACACATGTATTGAGTGACCAATACATGGAAGGCAGTATATTGAATACTTTGAGGCATTGGATGGTAGATTAGAGATATTTGTTATATTGCTAAATAAGTTTAATAATCTAGTGCGGGGGAAGATAGAACATGTTTAAAAGCAACTATTGTAATTTCAATCAGGATAGGTGCCATAAGGGATAAATAAAGCAAGAAGTACAGGGAAATCAGCAGATGGAGAAAAGAAGTTCCAGACATATTGAGGAGGTTTTATAGAGATAATATCTGAGCTTTATCTTAATAATGGTGGAAATAAGGCAGGCAGAAATGGGAGAGAAATGCCAGTCAGGGCACCTGACTCATAGAATCAAACAACTTTTCACTGCAGGGAACAGAAAATGGCCCACACTGAGATCTCAGTAACTGCTTTTATCACCAAAGATCAACTATTCCCTCATCAACCCCAAATGAACTGATTTCAGTGTTGACTTGAATGATTTTAGTTGATGATGATTCAACATATAGGACACAAAGATTTACAGAGTTATTGGAAACCTAGACCTTATTTTATCAGAGGAATGTTTAAGATACTGATTATTCAAGGTTGGGGAACTGAAAGCAGAAACGAGTTTGCCCTGGATTAGTAATATAAAAATAAATAAGAGCTGCTTTAAAGAAAAAGAAAGCAGAGGGAGAAAATGGATTGGAGTGTGTTTTATCCATTGTATCTTTAAATCATATAACCAGAAGAAGAATAAATCATAGAATACCTCTAGGCAAGAAAAATAAAATGAAAATTTGTGGGTGTAAAATAATTCCTCTGGCTCACAATTTCAAAGGGAAAATAAACCCTTCAGCCAATGAAATCCAGCATATCTTGGTAAGTAGAGAAAAGCATAAAGCAGCTCATATGGTAAAATTTGTAACAGTGCTAGAAAGAGATTTTCACCTCAATGGAAAGGTAAATACACGTATACACACACACACACTTAAGAAAAAAGAAGAGAGAGATCCCATAGCCAGTAAACAGATTGAGTATAATGACAAGGAGTGAGAACTATCCCATTATGTATACAAAAATATAAATGAGATCATCATCAGACTGAAAAATATAGTGAGGTTTACACAAAGCATGTGCATTTTGTTGGCTATTATTGAATTGTTCTTCATGAGAGAATCATGAGTTTATATAGCATACATACCATTTGAAATATGTATCCATCTGCTTCAGCTGCATCAAAGTATTATATCTTTCCCAGGATGGTGACCAACCAGCAAAACATACTGACCTAACCATCTTATTCATTCTAGGCTACCCCTGTTCTGGCTGCAGAGTAGTGAGGAAGGAATAACTAGGACCCAATGATCAACCTAAGATGTCTTCAAAGCACACTAACCTTTAACTTTAAAAATCAAAGTTTATATGTGTATATATAGTCATAAGATGCAGTAATTCTCCCTTAATTAAAGGTTTTGTTTTTTATTGGTTTTAGTTACCTTTGGTCAACCACAGTCTGAAAATATTAGATGGGAAATCATAGAAATAAGCAATTCGTAAGTTCTAAATTACATGCCATTTTTAGTAGCATGATGAAATCTTGTGCCATCCCTCTCTGTCCCACCTGGGACATGATTCATCCCTTTGCCTAGCATATCCACACCATAGATGCTACTCGCCTATTAGTCACTAAGGAGCTTGGTTATCAGATCAATTGCTACAGCGCAATGCTTGTACTAAAGTAACCCTTATTGTACCTAACGATGGCCCCAAACTGTAAGAGTAGTGATGCTGGCAATTCAGATACGCCAAAGAGAAGCGCTTTAAGTGCTTTAAGTGAAAAGGTAAACGTTCTCAATTTAATAAGGGAAAAACATCATATGCTGAGGTTAAGGTCTACAGTAAGAACGAATTTTCTATCTCTGAAATTATAAAGGAGGAGAAATAAATTCAGCAGGAATTAGAAGGGAAAATGATGGCTACTTTTGCCATCACGCCTCAAACTACAAAAGTTATGGCCACAGCGTGAGATGAGTGCTTAGTTAAGATAGAAAAGGCATTAAATTTGAAGGTAGAAGGCAAACAGAAATGTGTTCAGTTGACAGCACTTGGGTTTGGTACTATTTATAGCTTCAGGTACCTGCTGAGGATCTTGAAACATATTTCCTGCGGGTAAAGGGAGACTACTCTGAGTCTAAGCAGTTGAAAAAAGGTCTTTTGTATTCTTTGTAAACAAGTCACTCTCCAATCTTTGCCTGAGAAAATCACAGTGCTTGTAAAAAGATGATGTGCATACCTTACAGAGAAAAGAAAGTCGATGGAGAGATCTAGAGTCATTCTCAGTTGAACTTGCTTTCAAGTACCCCACTTTTTGAAATCAGCTTTACTGAAGTATGATTTACAAAAGTAAATGCACTCCTTTTAAGTATAAAAGTCAAGTGCCCCATGTAATGTGAAGACTTCTGAGCAATTACTTTTAACACTGTTAGTCCATTTGGGTTGCTAGAGCAAAACACTATTTACTAGGTAGGTGGCTTATAAACAATAGAAATTTATTTCTCACAGTTCTGTCAGCTGGGGAGTCCAAGATCAGGGTGCCAGCATGGTCAGTTTCTGGTGAGAACCCGCTTTCTGGTTCATAGATGACTGTCTCTTCACTTTAGTCTCTCATGGCAGAGTAGGGCAAGAGAACTCCCTGGAGCCTCTTTTATATGGGCACGAATCCCATTCATTAGAGCAGAGCCCTCATAATCTAACCACTTCCCACATGTCCCACCTCCATATACCATCGCATTTGGATTTAGATTTCAATGCATAAATTTTGGAGGAATACAAATATTCAGTCTGTAGCAACCACTGTTCATCTATGATTGGTGCCTTTAGGTTTATATCAGTAGAAAGGGCACAGAAGGGAACTGGAATGTACTAAACACCTAATTCTTACCTTATGGCTTCGTATCTATTTTATCTTCCTAAGAAAAATCTTGTGAACGCAGCAATATTATTTCCATTTTGAACATTAAAACAAATAGAGTGCAAGAATGCATGAATAATACATGAATACAGGGCATGGCTTGAATCCAGATCTGACTAGCTTTAAAATCACTGCTTTTTATTTATGGCCTATTACTCTCTGTTGACACCAAGGCCACCACATCCACCCATAAGCATTCTCCTCAGTTCTCAAAAAGGCTAAATTCTCAAAAGGCCTAAGCAGAGAGTGAGAATGGGACAGCAGGAATTCCTTGGTGAAGAAACTTAGAAAGAGGCAATACAGTAGATGAACACCATCAGAGTACCAAATGGACAAGCTGAATCTATTCCCCATGACCAATCATCCTGTGTCAGAGGAAGATGAGTTACAGACATGGGCCAAAGAAAAATATTTAAATAATATAAAACTCAGACATTTAAATATAGAGATTTGAATGTATCCATATTTAATGTGACTCAGACTTATGAAGCAAATGTCTACAAGGGAATTGGGATTTCTCTCTTCCTAGTTACATTTTATACTGACTAGTGTATTTTAGCAGCTTTTCAATCAATTTTATGTTACAGTGTTATAGGCTGAATTAATAACTTGTTAACATAGTCACACGGGTAGATATTTAATTACTAATGGAACTCGAAGAATTTGGATGAAGAGACCTTGATTTTATGCTACCATTTTCTAAAACATAAAATACAATGACTGTGAAACAACTTTGAAACCAGACAATCCTAGCACTCCAAGATTGTCCAAGGACTAAAGAAACTAAATAGAATTTCTGATAGGTTATAAAATTTGGCAGGAAAGAAGGAAATAGAGGAAGTGATAGGAGTGGATTCCTTGTCCTTTTCAGAGGTGACCAGTCCCCCATCGGTGTTACAGGTGTACTTACTGGAGACCAGTCAGAGCACAGTGCTTTTTATCACCAACTGGGTAATTGCATCAGTGAGACCTTGGGTACAGTTACAGCAAAGAAGTCTGAAAAAAGAAGCTAGACCTCTACTAAGAATGAACTGCATAGGGTAAGGTCCCTTTTGTCCTTTGACACAAAGTAACTTAATTTTGTTGAATCTACAACAAAACAACCCAGATGGGATTTGATTCAGATGTTCTTCCCATTTTAAATTGAATGTAAACCTCAATTTTAGGTTTTCGATGAAGACAAGCATAACACAATTTTGAGCATCTTACTATTGGGGCATCAAACATTTCAGCTACTCCCTAGGCCCAATTTATTTTCAACTAGGATTTAACTCATCAAAATCCCAGCTGGGTTGTTTGATTTACTTTGTTTGCAAAAATAGAGAAACTGATAATAAAATGTATAAGAAATGCAAGTGATCCAGTATATGCAAAACAATTTTGAAAAAAGAAAAAGGAACAGAACCCAGTTGCAGATTCAAACTTGCAAATTTCACAGTTACTACCAAGTTATAGTAATCAAGATAGTGTGGTACTGGCATAAAGACAGATATGTAATCAATGGAATAGAATTGAGAGTTCAGAAATAAACCCATACATTTATGAACAGTTGATTTTTTGACAAGGTTGTCAAAACAGTTCAATGGGAAAAGGATAATCTCTTCAACAAATATGATGGAACAACTGGATATGCACATACAAAAGAATGGATTTGGACCCCATCTCAATCATACAAAATATTAACTACAAATAGATAACGAATTGAACTTTAAGAACAAATAACTGTAAAACTCCTAAAACTTAAACAGGAGCAAATCATCGTGACCCTCGGTTAGGCAATGGCTTATTAGATATGACTCAAAAAGCAAAAGTGACAAGAGAAAAATTGATGAATTGAACTTCATTAAAATTAAAACTTTAGCAACCATTAAGAATGGAAAAAAAATACTGGCAGAATGGGAGAAAATATGAGTCACATATTTGACAAGGGACTTTTATCTAGAATACCTAAAAATCCTGTACAGCTCAGCAATATAATAACAACCCAATTAGGAAATAGGCAATGGATTTGAAAATACATTTCTCTAAAGATACACAAAGAACCAAAAAACATGTTAAAAAGATACTTAACCTCAATAATAATTAGGGAAATGCAAATCAAACCACACCAAGATACACTAAGATGGCTAAAATATATAAAGGACAATGTAAGTGTTGGCAGTTCCCATATGTTCCATAAGTTCCCTTATGACTTAGCAATTCCACTCCTGAGTATATATCCACAATAAATGAAAACATATATCTATATATTAACTCAAAAGTGAATGTTCGTAGTAGCATTATTTATAATAGCCAAAGAGTAAAAACAACCAAAATGTTCATTAATGAACAGATAGTAAAATCTGGTATAATCCTACATCGAAGAGTGTTTAGCAATAAAAAATACCAAAACATGTGACAGCATGGATGAACCTTGAAAACATGTTAAGTAAAAGAAGCCAGTCAAAAAGGCCCAGATATTATATTGTATGGTTCCATTTATGTGAAATGTCCAGACTAGGCAAATCCGTAGAGATACAAAGCAGATTAGCAGTTGCCTGAGGCTGGAGGTGGGGGAATGGGGAGGGGGAATGGGGAAGGGGAATGGGGACTGACTGCTAATGTGCACAGGATTTCATTTTGGAGTGTTGTTGTTGGAGTGTCGAAAATGTTCTAAAATTATATTGTAGCGATGGTGTACAATTCAGTATGTTCCAAAACACTGAACTGTATATTTTTAATGGGTACATTTTATGGTATATGAAATACATCTCAATAAAGTCCACTGAGTTGTAGGGATATACCTGAAATTGATTGCAATATGCTGTTTGGGATGTTTGTTTGGACTCTGAAATCACAGTGCCTACGTCTGAGTCATGGCGCTGCCATATACTAGCTTTGTGACTTTAGGTGCTTAATGTCCCTGTGCCTCAAACTCCTTGATGTTGTGTTAAGAATCAAATGACTTAATGTATAGAGACTCTTAAAATAGCAACACAGATTTAGTGAAAGTAAATAATTATGGTGATGATGTTTTTGCTGATGAGATCATCTGAAACTTCCATTAAATTCCCAAAAATGTGTGTGATTTTCATCGCTTAATGAGAGCACCAGGATTGTCTTTCTTTTCTCTTTTCTTTTTTCTTTTCTTCTTTTCTTTCTTTCTTCCTTTTTTCCTTCCTTCCCTCCTTCTTTCCTTCCTTTCTTCCTTTCTTTTCTCTCTCTCTCTCTCTGTTTTGTGTGTTTTGCTTTGTTTTGTTCTGTTTTTTTGGTAGGGACAAGGTCTCACTATGTTGCCCAGAATAGTTTTGAACTCCTGGGCTCAAGCGATCCTCCTACCTTGGCCTCCCAAAGTGCTGGGTTTACAGGCATGAGCCACACTGCCTGGCCCCAGGGAGTTTTCTTTAGTCATTGATATAATAACTAAACATAGGAAACACAGTGCTCTTAATGTAAACTAAAAATCCACTTCCCTTATAGAAAGAAACTAAACATGCAATTACCCACATAACCCAGCAATTATATTCTCAAGCATTTATCCCCCAAAATGAAAACTGTGTTCACACAAAAATCTGTACAAGAATGTTTACAATAGCTTTATTTGTAATATCCAAGACTTGGAATCACCCAAAATGTCCTTCAACAGGTGAAATAACTGTGGTATATTCATGCCATTGACCACCACTTAGCAATTAAAAGGAGTGACCTACTGAAACACACAACAGTAGTGTCACCCAACATGAATGAATCTCTAGAGAATTACGGAGCATAAAAATAAAAACACCTTAATCTCAAAAGATTAAATCCTATATAATTCCTGTTATATCAAATTTTGAAATGACAGCATTTTAGAGAGGACAGATCACTGATTGACAGGGTTCATGGATGGGAACAGAGAATGGGTGTGTGTGGTAATTAAAGTGCAAGAGAAAGGATTTTGTGGCATGGGAACTATTTGGTACCTTTACACTGGTAATGGATACATGAACCTATACATGTGACAAAGCTGTATAGAGCTTAATCTACACAAAAGTACAGAGAAAACTGAGGAAATCTGAACAAAAGCATTGATTGTATCAATGTTAATATTGTTGTATTATACTATAGTTTTTTGCAAATAACTATCATTAGGAAAAAGCAGAAAAGTGCATAAGAAACCTATTTTTTTGTTTCGCAACAGTATGCGAATCTACAATTATTTTAACAAAAATTTTATTTTAAAATATCTAGTTATCTTCTCCAATAAGTCTGGGTCACACTTCTGTCTACCTTTCCTGATTACAAGCTATACCTACCTACCATCTTGTGAAAGGGAAATAAATCTCAGGACCCCAAAATTAGTAAGCCAAAGGGAAAATCAAGCTGGGAACTACATTGAGCAAACCTGTCTCCCATTCTATTCCTAAGTAAGATAGCTACAAAGATTTTAAAAGCTACATACTGCCCTCACAATTTGCCCATGAGGAAATTTTCTGTGGACAAAGGAAAGACAGAGCTCAAAGTCATCCTCTGCTCAACGTGAGACAAAGGCATATCTGATTGCCTCCTTTGCCCTACTGTTTCACTAAGCCAGACTAAGGTATCAGTGACTTTTCCTATAAATTGTATATTCTGTGAAAGGCTAATCGGAAACTCAAAATAATGCAACCCTTTGTCTCTTATCTACCTATGACCTGGAAGCCCCCTCCCCATTTTGAGTTGTCCCATTGAGTGATGTCCATGTCTCCCTAAGATATATAAAACCAAGCTGTGCCCCGACCACCTGAACACACATCAGGACCTCCTGAGGCTGGGTCAGGGGCACATCCCTGACCTTGGCAAGATATACTTTATAAATTGACTGAGACCTGTCTCAGATAGCGATGGTGGGTTCACAATCTCTAGTCCTAGTCTTCATTATTTCATTTGTATTGAATCCCTTCAGCACAGGTAAGCTTTGAAAAATTTGTTTTTCTTGATAAAGTTTACTTTTCCCTGTCAAACTGTGAATCCACTTAAAGCACAGCACCATCACTTAACCTGGATTTTATGCCCACGACTTACTTTTCCCTAATGAGATACTTAAATGCTCCATGAATTATGCAAATCATGACTATTAATTTTATCAGTCAGATAGTCTAATGGCAAAAATTTGTCAGGAAGATAAAATTGTGTTTGTATGTTTTGCAAATTTAATAACTAAGCTCCACCCAGTTTGCTCTAAATATTAGCACCAAAAATAAAAAAACTGTGATCAAAGGAGGTGAGATGCAGGCTTTTGCTTTTCTTTTTTTTTCCTGAGACAGGGTCTTACTCTGTCACTCAGGCCAGAATGCAGTGGTGGGATCATGGCTCACTGTAACTTCAGTCTCCCCAGATCAAGCAATACTCCTGCCTTAGCCTCCCCAGTAGCTGGAAATGTAGGTGTGTACCACCGTGCCTGGGAAATTTTTTTTTTATTATTTTTTGTAGAGACAGGGGTTTCACTTTATTGCCCAGCCTTGTGTTTAACTCCTGGGTTCAAGTTATGCTCCTGCCTCAGTCTCCCAAAGTCCTGGCATTACAGGCATGCACTCCTGCTTCCAGCCCTTTTCCTAATTTTAAACACCTATCAGCATTTTTTAACTTGACACATATTTTCCAGTGATATCATTGTAAATTAAAAGTTCTTGTAATTTTAAATCACAATGGCCATTCCAAGTACGTTTTCCTGAATTTATGGCAAAGTAGTGTCCTTATTATCTCTGGAGAACTGGACATTCTTCATTCTATAATGATGATTCTGAAATGATGTCATTATAGTGAGTCTACAAGCCTCAAAATCTGTTTTTCTGATGATTCAGAAAAAAAAAATGTCTGGAGTTGACTGTCTAGTAAATACAAGAGAAATAATAACAGATCTTGATTTTAAAGTAAGCTAGTTCAATAGGTTTTTTCAGAAAATGTGAAAACAGTAGACCAAAATGTTTATTGATAGGATGGGCTACATTCAGCTATGGGAACAGGGAGAAAATATATCAGTTAATTGTGTTAAACCAATAAATTATCATCACAGAAAGGGCCTTTCATGCTGTCAGCCAACCCTATTACCAAAAGCGGTATTTAAAATTTCTGCAAGCAGTACTTTTGCATTGACAAGAAGTATGTTCCTGAAAACTGAGAGAGATACTCCTTTCTATTCAAACTGTAATTTCTGTTCTGTGTGGTGGATTGTGAAAACTGGAATAAGCTAAAAATTTCCTTATATTCTTCTAGTTTCATTATAGAATGATATTTTGAATTTTATTTTTTGAAGTATTATATTTAGCCTCTTTCCATTCTTGTTTCCACACAAAGGGAAAAATTATGCTAACTTCATCTTCCTGGCAAGAATTTATTATTTCTTCCAATACTGCTGGAGTTTCAAACATGAGCCTAGGTGACCTATATCATAGCACTGGGTTGTTCAACATGAGATATATCTTGCTGCTCATTGGTTCATCTAAAAATTAAAAAAGCAACAGCATTCTAGTCTTCTGTTGTGGTCTTTGTGTGAGTAATGCATGTTATGGCTTATTTTGGCTTATGGGGTGGGCCTGTACATCCTCCTCTGAAAATACAGCATCTGTGAGAAAAGCATGGTTCATCTAGTCCTTTTTATGGAACAACCTGGGGCCTGAAAATGACTGAATAAAGAACCCATGGAGTATACAAAATTGCTCTTTTTTATGACTTTAATAAAGTGATGAAATATAGCGGCTTCTGTCAACAGAAAATAAAGTTAGACAATGTTAGAAAATCCTGTGTGGAACAAAAGAAGACTCTGTCCCCAGCGGCCCTGTGAGGTTTGCTGGTGCACGCTCCCAGCATGCCAACTTGGCCTCAGCAAACTGGGGTCCTGTCAGTTTGCTCTACTTACTCAGCTTACCATGAAGAAGATACATGAACAAAGTCAGTGTACCCCAAAATGATGTTGAGAATTGAAATTAATAAAATCTCACACAGCCCAACAAGGACAAGAATTTGGGTTTTTGTGCACGTACTTATGCTATTGAGGCTTAAGCTCTTTAATGAATGAGGTGTTTAGTTTTCAAATCCACCCTCCCAGGGCAATAGGGAAGCAGTTCCATCAGCAACTGATTAGAAGTTGTTTTATTATTATCATGATTATCATCATCATTTTCTTGTTTTAAATACACTGTGCTGATGAATGAAACGTCAATTGCAAATCAGGTGGTTCTGGGCTTTCTTCCTCTGAAGATATGAAGTCCTGAGTATGGGAACCACGTTTGTTTTATCCACCATTGTAGCCCCCATGATGCCTGAAATCTCCGGAGCACACAGTGTCCTGGACTTGCTGAATGTGAGTTTCTTTGTGGGGACAGGGTATTTATTTTGTTTATTCCATTTTGTTTCTTCCTTTTCATTGATATTCATGGTTCAGACTCTCTCTGGTGGTTGTTCTGTTTTCATTACCTAAGATGTGCACATACTTTAAGATGAGGAAGATAAAAGTGACCCTGTCAAGTTACCAGCTTTACATTGTCAGAAATTATGTCATTTCCTTTGTCAATCCCTCTCTTCATGAGTAGTTGAGTGGTGAACTCCAGACTCTCTTTAGTTGGTACATTATTTTCATAAATTAAAGCAAAGAAATCATTTTGAGCCAGAATAATATAAACACTGTGGCTGCATGAGCTGTCTAGTCCCTAGCAGAATGCTATGCATATGACATTATAATTCTGTATTTTTGAAAATATCCTTGACTAGTGTTTTACGCCTATCCTCACCCAAATTCTTCTCAACTGGACCTGAAATTTGTTAAATTGAAGAATATGCTTGTCTCATGTTATTTTTCCATCTGGCTTTTAAAATTGCATTTGGAGGAAGGAACATCATCTCAGTCTTCAACAGGTAAATCATCAGATCACTACTGGGATGTTTTTTCTTTCTTGGACTCATTGTCTGTCCTGGGAACTCTTATAGCTTTTATAATCAGCTATATAAGCTGTTCTGTTGGAAGCTGCATTCTGCCAAGGGTAAATGAACTGGGTCCACAAAGTTTAGTGCTTGATTAATTTTTTTTTTTTTTTTTTAGCTCATGAGTTATTGCAGGTTCTAAACTTTGCAAAATGCCTCTCTTGAAACCCAATATGAATATTAATGTAAGATGGACTTGGAATGCCAAAGCAGTTGAGGGTGGGTCAGGCACTTTCTAGAAGCTGGAATATTTGCATATATTTCAGTTGAACTATGAAATTTTTTACATGAATTTTTTGTCAGAGTCTTTTATTACAAGGAAGACATGTTTATATCTGTATTGACTAAATCTCATACAGTCCATGTTGTCCAGTTTTCAGAACCATACAACAAGTAGTTTTATATGACTCAAATTACAAGAACAAGTGAGAGTTAATACTGAGAAAAATATTACATAATAGATAGGCAAATTCATTCATTCATTCAACAAATGCTTATTCTCTCCTATGAGTTAGGTGCCAGGATAGAGGCCCCCTCCATGAGCTGTACGGTGAAGCGGAAAACAAACATTGTTATCACACAAATACATAACTATGAATAGTGAGACTTATGTGGTAAAGCTTGCTAGTTGCCTATTCTCTTTCTTCTATTTCTTCCTCAGTAACAGGTCCTTACATTATCAGCAATATATTCAGCTAAAAAGCTATATGTATATAGTTTTCCAGTAACAATATTAGTATTTTTTGACTAGCATCATGACAGTGAAGATGAAGTCTGTAGATTTCAACGAAAGGAGTGAAAGAAATGAAGCAAATAGTAAACAAATTATATTACATTCTGTTGCTTTTTAAAGAAATATTCATGTCTTGTTCATTTTTTCCTTATAAACAGAATAACAAATTTGTTCAAGAATTCACCCTTCATCAAAGGGGATTCTATCTTTATGTTAGAAATAAATCTTTATTAGTTGAAACCAATTATTATAATTGAAACAACCTTTGCAAAATTATAACTGAGGAAATTATGACAGTGAAAGAAATCAGACCTAACCGACTCCATCTTGCTTCTAACCTTGTTCATTCCTGGGCATAGCATTCCTGGGCATAGGCCGAACTAACATTGGGAAGGAATTATTTGTGCATATGCATATATACACACACACATACACATATGTACACA
Organism: Macaca nemestrina; assembly: GCF_043159975.1. Taxonomy (NCBI): domain Eukaryota; kingdom Metazoa; phylum Chordata; class Mammalia; order Primates; family Cercopithecidae; genus Macaca; species Macaca nemestrina. Next base: position 45,622,009 of record NC_092131.1, read on the forward strand.
CACACATATATATACACATACATAGACATATATGTGCTCAAATAATTGCATATATATGTATATACACACACACACATATATATACACATACAGATTTGCAAAGAGGCATGGATAAAAGACTCTCCTGAAGAGATAGATGGCTGAAAGAAGTTAGCAGAAGTTCGACTGGGCATGGTGGCTTACACCTGTAATCTCAGCACTTTGGGAGGCTGAGGCAGGCAGATCACTTGAGGTCAAGAGTTTGAAACTAGCCTGGCCGACATGATGAAACTCTGTCTCTACTAAAAATGCAAAAATTAGCCAGGCATTGTGGTGGGTGCCAGTAATCCCAACTACTTGGGAGGCTGAGGCAGGAGAATCACTTGAACCCAGAAGGTGGAGGGTTGCAGTGAGCCAAGATCATGCCACTAAACTCCAGCCTGAGTAACAGAGTAAGACTCCATTAAAAAAAAAAAAAAAAAAAAAAAAAAAAAAAAGGTAGCAGAAGCTATTGGTTATTGGGTGGGGTTTTTGGAAAAATTCCTTTCAGGGGTAGGATTTTGCTGGGAGTTCAAAATTTAGCTTCTGACCTTACCTCCTCTCCTCCCTGTTGCCTGGAATAGAGACAACTATGGAAGGCTGGAGCTGCAAGGGCAATCTTGTGATAAAGTATTGACCCTGAAGATGAATGTCAGGTGCTAAGGATTGGGGAGGCTCTTGGCCCCCTAAAGGTTTGCTAAAAATTATTGACTTGAGACAAATTGATTAATAGGAGAAAAGATATACAAATGTATTTAACATGTAAAATGGCAGCCTTCAGAATTAAGAACCAACTTTCCAATGAGTTATAAAAATGTATATGCTGTCCTGAGGCCACAATAAAGAATGCAGACTCATAGCATGGCCGGGAACAGGTTATGTTGGTTTATCAGGTTTAGTGGCAAGACAGGTTAGTTAAGAGAGAGAGAAAGGAAGAAACTTGGCTTGCAAAGGTGGTCTTGCTATGTGGATGGAACCTCCCTCAGAGAGAACAGATGGTAAATGTTTCTTTTCAGACTTCTATAGATGTCAGACTCTCAATCTCTCCTGAATCTGGGAAGGGGATAGGAGGGGGAAGGGCATAGCTGCATTAACGGAGATTCTCTACAGATGCAAATCATCTGCCCCCTCCCCACCAACACACGCGCACACACACACACACACACACACAGCTTTGTAAGGCCACCTCTGTACTTCTGTTTGCTGGCTAAAGGGCAGCCATTTAATAATATGTCAAAGAAATATATTTGGGGTAAAACATATTAATTTCCTTCTGGATGATGGAACAGAATAAAAGAAAATCCTGGGTTCTTGATGACATGGAGCTGCTATAGCTGTCCTGATTGGCTTACTTCTGACTCTTTTCATACAAGTGAAAAATAAAACCCTATTTTGTATAAGCCACTCTTATTTGTATTTTTTTCTTAGATGTAACTAAGCCTCAGCTTTACTGAATCAAATAGTTATAAGACCTGTGTTGGAGTAGAGGCTGGATCTAGAATGGAGACTCAGAGGAAGTTCTCTGTGGAAACGATGCTTGAATTGAGCTCTGACTTAGATGGTGTGGGTAAGGAGGATAAAAGAAAGGAAAAGAGAAGAGTTTTTCAGAAAGAAGAGAAAATGTGCAAGACCCTTGAGATAGAACTAAGTGAATTAGGTGTGTTCCAGGAGGGAAAAAAAAAAGATCAGTGTGCCTGGAACAGAGAAGGTTAGATTGAGAGTGACCCAAATTGCCAATTTTTTTTTTTTTTTTTTGAGGCGGAGTCTCACTCTGTCGCCCAGGCTGGAGTGCAGTGGCACGATCTTGACTCACTCCAAGCTCTGCCTCCCAGGTTCATGCCATTCTCCTGCCTCAGCCTCCCAAGTAGCTGGGACTACAGGCGCCTGTCACCACGCCCGGCTAATTTTTTTTTTTTTTTTTTTGTATTTTTAGTAGAGACAGGATTTCACCATGTTAGCCAAGATGGTCTCGATCTCCTGAGTTCGTGATCCACGTGCTCAGCCTCCTAAAGTGCTGGGATTATAGGCCCAAGTTGCTATTTAAGATTTCGGCTCATTGTATGGCAGATTTTTTAATAATTCGTGGGTCTTACACAACTGAAGCTTTATACCCATTGAACAGCAAGTTAGCAATGCTGTATGGTACACCTAAAAATGTATTGATAGGAGAGATCTCATGTTAAGTATAATTGCCATGATAAAAATAAATAAGATTTAAGCACAGATATAATTATATACATGCATACACATAGGCACACACACACACACACACACACACACACACAGTAGCACACCATTTATAACGTGGAAGATACATCAGAGGAAGTAACAGTGTAGACAGGGAGACCAGTTAAGAGTCTACCACAGAAGCTGAGAGAAGAGATGTTGTCAGAGGCATGTGAACCAGAGTGACACCATCTTGAATAGGTGCTGGGTAAAATAAGGCTGAGACCTATTGGGCTGTACTCCCAGGAGGTTAGGCATTCTTAGTCACAAGATGATAGGAGGTCAGCACAAAAGGTAGGTCACAAAGACCTTCCTGATCAAAAAGGATGCAGTAAAGAAGCCAGTCAAAAACCACCAAACCAAGGTGGTGATAAAAGTAGCCTCTGGTCATCCTCATGGCTCCTTATGTTAATTACGACCTCTGGTGTTTCTCACTGCTAATTATAATTCATCAGCATGCTAAAAGAAGATCCCACCAGTGCCATGACAGTTTACAAATGCCATAGCAATGTCAGGAAGTTACTCTATATGGTCTAACAGGGGGAGGATCCCTCAGATTCAGGAACTGGCCACCCCTTTACTGGAAAACTCACGAATAATCTACTCCTTGTTCAGCATATAACCAAGAAATAACTCTAAGTGTATTCAGTTGAGCAGCTCATACCACTGCTCTGACTATAGAGTAGCCATTCTTTATTCCTTTACTTTCTTAATAAACTTATAGACTTGCCCTGAATTCTTTCTTGTGCAAGGTCCAAGAACCCTCTCTTGGGCCTGGACTGGGGCGCCTTTGCAGTAACAATATTGATATTTTCTGCTAGCATCATGACAGTGAAGACAAATAAAAGTCTGTGGATTTCAATAGAAGAAGCGAAAGAAATGAAGCAAATAGCAAACTGAATTATATTACCTTCCCCTGCTTTTTAAAGAAATATTCATGTCTTACTCATTTTTCCCTTATAAACAGAATAATGAATTTGTTCAATAATTCACCCTTCATTGAAGGGGATTCTATCTTTATGTCAGAAGTAACTCGTGATTAGTTGAAACCAGTTATTATAATCTCAATCCTATTACTAGTGATTTGATTTAGGTATGAACAGATGAGTTAATTTTGAGCAAAGAGAATTAAATAAAATTTGAGAGGAATTTGAGAAATTTTTTTTTCTTTTAGAAGAAAGAAAAAATCCACACAGAAAGAAATGCTATCTACTTCCTCTGGGTATTTTCACATTGGAACGTGCTACCTGGAATGCTGGCATCCACTTTGCAACCAGGAGAGGAGCAAACCTTAGAACAAAGTTAATACATCAGAGAGAGCAGGGTAGAGTGATGGAGAGAGCCTCACCTTCTATTTACCTACCTATAGACTTCTTGTTATATGAGACAATAACCTAAACCCCAAAGTTTAAGCCAGATGAATTGGGGTTTTTTGTTAATGGCAACCAATTTGATCCTACATGATCTACATTTCAAGCATTAGTAGCTGTTAATTTTAAATTTAGCATCACCATAACACCAATCATTTCACAGAAGATAGCTTGATTGTTAATATACTAAGATTAAGATCTGCAACCTGTATTTTCTATGTCTTTTATAATGGAGAGTAAAGTTCTCATTTACTCAATTTAAAAATTAACAGTGAAAGGAGGGTGACTAATAGTTTGACATCCAAAAATAGAAATCAAATTGACCAGCCCAAATTTAGAGAAACTGTCTGGCAAAGCAGAAGCAAGCAAACAGGGTAAGGAAAGATATTATAGAGTTAAGAAATTTTAGGAAAAAAAGGCTTGATTTTTGTTTATGACCTTGAGAAGACTGAGGATATAACTGCCTGATGTGTTCTTCCTGCCCACTGCACAGACAAAGCCAATTCACGGATACCATGGCATTGCAATAAAGAAAAAGTTCATACTGAATGAGCAAAAACTCGAAGCATTCCCTTTGAAAAACTAGCACGAGACAAGGATGCCCTCTCTCGCCACTCCTATTCAACATAGTATTGGAAGTTCTGGCCAGGGCAATCAGGCAAGAGAAAGAAATAAAGGAGATTCAAATAGGAAGAGAGGAAGTAAAATTGTCTCTGTTGATGACATGATTGTATATTTAGAAAACTCCACTGTCTCAGCCCAAAATCTCCTTAAGCTGATAAACAGATACAAATTCAAAGGCAAAAATCACAAGCATTCCTATACACCAATAACAGACAAGCAGAGAGCCAAATCATGAGTGAACTCCCATTCACAATTGCTACTAAGAGAATAAAGTACCTAGGAATCCAACTTACAAGGGACATGAAGGACCTCTTCAAGGAGAACTACAAAGCCACTGCTCAAGAAAATAAGAGAGGACACAAACAAATGGAAAAACATTCCATGCTCATGGATAGAAAGAATCAATATCGTGAAAGTGGCCATACTGCCCAAAGTAGTTTATAGATTCAATTTTATCCCCATCAAGCTACCATTCGTTTTCTTCACAGAACTGGAAAAAAAAAAAAAAACTACTTTAAATTTCATATGGAATGAAAAAAGAGCCTGCATGGCCAAGATAATCCTAAGCAAAAAGAACAAACCTGGAGGCATCATGTTACCTGACTTCACACTACACTACAAGACTACAGTAACCAAACAGCACGGTATGGGTACTGAAACAGATATCTAGACCAGTGGAACAGAACAGAGTCCTCAGAAATAACACCAAACATCTACAACCATCTGACCTTTGACAAACCTGACACAAACAAGCAATGGGGAAAGGACTCTTTATTTAATAAATTGTGTTGGGAAAACTGGCTAGTCATTCGCAGAAAACTGAAACTGGACCCCTTCCTTACACTTTATATAAAAATTAACTCAACATGCATTAAAGGCTTAAACTGAAGACCTAAAACCATAAAAATCCTAGAAGAAGGTCAGGTGTGATGGCTCATGCCTGTAATCCCAGCACTTTGGGAGACTGAGGCAGGTGGATCACGAGGCCAGGAGTTCTACTAAAAATACAAAAAATTAGCTGGGTATAGTGGCGCACACCTGTAATCCCAGCTACTCAGGAGCTGAGGCAGGAGAATCGCTTGAACCAGGGAGGCGGAGGTTGCAGTGAGCCGAGCTTGTACCACTGCACTCCAGCCTGGGCAACAGAGCAGGACTCCGTCTCAAAAAAAAAAAAAAAAAAAAAAAATCTTAGAAGAAAACCTAAGCAATACCATTCAGGACATAGGCATGGGCAAAGACTTCATGTCTAAAACACCAAAAGCAATAGCAACAAAAGCAAAAATAGACAAAGGGGATCTAATTAAACTAAAGAGCTTCTGCACAGCAAAAGAAACTATCATCAGAGTAGACAGGCAACTTACAGAATGGGAGAAAATTTTTGCAATCTATCCATCTGACAAAGGGCTGATATCCAGAATCTACAAAGAACTTAAACAAATTTATAAGAAAAAAAACCATCAAAAAGTGGGTGAAGGATATGAACTGATACTTCTCAAATGAAGACATTTTACGCAGCCAACAAACATATGGAAAAAAAGCTCATCATCACTGGACATTAGAGAAAAGCAAAACAAAACCGCAATGAGATACCATCTCACACCAGTTAGAATGGCGATCATTAAAAAGTCAGGAAACAACAGGTGCTGGAGAGGATGTGGAGAAATAGGAACACTTACACTGTTGGTGGGAGTGTAAATAAGTTCAACCATTGTGGGAGACAGTGTGGCAATTCCTCAAGGATCTAGAACCAGAAATACCATTTACCTCAGCAATCCCATTACTGGGTATATACCCAAAGGATTATAAATCATTCTACTATAAAGACACATGCACATGCATGTTTACTGCAGCACTATTCACAATAGCAAAGACCTGGAACCAACCCAAATGTCCGTCAGTGATCGACTGGATAAAGAAAATGTGGCACATATACACCATGGAATACTATGCAGCCATAAAAAGGATGAGTTCATGTCCTTTGCAGGGACATGGATGAAGCTGGAAACCATCATTCTCACCAAACTATCACAAGAACAGAAAACCAAACACCACATGTTCTCACTCATAAGTAAGAGCTGAACAATGAGAACACATGGACACAGGGAGGGGAACATCACACACCTGGGCCTGTCAGGGGGTGGTGGGCTAGGGGAGGGATAGCATTAGGAGAAATACCTAATGTCGGTGATGGGTTGATGAGTGCAGCAAACCACCATGGTTCACATATACCTATATAACAAAACTGCACGTTCAGCACATGTATCCCAGAACTTGAAGTATAATAATAAAGAAAAGATAAAAAGGATATTAGAGGCTGGTCACACCAGGTAGAAGATAGAGTTATTACTTAAATCTATCTTCCTGAAAATTCAGAGGCTAGGGTTTTTCAAGGATAGTTTGGTGGGCCAAGGAGTCAGCTTCTGGGTAGGGCCACGGGACCCACAGGTGGAGCCATCCCATGCAAAAACCTGAAGAGATACCTGAGAAAGTCAATCTTAGGTTGCACAATAGTGATGTTATCTGCAGGAGTGATTGGGGAGTTGCAAATCTTGTGACCTCCAGAATAACAGCTGGTAAGCATTTATGCCTACACTCAGGCTCTTCATTCTCCTATCATGGTGGTCTTTCATTAGCTTTACAAAGGCTATTTAGTTTGGGGGAAGGGCTATTATCATTTAAACTATAAATGTCTCCCAAAGTTAGCTTGGTTCAAACCCAGGAATAATTAAAGGGCAGTTTAAAGATTACAGGCAAGATGGGGGTTGCTTAGATCAGATCTCTTTCACTGCCGTAATTTTGTCACTGTTATAATGTTTGAAAAGGCAGTTTCAAGTACAGTTGTATTTGGCAGAGTAATGAAAAAAAGGAGAGGCATTCAGGACAGACTTGCCTAAAAAGCTACAGGGTTTAGTACTTTATTACATCTTACCTTCATTTAAAACTATTTATGCATGTGTTTGCACAATAGATTTGTTCGAACACTTTATAATGATACAGCACTGGGATTATAGTAGAACTTCAGTTTTTATCTAAAGAAAATAAATGTTCATGGGGTAAACCAAACTAAATTTAGAAGAGGTCATGCCTACAGTGAAGTTAGATCAAAAGATTTTTTCTAGGATAAAACTAGTTTCCTGATTGCTAGAAAGAAGGCCCTTTTCACATAAGCACATCACATTGTTAACCTGCTGCAGAAGCAGAATATGTTGCTGGAGACAGACAGGAATATAAATATGAAATGCATAGTTAACTTTGCTTCATGACTTTTCTAAATATGCCCCCAGGTAAACTAAAAGGTATTTTAGTAATAGACACATAGTAAATTAGGAAGAAATACTGTGCAAATGTGGAACTTTAGGTTAAAAATCACAGGTGCAATCTATGCATTGACTTTTACTGTGTTCCAGAACTCACTAAAATGGCAGCAGATAACTTTTAAAAGTTTGAAGTAAACCGTATATATAATTCACACAAAACAAGGCACACATCGTACGTATAAAGCTTGATGAATTTTCAACACTGAACATGTATGTGTAACCAGCAAACAGAGCAAGAAACAGAACCTTCTAAGCATCCCAAGAACTCCCTCATCCCATTGCCAATCACTATAGTCAAATGTATTTGTTACCCTGACATCCAACAACATAGATCCATTTTTCCAGATTCATTTTTCCAACAGATTCATTTTTCATTTTTCCTGATTTGAAAGAAATCATGGAGTATGAATTCTTTTGTATCTGGCTTATTTTCCTCCATATTAATTATATTAATTATAGATCAAATGCTATAAAAATAGCATTCTTATTGCTATATCATACTTCATTGTATAAAAATACTATAGTAAAGAAAATTTTAAGAAGCATAAATTCACAGTTAAGGAGGATGAGAGAGGAGATTACGACAATAAATCTTAAAAGCAGTAAAGAAAAGGAAGGAGTTATAACTCAACTTGAAGACCAGACATTTTTTGAAACATATGGTGGCAGTGAGGGAAGCCTAAAGATGAGCTACTTCATACAGCAGAATAACCCATAATTAGAGGTGTTCAATATTTCTAAAACTTTGTGTTAGAGGTAGAGCTCAAACCAGGAACACAAGCTCTAAGTCTGTGAGAAAAGCCGTTAGAACTCAGACTCTGTCACACATATAGCTGGGCTGCTGCTCCTGTGTCTTCTCGGCAGAAGACTGGAAATTTAATCACTGTCTACAATGAACCAGAGACTGAATGTGGAGACCAAAAGTACAGTTGAGTGGTGACTGCACTAAACACAGAAGATTAATTGAAATCCTATATTCTGAATGTTGAGTTATCCACCTCTCTTGTAATAAACTGTTCTGAGAATGTGGGCGGTAATATCCTTGTCTGAGGATGTTAGATGATTCACCTTTGGAGGTGCCAATCAGTGCAAAAGAAATGGGCTAGAGATACTGACAACTGGCGATTCACCCTGCAAAGCAGCCAACAAATTTATAAGCCCTGAGCAAGCAAATGGGGCCTCCCATCCGCTTTTGAGTGACTATATTAGCCCGTTTTCACACTGCTATGAAGAAATAACCTTGACGGCGTAATTTATACAGAAAAGAGATTTAATTGACTCACAGTTACGCATGGCTGGGGAGGCATCAGGAAACTTACAATATGGCAGAAAACAAAGTAGAAGCAGCACCTTCACAGGGCAGCAGGACGGGGTGAGCGCAAGTACGGGAAATGCCAGATGTTTATCAAGCCATCAGATCTCCTGAGACTCACTCACTATCACAAGAACAGCATAGGGGAACCTGCCCCTGTGGTTCAGTTACCTCTGTGTGGTCCCATCCTTGACATGTGGGGATTATGGGGATTACAATTTGACATAAGATTTGGGTAGAGACACACAGAGCCAAACCATATCAGTATCCTCAATTCAAGTCACCCAATGTTTGAGAAAAGACTCTAATGTGAAAAACAAAGATAGAAACAAACATACGCACAAAAAGGAATTAGATGTAATGGGCAGGGCAATCCAAAAAATACTTTTTAAAATGCTAAAAATAAAATAAGAATAAGAGTGTAACTACCCAATCGGTTCACCTTGCCTGCTGCCTAGACAGAGCTGATTTATCAAGAGGGGGAAATTGCAATAGAGAAAGAGTAATTCAGGCAGAGTCAGCTGTATGGGAGACCAGAGTTTTATTGTTACTCAAATCAGTCTCCCCAAGCGTTGGGGTATCAGTTTTTAAAACTTTGTGGGTGGAAGGCGGCCAGTGAGTCGAGAGTGCTGACTGGTTGTGTCGGAGAAGAAATCATAGGGAGTTGAAGCTCTCCTTTTGTGCTGAGTCAGTTCCTGGGTGGGGGCCACAGATTAGATGAGCCAGTTTATCAATATGGGTGATGCCAGCTGACCCATCAAGTTCCGGGTCTGCAAAATATCTCAAGCACTGATCTTAGGAGCAGTTTAGGGAGCGTCAGAATCTTGTAGCCTCCAGCTACATGACTCCTAAACCATAATTTTGAATCCTGTGGCTAATTTGTTAGGCCTACAAAGGCAGTCTAGTCCCACAAAGGTAGTCTAGTCCCCAGGCAAGGAGGTTTGTTTTGGGAAAGGACTGTTGTTATCTTTGTTTTAAACTATAAACTAAGTTCCTCTCAAAGTTAGTTCAGCCTTCACCCAGGTATGCACATGGACAGCTTGGAGGTTAGAAGTAAGATACAGTTGCTTAGGTAAGATCTCTTTCACTGTCTCAGTTATAATTTTGCAATGGCAGTTTCAAGAAGCTTTATAATCAAATATTCCAAGAAAATACAAAAGAGCATTTAAAAGTTACTATTAATGAGAAATTCAGTAGAAAATAATTTTAAGGAAATTTCTTAGAAATAGAAACAGCAATCACGAGGTCAGGAGTTCGAGACCATCCTGGCTAACACGGTAAAACCCCGTCTCTACTAAAAAATACAAAAAACTAGCCGGGCGAGGTGGCGGGTGCCTGTAGTCCTGGCTACTCGGGAGGCTGAGGCAGGAGAATGGCGTAAAAACCCGGGAGGCAGAGCTTGCAGTGAGCTGAGATCCGGCCACTGCACTCCAGCCTGGGCGACACAGCGAGACTCCGTCTCAAAAAAAAAAAAAAAAAAAAGAAATAGAAACAGCAATAAGAAGAGGTGAAGAACAAGAGAGCAAAGATTAGCGATTCAGTCCTAGATGTCCAATACTCAAATAATCAGTTTGGAAAGATAAGAGAAAGAAGATGTAGGACAGGCATAATTCTACAAATAAATTAAATTTTCCATTATTAAATGCTACAGAGAGTGATGTCAGCAAGACTGCTCACTAGAGGTGCCTAACACTTGTCCCCCCCAAAAAAAGGACCCAAACAATGAATAAGCAACTATATTTCAACCAGAGTGACTAAAGGAGAGTGCTGGAGAACAGCAAGGAAGTGGCAGAAATTCTGTGGAGCACAGAAACTCAGGATGGCTACATTTAGAAGAGAAAGAAACCCCATGTATTCACTATACCCTCTTCCTCCTCAGTTGAGATGAGCTTGGGACTAGGAAGGACTTCTCCTTGCAAGGAAAAGATAAGCAGAAGGCCCCTAGCAGCCTCCATCACTGTAGAGGACACTCACAGTCTTCATTACTAAAGGATCCTGCAGCCCTCGCAGACCCTGAGCCCAGCTAAGGGAGTTGCATAGAATTCACAAGGAGGCACTACTCCAGATGAGCCTATGTTGTGCCTTGCACCCTGTGAACCAAACTGCTACTGCACTGCAGCATCTTAAAACCAGAGATACTGCTAGAATGTGTCCTGTTCTGGGGGCCAGTAGTCACTGTATCCCTCCGTCTCAGAGGCTCTAACATCATTGCACCACTTTTACACACATGGTAGGATACTATTTCCTCGCTGAGCTTCTGTAGCCCCCTACCACCTTCAAATAAGCTGCATAGGAAGCATTCCACCTCCCTGATCCCAGTTGCTGTTCCCCTCAACCCCAGCTACTCAAAGACTAGGCCCAGCAAAGCAGCTGGGCTCCCTGGTGCTCAAACCAACCTAATGCCTGCTCCACAGGAATCAGTCACGGCTTGAGAGTAGCTGTGACCCCAGTGCACAGCCAACACAGCACCCTGCCCCTCAGGGACCATACCCTTCAGCCCAGTGAGTAAGATATAATGGATTTACCAGAGTAGCTACATACCCTCGGCACCTGAACTAAGCTGGTGCCCTGTGCTCAGGAAATTGGAGCTTCTACCCAAGGAAGCAGCTGCAATCTTGGCACATGGGGTGTCCTGCCTCTCAGGGACCAAGTGCTCTGGCTCAGCAGAGAATCCATGCCTGAGCAAGTGGAGCAACTGTGCCCCCTAGTGCCTGAGCCAACCTGGTGCCTCATCCTCCTGAAATTGGAGTTCCAGATGAAGAGGGGAGCCATAACCTTAGCGTCCAAGCCAGTGTGGCACTCTGCTCTCCCTGGATACCAGGATCATGTGTGCAAGAGAGAAACCACACCCAAGCCTGCATAGCAACCTTATCCTCTAGAACCTGAACCAACCCAGGGCCCCATCTGATTCTTCCTCTCCCAGAATTGGAACATCAGTCCAGTAAAACAGCCATGCCTTCCTTGTGCTTGAGCTGACATAGCACCCTGCCCCACCAAGGAAATACAGCCTTCCTGAGCTGTGCTTGTTCACCCTCTGGGCCAAAGATCCACAGTGCTTCACCTCCTTAGATCAGAACCAGCTTTCCAGAGTTTGAGTTGCTAAGATATCCTATCTCCTTGGGGAGTGGTGCCATCCTTACAGTGTTCTCTACCACCTAGGGCCCAAGCCACAGCTTTCCTACCATTCCTGGGTCCTTGCTGCTGCTGCGACAGGATGTACAGAGCTTGGGCCACTATTGTTTCCCACTACTCCAGGGTCCAGTCACCACTATGCAATATCTCCTTTTTCTTGTACCCAAGTTGCCACTGAGCTCTGCTGACTCCAGGACCTGGATTGCAGTCTTCCTGAGGCCTGAACCTGTGAAACACTATTCCTTGCCTGGAGTTGTGCGAGTGCTTGAGGATCAGAGTCACAGTTACATCTCTGCCCCCTGGGGCTGAGCTACTGGAGAGTGCCTTTACAGTCACAGTCCTCAGCTTGGTGGGACAGCTGCATCCACTGTGCCTCAGAGAGTAAACCTTCATTCATATCAAAGGTGCTTCAATAGTTCAAAAGAACCCTGAGTCCAGCATACCAGCTCCACAGTCACTCTGAGCACCTGTACCCTAGAATATAGTGCTTCTGAGCTGCCTGTGGCCCATGCCAGACCCAAAACCAATGAGGACCCCATCAGCTAAGTCTCCCACTATGAGGGAAGAAAATAAAACACTCCTAAAAAGTTTGCCACTATGAACCCTAACAACCAACCCTGCAACCACCCTTGCCACATTCACCTGAAGCCCAGACCACTGAGGTGCCTGCTGTCATCACTGACACTGATCACAACTGAAGAACATGTGTGTAGACTATAATATCATACCCACCTGAACCCAGAGCCAACACACTCTGTCCAACTGACATCTTAGTTCCAACTCATTTGCACATAAAAGTCTTCCCCTATGAAAGCCAGAAATATATAACTGAAGAGTCAACTGCTCTATCAGATGTGCAGACATCAACACAGGATCATAATAAAGAAGAAAAAGGAAGGAAACATGACGCCACTAAAAGAACACAATAATTTGCAAGTAACTGACACCAAAGAAATGGAAACTTATAAATTACCTGAAAAGGAACTTAAAATAATTATCTCAAGGAAGCTCAGCAAGATACAGGAGAATACAGGTAGATAATTCAATGCAATCAAGAAAATAATTCACTATCTGAATGAGAAATTCAATCAAGAGATAATATATCACAAAAAATAACCAGACAAAAGTCAAAGCTGAAGATATCAATGAATAAAATAAAAAATACAAATGAGAGCTTCAACAGCAAACTAAAGAAGAGAAAGGAAACCTACGAAAATGATTAGACAACATTAAGTGAATAAAATTTAACATTATAAGAGTTTCAGATGGAGAAGAGACAGAGAAATGCACAGAAAGCTTAGTTAATCAAATAATTGCTGAAAACTTCCTCAATTTTGGGAGATATACAAACAAGCAGATCCATGAAGCTCAAATGTCCCAAGCACGTTGAACCCAAAGAGCTCCTCACTTAGGCATATTACAATAAAAAAGTCAAAGACAGAATTTTAAAATCAGAAAAAGAAAAATGTCAAGAGACATACAATGAAATCCCCATTAGACTATCACTGAATGTCTCAGCTGAAACCTTGCAAGCCAGGAGAAAACGTAATGATATATTTAAAGTGCTCAAAGAAAAAAAAAAGAACTGCCAGGCAAAAATACTATACCCACCAAATCTGTTTTTCAGAAATGAAAGAGAAATAAAGTATTTTACAGAGAAGCAAAAGCTGAGGGAATCCATCACCACTACACATGCCTTAGAACAAATGCTTAAGGGAGTGCTTTAATTGGAAAAAAAAATGATAATTACTATTATAAAAACATGAAAGTATAAAACTCACTGATAGAGGTAAATTCATAATCAAATGTGGAATACTTTATTATTCTAATGGTGGTGTGCAAATCTTTCAAATGTCTAGTATGAAGTTTAAAAGTCAAAATAGTCAAAAGTAACTATAGCTGCAGTAAGTTGGTAAGAAATATACAACATAAAAAAGTAAATGTTGAAAATAAAAATATAAATAATGGGAGGCAACAAAGTTTAGAGTATGTGATGTGATTGACGCTAACTAGCTAACAGCTTGAAATAGCTATAAGATGTTTTATGTAAGCCCCATGATAACCACAAAGCCAAAAACAAACAGAAAACAAAACGAAATGACAGCAGATAAATGAGAGAAAGGAATAAAAACTTAGCACTGCAAAAAATAACCAAATCACAACAGTAGACAATGAGAGATGAAAAAAGAAGGAGCTACAAAACAACCAGAAAACAATTAACAAAATGGCATTAGTAAATTATTGAATGTAAATATATGAAACTCTCCAATCAAAAAACATAGAGTGGCTAAATGGATTATAAAAGACCTAACTATATGCTACCTAGAAGAGACCCACTTTAGCTTTAAGAGCATACATAGGCTAAAATATGAAAGGATGGAAAACAGTACCCTACAAAAGAGAGCAGGGGTAGCTATACTTACATCAGATAAACTTAGACCTCTAGTCAAAAACTGTTATAAGAGACAAAGAAGCTTATTTTGTAATGATAAAAGGGTCAACTCATCAAGAGGACATAACAATTGTAAATATATATACACCCAACATTGGAGCACCTAAATTTATAAAGCAAATATTAATGAACGTAAAAAAGAAATAGAGAACAATATAATAACAGGGGGGACTTCCTTATCCCGTGTTCAACAATTAATAGATTAGCAAGATAGTAAATTAACAAGAAAATACTGGACTTAAAATGCACTTTAGATCAAATGGACCTAACAGACATACATAGAATTTTTAATTGAACAACAGCAGAGCATGCATTCTTCTCCAGTACACATGGAACATTTTCCGGGATAGACCATGCATTAGGCCGCAAAACAAGTCTTAACAAATTCAAGAAGACTGAAATAATATCTAGTAGTATTTCTCAGCACAATAGTGTGAAACTAGAAATCAATAACAGGAATAATCTCAGAAAATTTACAAATATGTGGAAATTAAGCAACATGCTCCTGGAACAACCAATCGTTCAAGGAAGAAATCAAAAGGAAAAATTTAAAATCTGAGATAAATGACAATGAAAATCCAATATATGAAAACCTATGGGATGCATCAATACAGGTCTAAGGGAAGGGCCTATAGCAATAAATGCCTCCATTAAAAAAAAAAAAAAATAGTCCAAATAAGTAGCCTAACATTATGTCTTAAGGAGATAGAAAAAAAAGGATCAAACCAAACCCAATGTTAGCAGAAGAAAGGACAAAATAAAGATCACAACAGAAATAAATCAAATAAAGAACAAAAAAAATCAATAAAACCAAAAGTTGACACTTTGAAACAAAATTGACAAAATCAACAAACTCTTACCTAGAGTAACTAAAATAAAAACAGAGAAAGCTCAAATAAGTAAAATTACAAACGAAAGTGGAGACATTACAAAAGATGCCTCAGAAAGAAAAAGGTTCATAATGGATTGTTATGAACAATTACATGTCATGAATTAAATAACCTAGAGAAAATGGATAAATTTGTAGAAAAATACAACCTACCATTATTGAATCAGGAAAAAATGGAAAGCCTGAAAAGACTAAAAACAAATAAAAAGACTGAGAAAGTAATTAAAGCCTTCCAATAAAAGAAAATCCAGATCAGATTGCTTCATGGCTGACTTCTCGCAAATATTCAAAGAATTATTACCAACACATCTTAAACTCTTCCAAAAATAGAGCTAGAAAAAATACTTCCAAACACATTTTATGAGGCCAGCATCACCCTGATACCCTGCCTTGGGGACTCTATTTTCTCTGTGAAGTAGGAGGGGGTGGGTCCTTGACAAAGGAAAAAGAAAGAAATAGAACTGTGCATATTTGTGAATGATGTGATTGTATATGTTTAAAATGCTACAGAATCCATCTAAAATGTTATAATTAGTGAGTCTAACAAGATTGCTAGATGCGATGTCAATATTTTAAATATATCAAAATGAATTTTACTTCTTGCCAAGATGAAGTAGCAGGCACTGAATTTCCCTTCCTGCCTGACATAAATAAACAGGATAAAATATATAGAACAACAGTTTTCAAGACACTGAACATCATGCAATGAAAGAATGACCCCCGAGAAATAGGAATTAATGAACCGAGTCCTACAATTTCTCTGGCTTACTGCCGTCAGAGAGTTTCCAGGCCATAGTAAAGGAAAATGAAACTTCAGGAGGTACCCAGCCAACCCCCTGAATACTAATACAGAGATGATATTTGAGTAGAATAAGACAGACAGTATTGCAGGATTGACTGGAGAGGAGAGAGCTACACAAAGAGGTAACTACAGAGATCTGTACAGAAACCCTTTAAGTATTTACCTGATTATTGATCAGCACCTGTATGTGAGGAATACACCTAAGGCTGGAGAAAGAACACAAAACAATTAGAGGTAATAGGGTCTAGAATTCACAGAGGACTGGAAATGGGCCAATTACTACTAGCAAGACTGTAAAAGTTTATGATTCACAAAGTACTGGGCAGAGCACACAGAAAGGCATTGCTTTTGTGGTAGGCCTTGACTGAACATTGCTTCTTTCTGACATAACAAATGTAAGAATGATTAATACAGCATCAAATTGTTTCTAAGTACCCAAACTGCATCCCATAACAAATCTCAAGATTATTTATAAGAATACAAAATATCTGGCACCCAACAAGGTAAAATATATAATGTCTGGAAAGAAAAATTACCAGGCATGCAAATAAGCAGAAAAATATAACTCATGAAGACAAGAAAAATCAATCAATAGAAGCAGACTTAAAATTGACATAAATGTTAGAATTGACAGGTAACATTAAAGAAGTTATTATAGTTGCATTAAATATACTAAAAAATAAAAGAGAATCATGAAAAATATACAAAAGATCCACACTGAATTTCTACACATGAAAACTAAAATGTAAAAAGTGAAAAATACACTGGAGATTAATGGCAGATTAAACATTACAGAAAAAAACAGAATTTTAAAAATAAGTCTAGCATCAGTAAGCTGTGGAACAATTCAGGTAGGTTTTGAGGTAATAGGAGTCTCAGAGAGGAAGGAGAGAGATGAGGGGAAAAGAAAAATTATTTGAAGCAATAATGGCCAAACAGTTTTCAAATTTGATGAGTACTATAAACCCACAGAGAAACATGCAGCAACAACTCTAAACTGTTGACCTCTGAAAGGGTCAACCAACTCAAAAACTGAAGAAAGCCTAAGCTGAAGAAATTTTTCTAGATGCATCACAGTCAAAATGCTCAAAAACAGTGATAAAGAGAAAATCTTAAAAGCAGCCAGATAGAAAGATACTTTACATAGACGGGAACAAAGATGAGGGTGTTCTACTATTTCCCATAAGAAATAATGCAAATGAGCAGATGGAACAGTAATATCTTTAAAGTATTGATATAAAAATATAGAGTTCTATATCCACAGAAAATATCCTTTAAAAACCTAAGTGAAATAAATATTTTCTCATACAAAAATAAATTGAAATGATTTATCATCAGTAAGCCTACACTATAAGAAATGATTAAGCAAGTCTTTCAGGTAGAAGGAAAATGAAACCAACTAGAAATATTTATTTACACAGAACATTAGAAATGGTAACCATGTGGGTAAAATGGTAAATATGCCTGTCTTACTGTTTTAAATCTCTTTAAGTGATAACTTAATGTTCAAACAAAATTAACAATTTATTCTGGGGCCTATTACATAGGTATAAGTAAGATATACAAAAACCAATAGCAGGAAGGTCAGGGGCAGAGGTAGGAAGAAGGAGAAAGTAAAGAAAGTATGCTAGCTTAAAGTGTTTGTATATGTGAATAAAATACCACTTTAATATAGACTGTAATAAATTTAAAATATATACCATATTTGGGAGGTTGAGGTGGTTGGATCACTTGAAGTCAGGAGTTTGAGACCAGCCTAGCCAATATGGTGAAACCCCGTCTCTATTAAAAATACAAAAATTAGCCAGGTGTGGTAGTACACACCTGTAATCCCAGCTACTTGGGAGGCTGAGGAAGGGGGATTGCTGGATCCCAGGAGGCAGAGGTTACAGTAAGCTGAGATCATGCCACTGCACTCCAGCCTGGGCAACAGAGTGAGATTCCATCAAAAAAAAAAAAAAATTAATAAATAAGTATACCATAAACCACAGAGCAACCAACAAAATAATAAAACAAAGAGTTATAGTTAATAAGTCGAGAAAAGAATTAAAATGGAGTCAAAAATGTAAACAATAGAGGCAGGAGAAATGAGAAAGGGAGAACAGAGAAAAGATGGAATACAAATAGAAAATGACTAGAAAGATGATAAATTTAAATCTAACCATATTAGGAATTACATTAAATGTGAACAGTCCAAATACTCTAATTAAAAAAAACAGAAATTATCTACTTGGATTTTTATAAAAGCAAGATCCAACTATATAATGTCTATAAGAAAGATTATTTAAATATAAAAACAAATATAGGTTAAAAGTAAAAGAATGGAAAAAGATATCCCATATGAACACAAGTAAAAATAAAACTAGATTGGCTATATTAACATAAGAGAAAATGAGTTTCAGTCAAAGGATATTACTAGATGTACTGGGTTGAGTAACGTCTCTTAAAAATTAATGCTCACCCTCTGGGCGTGGTGGTTCATGCCCGTAATCCCAGCACTTTGGGAGGCCGAAGCGGGCAGATCATAAGGTCAAGAGATTGAGACCATACTGGTCAACATGGTGAAACCCCATCTCTACTAAAAATACAAAAATTAGCTGGGCGTGGTGGCTCATGCCTGTAATCCCAGCTACTCGGGAGGCTGAGGCAGGAGAATCGCTTGAACCCAGGAGGCGGAGGTTGCAGTGAGCCAAGATCGCACCACTGTACTCCAGTCTGGTGACAGAGCAAGACTCTGTCTCAAAAAAGAAAAAAAAAAAAATTAATGCTCATCCAAAATTTACACCCACTTGGAAATAGGGTCTTCGCAGATTTACTCAATTTAAGATGAAGTCATACTGAATTAGAAAGAGCCCTAAAATCAATTTGACTGGTGTTCTTATAAGAAGAGGGGAATATGGACAGAGGCAAAAGGAAAATTCTATGTGAATACAGAGGCAGAGATTGCAGTTATGCTGTCATAAGATAAAGAACAAAAGAACACCAAGAATCACTGAGAACAACCAGAAGACAGAAGAGGCATGGAATAATTCTTATCTTCAGCCTTGAAAGGGAAAGGGACCCTGCCAACACCTTGATTGCTGACTTCTAACCTCTAGACCTGTGAGAAAATAAATTTGTTGTGTAAAGCCACCCAGTTTATGGTAATTTGTTACAGCAGTCTTAGGAAACTAATACATCAGGCATTAAGGTTCATTTCACCACAATAAGGGGTGTAAATTCACCAAGAGGACATAACAATCCCATATGATTATCTTGTAAAATAGCTTCAAAATACATGAAGCAAAACTGATAGAACTGAAAGGAGAAATAGACAAATCCATCTTCAAGGGCCTCCTCATAGTCCAGAATGGCTGCTGAAACTCCAACCATTGCCTCTAGGTTTGGGGCAGGGAGAGGAAGGAAGTGGAGAAAGGACAAAAGAATATGACTCCTTTTTAATTGCCCTTCCCAGTTTTCTCACCTAAACTTTTTCTTATATCTAATTGAACACCCTTAGTTGCATGAGACTAGAAAACACAGTCTTTGCTTCCTGGAGAAAATTGGGATTCTGTTGCTTAAAAAGACAGGGAGAATATGTGGAGGAGTGGCAACTAGCAGTATTTTCAATACATGAGAGCGATTAAACCCTAAAGTTAAGTATGAGTCCTTTATAATAGAATAGTTAGCACAACACCTGGCTCCACTACCTATTAGCTGTCTGAGCTACAACATGAAATGTAACATTTCTAAGTCTCAGTTTTCTCATCTGTAAATTTTAAAATTTACAAAGGGTTATTTTGGGAAATAAAACTATATCCATACAAAAAAAATCAGCCATATTATTATATACCAGCATGCACTTTGGAAAACAGTTTAACATTCAATTCTAGATATGTCCATGCTCTATTTGAGTATCTCCTGTCTTTGGTTTTTACCTAAAAGAAATGTATATACCAAAAGATATGTGTATAAATGTTCCTAATAAGGGAGGAGACGACCCCTCATATTGTCTCTTGCCCAATTTCTGCCTCCAAAGAAAGAAGTAAAAACTAAAAGGTAGAAATGAAATCCACAGGGAGACCGCCGGCGCCACACCCTGGACCTCGTGGTTAAAGATCGACCCCTGACCTAATTGGTTCTGTTATCTATAGATTACAGACATTGTATAGAAATGCATTGTGAAAAATCCCTATCTTGTTTTGTTCTGATCTAATTACCGGTGCATGCAGCCCCCAGTCATGTACCCCCTGCTTGCTCAATCAATGACCCTCTCACATGCACCCACTTAGAGTTGTGAGCCCTTAAAAGGGACAGGAATTGCTCACTCGCAGAGCTCGGATCTTGAGACAGAAGTCTTGCCACTGCCCTCGGCCGAATAAACCCCTTCCTTCTTTATTTTGGTTTCTGAGGAGTTTTGTCTGCGGCTTGTCCTGCTACACTATCAGCATTATTCATAATACTCTAAAACTAGAAACTGTCCAACTACCTTTAACAATAGAACGAATTTTTTAATGGAATATTATACCAAAATGAAAACAAATTCTAGCTGCACTCAGCAACATTAATGAATCTCACAAAAGAATAGTTTTATAAAATTTTTAAAACCTAGCATAGTGTTGCAAGTAAGAATAGTGGTTACCTTTGGTAGTGATTTGGAGAGGAATTGAAGAAAGCTTCCTGAATACTGGCAGCATGCTATTTCTGGACCTATGGAAGCTACATAAATGTTATCTTGGGATAATATACATTTGGTTCACATGCTATTACACTTAGCATGACTGTGTAATGAGCCATTCAATCTCATGTACCTTTGATAGTAAAAATGGGTGGGGCACAGCTTGAAACAGCAGGCATAACCCAGGACTGTCCTTGCAAAGCAGAACTTAAGACGACTTTTGTTATATTTAACAATAAAAAGGTTATTGGAAGAAAGAAAAGATGGAGAAGCGAAGAAAATATAAGGGAAGAAGCAAAAGAGAAGGAAGAAAATGAATGAAAAAAGGGGAAAAAAGGGGAAAAAAGGAGGAAAAAAGGAAAGAATGAAGGAAAGGGAAGGAGGAACTGAAGAAGGAAAGGAGGAAGAACAGAAAAGGAGGAGAAAAGAAAGGAAGAGAGGAAGGAGGAAAGAAAGAAATGAAGGAAAATGAAAGAAGAAAGGGAATTCAAAAAGGAGATAGATGGTCTTAGCCTAAATAATGCTCCCTTTCTACTTTAAAATCCTGAGTTGGCAGGAGGAATTAGAAAGCAGATCGCATTCCCCTCCCTTAAGACAAGATTTGCATAGGTGATGGGGACTGGGGTAGAGAAGCAGCTTGGAATAGAATATGAAATTAAAAGTTTAGAATTGCTTGACCGGGAAGTTATACAAACTTCTCAACATGTCATTTAAAGGCTCTGCCTTTGAGGAAGTGCTAATTGGCCTGGCAAAGCTGGAGTAGTCACTGAAGAAAAAGTAACTTATTTCTCTGTGTATAGACTACAAAGTTGAAAACGCTCAAAATAGGGCAATACTGCCTCCTTCAGCTGCAGAGGTATTAGTTCTCTTTAATGTTTGAGTGGGCACTGTGGCTCCCCACTGAGGAGCACAGACATCCCGGATGGATTTCAGTCATGGCCCCTACCCTCCCAGGTCTCACCACAACTTCAGGTCACGAGATCATGTATACCACTCTGCTCTCTTTTTGATCCTACCATGGGATTCCTCAGAGCTGCTGCCTCTCCTTCAGCCCTCCTGTACCCTTCCCAGGAGCACAGGAAAGATTTCACTGCATGCCCATGTCTTTCTGAGGCAGAGGACTCAGATACATCAGTAAAAAGCCTCACTCTTCTCCTAAAGACACATGGCAGCCATTTATAAGAGATATTCAGTGAGGTTACTTTTTACCAGAGATCCGGTGAGCCTGGCGAGACCCAAGTCTCCACCACTTTCAGGTCACCACTTTCAGATCCAATGCATTTTTAAATGGATCTCCTTCAACCAGAACTGTCTCTAGTCTGTGAAAACAAACTTCAGTGTGAACCTCTGCCTCTTCTTTGAACTCTCCTGCAGTTCCTCCGGCTTAGAGGGCTCTACCTAGCCTGGGTGATGGGTAGAGTGCTGGCTGATCTACTAATCTTCCTAAATATTCCTTTCGAGTGAACTCATACATTTTATTATAGGTACTAGAAGTGTCTAATCCGGACAGCTCTCCCCTGAGACAAATGGAATGGCAATGTCACGTCTTTGGGCATGAATGGGATGCACATGGGTAGAAGTATAAAAGCACACCTGTTACTTCATCAAATTATTGCTTAATAGAGTTAAGATGCTCATCAAACATTTCTAGAATAGTTTGGACAGTAGTTCCCTGCTGCCCCAGATATCTGAAACAGTCAATAACCCTAACAAGGGCCAGTCTTACACAGAGGGATGAATTTACAGGCAACATGTAAAACATATATAAAATTATAAATGGATCTTTCTCATGTAGTAAGGACTTTAAAATTCAGTTGTCTCGGAAAGGGTCATGTTTGAATCTGAGCAACAGAATCAAGAGAGAATGCCTTTGTGATGACAATATACCTCATATTTTCTCAACACAATTAAAATAAACCCTGCATGACTAGAAATGCCAATATATCCTCCTTCAGAAACTAATCCCTCTTTAAAAACTTATCACTCTTGGTTGTAATTTATGATATTATAAATGCATTAAAAGGAATTCACAGTTCAGCCACCAAATTACTTACTATCCAAACCAAGTACACTTAATAATAAAAAAAAAACTAGTCCTAAAAATTAACTCAGATAGAATTCTAATATTTCAGGTTATGTGCCGAAAATATTTATTGCTTAAGAGAGATATATTTATGTATGTAAAGTTGAAATTTTGAAATTATTTGGTCTTTAATATTGTTCTTTTAGTAGAAAATGCCTGTTAACTTTAGAAACAATTTTAAGTGAATGAAATATCCTACCTTCAAAATAGGAATTTTAAATCTAGTTTTGATCTAATAGCATCATATTGGTGAAATAAATCTCTTGTGTACTTGTGGTTCCTTGTAATGTCATTGTGCTTATGGTTATTGTCCTGCTGTAGAGGAGTGATGAATGGCAGTGAGGCTTAACTCAATTTTCCATCAAGTTTTTGCTAATCTCACACAACCCCTTCATAAATCTGAATAATTTGCTACTGCTCTGCAACCCTCATGTGAGCTCCAGAGTGGTTTTGGCCTGAAATTATGTATTATTGCAACCTCCTTTGAAAATGTAAGGGCTTTTATTGTTTCTATAACTGAATTATGTTTTCATATCTTTTACACTGCTGTAGTGGGTATTGCTTAGCAACAAGTCTCCAAGACCAAGGAAGTGGAGCATCCCTTATTAGCATATTATGCTAATCCTCCTGATCTCCCTACTGCCTGGATAAATTCACTGCTGGCCCTCTGACTTGTTTAGCCCAAGAGAATAATTTTTCTTCACCTTTTAAAATAAGTTTGTATTTCTATAAAAAATATATTAACTCTTAGTTATATGAAAGCAAAGATTACTGAGAAGTTCTAGTATTCTAACAGTGTAGGGAAATTATAGTTAACAATAATTTACTGTATATTTCAAAATAGCTAGAAGAGAATTGTAATGTTCCCAATTCAAAGGATATATGTTTGAGGTGACGGATATCTCAATTACCCTGATTTGACCATTAAACATTGTATATATGTATCAAAATATCAAAAGTATCCCCAAAATATGTACAACTCTGATGTATCAATAAAAAATTAAATAGCCAGATCATCTAACAGGGACCTAATGTAAATAAAGTAACTGCCATATGGAAATTGACTCATCTTATTTTTTATTTTTTTATTTTTTATTTTTTTTCCAAGACAGAGTCTCACTCTGTCCCCCAGGCTGGGAGGCAGTGGCACAATCTCAGCTCACTGCAACCTCCGCCTCCTGGGTTCAAGCAATTCTCCTGCCTCAGCCTCCAGAGTAGCTGGGATTACATGCAGCATCACACCAGGCTAATTTTTGTATATTTAGTAGAGACGGGGCTTCACCATGTTGGCCAGGCTGGTCTCGAACTCCTGACCTCGTGATTCACCTGCCTTGGCCTCCCAAAGTGCTGGGATTACAGGTGTGAGCCACCACACTCCAGCTGACTCATCTTATTTTTTAAAAATACATATTACCTGAGGCAGAAACATGCCATGTCATTGCATTTTGCTGCTCTTTAAGAAGATAATGCAAATGATGTACTACAAATAGAAAGTGCTCCATGTAGGTATGACTCACACTGAGAAATGCCTGCTATTTCCTCTAGTTCCCTTTGTGTCTGACAATACACTTTGGGGAGACACTAGATCTTAGGGTAAGCCCCATGGCAAAGGGCAAAAACTCTCTGCTGCCTCTAAGTGGGTTGAATAGGTGACTTTGGTCTTGTTAGAACTGATAGAAATGCTTCTAAAAATACCCACCAAGATTCATGGCTCACTTTAAAAACAATTCTGAATCAACCAGAAGTTGTGTAAGACAAGCATACAACATGGATCTTGCCCACTAAGGATTTAGCTCACAAGCTGTGCAAACGTATTATGATAATGTCTTGGCATTGGTTGTAGCTATTTTTATCTTCCATTTAGCCCAGGCTTCATGTGTTTTGTTGGGAGGATTCCTCACCCAATCTACCCTTTTGTCCTCTTGGGCGACATGAGGAATTGAGGCAAGCTGTACTTTTCTCATGGGTTTAATTTTTAAAAGTGGGTTAATGTACTCTAAAACCAGTTAGTTGGACCAGGGAAGAGTCATGTAAGGCATTATGAGAAAGGATGATAGTCTCAGTGGAATATGAGAACATTTCAGGAGTCCAAAAGCATCACTCATGAATTAGCTAACATCTTTCGAGAAATTTTGTTAAATGGCACATCAGCAGCCACGGGTTCTGATTCTATTTTTCTCTTCTTTCAAAGTATTAAATTTGAAATTTTAAAGTGGTCAATATTCTTATAGAAATTGACATAGAAATATCTGCCTATCAAGTAGTTCAACCAGCCCCACCACACAGCAATTATCCAAACAAACTAATAAATGGCCTTAAGCAATTGGTATCTGAAAGTGAAGTTTAAAAGCCCTTGAAATTTGAGATAAGCAATTTTATAGAAGTGAAACAAAGGTTAATTAAAGCTAAAATGTGAAATGTCATAACATAGGCTATATCAGACTGGTATATTTCTGATATTCTAAAATTTTTAGAATTCAGAAGTGTCTACTTTTCTGGCTTCCTGTATCAAGTTATACATACAAATACACTCTGAGGAAAATGTAATTGCTCCCATGTTTTTGAATCTTGCCACCCATAGTGAATAATAAATTGTGGTATGCTTTCATAAAGTTAAGTGTTTCTTTTGATGGAAATATTTATCACC
This sequence comes from Macaca nemestrina, assembly GCF_043159975.1. Taxonomy (NCBI): domain Eukaryota; kingdom Metazoa; phylum Chordata; class Mammalia; order Primates; family Cercopithecidae; genus Macaca; species Macaca nemestrina. The sequence continues at coordinate 45,647,538 of NC_092131.1, forward strand.
TAAAACCTTCAAGGCTTTAGTCTGTGCTCCCACCCCCAACTTTGTCTTTATTTTAAACATTTTCTGGTCTTTTCTGGCTGTTCCAATCCCTGTTACCTCTTAGGATTGAATGGTAGATTGTCTGGCCACTTTGTGAAATTTCTCTTGTTTTATTTTGACACTGACATTATGATAGTCCTGTTAGCTTATGTGAGTATTAAGAAGAGTTCCTCGACCAGCCTGACCAACAGGGAGATACCCCATCTCTACTAAAAATACAAAATTAGCCAGGCGTGGTGGCGCATGCCTGTAATCCCAGCTACTCAGGAGGCTGAGGCAGGAGAATCGCTTGAACCAGGGAGTCAGAGGTTGCAGTGAGCCTAGATCACGCCATTGCGCTCCAGCCTGGGCAACAAGAGTGAAACTCCATTTCAAACATCTCAAGAAAGAAAAAAAAGAAGAAGAAGAAGAGTTCCTCAAAAAGATTTAAGATGACAGCCATGTTATACTGTCAACTTTTTCTTCTTTTCCCTCAATCCTCAGACCCATTGTTTTAATAAAAAATAAAAAATAAAAAATCTGTCTCTGTCTCTCAAAAGAGAGAGAGAGAGAGAGAGAGAACAATAACCACAATGCCACAATGTCATAGCTGCAACCACCACTATCTGGAATAAATACAGGTAAGGGAGAGGGAATATAAGAGGTGAATGAATAAAGAGACAAAAACAACATTTTTTTTTCTTCAAAGAGAATGTTCTCCATTCTGAAATATGTTAAAAAACATAAAAGGATTTAAAGTTCATTGTAGATAAAGAGATGATTAAAGAATATCTGCAAGCTGTAAACTGTACTAGGACAGATTATATCCTGTGGCAATGGTAATAAGAATAGGACATATTTAAACAATTTCATATATTATCTTGTACAGCAGCCATGGAAATGCACAAGTCAGCTCTTGTGCTGCAAAGAGCTTCACTGGCTGATGGCCCCAGCTGGTGCTCCCCTGGATCATCTTCTACCTTCATGCTAAGGCCATTCAATGTCCAAAGATTGAGAAGGACATCATCCTAAACAGGGTAGAGTAGTCTCTGGCACAAGCAGACAACTCAGTTGCTGAAGATTTCACTGGTGGTCACCAAGGAAACATCCTAGTGCAACAGTCATTCCTTTTTCCATGATTTTGCAGGTGAGATGTTTCAAGCATCTGAAAGAGATGGGGGCAGTGCGGAGCAATGGGCAACATGTAGGCAATGCCTATGATAACAATAGAGTTGGCTGGTTATTGCAATGTTGTACTGTCTCTATGTAGAGAGATAATGAGAAACTGAAGTCCACTGAAAACAATTAATCTCTAACAAGAGAGCCTCTTTAGAGCCTAGAAGAATGATTCTATCTCTCACAGAAGACCAGAGGTAAGCAGCAGACTGATAATCTGATAGAGTCACAAAAAAAGACATTTGAATTCTCAGTGAAGATGAATCTGTTAGGGTCTTGCATGGGAAAGCCTGGAACCCAGAAAGGATGGGGATGTGAGAGGGGATGCCTCCAAAGAAGCTGGCTGTGTAGAATACCCTAGACCCATAAGCCTGGCAGAGGGCTTTTTTTCGGATAAGAACTAGCATTACTCCTCCATCAGAAGATATTACAGAAGCCCCCTCCATGCAAAGCAATAAATGTTCACCTTAGGTGCTACCTCCATCTGCTTTTCTGACAGCCAGTCCAATAATTCGGTTAAATCTCAGCATAATTGAGCTGGATATATTAGACATGATAAGGAAGGAAAAGGCTGTATGCCGAAGTAGGTGTAAGAATTAGATAGCATGTACTGGAAGGAACCAGGTGAGGGTTCCTGGGATTGGATTTTGAGGGTGCTTGATCAGCAGAGTCAGAATATAAGATGGAACAAGCAAGAATTCATCGACTTGAAAAGGCACTTTCTCAGGTCATCCCCGGGGTAGGAATTCTAGGAGATCAAGCAAACTTATTGTTAAAGTGGCAATTAGAATCCTGGAAAAAGCAATGCTAAGTGAAGTGGAGACAACTGAGTTGCACTGTCAGATAGTGAAGAAAACAATAAAGAAGTTGAGGGACATGGATATGCTGGGATGAATAAACTGTGTGAAGCCACAGACCCAAAAGAAAGCTGCATTGCCATGGGAAGATACAGAAGGCATACCACCCAAGAAGGACATTAAGATTCTGCAGCAAGTCATAGAATTATATGATTATAAGATTCTGCAGCAAGTCATAAAATTACATGCCTTTCGAAGAACAATTTTTAGTGTGCTAGTTTAATGCTAGTATAGAGATGAAATACTTGATCATGGAGCACCAAGTGTCCATGAGTCTAAAACTGTCCATCATGAGCTAGGTTCTGTCAGACCCGCCAAATCACAAAATGAGATGGTCCCAGTGCAGACTTCCATAAGACAGAAATATAACCATGGGATTGAACCCAAGGAGGACCAGAGGACATGACAGAGCAACATTAACAGATACGCAGAACCCATATCACCTGACATGGAAACACAAATATCCCTTCCCCAACTCATACCTTTGGCTGATTTGGTTGGGGGTTGTAATCCCATTTGATTCATTAAAGGACAAGGAAGAAAAAGCCCAAGCTTAGCTTATAATTGGTTGGCTTAATGAGTGGACACAAGCTAAAAATGGAAGTGGCTGCATTAAAGTCCTACTCATGGGTGGTGTTGAAAGACTGTGGAGATAAAAATCTCTCTGATGGACAGACCTGTTAACAGTGCACCTGGTTAGGAAGTGGCCCACAGTGAAAATATATAGTGATTTCCAGTCAGCAGTCAATGGCCTGAATGAATGATCAGAGGTCTGGAAGGGAAAGCACTACATGACTGAAGTCAAGGAGTTGTGCACTAGAAGTGCATGGGCAAACAGATAGTACCAGGCACAACGTCATTAACATATACTAGAAAGCATCCACATGGAGAAGGCACTGAAAAACCAAATAGACAAAATGTCTTGGCTGGTTGATGTTAACTTTGTTACCTTAGAACGGTAATATGAAAGTAGTAGTCATGGTAGCAGAGACAAAATCTATGTGTGGAGTCAATAGTATAGACTCTTATTAACTAAAGCAGATCCAGTATCTATGGTTTCTGAATATCCTACCTGCTATTAACAGAGACCAATGCTGACCCTTCAATACGTCAAAATTCCTAGAGGAGACCAACTGATGATTTAGTGACAAGTTGACTACCTCAGGCCTCATCTATCCTAGAAAGGCCAATGGTTCATCTTAATAGTGGTAGGTAAGAACTTCAGGCATATGTTTTCCTTTTCCGCCTGCAAAGCCTCAGTCAGTACCACCATCTGAGGGTTTACAGAATGCCCAATCCACAGGCATGAAATCTCACAGCAGAGCATCTGACCAGGTGACCCACTTTACAAAAAAAGGACATGTGAGAGTGGGCTGTCATAGGATTACACCTATCATAGGGCCCACTATTTATGTCATGTACTATACCACTCAGTAACAGTAAGTCTCATAGAGCACTGAAATGGCATTCTTAAAGGACAGCTGAGATACTAGCTCAGAGGCAACACTCTGAAGGGCTGGGGTTCATCCTTTAAGTTGTAGCACAATCATTAAATTAAGATACCTTTTTGTGGTTCTGTATCCCTAAGCAGGCATGAGGCATGAGGCATGAGGCATGAGGCATGAGGCATGAGTGTAGGAACCAAGAAGCCACAGAATGGATATTTCATCTCTAGATGTTCTATTTGGGTCTTTATTCTTTTATATATTGCCTTAACATGTTTATCATTTTTTCTGTCTTCTTGAACATAAGGGATATAGTTATAATAACTCCTTTAATGTTCTCCTGTTTTTACAGTTCAGAATTTATTTTTGTGTCTTTTTAAAATACAGTATATATCACTTTTTATAGTTTCTAGTTCCATGATATTTTTATACTTTGCTTTTATCTGCTTTTACTTAGTAAGGACATTGGTTTTATAATCTATGTCTGATAATTCTAATATTTCTTTTTTGGTTTATGTTTTTTGGTTTTTAATTTAAGTTCTGTGATACATGTGCAGAGCATGCAGGTTTGTTACATAGGTATACATGTGCCATGGTGGTTTGCTGCACCTATCAACCGGTCACATCTAGGTTTTACGCCCTGTGTGCACTAGGAGTTTGTCTTAATGCTCTCCCCTTCCTTGCCCCCCATGCCCCGACAGGCCCTGGTGTGTGATGTTCCCCTCCCTTTGTCCATGTGTTCTCATTGTTCAACTCCCACTTATGAGTGAGAACATGTGGTGTTTGATTTTCTGTTCCTGTGTGAGTTTGCTGAATTTACAAGAAAAATACAACCCCATCAAAACGTGGGTGAAGGTTTTGAACAGACACTTCTTAAGAGAAGACGTTTATGTGGCCAACAAACATATGAAAAAAAGCTCATCATCACTGGTCATTAGAGAAATGCAAATCAAAACCACAATACTATCTCACAACAGTTCGAATGGCCATCATTAAAAAGCCGGGAAACAACAAATGCTGGTGAGGCTGTGGAGAAATAGGAATGCTTTACACTGTTGGTGGGAGGGTACATTAGTCCAACCATTGTGGAAGACAGTGTGGCAATTCCTCAAGGACCTAGAACCAGAAATACCATTTGACCCAGCAATCCCATTACTGGGTATATACCCAAAGGATTATAAATCTTTCTACTATAAAGGCACATGCACACATATGTTTACTGCAGCACTATTTACAATAGCAAAGACTTGGAACCAACCCAAATGTCCATCAATGACAGACTGGATAATTCCAATTGGAACCAACCCAAATGTCCATCAATGACAGACTGGATAATTCCAATATTTCTAATCTCTATGTTTCTGTTGTCTGTTTTTCTTTTGTAGGTTTTTGCACCTGTTGTCTTGTCTTCTCATGTGCCTAGTTATTTTTAACTAGTCATTAAAGACTGCATTTGAAAAGTTATTTGTAGAAATAATTTGAATTATAAAATGATAATGTTTTCCAACAGGGGCTATTTTTCATTTGCCTCAGTCAGATACTTGGGGAACTAACAGTTCAGGATCATCTTTACATATGTTAAAGTCTTAAGATTTTCTAGGGAACCCAGATGACATGAAGCAGGGCTTATATACCATCCTAGGGTTTGTTTATTTCTAGTCCACCCTTATTTTTAAATGAGAGATCTTAAAGCCAAACAAAGGATATTTACTAGAATCTGTACCATTGTTGAGTCCCAGATATTGGATTTTGTTCCCCTATCCATTTGAGGGTCACAAGAAATATGGCCTAGTGTTTCAGCCTGTGTATTATGCATTGACAAGTGACCCCCGGGTAAAAGCTGTCCAAGTATTTTACTGACCTTTCTAGGTTCTCAATCTCTAGTCTGATCATATTGTTAGTATTTTGACCTATTTTGGAAAATATTTCAATTTTCCCCTCCAAAATGATTAGTTGCTTTCAATAGCAAGTTTACCTAAGCCAACATTGTTCAAAGTGGAGGCCCCATGATATTATAATTCTAGAAAACCAGAATATACTAGTGACATTTGAAAAAGATGGAAATATGTGGTTTGACAATATGGGAGAAACAGGTTTATATATTTCAATTTAAAACTGAAGGGCTACTATGGATAAAAAGAGTCTATGCTTCTTCTAAATGACTTCAGAAGCTAGAACAAAGAAAATCAGGCTACATTTCAAGAAAATAATTTAGAATAATATATGCTCATTGTCAGACTGTTAAAATGGGAAAGTTTGCTTTAAGAGCTAGTGAGCTTCCTAACACTGGATAGATCCAATTAGTGATAAACAACCATTTGTCAAGGACTCATATCTAAGATATAGATTGGACTAGTGACCTCCAGGGTCCCTAACGAGTAAAATTCCAAGGTTATTTAATTCTAGGAGGAAATGGAGATGACCTCTGGGTTATGTCTGTAGATAACAAAACAGTAAATTATTTTATAAGGAATAGCTCATTTTAGGCTTGGACTTCAAGGAGATAACTTTTTAAGATTCCCTTCTTGTGCTGTCTCTGATTGAAATGTCCCACAGGCATAGTTCTAGCAATTAAATGTATTCTTTCTCTGCTCTGTGAGCATTAATTTTCATGTATATTTGTTACAGCTCAAGACCTGAGATAATGCCCTGTAAACAGGGAGTAGCTATTAGCACATTAATTAGGATTCTCTTTATGGTACTATTGAGAAAGATAATTATTTGTTAGATTAAATCCTGTGCCCTGAGAACTCCAGTTTTCACGTTCAGTTAGAAATTCCATTACAACTACAAACTAAAATTCATATACAGGCGCATTTGCACACACTTTCTATGTTTAGGTACTGTCTTTTTTAGTTTAAGACACAAATAACTGTAAGTAATGAAAGGGCCATAAATTCATCCTAAGTAGTGAATCATTGGGTTGGCAATAGGAATGTAAATATGACCCACGTTAACAAATTTTCTAAGAGCTACTATTCAATGTGCAAGTGCTTAAAAACAAATTTCATTTTCTTTTCAAGTCTATACAAGTCAGAGCTTATTCTAAATTGTCTCAATATTCCCAAATGCTGGTATCAAAAATAGAGAAAATGGAAGTTTTTTTTTATTTCCTCAATTAGAATGCACATAATGAAATATTATGCCCTGCAGTTATCTTAATGGGCAGAATCATCCTGAGAGAATTCTGATCTCTTTATGCAATCTGTGCTTCTGTTGATACATATGTTAATTTCATCACTCTGTGCTTTTATTAATAAGAAAATAAGCTGCTGAGACCTGAGTTCCCTTAGACAGGTTTATGTGGGTAAACAGAGAAGAGAGTTTCAGGTTGCCATTCAGCTTTCCAGGAATGTAGTTGCGCATTACAGAGGTGCAAGGATTTGTGTAGTGCATTCCTCTAGATAAAATGTTACCAGATTCAATGGTAACATATTGCCAGTTTTGTTCAGTTCTACTGGTGATGTGCTGCTCACTAGCAGAGCTACAAGACACATCCCTTCCCAATCTTTACTTATTTTCCTTTTTTGTTGTTTTGTTTTGTTTTTCCAGTAAGAAAGACCTCCTAAGTGCTATGGATGGCTTCATCCTTGTCCATCAGAAAGGATAAATCTTCTGGATGGCAGACTACAATCTTTCTGGATGTCTGACTACTGCAGCTAATCAAACAAAGCTCAGTAGCTATCACAGCAAACAATGGAACTAGGAGGGAATGAAGGAGAAACAAGAAAAAGAAAATATTTGTAGGCATTGCAGATACACTGAAGTCCTTGTAGCCAATGACTCTCTAAGAGAGGAAGACAAAAATAACAAAAAGGTTATCATTTCTTAGTTATCTAGTATTTTATTTTATGCTAGGCATTCTACCAGATTAATTTAAAAGCAATCTTTTCAACTTTGGATCAGTTTTCAAATTGGGTAATAATATCCCCATCTTACAGAGAAGAAAACTAAGGTCTAGAAAGATTAAATGATGTTGCCAGTCACACAACTAGATAGTGACAGAGCTGGCATCTGAACTCAGCTCCTTCCTACTTGGAATTCCATCCATCAATTTCTGCTTCAATTGCTCCTCATATTTCATTCTATACAAATACTAGGGATAGAAAAGAGACAGAGTAAGAGCTGAAAATCTAGCTATGAACAACCAATTGAAAAAACCTAATTTATCAACTGTGTTATTGAGGTCATAATGAAACTCCTCATAGGAATATTGTAAAGAAACAAAGTACAAGAGAAGCAGACTCATTACATAGATAAAAATAAGAACAACCACTAATACGCTCTGGTTTTAAGAATCACTGCCCTCCCATAGGCCTCCCCTTTCTACCTTTCTAGGTGGAAATTTACCAATTTTAGACTTCCCAGCATTTTACTCCATCATAAGTTTAGGCAATTCTCTATCTTGTGAAACTTGTGGAAGACATAGGCTACTTCTTACCATAGAAGCTGCCAAAGTTTCTCACTTTGCCAGCCCTTTCTGCAGCTAGTGCTTGAGCACTAAACTTGGGCTCGGATATGGGTACATCCTGCTAGGATTTTAATATGGAATTCATAATTTAGAAACAGTGGTAATGAAGAGTTATTTTCTGTTGTCATGACTGGGTAGAGACATCTAATGGCTGGGGCAGTCACAGAAGACATGTCTGCAGTAGCATCCAGGGATAGTAGCACAGGAGGTGGTAAGTGGTAATCTGTACTAGAGTAGCAGTGGCTTCATTGGACTGACACTCTGGTATAGCCTTGGCAAGGGATTGGACTGCCGTCCACCTCATTTCCTTTCTGCCTGTTTTCTTATCCTCTGTCTCCACTTTCCTGATGATCCAAGAAGCCATGCAATATTCTAGCAATACATTTCCCTTGGTTTAAATCAGTAGGTTGTATTTATATAGCCAGGAACAAATCATCTTAACTAATACACTCACCATGAGCCTATTATGTAGGTCAAATTTTGCTTGTGATTTGATTATACCAAGAAGTCCTAATTACCGACCAATGTCTTAATTAAAAGCAGTAATCTTTGCGGATCCATGGAAGTGTTAGTGTATGAAACTACCTAGCAACAATGAAGCAGGTCAAAAATGGGACAAGAACTGAGTGCAATGTGTGTATTTTCTGGGAAAAAGAAACCAAAGTATGGCTGGTCCAAGAAAGGAGAGAGAACCACAATAACACTAAGATTTTAATAATATCTCACATTTTATGGCAGACCCAAGTCTTAATATGGCAGGTCCTCAATTCTGAAATGTTGTACTCTCCTCACAAATAAATGTAGTTATTGGGGAGAAAGGAATCATTATCATTATCATCAATCCCATCTCCATTAATTGAACATTTTTAAAGCAATCATCCCAACATTTGTTAAGTTATTTGTGGTTACAATGATTCTTTGAGGAAATAATATTACCATAATTTTACAGATATGGAAATTGAGGCTTAGGAAGGTCAAAACTTGTACAAGCCACTCAGCTAGTAACAAGTGGAGGTGAGAGATGAACCCAGGCAGTAACAACCATTACAACTTTATCACTTTTTCCTAAAATAAAGAAAAGACCATAGGATGATCTTTTCAATATGGAACGGGCAGCTTTTCCTCCAGAAGTCCTGTATTGGGGCCTTCCCATCTCCACTGACTTCTCATGACAATTTAGGAACAGGCCGAGCCCTCCTTGTCTCTCCCGGCTTCTCATAAGCTGATCCCCTGGTCCATTTCTGTTCTGCCTGCCACACTCATTTCCTCCCCTTTTTATTTTCTCCCACTCTTATTTAATCATTCTTGCCTTTCTTAACACTAATGTGCTAAGAAAAATGATATTCTTCAAGGTCTAACTCAAGTATCTCAGTTTTTCATGAAAGCTGGTCCCTCATAACTGTAACCTCTCAATGGTCTCTTCCATCTCATGGAAGCGTTTCTCATCTGTATCACTTATGTGAAACTAAAACACATAGTCTAGTGTCACATTTAGTATGAAAAAACATATTCAGATAACTGACCTGAGTTCAATTATGTGCCAAACAATAGTTGGTTTTGTAACTTTTACTTCGCAATAATTATAGAATCTGAGGGCCATTGCAGAGAAATGTACAGGAAGTCCAGTATGTCCTTTACTTGGCCACTTCCAAAGTTAACATCTTACAAACACTGTAGAATAATAGTAAACCAGGTCACTGACATTAGGAAAGCCATACCCTAAAGCGACCCTGTGGGTTCACGTCTGTTTCTATGAGAAAGTGTTTCATTGTGTACTAGTTGTTAGTAAGCTGGCTCCTATAAGAAAATCCCAGAATGTGGATATCACAGTTGACTGTAGCATGACATGACATGCTTTGAGAAAATAGCATGATGCATATGTATCTCATTATTACTATGGCATAGGTATGCAGCCACTGATCAGGATATTCACATTATGTAACCAATTGCACCTGAAGTTGAAATTCATGGCTATATGAGTTATGCTTACTAAGTATTATTGTCAACCTTCTCACACACAGCCCCCAGAGGCAGACTCTGTAGGAAATAGAGGAAAGAAAAAAGGAAGTGTGTTGTGGAGTCAGACTAGAACAAAACTAGAGTTTTATTCCTGAATCTACCACTTATTGTTAATTGTGTGGACACTGGGCAAGGCATCTAACCTCTGAGCCTTAGTTCTCTAATCTGTACAACGAGAATACTACTGACAATCTTCTAGGACTATTTAAAGATGATATTCAAGACTGCAGAAAAAAGTATCTGTTATTTAGTAAGGTCTTAAATTGGGGTTGAAAGGTTTTTAGGCCATGTAAAAAATATATAAAGGCTATGGACTCACACTCAAGAAACCATCACTATATCTAAAGAGAGAATATTATTTAGAGATCATCAGATGTATGAAACCAAGTGTTGAGTGGAACTGCATTTTACCTAATACCTAAAAATTATCAAACACATTTTGAATTGCTTGCTTTAGTTTTGTTTTTAAAATCAGTCCTGGCCAGGCATGGTGGTTCACGCATGTAATCTCAGCACTTTGGGAGGCCGAGGTGGGCAGATGGTCTGAGGTCAGGAGTTCGAGACCAGCCAGACTAACATGGTGCAACCCTGTCTCTACTAAAAATACAAAATTAGCCGAGCATGATGGTGCATGCCTGTAATCCCAGCTACTTGGGAGGCTGAGGCAGGAGAATCACTTGAATCTAGGAGGCAGAGGTTGCAGTGAGCCAAGATTGTGCCATTGCACTCCAACCTGGGCAGCAAGAGTGAAACTCCACCTCAAAAAATAATAAATAAAATAAAATAAAATACAGTCCTTATTCTCTCCATGCTTAGTATACAAAGTATCTAACACATTTACTATCCCACAGCTAGACTTTAAAATAGAGTTTTAATTCAGCTAGCATGACTTAGGTGCTTAGGTTCTCTTTTCAGCTGAAGTACTTGTATCTGTTAATTCACCTTTCAGAGAAGTTTGCCTTTTCTTTGCCTTTTGATTATTCATATAATTTTTCTCAATGCAAGGTATGCTATATGACTATTTATACCACAATAAGCCTATCACATCTTTGGACCCCTCTAGCTTTTAAAGGCAAATGCTGTTTGATTATATTACCTATTTGTTTCATGATTTAAACTGTATGCAACACTTAGCAGAATTGGAGAATAATGCATATAATCTTTGAAAAATTTCATTAACTTATGATTTTGAAATAATTGTATATTCACAAGAATTTGTCTTAAAAAATGTACAGAGAAGTCCTATGCACCCTTCACCTAGTCTCCCCCAGTGGTAATACCTTATAGAGCTATCGAACTAGGAAACTGACATTGTTAAACCCAACAATCTTATTCAGGTTTCACAAGGTTTACGAGTATTTCTTTCTGTATGTGCATGCACTCATCTGTGCACATACACAGGTGGCTATGTAATTCTGTGCAATTTTATCATGTATGTAGCTTTGTGTAACCACTCCTATCATCAAAAGAACTGTTTCATCACTGCAAAGCTCCCTCTTACTACCTCTTTAATACTACACTTACTACCCTCTCTATATCCCTAAACCCTTGCAATCACTAACTTGTTCTCCATCTCTATAATTTTGTTATTTCAACAATGTTATATAAATGAAATCATACAGTATATAATCTTTTGAGACTGACTTTTAACTCAAACTCCCCTGGCAATTCATGCAGGTTATTGTAGATATCAAGAATTCATTCCTTTATGTGGATGCCTAACAACCCATGGTATGTATGTACTGCAGTTTTCTCATGCACCGTTTAGGGGCATTCGTATTGTTTCCAAGTATTGACTATTATTAATAAAACTGCTATGAACGTTCAGGTGCAGATTTTTGTGTGATGATGTTTTTGTTTTTATGGGTAAAAGCTTAAGAGTCTAATTGCAGGGTCATATGGTAATTGTAGGTTTAGTTTTATAAGAAACTAACAAACTATTTTTCAGAGTAATAATAACATTTTATGTTGACATCAGCAATGTATTAGTAATTTAGTTTCTCCATGTCTTTGCCAGTATTGGTGTTATAGCTTTTTCATTTTAGCCATTATAAAGATGTGTAGTGACATCATAATTTGGTTTAAATTTGCATTTCCCTAATGCTTAATGATTTTTCCATGTATTTGCCATCTCTATGTCCTCTTAAGTGAAAGGTCTTTTCATGTCTTTTGTTCGTTTTCTACCTCCATTGTTTTTTAAACCATTGTATTGTGATAATTCTTTAATATATTCTAGATACAAGGCCTTTGTTGGATATGTAGATTGCAATTATTTTCTTTGAGTCTGTACCTGGTGTCTTCATCCCCTTCACAGTTTCCTTCAAGTTTTACTTTTGATGAGGTCCAAATTGTCTTTCTTTTAATGGATCATGATGCTTTTGTGCCAAATATAAAAGCTCTTCACCCAGCTTTAAGTCCTGCAAATTTTCTGGGTTTTTTTCTAAAAACATTTTAACTTTTACATTTCACATTTAAGTCCATGATCCATTTTGAGTTATTTGACTTAATTTTTGAGTAAGATGGGAGGTTTAGAAGGTTTCAAAAACATTTTGAAAATGTTTTATATGTTTATTTATTTATTCTTTATTTTTTATTTTTTGCCTACAGATATCCAATCACTTCAGCAGCATTGTTGAAAAGGCTATGGTTTCTCTATTGAATTGCTTTTGTGCCTTTATTAAAGAAAAATCACTAGGGCACAGATGTGTGGGTATATTTCTGGGCTCTCTATTGTGTTTCATTGATCTGTGTATCTATCCCTCTGCCAATACCACAATCTCCTGATTAATATGGCTATGTTGTAAGCCTTAAAATTGGGTAGAGTGATTCTTTTCATTTCTTTCAGTATTGTGTTAGCTATTCCAAGCCCTTTGCCCTTCCACACAAACCTTAAAATAAGCATTTTTATGTCTAGTAAAAACTTTTGGAGTTCTATAGCAATTCTTCTAATCCTATATGTCAATTTGGGGCAAATTGCCATCTTTATTATGCTGTGCCTTCCAATCCATGTACACAGAAAGCTCTTCCAATTAGTTTTCAATGATTCTTTCATTATTTTGTAATTCAGCCTACAGATCTTGCACATATTTCGTTATATTTAGAGCTAAGTATTTATTTGGAGCAATAAATAGCATTGGAGTTTTTAATTTGAATTTCTTTCATTTTTAGTATATAGAAATATAACTGATTTTTGTGTGTTCTTCTTTCATCCTGTGACCATACTGAACTCATTTATTAGTTCTAGGATTTTTTGTAGATTCCTCAGGAAATTCTGTGCAATTATATGTCTGCAAATATAAATAGTTTTATATCTTTTTTTCACTCCGTGTCCTTTTAAATTATTTTTCTTGCATTATTGTGCTGGCTTAGAATTTCAGTACTATGTTGAATAAAAATAGTAAGAGTAGATATTCTTGTCTTGTTCTCAATCTTCAAGGGAAATAATTCATTCAGTCTTTCATCACTAACTGTAATACGACGTTTACCTCTAGAAGTCCCCCACCCCCTTTCTCAGTGGTAATTTGTTGATTCAAGTTCAATTAAAATTTGGAAATGCACATTCAGGAGTTCCAGACTTATGGTTTAAGAGATGATGAGAAGGCCCAGCGTGGTGGCTCACGCTTATAATCCCAGCACCTTGGGAGGCTGAGGTGGGCAGATCACTTGAGGTCAGGAGTTCAACCTCAACATGGTGAAACCACATCTCTATGAAAAATACGAAAATTGGCTGTACGTGGTGGTGTGTGCCTATAATCCCAGCTACTCCACAGGCTGAGGTATGAGAATTGCTTGAACCCGAGAGGCAGAGGTTGCAGTGAATAGATATCGATAATCAGCTTTTACTGATGATATAATGAGCTCCTTCTTAAAATGGCAAAATGCTATCACTCTCAGATGGAAATAAGCTTTGATAAGACATATTTTATAAAGGATACTGTTCATATATCTTTTACTACTCTAGGTGCCAGAATCTTGACCCCTTTAGTCATATGTCTTCCCATTATTATGCCTAGATTAGTTCTCTAAATGGTAACTCCATCAACAACATAAGGTCTTATTAACAATTACTAAAACATCTCCGAGACTGGTAAATACACAATTAACTTAAAAATATTTACATATACCATGAGTTAATTATACATAGTAGCATTTCTACATAAACATTTTGCTTTTTAAGTTTCTGAAGAAAGTCCTCAGCTAACAGAATGTTTATCTTCTGAATGGTTTCTCCTAGGCTTTGATGATAAGTCCATTTGGCCAGCAAGAACCAAATTTATTACTATTAGTCAAGAATTCTTATTCTTTAATTATTTACTTGCTCTTTTTAAGTAAGAATCTTTATCACTTTTTTTATTCCCCTCTAAAAGACTAATAATAAAGTCATTATTTTGTTTTACTTTCTACCCTGGAAATGATTCCATCTATTTATGTGTTTCCATGCCACCTTTTATCAGTGTACCCTGTGGTGATGGTTACAGGTTGTATTCAGGAGTAACCCCCCTTAGTGGGGTTCCACCAGAAGCCAGATTTCCCCACTGAGAAGAAAGACAAATGTCATAGCCCTTCCTATGTAATTTTTCACCTTCAGCTGAGTTGCAAGGTATTAATGTTTTAAGTTTTGAACTTAAAATGTGAACTCTCATCACGTGAACTTTCTACAAGTTTTATTTTAAAAATGTAACCACTTGGACATTTTTATTTTATTCTATTTTTAAAATCAATTTCTGTAGTCTTTAGCAGGAAAATAAACTATTTCTTCATAAATTAGTTTTTATTGTCCCAACTCCTATCATTAATTCAATCTTCATTTTTATGTCGTGCCTTCCAAGATAAATTATGTTTAAGGGTTTTAGATACTGAATGAGGAATTATTAAAAGAATACTATAGTGTGAAGGATCCCAGAAAGAAGTTTCATTCATATCATGATTTTGACCAAAGATGGATTTGAAATTCTTGTTTCTATTCTCCAAGGTTTTCAAGTTGACTGCCTACCTTGTGCTCCTGTCGACCCCATGCAGACAGCTTAATTTGATCTTTGACTTCTTCCTGTTCTTTAGTGCTATTTTGGAGTACGTGAAAAAACTGGGAGAGATTTCAGAGGAGTACTTCTCCCACAAGGCTATGACTTTTGCCCTTCCACTCTCAGATAACTCTCTCTATTGTACTTTCTTCATCAAGAAAAGAGAATCCTGATTCTTCAACTGCTAACACATTGATCTATTGTGGTTGAACTGAGATGTGTGAAGGCTAAAAAAAATGTGTGCTAATTCTCACTGTCTATGGTAGGATGGTCCATGTCACTACTTGTTTCTTAAATCCAGAAACATGTGCTCTCTCTGGAAGGGCATCTGAGTTTGGAAAAAGAACCAACACTGCACCCAACCACATCCCATAAAGACTATCTCTCCATAGATCACATGGTCAACTGAGTGCTGTCCAGGGTGACCTCTCAGAGACCATATATCTGGGTAACCCACAGGCTTGCTGTTGCTCCAAAGACAATCAAACTAGGGTCTCCATGTAGTAATGTCAGAAACGTTAGAAGAAAACTGATTACATTTTATTCATCACTTTTTCCTTTTTGACTTCTTTCTTCTTCAAAACACTGTTAATTTACTTGTTGTTATAAGGACTAAGGAATTTTTTTTCTGCGTTTCAGTTTTTATAAGCTGTATAGAAATTGTCTAGGAATAGGGGTAGAGGTATTCGTCTTGCCTTTCTACTCCCCAGTTTCCAATTTCTGGTAATGGTTATCTGTGCCTACTCCCTCCCCTATCCCATTTGAAATAATTCTGGTTCTCTCATTGATTCCTATTTGAAATTTTCATGTTTCCTTTCAATCTTTCTTTTCTGTAATTGGGAAAGTTGCAAATCTATGTTTCCAAAACCTATGTCCCCTTGAGGCTTCCTACGGGGTTTCATCACTGGAAAGAACTTAACGACATGGAGGAAAGGGAACTTTGGCTGATATTTAGAAGGCATACTTCTCTGATCTTCAGCTTCATACTCTGATCTTCAGCTTCTAGTTCATCTATCATATGGAAAGGGATCATGGAAATTCTTGGGCAAGTTCACTGTTCTAAAGCACATGACAACCTGCTTGTGGTAAATGAATACTCTACCTGGTATGCAGGGACTTTTAAAAAATAATCACTCTATCCTGTTCTCATATATTAAGAATTGCAATGTGTAATTTCTACTCTTATCCTCTTTTTTACCCCCTACCTTGTTGCATATTTGTTTTGTCATTTTTACCTGTTTTCTCCAACAAAGTAGTCAGTTAAAAGCAATAATTTTATTTTATCTACATATAATATCTATCAATATTTTTCTAAGAAAGAAATTTTATTACACTCCACTAGGTATACTGTCACCATAAAAAGCACTGTTTGTGGATCCTCAGTCTTCTCCATAAAATGTAAATTAGGGTTGCTTTATTTTGGACTCTTTCTACATACAGATAGAAGCAGACTTGTGATTGGCAGAAGAGAAGAAAAGAGAAAAAAGGTCAAAGAGAAAGCAAGTCGGGTTTTAAAATGTTCTTATTACTAAATCATTTAAATAGTTTTTGATTGACATAGCAGGTATAGAACTTTAAGATCAAATGTAGGACACAGAATGTTAGTGAGGGAGGAGCCAGATTTATTGCCTTTTCAGGGTCAAGAGAATGAGGGAATGCATTAACATAACTCTAATCTCTAGAAAGATATCCAAAGCATATGTGATCAGCTGTGTTTCCTAAAACTCGGGTTAAATACCGCCCTAAGATATAATAGCATTCATTCTATTAGTCATTACTCCTTTGGTTGTAAGTTACAGGAAGAAATGCAAATATGCTTAGAGAAAGAGGGAAAATGACTAGTTCATACCACCCAGAAGGGATGGGTATAGTGGACAAAGTCTAGAACCAGTCACTTGCTGCCACCCAAACCTTTTCTCTCTCAGCCTCTCATCTCCACTTTCTCTTCTTGTGGACAACATTCTCAATTACTACAGACCAGCTTCACTAGGGAATAATTACAAGTTCCAAAGAAATTCTGTTTGTGCTAGACAAATTGGGGCTCCTCTGCCAATGAAAGCCTGTACATTCTAAGATAAATAAAAACTTCAAATAAATACGAAAACTGCCTTTATGTGCTTACCTTAGAGCCCTAGAATAATTATGAACAGTCACTGTGATGGCATGTGCATATATATTAGGTTGGTGCAAAAGTAATTGCAGTTCTTGCCGTTACTTCTAATGGCAAGAACTGCAATTACTTTTGCACTAACCTAATGCATACATACAGATAGATGTCCTATGGTTATGTTTCCCTGAAGAACTCAGACTAATACAATTACACAGGTACAAATATTCTTTATGAAACCAGAAAAAATTTCTGCTAGTTTCCCACAGCAATGTACTTTAAAAACAGTAATTGAACTTCACTTTTATTCAAGGCACAAAACAAAAGCTAACATTAATAGATTGCTTACTTTTCCAGTTTACTTGTATTATCTCAGTTCATCCTCACAATAACCATGGAATAAATATTATTATACTTATTTTACAGTTAAAAAAATTATAGCATAGAGAGGTTTGGTAGCTTTCCCAAGGCCAAACTGCTAACAAGTGGGAGAGCTGGGATAAGTATAATAAATGACATTCTATATAGGAAAAAGAACTAACTGTCATAGGTAGTATTTATATTTATTTGCAATCTCGTCAGAAGTTTGTGTGTATTTCCTCTACATCTAAGTCTGTTTTCTCTTAGCCTCAGAATGTTGACCTTAATATGCTGATGAAATCAGTGAGTCATGGCTGAAAATAGATGTTATACATCCAACACTATTCCTAGCTTTTATGGAAAGTGCAATATTAAACAGGCAAAAAATGAACACATTAATAAGTTCTGGCAGCTCTCATAAATTCAATGCCAATTCACAAAAAAATGGGGTTCACTGTAAACTGGTTTCACTGTAAACTTGTATGCATGTTTATTAACATCACAGAAACGGGACATCAAAAAGACAATCAGCCAAGAAATGTGATTGCTTATTTGTTAGTCACTATACAGCAGAAACAAAGTGATTCCTCTCTCCCAAATATGCCACTTTCCCAAGGCCTGACCATATGTGCTGGTTATATACAAAGTAAAAGAACAAAACAGATGGAGAAGTTTATTTTTAATCTTGATAAGTTACAAAGTAAAAACATAATAATTTTTACTACTGAATTTTTTTCTAAAATCTCTAGTATTCAGTGTTTCATAGCAGAAAAATATCTTCCATTGATTTGATCTGTATTAAAATGAACAAAACCTCTAAAAGCATTGTATGTGTTCAGTATTGCTATGCTAACGTAACTATAGGAGAGGCTACCGGAGTGAAGCTTTTTCACGTTATACTTTACTCTTCTGTACACTTCACTATGTCAGAGTATTTTGTCATGTGAAGGTCTTTCTTTTGTGAATCAGCATAGCTTTTTTTCCTTTAAGCTTATCACAGAAGCAGTTTCAATTAGTAAAACAGCAGCCTTACATTTCTAAATGTAGTAATTCAAACTGATACCACCAGCACTGCAGGGATGCCATGGGACCAAGTGTTACATGATTTAACACAGTGCTGTAATTACAAGTGTATCATTCAGAAAATTGCCTAGAATATGCTCATGAACTGGTAACCACCTTTGCTGTCACCAGCACAAATGAAAATTTACCACATATTTAATAACTTGTGCATGCAAATTTGGAGTGTATTATTTGAAATTCATGGAAA
Source organism: Macaca nemestrina (assembly GCF_043159975.1). Lineage (NCBI taxonomy): Eukaryota > Metazoa > Chordata > Mammalia > Primates > Cercopithecidae > Macaca > Macaca nemestrina. Next base: position 45,666,282 of record NC_092131.1, read on the forward strand.
TGAATCACATGCCATTATTAAATCTGCAATACTTTTCTTTCTTTTCTGTATCATTTCATGATTTAATGTATTTATAGGTAGTTTTCATTTACTTAAAATGATTTAATGTACTTCTAAATATACTTAATTAGCTTGAGTGAAGGTTAAAAACTTCAATGTTTACATACTTTGGAAGTGTGTGTATATAGCTATATTGAAATAGTTTTTGTGAAACTTTCAATTTATGGTATCATCTGTTCCTTCAAACCAGGACTATGTTTTCTGATGGTTCAAAATATACAAACTTTGTTCCATGCACAAAAGTATTTAAAAAATACTGTATAAACTTACCTTTGGGCCATGTGTATAAGGCATAAATGAATTTTGCATTTAGACTTGGGTTCCATGCCCAAGGTATTTATGTATACATAAATTATGTATTTATGTATACATAAATTATGTATTTATGTATACATAAATTATGTATTTATGTATATGCAAACATCCCAAAATTTGAAAAAAATTTGAAATTCAAAACACTTCCAGTCTCAACCCTTTCAGATAAGAAATACTCAAACTGTATCAATTTTTTCTAATAATAAAAAGTTGTTTCAAAGCAAAATAACAACAGCAAATCTGAGTCATTCCCAGTAATTCCCAGTAACTGAAGTAACTTCTTAGAAAATGCTTCTGGGGAATGGAAAAAGCTAAAACTAATAATGGAAATCCCAGAATCCACGTATCTTTGAACCACGGCTTGAAAAGTTATTTTTGAAGTATGTTTCTCATTTCCTTGAACAGATGGTACTGTTATGGAATTTTAAAACCTGCTGCTAATTTTGTTTTTATAAATTTTCTAAAATAGAAAAAAAAAGTTTAACGGGTAAGAAAAATGCATCTTGGGCTCTTGTTCTGAAATTGAATAAACAACTGTAAGTTTCAGTGGAATAACGAAACAAACTTTCCATGAATTTTAAGCCTTTGAGACACGCTTTTAGAGGGATGATACAGAAGGATGAAATAATGAAGTCTAGGGTAGTGTATTATTAAAATTTTAAAACAGTAGAAATGTGATACTCATATGCAAGCACTAATAAAAATTAAGTATCCATTATCAAGATTTTTAAAATAAAAATATAGACATTAGTTGGTACAAACCCAATTGGAAAAAGCAGAATATCAATAAAACTTTTCTACAAAGATATCTTCATGCCAATATTGGCATTTGCAAATAAAATTAATCAGGGTAGATTATTTTCATTACAAAAAATTTAATTGTTTTAACAAAGGATTAAAGATTTCCTCCCTTTTGTATAAATGTGTATGTTTCCAGATTATAACATAAATCAAAACAAAGTCACTTAAACATCAAAGTTTAGAAGTCATTATTGATTAAACACAAATAGAAACAGAGCATAAAGGATTTTGTGACGCAAGTCGGTAAAACAAAATGATTACTTAGGCATTCAAAAACCCTTTGATATCCCTTTGCTGAAGAAAAGCACAGCAAATAGCATTTCTGCAGGACAATATAATAATATGTAAAACGTTTTTACCCCTTGACCCAATGATTCCACTCCTTTTATCCTAAGAAAATATCAAGCAAGTACACACAGATAAATTTCCAATCGTGTTCATCACAGTGTTGTTCACCAACAACCCACATTTCCCAGAACAGGGGAATAATTAAATAAATTACAGTACCCTCATACGGTACAATTCTAGAAAACACTGAAGACAATAATCTAGATAATACACGAGTATCGTTTACATGGAAATGTGATATAATGAGTGAAAAAGCAGGCTGCAACTGTATGCAAAATATAACATGCATAATAAATATGTCTCCATTCATCAGATATGTACCTATATAGGTAGATTTATTTATTTATTTATTGAGATGGAGTTTCACTCTTATTGCCCAAGCTGGAATACAACAGCACAATCTCGGCTCACTGCAACCTCCATTTCCCGGGTTCAAGCGATTCTCCTGCTTCAGCCTCCTGACTAGCTGGGATTACAAGCATGCACCACCACGCCTGGCTAATTCTTGTGTTTTTAGTAGAGACATAGTTTCGCCATGTTGGCCAGGCTGGTCTTGAACTCCTGACCTCAGGTGATCCGCCCACTTCGGCCTCCCAAAGTGCTGGGATTACAGGTATGAGGCACTGCACCCAGCTGACTTATTCTTTTAAACATCTAGTAAGTCTTTCTGGGATTAAGTAGTATCACTGACATGTCCTATTAGGTTATCTCTTTTAGATATTTCTTTTAAAAGATGGTCAAAGAAACAGATGATGATTTTATGGCTTTTAACTTTTTAAGCTAGTATAACAATGTAGTTCATGCCTTGCTTCTATATCTGACTAAAATATTTGCATTTCCATGTGAATTATTCCTATAGCACCTAAATTTTATTTCTAAATGCATTATTCTAAGTAATATACCAGCCTGATAAATTTTATTTACAATAATAAGCATAATTAAGAAAATGCTTTCTTTTGTCCTGTAACTTGCAATTATTTCAATAATACTATAGCAAGGCAATTTCCTCTTAATTTTAGATATTGGCTCTCTGGATGTTAATTTTGCATAGAAATGAGTAAAAACATTAGAAAGAAAAAATTCCATAGCACAAAGAACTAAAAGAATAAAGATATCAATATATCTTAGGCCATTTGTTATCTAACTACCAGCAAACAGGGCATCGTTTTTATTCGTTTTTTAAATTACTGCTTTTGGGCAGGCACAGTGCCTCACACCTCTAATCCCAGCACTCTGTGAGGCTGAGGTGGGTGGATGGCTTGAGCCTAGGAGTTCAAGACCAGCCTGGGCAACATGGCAAAACCATGTCTCTACAAACAAAAAATACAAAAATTAGCCGGGCATGGTGGTGCGTGCAAGTAGTTCCAGCTACTCAGTAAGCTAAGGTAGGAGGATCACTTGGGCCCAGGGGGCAGATGTTGCAGTGAGCCAAGATCGTGCCACTGTACTCCAGCCTGAACAACAGAGTGAAGCCCTATCTGAAAAGAAAAAAATAAAGTATATATAGCTTTCAGTATATGAGCACAAAATTCTGGAACAACAAAACAACTTAGTACTTTACATTATGGAACTGCCCTAGCTGAATAATATATAACTATTTTCATGATTATGAAACTTTTCTTATGCAAACGTGATAAAAGGTACATGGGGAGAAGATCAATCTTATGCATTCTCATTTTCTCAACATGGTCCTTGAGAAAGGGGTACCCTGAATGATCTGCATAGATTTATCCTGTATCGCTTTTGACATTCTTTCAGCTGCACACATGCGTAAGCATTCTGCTCACTTTTATCTATGTCCGTTTCACAATGGCCTCCACTGTGCTGCCACTGAAACAATACACAACATTTTGCCTCATTTACATTCCACTAACTTCTCACTTTATGTATTTTACTGAGGAGGAATAGATATTTCTTTCCTTTTTATTCCTTTACCTTTTTATGTTAACAACAGAAGTTTATAAAGGAAACTTACCTGCTTTGGTCATTCTCTAATCTAAGGACACCCCTAGGGTACACGGGGCCTCAGGCAAACATTTTTTCAGAGTCCCAATAGGTCCTTGTGAAGTATAATTTATTTTAGAATTATAAGCAGAGAAGTAGTGCTCTGTATGTGTTTACTGTCCATTCAGGGCACAAAGAGATTCCTCCTAGTGTCTATGTACCACCTCTTTCTCTTCGGGTCCAGAAACCATTTCTTCATGTTCTTTATTGTCAAATGTGCTGATCCAGACTAATTTTCTACCTCCCACTGTACGGAGAAGATAGCAATGCTAGTAACCCATGACACCATGGCTCTTCAGGAACTATTTGTATTGAAACAAGATTTTCTTGCCTCTGTCAGCATCCCTTATACAATTTAGTTAATGTTGGTAATACCATTTACTCATGAGGCTGCCCCATTTTATCATGACACCTGTGGATATTTGCTTCCAATAACTCTCATGGTTGTTACTGTGCTTCATTGATAGCACAAATGCAAATCTTAGAGTATAAAGGAAAATGTAAATGAATGTTTCCTGATCATGCTAAATTCACCATTCAGAATTGTATAGCATAAGACAGAATAACACACTTTCTAACCATGCCTTCTTTTAAACTCCTTAGCTGTAATCACTATATTCCTAGCATATGTTTTTTTTTTCAACATTTATAACACTCCTGCTTTCCACACACTGTCACCAGTGCGAAAGATAGACAAGGTGAAAGAAGAGCAGCTCATTCACATGGGAAATGGCTGTCCCTCATCGGCATCTGGCAAGGCTTAAGGACCCACCTGACAGGGCAGTGTCAAGACACCAGTTGTTGGCAAGAAATTGGCATTGTGGAGCTCTAGTTTCAGAATTCCTCAGAGACAGATGGCTACAGTTTCCCCAAGAAAATGCCTTACATGTGACATGGATACTGAAGAGGGAGTGATTACCCTGATGCCAGCAGTGGGAGATAAAGGGTACCGGCTACCACCCGTGCCACCCTAAGGTGCTGTACACCTGAGGCAGCAATGGTGGGAATAGATAAGAGCTCTGACCTCTGTGCGGAACTCAATGTCCATGTCAGGGAATGGACCACCACTGGCCCAGAGCATTGAACTTTTCCTGGGTCCTTGGATTGGTCCATTTTGCATTGCTATGAAGAAATACCTGAAGCTGGTTAATTTATAAAGAAAAGAGGTTTATTTGGCTCACAGTTCTGCAGGTTGTACAAGAAGCATGGCACCAACATCTGGCTTCTGGTAAGGTTTCAGGAAGCTTTTACTTATGGTGGAAGGCAAGGGGAGCCAGAGTGTCACATGGTAAGAAAGGAAACAACAGAGAGAGGAGGAGGTGCCAGGCTTTTTTATCAATCAGATCTCACAAGGACTAATAGAGTGAGAGGTTACTAATTACTGTGAGGAGGGCACCAAGCCCTTTATGAGGAATCCACCAAACACCTCCCATTAGGCCCCACCTCCAACACTGGGGGGTCACATTTCAACATGAGATTTTGAAGGCACAAATATCCAAACTATATCAGTCTCCCCCATGAGTGGGTCAGGTCACTGAGAATCAGTGTGGCAGCAACATTCCAGTATCCCAATCTTCTGCAATGCCCTAATAAGAACAGTACAGACCAAAGTCCAAGAGCTCGTAGGATAGCTGATCTTCTTAGAAGTTGAGAGAAGAGGGTTGGCAAGCATGCTAAGGGGTGAAACAGATTGAGTGCTGGGGTATTCTGCATGGACATCACTGCTAGCCAAAGTCAGTCCAGGAGACTCAGCAAGAGTCTCTAAAGGAGGAGGAGACGCAGCAAGACTCTAATACCTCTTTCTAATGCAAAACTCTGAAATCGACTCTCTTGCCAAACATAAAATGATCCACAGGAAATGTGGAAGATAGAGAACAGAATATGGTTACAGTATAATAAACACAAATGTTGGTTTTAAAGCAACAGAAACCTTATGTTAATTTCAGGATAGGCTGAGAGAGCCTGCATTATTTAAATTAGCCAGGTATACCAGTTAGATTCCTTACAGGACTACCTCTAAGACGCAGGCTCATTCTCCAAAGCATTTTCTTCAAGAACATCCAAATGGTGACCCAGGGTATATCTGCTCTCTAATATGACTGACTAACTACCTCAGTGGCCTTTGGGGAGGTCATATGAGTTTCTAGCTCTAACAAATTCTAGCCCAAACAATTATAGCAGCTTCACCTACACTTGTACCAGCAGATTGCTTTGGGAAAGGAACACTGCTATTTAAAAACTGTCGAATACTTACAGAAGCTTTTTCTAATCAAAGGCCTACGATTTATTTGTAGCAAGTTTGCTCCCAAAGCAGATATGGATTTATTACCTCCAGGTTTTTCATTTCACTTTTTCTGAACTTTAATCAGAAATTCTTTAAGTGCAGCAGACATTGACCTGAGCCACCATCCCAAATTATGGTTCTTGAGGATTGCAAGATACTAGTTTTCTGAAATACCAAAATCCATGACTCTGCAGACTTTTTATGTTAGTGTAATGAAAAAGATCAGGGGCCAACAATTTTGCCAAGGTTCATATTTCTTGCCCCCCACCCTCCAGTAGTTAGGTTTTGAGAGAATTTAACTTTTCTCTAAGAGGATTTGTGATGTCTCTTCCTAATGCAGAACTCGGGAATCTACTCTCGTCAAACATAAAATGATCCACAGGAAATGTGGAAGATAGAGAACAGAATATGGTTACAGTATAATAAACACAAATGTTGGTTTCAAGGCAACAGAAATCTTATGTCATTCAAATTTTGAGTTGAAAGGGATCTTAGGAGATGCCATATAATTCCCCTCCAATATTCCAGTCACTTCAGCTGCCCAAGGTCATACTTCTAAATTAATACAGACTGGAATTGTTACCCAAAGATCTGCAGTAAGATTCACTCCAAATAAGACTACCCCAGGACATTATAATCAAACTTCCAAAAATTACAGGCAAAGAGAAAGTCCTATAAGCAGCAAGAGACAAAGCCAACAATTTTTTTCATTATTTTATGCTGTCTCTTCAAGCATATATATATGGATTAAGAAGGAAGGGGGAAACAATTATGCCAAGATTTTTTTTAAACCAACTAACTGAAAGTATCATGATTCCAATGACAAAGGGGGAAACAAAAGAAAAATTTGTACATCAACTGCGGAAGTCTTGATACGGACTTGTGATAGTTTTCATTTTAAGAAGAGAATTTTTCCCCAAACGTGGTTGATTTGAAATGATTCTATTAGCATTTGGAAAAATAAGTCTGATCTTTCAGTCAACTGAACACAATCTCTACCATGCATCTGTAAAGGTAAAATCAGGACAGCAGAGTTAAAACACAATGTATTCACATGAGGACAAAAATAAAGACATTAGCAGTAACCCTGAGGAACTCTGCTGCTCTTATACTAGTGCATTAGCTTCTTCATTTAGAAGGGAACACAATTTGATTTAAGAAAAGGTCAATGTAATATAGTATTATGATAGTAATAAAGTCTTCCTGCCCCGGCTATTCAAAGTATCTAGGTAGTGCTGAACTCTGCAGCTCAGTAATTCGAGAAGATGATGATCTGATAAGATTCTACTATACCGATGCTATTTATTGTATTCAGTATAATCAGTAATATACTTTCTATCTCTTTGGTTAAAGGACTCTCCATTACATTCTATTCCATTTAATGAATAAATTGTTGAAATCTGTTTCTAATGTTGTTTGACACCCACCTGTCCTACCACTCTGACTCTCTTATCAAAAAATAATGGGTGTGAATGTATAAATTAGCTTCTTGGTTCCCTTTAGGCCAATATAGAAAAAATATTGCCTTATGTATATTTATCATGAATTAAGCAATATTTTATGAATGGCATTCATTAGTTTAGTATATTTTAGGCAGTTATTGAATTTTACAGCAGAATAGTAGGACTGAACTAGACTGAAATCCTGGGTCTACCTAACTACTATGTAACCATGGGCAAGTTACACTACAATTCTCAGTCATAAGGGTCTTACCTACAAATTTTAATACAATATTGCCTACCTTGTAAGTAATGGGGGGGGGGGTGACTACTAAATGAGATAATGCACACAAAACACTTAGCAGAGTTCTTTGTACCCTTTGGGCACTAACTAGATGCCATCTATTACTACTGCTGATAAAATTTGTGGCACATAAAAATCTATTATTTTGTTATCACTAATTTTTTTAAATATGAGAAAAAATTTTTACATAGGATTGAGAAAGCTGAAGAGTGTCACAACCACTTACCCAAAACACACCTGGCTAAATTAGAAAATTGTAACTTTTAAACACCCATCAGAGCACTATAGTTGAAAAATAACAAATGAGACTAAAACTATGAAAAAATGAGCTCCTCTGGGAAGAGATGTGTGGAGTAAGCACTGGCTTATCGGTAGCTGAGCACCGCAGGCTCTGGGTTCCATGAGAGCAGGTAAGAAGAATCAGGTAAAAAGGTCAATAAATTGCTAAAGGCTGAGTGTAAGCTTGTGTGAGAACATAGGACCTCTGGAAGTTAAAGAAAAAAAAAAAAGACAGTTGCAGGTATTCAGGCTCCCCCCCCCCCCATATATATCCACTGGGTACACATAGGAAATCTGAAAGAGAGTAGAAGCCACTGTGAGAAATGTCGGAAATGCTGTCATTTTTTCCCTGAAGCCAAATAAAAAGCCTAAGTTAGAATAGCAAACTCTGTATACCCCAGAATATATTACAAGTGAGGAAAGGTTAAGGAGGGGGAAACACTACCACTAAGAGAGGTTCCAGAAGTCATCCTATGCCCCTGATTGTATTAATACAACAAGAACATTAGAGATGTCCTAACACTGGAGGAAGAATAGGAAATTCTTACCCATACAAGACACGACAAAGACATAGGGCAGAGTTTGACGTCTAAAGAAAACAGGAGAGGGTCACTGAGAAAGCTCCATCCCTGAGACAAAGGCAAACAAGACCTGCTTATGACTAAAGCTTGAAAAAGAAAACCAAATCCTCTTACTACACTGCCAGACTAGCCATTATCAAGCAATCTCAGGCAGGGCAGCTTGCAGCTCTGAAAAAGACTTATTCCTTTCTACTTGGGAGGGAAGAGTAAAGAGGACCTTGACTTGCAACTTATGTGCCAGTTCAGGCACAGTAGGATAGAGCACTGGGCAGAGTCCTGAGGCTCCTATTCCAGGCCCTAGCTCCTAGACAACATTGACAGACACATCCTGGACTAGGAGGAAGCTGACTTGAAGGTAAGGACCCAGTTCTGGCAGGATTCATTACCTGCAAACTAAAGAGTCCTTGGGCCCTAGAAGATTGGATGAATGGATACTAAGCTCAATATCTTTAGCAATAGGAAAATGCTAATTGAAACCACAATGAGATACCATTACACACCTATTAGAATAGCTAAAACTGAGAATACTGATCATACAAGTTTGACAAGGATGTGGAGGAACTAGAATTCTTATATACTGCTGGTTCAAATGTAAAATGCTACTTTCAATCTGGAAAATAATTTGGCTGTTTCTTATAAAGTTAAACAGCCACCTGCCATGTGAACTAGCTATTCCACTCTTAAGAATTTGCCAAATAGAAATGAAAACAAGGTTATATTTTATCACTTATATATGCATATTCAAAGAAGCTTTATTTGTAACAGTCAGAAACTGGAAACAAATATTCATCAATAGGGGGCTACTCACAGGTAATTTGTAGCACATCCATATGAGGAATTTTATATAGCAATGAAGAGAAAATATCAATACACACATGTGTAACTCTCAAAGTATTTATGTTGAATTTTTTAAATCCAGATATGCACATTGATTTTATTTATATAAAATTCTAAAAAATACAAACTAATCTGTCAGAAAGTAGGTTAGCAGGTATTTAAAGATGAGGGACAGAGAAGGAAGGGCAGAATTACTAAGGGGCAGGAAGAAGTATTTTCTCATGCTATATGTGTTTCGAATCTTCAGTGCAATGATAGTTGTAAGGGTGTGTGTATATATATATATATATATGCCTAAACTTTATCAAATTGTGCAATTTTTATGTGTGCAGTTTTTTGTATGTCAATTATGCCTCAATAAAGCTATTTATAAAGAAATTGCAGTAATTCCAAATTTATAAGTGTTTATTCAGGATAAAAAGTAAATTAAAAGTAACACTTTTCCACCCAATGAATCAATGAGACTTAGCTGTTCATAGACCTTTGAAATGCAGGCTCAACTTCCTCATTGGCACATTTTTCAAAACTTTGATTTTTTTTTTTCTTTTTGATTTTGATTTTTTTTTTCTCCTTAACATTGAAGTCCAGGCCAAAAGCAATCATCTCTTGCCATCAGTCAGGCTTCGTCTTTAATATTTAATTAAGGATGAAAAGAAAGAATCATTTGATTCTTCACTTCCACCAATTATTTTTGAATCAAACTGTGTGATAGCTAAAGTGCTTCAGAAGAGGAGTCTGTTAAATAGCATAAATATTGAACTGTTCACACCTATTTTCTGCAATGATTGCCTGTACATGATTTACAGCCTACACAGTAGGGAGCGCTCAAGGAAAAAGATTGTGCTGTGCAACACAGAGGCAGCAGATAGCATCAAGAAAGGCATTTGGCACCCCCTTTGGCATAAATGCCCTTACTGTGCCAAAGCATACAGGAAGGAATCATTTGAACCTAATAATTACTAGCATTTATTGAATACTTACTACACATGCTAGACACACCGGGCTAGGCATTTTATTTCTATACTCTTGTATAATCCCCACTTCTACTCTTTGAACTATTCTTAAATTAGCATCATAATCTTTATTTATTAAAAGCCTAAAATTCAGAGGGCTTAATATTCTTGACTAAGATGACAGAGCTTGCAAATGAGGGAGTCACATTTCAAATTCACATTGGCTTGAGTCTAAAATGGGTAGGCTGAAGCAGTGAGTAAATACTGCCTCCCCATTTAGAAACTACTGTTTTCTTTGAAAGTTCCCTTCTAATTTTTAGTCCTAGGAGAGAACAGAAGAAAAACCAGAAGAGAGAAAGCACACCTTGGTAAGCTGAATATAAACTTTGTGAGTAAAGAATTCACATCTGTCCTTTACAAACATTTATCTTTAGCATGTATTTCTGTGCCTGGCAGATATTAGGCATTTAATATTTGCTGAATTGGATCGCTGAGTTGGGGTGTTTTTTAATCCTCTTAGCCCTTTTCAACGAACAGTTCTTCCTTTAAAACTATTAATATGCAATACTCTTTTTGGGAAAGGGAGACACAGGCATACGCTCATTGTGTTGATCAGAAATACATATGCAATATACATTACAGCAGTTGGCCAGCTGTCAGTGGTGCAGATACTCATGAGCATGTCTACCTTTGGGAAAAGTGGTGCAGTAAGTCTTTAATGTAGTTGACAGGTTCTTGGAAACTGTGACTTTAAGCTAAATGACATATACCAAAACCAATTTTACCACAGGCTATTTGATATAAACAAGAGTTACATTCCTAAGGCACATTTCTGGTTGCAAAAAAAATCACTAAACTTCTAAATAAAGACCCCAAACACTTTTACCATTAAACATTGAAATAAACATGAGCTAGCCATACATTTTAAGAAAGATTAACAAAAAACAAATAAGATAACGACTTCCCCACTTATTGCAGTTCAGAGTCAAGGGTGGTCAGAGCCTATCCTAGCAGCTGAGGGCACAGGCGGGAAGCAGCCCCAGACGGGCTGCCATCTCATTGCAGGGCACACTCACACCCACCCACACTCATCCAGATTGGGACCACTGGACACAATGAACTTAATGTGCACGTCTTTGGGATGTGAGAGGAAACTGGAGTAGCGGGAGGAAACCCACACAGACAGGGAAGAACATGCAAACTCCACACAGACACTGGCCCTGGCCAAGAATCCATTTTTTTTCCTCAGGTTATTTGAGGACGTGCTGTACTTGGACACCATGGCTGTACTCACGACATAGACAGTAAAGTGGTCCTGCTGAAATGACAGTTCAATCAAACAGATTAGTGGGAACCTGTCACAGTGATTAATTTGCCCACACAGTAAGTTCAGTTAGAAAGTTGCTGCTGTGCCCGTGTGTAAACCCAGTGGACACCCTTTGCTACCACGCTGACCACTCACCCTTAGTGCTCCTGCCCCAGGTGCCTCCGAGTCACTGTTCAGTACTAGCCCTTCGCACACAAATGGGGGAGAAACAGCCTTAGCCTGCAATTAAGCTGGCACTGAGAGTGCTCAATCATTTTCAATGAGATGTTGGATCAGTTCCCATGCTACCAAACACCTGAGGTTTGCCGGATAGCTTTTCACAGGGAAAACTATGCCCAAAAAAGGATCCTGTGGATTAATTTCTGCCTCTGGTAGAAAGATTTCCAATTTACACAGGTTGTTAGTGAGCTGGTTTGTGCAAGAAAATCCCAGGATGCGGTAATCACAGTTGACTTATAGACTATAGTTTAAAAAAGCCTGATACATTTATACTTTATTGCTGTGCTGGCCATGGCCATAACCCGTAGGCCAAGTAACTCACATTACTGAAATAATTGCACTTGAAGATTAAATTCATGGTACTCATTAATCAATGAGTACCACTGGGTGCTTTCTATCTAATGAGCACTTTGAAGGGTTCTGCAGTAAATAAGGGGAAAAAAAAGTCAGTGCTGTAGTGAAAAGAAAATTACTTCGTAATCAGACTAGGATTTGAATCCTGAATCCATTGCTTATTAGCTATGTGACACTGGGCAAGGCATCTCTGAGTCTCAGTTCTCTTTTCTGCACAATAGGGATACAAATGACAACTTTATGATTGTTTAAAAGTTACATTCAAAAGTGAACAAAAGTTTATTTAGGAAGTTCTTAACAAATGTGTGTTTGAGTTTTTTAGACCACATAAAGTGTATATAAAAGCTATAGACTTATCCTCGAAAAACTGTCTATCTGGAGACATAGTATTATTTAGAGAGTATCAGAAGCATGAAATTAAGTGATAAGTAGAATTATATTTTAACTAATATGTATAAATTGTCATTTTAAAATGTTTGCCTTAGTTTTGTTTTTCAACCAGTGCTTATTTTCTCTAAAAGTTCTAACCAGTTTATAAAGCATAGAACATATTTATAATCCCAAAACTTTATTTCAAAATAATTTTTTAGGCTCCAGCCACCCCACCCCCGCCCCCAAAATAACCTCTTGATTTAGCTATCATTATACAAGATATCTTTTGGCTGAAGTACTGAGATCTACCAATTAGCCCTCTAGAAATATTTCTTTTGAGTTTACTACATTTTTGATTATTCACATAATTTTTCTTTTTGCAAACTATCTTAGATCACTATTTATTTTTTATTTTATTTTATTTTTTTTATTTATTTATTTTGGGACACGGAGTCTCATTCTGTCACCAGGCTGGAGTGCAGGGGCATGATCTTAGCTCACTGAAACCTCTGCCTCCCGGGTTCAAGCAATTCTCCTGCCTCAGCCTCCTGAGTAGCTGGGACTATCTGGGACTGCAGGTGCACACCACCACATCTAGCTGATTTTTGTATTTTTAGTAGAGATAGGGTTTCACCATGTTGGCCAGGATGGTCTCAATCTCTTGACCTCGTGATCCGCCTGCCTCGGCCTCCAAAAGTGCTGGGATTACAGGTGTGAGTCACCACACCAGGCCTAGATCACTATTTATATGGTAATAAACCTGTCACATCTTCAAGTCCTAGCTTTTCAAGGCAAATAATCTTTTAGATTATTTGTTTCATGATTAAAATTATATATAACGGTTAGATAGGAAAATAATAATCCATGTACTCTTTGGGGACTATTTCTTAAACTTTTTATTTTGCAATAACCACAGATTCACAGGAAGTTGCAAAAAATGTACAGAGAAGTCACATGTACCCTTCCCGCAATTAGTTGGACGTGCTTAACCCAATTTGCTTAGCTACAGTGTAATATCAAAAACGATGAAATTGGCACTGAAAGAATCCACCAATCCTTTGGGATCAAGATGTGTAGCTGTATATAATTCTGTCACTTGTAACTTCATGTTAACACTACCATAATAATGATGCAGAATTGTTCCATCACCACGAGGCTTCCTTTTGTTATCCTTTTATGTCCACACCAACTTTTAACCCTCATTCCTAACACCTGGTAAACACTAACAATTTCTCTGTTTCCATAATTCTATAATTTCAATAAGAGTGTGCAAATGGAATCAGAGTATATAACTTTCTGAGATTAGCTTTTGTTTTTCTTCATCATAATCTCCGAGAGATTTATTTAGGCTGTTGGGTATAACAATAATTTATTCCTTGTCACCCCTTCGTAATATTCCATGCTTAAACTCCCTTAGTTTAAGCATTCGCCAGTTAAAGAACATTGCAGTTGTTTCTAGTTTGGACCATTGTGAATAAAACTGCTACAAACGTTCAAATACAGGCTTTTGAATGAACACAAGTTATCATTTCTCTTAGATAAAAGCCCAACAGTACAACTACTGAGTCAAATTATAAATTTATGATTAGTTTTATATGAATCTGTCAAACTATTTTCCAGAATGACTGTACCATTTTGCATCCCCATCAGTAACGTATGAGTGGATCTGGTTTCTCCAAATTACGGCCAGCATTTGGTGTCATTACTATTTTTCATTTTACCATTCTAACAGGTATGTAGTGGTAGCTCATCACAGCTTGAATTTGTATTTTCCTAATGGATAGTGTTGAATATTTTTTCGTGTGCTTCTATGTAATCTACATGCCCTCTTTGGTGAAATGTTTATTCATGTCTCTACTCATTTTGTAATTAATTTTTTTAACTGTTCAGTTTTGAGATTTCTTTACATATTCTAAATATAAAGTCACTGCTGAATATATGAATTGAAAGTATTTTATTTAAGTCTACTTTCCCTTTTTCTTCTTCACAGCTTCTTTCACAGAAGAAAAGAGCTACTTTTGATGAGGTCTAGTCTCTTGATTTTTCCTTAATAGATTGTGCTTTTGGTGTCACATTTAAAAACTCTTTGACTAGCCTTCAGGATTGAAGAATTTCTACCATTTTTTTTCTATAAAATTTTTGGTTTATTTTACATATAAGCCCATGATCCATTTTCAGTTAAGTTTTGCATGAGATATGACATTTGGGACAGGATTTGTTTTGTTTTGTTTTGTCTATAGATACCCAATTTTCCCAGCATCATCTATTGAAAAATTTATTCTTCCTCCATTGAACTGCTTTTATGTGGTTGTAAGAAAAAAAAAATCCATTGGGCATAATTGTGTGGGTCTGTGTTGGGTTCTCTGTTTTGTCCAATTGATCTGTGTGTTTATCCAGCTTTCAATACCATAATTTCTTGATTAATGTAGCTATAATAAGCCTTAACATTGGATAGAGTGATACCACCTACTTTATTCTTTTTTGATACTGTTTTAGTTATTTTAGTCTTTTGTATTTTCATTTAATTTTAGAATTAGCTTGTATTATGTCCGAAAACTCCTTACTAGATAGGAATTACATAAATCTATAGATTATCTCAGGGAGAAGAGACGTCTTTTCTATGTTGAGTGTTCCAATCCATGGATTTGGGAAACTTAACACTACTCTCCAATAGACATTGCAGAGTTCAGTTTCAGTGCAGAGATATGGACAGCTGGAAAAAGCATTACTCCCACACTAACAACAAATAAAAACCTGGACTAACTGCTCCTTAACAAATCCTTCTGATTACACTACAGAACTGATGTAACAGAGTAAACAACTAACCAAAGATCCAAAGAGACGGGCACCTACAGAAGAAATAGGACCTCCACACTAACTTCTCCTGGGGCAGATATACACAAATACCATATAAGACAGAGATAATAATTCCAATAGAATTTTAAATGATTTACTAAAAGTGGATCGTGGGTTGGAGTGACAGTATAAAGCTGCTGGGAGCTACAAACTGAGAGGTATTAGCACTTACAGACTTATCCCTCCATGAACTCCTGCACACATTCAAATGAAAATTATGGGAGGATTCTTACAAAAAATTCCCTCCCAGTGCTGGCTGAGGAAGAACAGCAACACTGCTGAAACATTTCCAGACCAGCTTCTCCTATCTCCAATATGGAACAAAAGTCTAAATCTATGGGGGAGAGGCCAAGAAAAAATATTGTATTAGGGCACTGGTAGAAGCCCACTGAAGCTGAGAAAAAGAAACAAATGAAATTCAACTACTGGGGAAGGGACAGATACAGGGCTAGATCTGGAAGAAGATCAGGAACACTTGTGAAGACAAAACTTCTGAAACTCAGGGACACTGTAATTGCAGAAGACAGGACTTAATCAGAACAGAGAACCAGCTGTCTACTCTTTACCAGCAGGCTAAGAAAGTGTAAAGTAAAAATGACAGTGGGATACAGATGGGAGAAGACCAAGAGAAATATTCTGTCTGGAAAATAGCCCAAAGTAAAGACTCAAAGGATGAGCAGTAGAAAAATAATCTCTTACACACCAGCCTAACACCTAAGCACAAAATATCACTTGAAAAAATTTAAGTCTGTGGTAACAATAGCAACAGAAACCTCAAATCCAGTGTAACTCCTATCTAGAGGAACACAAACCCCTATACTTAAGGTTTACAGAAGGAAAGGTGGGCTGATCTGCAAGCATAAAAAATATTTACCTTAGTATCTACTGCTCTATACAAGATATCCACCTTTTTTCAAAAATTGTGAAGCATGGGAAGGCAAGAAAAACACACCTGTAAGAGACAAAGCAATTATCATATGACACAGATGTTGGAACTATCAAACAGGGGATTTTAAAAAACTATAATTAATATGTTGAAGGCTCTAATGGACAAGGTAGACAACAGGTAATATCATGTGGGCAATTTCAGCAGAGTGATGGTAATCATAAGACAGAATCAAATAGAATTACTAGAAATAAGAAACACAGTAAGAGGGATAAAGAATGCTTTTGAAATCCCGTGAGTAGAATAAACACAGCCAAAAAAAATCAGTGATGTTGAAGATAAGTCAACAGAAATTACTCCAACAGAAACAAAAAGAACTAACATGTAATTGAAATCTTGCAAAGAGCAGTGAGAGACACAACAAGTCAGGATACATATTTTAAGAAATAAATAGTTAAGAATTTTTCAATATTAATGACACATATTAAACCACAAATTCAAAAAGCTTAAATAATGCCAAATACAAATGAAGAAATATTTGAACTCATGAAATATTCCAAGACAAAGAGAAAATCTTGATAGCAGCTGTAGGACAAAGACATTTCCTACAGAGGAACAAGATTAAAGATTACAGTGCATTTATTGTCAGAAACTATGCATTAAGACAATGAAGAGTCTTTAACAGTGCTAAAAGGAAAAAAGTCTCCCAACCCAGAATTCTAGACCAGCAAAAACATTTTTCAGAAATAAAGAAGAGGCTGGCCATGATGGCTCACTCCTGTAATCCCAGCAGTTTGGGAGGCTGAGGCAGGTGGATCACTTGAGCTCGGAAACTTGAGCCCAGCCTGGGCAACACGGTGAAACCCCATGTCTACAAAAAAGTAGCTGGTACAGTGCTGCACACCCGTAGTCCCAGCTACTTGGGAGACTGAGGTAGGAAGATATCTTGAGGCCAAGAGGTTGAGGCTGCAGTGAGCCGAGATCACACCACTGCACTCCAGCCTGGGTGACAAAGTGACAGGGTGACCCTGTCTCAAAAATAATAAAATAAAATAAAGGAGAAATAAAAATGTCTGCAAAACAAAGACTAAAGAAATTTATTAATAACAGACCTATCCTACAAAAAATGTTAAAAGAATTTCTTCAAGCAGAACAACTTAGATTAGAAACTTGGATCAATCTGAAATATGAATCTTCACAAAGAAATAAAGAACATTGGAAATGGAACAAATAAACATCAAATAAAAATCATTTCAAACATACAATTGCTCTAAAACATAACTGTTTCAAATAAAATTGTAACACTGTATTGTATAATTATAGCATATATAAAAGCAATATATATGAAAACAGCACAAAGGGTGGGAGGGAGAAATTGATAATAACACTGCTGAAAATACCTGACAATATAAGTAATGGGGTAATATGTATATTTATATAGATATATATAGACATCTCTATATATGTATATATACACAAATATACATAGAGATATATCTATATACACATATATACATATTTATAGATATATATCTATGCATATATATGTATACATATATACATACTATATATACATAGATACACACACACACACACACACACACACACACGGAGAGAGAGAGAGAGACAGGACTCCCAATGCAATCCCTCCCCCCTCCCCCCTCCCCATGATAGG
Source organism: Macaca nemestrina (assembly GCF_043159975.1). Lineage (NCBI taxonomy): Eukaryota > Metazoa > Chordata > Mammalia > Primates > Cercopithecidae > Macaca > Macaca nemestrina. The sequence goes on from NC_092131.1 coordinate 45,684,176, forward strand.
CCCCGGTGTGTGATGTTCCCCTTCCTGAGTCCAAGTGATCTCATTGTTCAGTTCCCACCTATGAGTGAGAACATGCGGTGTTTGGTTTTCTGTTCTTGTGATAGTTTGCTAAGAATGATGGTTTCCAGCTGCATCCATGTCCCTACAAAGGACACAAACTCATCCTTTTTGATGGCTGCATAGTATTCCATGGTGTATATGTGCCACATTTTCTTAATCCAATCTGTCACTGATGGACATTTGGGTTGATTCCAAGTCTTTGCTATTGTGAATAGTGCCGCAATAAACATACGTGTGCATGTGTCTTTATAGCAGCATAATTTATAATCCTTTGGGTATATACCCAGTAATGGGATGGCTGGGTCATATGGTACATCTAGTTCTAGATCCTTGAGGAATCGCCATACTGTTTTCCATAATGGTTGAACTAGTTTACAATCCCACCAACAGTGTAAAAGTGTTCCTATTTCTCCACATCCTCTCCAGCACCTGTTGTTTCCTGACTTTTTAATGATCGCCATTCTAACTGGTGTGAGATGGTATCTCACTGTGATTTTGATTTGCATTTTTCTGATGGCCAGTGATGATGAGCATTTTTTCATGTGTCTGTTGGCTGTATGAATGTATTCTTTTGAGAAATGTCTGTTCATATCCTTTGCCCACTTTTTGATGGGGTTGTTTTTTTCTTGTAAATTTGTTTGAGTTCTTTGTAGGTTCTGGATATTAGCCCTTTGTCAGATGAGTAGATTGCAAAAATTTTCTCCCATTCTGTAGGTTGCCTGTTCACTCGATACCCAGTTGTTTACTTTCTGAATCATGGTACATAATAGATGAGAAACACAGAAAAGATTATCTTGGCATGGAAACCTCTGGCTAAATTCTATTTCATTTTAGTCACCTCTTGCTTACAATGAAGCCATCTGAATGGGACTTTAAGAGACAATATTTAACAGACTCCAAATACCTTTAAGAGAATAACATAAGCACGTCAGCAGTCATTAGATGGCACTAACTAGCCTTTCCTGAGTTTATGGTAGGATTGGAAGACACTGGCTGTTAAACTATGTAAGAGTCAGGTAAAAATAAAGGGTCCTCTAGAAATATGAAGAGCATAGAAATTCAATTTCATTTACATATCTGTTCTTTCCAGGTTCAAATATGTTCCTGACGTAAAATAATACACCACATCCGTATAACAAGTTTGTTTCCTATATCCCCTTTTTCTTACAGACCAGCAATTACATATATAAATGAAAGAAAGAAGGCTTAGACATTTCAGATTTGTATTGGCTTTGAACTTCAGATAGAGTTCATATTCACCCCTAGAGTATAATGTGTGAATATTCACATTGAATCAGTTTCCATAAATCTATCCATAGCAACAGCTGCGAGTGCCTTTGCCTTATGAAGGGCAGCTGGCCAAGCTGGGAATCACTTATAATAAGCTGTCAAATTTAATGACCACACCTCCATTGCTGTTTTCATTTTTTTTTTAGATGAAGATTATTTAGTTCATAAAAGTTCTAAAATCAGCCCATGTCTCCAACTAAGAGAGGATGAGTCTACAGTCGGGTAAGAGAAGAAAAATCAAAACAGAACAGAACAAGCAGGCTTTCTTCCTATGAATTCCAGGAACCCTCAAAGTCAAATATATTAATAACTGAAATAATTAGAAACATTTAGGTAAGGTCAGGCTGAAGCTATGAAAAATTCTGAACCTTAAACATATCAAAGAAAAAATTTTAAATTGTTATTTTTTTTCACACAAGCAAGTACACAATGAAATTCCAAGTTGAGAGCCATCTTAGTTTTGAAACCACCTAAAAGCAGAGCCTGGGACCAGGTATTGCGTGCTGGTGGTTTTTCGGGGTAACTGATCCCAAGAAAGGACAGTCAAGATATTGGGAGAATAAGACAGGGGAGGAGATGTCAGATTCTCCTGGTTTCAGAGAAAGCTCTGCAGCAGCGAGTATGAAAATGCACCAAGCACTTGAGATGAGAGGCTGTCAGTATGAAGTTAATTTAAACAGGTACCGTAGCTGAAATTAGATCTGGATTGAGAGGTAATGACTAGGGCACCGGAGGCATCTTCTCTAGAGTCCTATGGGTGTGCTTTAATGACTAAGACCTAAAACTGTGAATATTTGTATATAAACATTCCAGTTATGAGAAAGGTTTTTCATAAGAAAGTTGACTATGTTGATAGACCTTTCAGGTCCATGTTTAAAAACAGAGTGTACCAAGATGCAGTCATCACACATGCTGTGAACTGAATGTGTACCCCCAACATTTATATACTGAAATCTTAACCCTCAATGTGATGGTATTAAGAAGCGGGATGCGGGGGGAGCGGGCCTTTAGGAGGTAATTAAGCCATGAGATCAGAATGGGACTTGTGCCCTTATAAATGGAACTGATAGGGACAGGAGGCAGGAAAATTCTAAGCAGAAAAGGGCAGGGTCTCTGGCGAATCTCCACCCTCAAGCCTGAAACTGAGGCCCAAAGAGAGAACTTTATATCCCTGTTTTCCCACTCACATGTTGCATTTTCCAAAACAAACCCTGGTCAACCCCACCACCCATCCTGCACCCATAAAAACTCAGGCTCCCCTGGCAGAGAGCAGAGACAGGGAGAAGAGAAGAAGCTGCTGAACGTCAGAAAGCAGAGGCTTGACTTCAGAGGGATGGCTTGATGGCAGGACTTCAGGGGAAGAATGCCTTCCCACACCATCCCCTTTCCAGCTGATAGCCACTTCCATCAGCAATAAAATCCCCTGCGTTTCCTATCCTTCATTTCATTTGTGTGATCTGATTTTTCCTGGACACCGAAAAAGAGCTCCAGTACCATGGAAGCACTAAGGCTGTCACACTGACCCTCTGTCCTCCCTGACAGAGAGCAACTGCCTCACACAAAATGATAGAGGGCCCACTGAGCTGTTGAACACTTAAGTCGTCCATGGAAGGCAAAGCTAAAAGAGCACACAGTAACATACACCCTCTGAGGCTTCAGGGGTCACAGATAATCCCCTCCCAGATGCTGCCATGGGGCCGCACTGAGTTTTGCTCCTGCTGGTGCCCAGAAGCACTTGCCCAACTCCTGCACACGCTCACCTGCATGCACCCCTACCCGTGAGGGGTTGAGAGATGCGGGCTGAGTAAGCGAGACACCCCTCACTTACTGTCTCCAGAGCCCGACCATGCTGGCACTCTGATCTCCCACTCCCAGCCTCCAGGACTCTGGGAAATAAATCTCTGTTGTTTATAAGTCTCCTAGTTTACGACACTCTGTTATAACAGCTAAGACGCTCATAAAGTCTGAATTAACAATATTTTGTTGCCTCGGGATCTCTGATACATTTAATAGGCCATCTAAGCCAGGTTCTTTGTCAGAGAGCCTTTCTGTAGTGGGAACACTAAATCTCTGACCTTTTCAAGGAGTTGGAATGATCAGAAATTGAGGGGGCAAAATTTGCAGAAACTGAAATTTGCAGATGGCGAGAATGTAGGGAAAGGAAAATAAAAAAAATTAATTCTGGTTATTTGCCAGTGGTATAATTAGAACAGGGACAAAAGCCAGGGCAGGATCTGTGGGTGCACATCCACAGCTACCTTATCTAGCTCTGAGGAGTGAGGGTCATGACTGTTACCCACTTCCCTGAGAATAAGTCAGATGCTCTTGTTGCATTCTTCCAGAGCACCCTGATTATCCACCCTCACAGCCCCACACTTTTATCACACCAGAATGTAAACAAGACGACGGGGCCCATGTACATCCCTTTTGTTCACCTGTGTATTCACGACAGCACAGAGCCTGTTACAGAATAGACACTCAGTACATGTATAAGAAATTATAAAAATTTCTGACAGTATGTTTAACAAAAACAGTCAGTTTGCCAAGCTCCTCTCTCAGGTCCTCATAAGAGGCATTGGGAGGTGAACAGTAAACGATGCTGCAGGATGGAGTGCCAGCTTGGATCTCACCCTCACTCAGAAGAGGCAATCCAGTGCTCCATACTGGAAGCAAATACTGTTTGTATTTTCCCTGAAGAATTTAGAAATTCTACTCAAGAAACACCTTAGGTGTAAAATAATGATTATAACTAAGGAAAAAGTCCAATTTTTTATGAGTAGGTGCAAAAGAATAATACAAAATTGTATTAGTTCATATATGTATATAAACAACAGTGGAATGGAACATTTAAAAATGAATATATTTGATTAAAGAGATAGTTGCACATGTTTTATTTCCTGAGTTGTTGCAAAATCTGAACAATAAATTAAACATTTTAAAATGGAAACAGAAACAACCTCTCACTACCAAAGATGTAAGTGCCTATCAGGATTTGACAATCTGTTATTAATATACACAATAAATAGGCATTGAAAATTTAGCACGATTATTTGCGACTGTTTCAGCTGCTTAAAGTAAACATGAGCAACACACTAATAGAATGCAAAAGACAAAACAACCTCCAGTATCCTTGATGCAACTCTAAGTCAATTTCACCTTTACAATCTGGAATTCCAGGAGCAGATGGTTGAGAGATGCCAACGGTAATCGTTTTATCAGCAGCATATGGAAAGGAGTCTCTCACAGTGTAGAGCCACAGTATTGCCATTTCTGAGCCAGGCACAGGATTAAAACAAACTCCAGATTTTAAAATTGAATGCATCAGACTCTGCTTCTTAGAATGGTTCATTTGATGCTGTTTCTCTCAGTCTTGACAAGAGATTTAAGAGAAGCTCACCATTTATTGTAATTACTAGAAATTAATCAGGAGTGATTGAAGTCACATGCTACCATGGTAACCTGGGTCCTACTGAGTAGCTGTTCTCCACTTCAAAGAATTAAATATCTGTTAATAAATTAGAGTTGAAGTCATTTCCATCTTCCCACCTCATGCCACTCCTGGTCCCTTTGACCCGCTCAGCACAGCCCCCATTCTCAGTTGTATGAAATTAAGTAACTAACAAGCCATCCTTGTGGCATTGACAAATAGGTAATTGAGGGATTTGCTTTCAGAATCCCACCACCTTTGCTAAACAAAGAAGGGCTTTTCAACCTTAGCACTATTGCTATTTTGGACTGGATAATTCTTTATTAGGGGTTAGGGGAAAGAGTCCTGTGCATTGCAGAATCCCTGGCCTCTACCTTCCAGATATCAGTAGCAATCCCTCTGCCCCTAGTTGTGATACCAAAAATGCCTCCAGACATTGCCAAACATCACCCAGGGAGCAAAATTACCCATGAATACAAACCACTGAAATAAAGGAAGATTTAAAGCACGAAATACTTTGTAAAAAAAATACGTAAGTGGATGCACCTGACAGTGCACATATTAGGGTCCCAATAAGCTGTTTTATATGAAAGACATACTCATTTATATTAAATATATGACTCGCTTTCTGATCACTGGACCTGTTTACCTACCTTTAGAGCTTAATCCAACTTGATCTTGATCAAGGTCCCAATCTATGTATCCATTATGCATTTCCTTGAATTAAATAAAAAAGTCTTATAGGGAAATTTTACTCCAAATTAAGGTTTACAATGCATCTATTAGATATTTAAGGTCCCAGGAAACAGAGATGGTGTCTTTTTCACTTTATATTTGCTCATTTATATTATGTTCAGCATGGTGATTCACATACAACTCCTGACAGAACATTTTGGAGGACCTCTAAAACAAAAATAAAAATAGGACCCAAAATAACATTATGGCACTGCAGATCTAACAGTTAAGTGGCCCAATTCCCAGCCAAACACTTATTAACAAGGATATTTATAGATATTGTAAACAGAAGGGGTGCTGCAAAAGATATCGTTCCATCTGACAAAATAAAAACCAAATTAAAACAAAATCCCTTAGTTTACATCAACTAGAGCGCTCCGAGGAAGGAAAAACATAACCCGATATCTTGTCTTACAATTAAACACTCAAAATGAGTTAACTATAAATATAGAGATTAACCTCATTAATTCCTGGGAGATAGAAGTGCTATTCTTTCTACAGGTAAATGCTGACACCTTTGTGCAATCTCTTCTTAGGCATAAACATGCCAAATAGGGGGTAGGTATTTCTGATAACACAGATTTTCCCTATCTCCCAGCCCTTAACTCTAACCCTTGAGCCCTTGATTAAAAGACATTCCTCCCTGCTTTGTGATACCACACCTGCAAGTTTAATGGGGAAAGACCTATTTTGCAAATGGAATTGTAATATTAAACCTACACCAGTGAGACTATTTATGGATGTTCCAGAGGACTCCTCTATTCATAATCAAGTTGTATCTGTTCTGGGCATATCTTTGCCCTATTATATTTAATGCATGTCAAAAACAGAAGTACTGGCACTGTACCTCACTCTATGGGCTAAAAATTCCACTGACATAGGTAAACTAGAATAAAACCTGTTAAAATTCAGGTAGACCCAGCAAAATTGTTACCTACATTTCCCCAATATTCCTAGAAGCCAGAAGCAGTGGACTCACACCTATAGTTGAAGGCCATATATCCAAAGACCTTCTCATACTCTACAATATCCTTGTAACTTTCCCTCCCTGACATTAAAGGAACCAAAAGGACAAGGATAATAGTTTGTTTGAAATTTCATGGCCATCAACAAAATTATTATCCCTTCCTTTACTGTAGTACTTAAATCGATTACATACCTATCATCAATTCTACCTCAAGCCACTTGCTTCACCATATTAATTGATCTTTGCTCTGTGTACCCCTATACCAAGACAGTCAATACCTTCTTTTCTTTATCTGCAGAGAACAACAACATATACGAATTAATCATGTCCTTAGGGTTCACTGAAGCCCCTCCCATTTGTCTCAGGTCCTCAATAGAAGCTTCAAAGACCTAAATTTCCCTTGTGATTCAGTTTCTGATGTAGTAAATGGTAAATCTCCCACTTTGTTTAGAGAACAACACAAAAAGAAATCTGTAAAAACAATTCCATCTACTTGCACTTAGCCCTAGCAGAACAACAACAGAGTTTCAAAAGGTAAACTACAATGTCATAAAAACCCAATGCACTATTTAGGGACAGACTTAGAATGGATTATCACTATATCCTAATAGACAAAACACAATACAAACTTTTCCTAGACACCTCACAAAATAACAATTAAGAAGATTTCCATGCTTAATTGGGTTTTGCAGACAGCGGGGTCAATTATTTTTTTTCTGCGATTGCTACCTATTTATGGATTAAGTTCTCAGTAGGAACTCAAGCATGAGAAAGAAAGCCTTTCATAACCTATAGAAGGCTTTTCTTTTTTTCTTTCTTCTTTAAAATGGAGTTTTGCTCTTGTTGCCCAGGCTGGAGGGCAATGGTGCATCTCAGCTCACCGCAACCTCCACCTCCCGGATTCAAGCGATTCTCCTGCCTCAGCCTCCTGAGTATCTGGGATCACAGGTATGTGCCACCATGCCTGGCTAATTTTTTTTGTATTTTTAGTAGAGATGGGGTTTCTCCATGTTGGTCAGGCTGGTCTCGAACTCCTGACCTCATGATCCACTCACCTCAGCCTCCCAAAGTGCTGGGATTACAGGCGTGAGGCACTGCACCCAACCAGAAGACTTTTCAATAGACCCCCTCTTCCATAAGCATCCCTAACTATAAAACACCCTTTTGTCCATTTGTATATAAGCCATATAGACAATCTCTTGTAGATTTCACTTATGAGAACCATTAAAAATCCATCTCTTACTAAAACGTACGAGACCCAGTGGTAAAGTCTTAACCCTGTGGTCTTAGAGAAATAACTTAGACTATAAAAATTACTGCAGCGCCTAGGCGCGGTGGCTCATGCCTGTAATCCCAGAACTCTGAGAGGCCAAGGTGGGCGGATCACAAGGTCAAGAGATCGAGACCATCCTGGCTAACACAGTGAAACCCCGTCTCTACTAAAAATACAAAAAATTAGCCAGGCGTGGTGGTGGGCACCTGCAGTCCCAGCTACTCGGGAGGCTGAGGCAGGAGAATGGCGTGAACCCAGCAGGCGGAGCTTGCAGTGAGCCGAGATCGCACCACTGCACTCCAGCCTGGGTGACAGAGCGAGACTCCATCTCAAAAAAAAAAAAAAAAAAAAAAAATGCTGCAGCTTCTATTGGACTAGCTCTAGATTCCCCCAAATAATTTAACAGTTCTTCATTAATACAGACATTACTAGCAACTGAGGGCATGCAACACTCTCATCCAGCCATCAACCTCCACTGAGATGCTGCTACTCTGTTTCACATACTGTTCACAGCTGAATCCTGCCACTCTCCTGACCCTACCAAAAGGCAGGGAACCTCTTAATCAACTTGCTTCAGCTAAGGAACTTTCTGTAACTTACTTAGATTTATTAGAGACTCATGTGGTTTGAATCCTAACCTAATATTAGTTGTTGTTGGATCGTGACTCAAAAATTAAATGAGAAACTATCAAGAAGAATACGCTATCACTTACTTAAGCTGTCCTTTAAAATATAGATCTCTACCTGGAATAAGTTCATCTCAGATGGCAAAACTTGATAACTTGTTGTACATGATAAAGGGCTTCTCAATAAACCAAAGACCAGAGACTCAATATATATACAGACAACAGGTATGCTTCTAAACCAACATGTGGGGAGGCTTTGAAAACAATTGGGGTTTGGACATCCACTTGTAAAGAAAGGACAAGTTACAGAACTTTTAGTTGCATTCTCACTTCCTAGACAAATAGCTATTATAAAAGTTGAGGCCCATGCAAAAAAAAGAAAAAGAAAAAGATAAAGAAAGAAGCTAAAAGACATACTCTAGCAGGTTATTGTGCCAGAAAGGCAGCCTCGAGGTAATAATTCTAACTAAATCCCTAAAGTATGAATCTCTGGAGGGATAACAACAGGGTAGACATTCTTCTCTCTGCACATGACACGTACTCTAAGGTTGACCACACAACTGGACATAAAACAATCCTCAAATTAAAAAAATCATACCAACCACACCCTTGGACCATAGTGCAATAAAAATAGAAATCAATACTAAGAAAATTGCTCAAAGTCATACAATTACATGGAAACTAAATAATCTGCTTCTGAGTGACTTTTGAGTAAATAATGAAATTAAGGCAGAAATTAAGATGTTCTTTGAAACTAATGAGAAGAAAGATACAACATACCAGAATCTCTGGGACACAGCTAAAGCAGTATTATGAGAGAAGTCTGTAGTACTAAACACCCACATCAAAAAGTTAGAAAGATCTCAAATTAACAGCCTAACATCACAACTAGGAACTCGAGAAACAAAAGCAAACCAACTCTAAGGCTAGCAGAAGACAAGAAATAACCAAAATCAGAGCTGAACTGAAGGAGACTGAGCTATGAAAAATCATACAGAAGATCAACAAATCCAGGTATTGGTTTTTTTGAAAGAATTCATAAGATACATAGACCACTAGCAAGACTGACAAAGGAAAAAAAAAAAAGATCCAAAACACAGTCAGAAATGACAAAGGAGATGTTACCATTGACTCCACATAGAAACAAAAAATCCTCAGAGACTGCTTCCAACACCACTATGCACATGAGCTAGAAAGCCTAGACAAAATGAATAAATTCCTGGAAACATACAACCTCCCAAGATTAAACCCCCAAACAGGCCAATAACAAGACCCCAAATTGAATCAGTAATAGAAAGCCTACCAACCAGAAACCCAGAATAAGGTGGATTCACAGCTGACTTGCACCAGATACATAACCAAGAGCTAGTACCATTTCTACTGAAATGACTTCAAAAAATTAAGGAGGAGGGACTCCTCCCTAAGTTATTCTATGAGGTCAGCATCATCCTGATACCACCAAAACCTGACAGAGTCACACACACACACACAAAAACAAAACTTCAGGCCAATATCCTTGATTAACATGGATGCAAAATTCCTCAACAAAATACTTGCAAACCGAATCCAGCAGCACATCAAAGAGCCAATCCACTGCGATCAAGTAGGCTTTATCTCTAGGCTGGAAAGTTGATCCAACATATGCATATTAATAAACGTGATTCATCACATAAACAGAACTGAAAACAAAAGTCACATGATTATCTCAATAGATGCAGAAAAGGCTTTTGATAAAATTCTACCTCTCTTCATGTTAAAAACGTTCAATAAACAAGGTATTGAAGGAACATACCACAAAATAATAAGAGTCATCTTCTATGACAGACCCACAGCCAACACCATACTGATTGAGAAAAGCTGCAAATAGTCCCCTTGAAAATTGGAACAAGACAAGGATGCCCCCTCTCATCAGTCCTATTCAACAAAGTACTGAAAGTTCTGGTCAGCAAAAAACAGGCAAGAGAAAGAAATAAAAGACATCCAAATAGGAAGAGAGGAAGTCAAACCATCCCTGTTTACAGATTATATTATTCTATATCTATAAATATCCATATTCTCTGCGTAAAAACTCCTTGATCTGATAAACAACTCCAGAAAAGTTTAATGGTAAACAACAATGTACAAAATTAGTAGCATTCCTCTACACCACCAACACACAAGCTGATGACCAAATCAAGAGTGCAATCCTATTTACAATAGCCACAAAAAGAATAAAATACCTAGGAATACAGCTAACCAGAGAGGCAAAGGACCTCTACAGTGCAAATTACAAAACACTGCTCAAAGAAATCAGAGATGACACAAACAAATGGAAAAACATTCCATGCTCATGGACAGGAAGAATTAATACTATTTAAATGGCCATATTAGCCAAACCAATTTACATATTCAATGTTATTCCTTTCAAAATACCAATGACATTCTTCACAGAATTAGAAAAAGCTATTTTAAAATTCATGTGGAACCAAAAAGAAGCCCAAATAGCCAAGGCAATCCTAAGCAAAAAGAATAAACTGGACACATCACATTACTCAACTTCAAACTATACTCCAAGTCTACAGAAACCAAAACAACATGGAACTGGTGCAGAAACAGACACAGAGACCGCTGGAACAGAATAGAGAGCCCAGAAATAATTTCACACACATACACCCATCTGATCTTCAATACAGTTGACAAAAGCAAGCAATGAGGAAATGATTCCCTACTTAATAAAGGTACTGGGATAACTGCCTAGCATACGCAGAAGATTGACACTATACTCCTTCCTTACACCACATACAAAAGTCAACTCAAGACAGATTAAAGACTTCACTATAAAACCTAAAACTATAAAAACCGTGGAAGACAATCTAGGAAATACCATTCTGGACATAAGACCTAGCAAAGATTTCATGACAAAGATGCCAAAAGCAACTGTAACAAAAGCAAAAATTGACAAGTGGGACCTAATTAAACTAAAGAGTTTCTGCATAGCAAAATAAGCTATCAACAAAGTAAACAGACAACCTGCAGAATGGGAGAAAACATTTGCAAACTATGTATCTGACAAAGGTCTAATATTCAGAACCTATAGAGAACTTAAATTCACAAGCAAAAATCCACATTACAAAGTGGGCGAAGTACATGAACACTTTTCAAAAGACATACATGTGGCCAACAAACATGTGAAAAAATGTTCAACATCACTAACCATTAGAGAAATGCATATCAAAACCACAATGAGATACCATCTCAAACCAGTCAGAGGGCTATTTTTTTAAAGTAAAAAATATACATATATATACACACACATAAATATATACACATATATGTATATGTATATACACATATATATACATATATATATGCTGGTGAGGCCATGGAGAAAAGGGAACACTTATACACTGCTGGTGGGAGTGTAAATTAGTTCAGCCATTGTGCAAAGCAGTTTGGCAATTGCTCAATTAACTCTAAGCAGAATTACCATTCAACCCCAGTAATCTCATTACTGGGTATATACTCAAAGGAATATAAATTGCTCTACCATGAAAACACAGGCATGTGCATGTTCATCATAATACTATGCACAATAGCAAACACATGAGATCAACCTTAATGCCCATCAATGGTAGATTTGATATAGAAAATATGGTACATATACAGCATGGAATTCTATGCAGTCACAAAAAAGAATGAGATCATGTCCTTTGAAGCAACATACATCTGAAGGCCATTATTCTAAGCAAAGTAACACAGGAACAGAAAATCAAACACCACATGTTCCCATAAGTGGGAGTTAAATATTGAGTACATACAGACACAAAGAAGGGAAAAAAAGACACCAGGCCCTACTTGAAGGTAGAGGGAGAAAAGAGGGTGACATTCAAAAAACTACCTATTGAGTACTATGCTTATTACCTGGGTGACAAAATAATCTGTACACCAAATCCCCATGACATGCAATATTCCTATATAACAAACCTGCACATGTAACCCTGAACCTAAAATAAATGTAAATAAACAACAAAGAGGTTGTTTATAACATATAAATGCTCAGCCTCTGATTCTGAAAAGGAAAAAATGGAAAAAATTTGGTTGTACCCTTACTTTGATAATATCTGGGTCTCTCAAGATGGCCATTTGGTAGCATCAGATAATTTCCAATGAATGTCAGCTAAATATCTTCATGAAACTACCCATCAAAGTGCAGACAAATTGGTTATTGTCCTAAATCAACACTTCTGGAGAAACATTAAAAAGACAGGCAAGATTATTTGTTGTGTTATGTATCACCCGTTAACAACATAACACCAGAGAAAGTGCTGAGGAAGTTGTAAGGGTCCTTTGAATGCCTTCAGGTGGATCTTATCCAGCTTCCATCCTCAAGAACAGGTTCTAGGTATCCTTGTAGCTTTCTTACTTGCCCACAAGCTATAGCCCTCACAGTCACTAAAAGTCTAACTGATTTTGTGTTTCCAACCTGGGGCATACCAACTTTTGTATCAAGTGACTAAGGCTCATACTTTGCAGGAATCATCATAAAAGGACTCTGTAATGATTCGCTTTGTATGCAAAAATTACACTACCTTTATTAACCACAATCATCTGCAAAGTTTGAAAAAAATAATGGCATCCTTAAAATTTGCCAAACTCCCAGAAACCCTTAAGCACCTAACTCATGTTACTCCCACTATCCCTAATGTCCCTTGGGGACACACAGTTACCAACCACAAACTGGTAACTAGAAGGCCCGTGTGTTCTGATCACCTCTTATTCATCCCATCAGTGAAAGAGGGAGTTCTCACCCCGAATAGTATGAGATGGCTGAACACATAATATCCAGCACTAGAAGGATGAGAATTGTAGCACTTTATTAGTCACATATACTCATACCCTGAGAGAATGACAATGCCACCAGGGCCACGTGGGGGCTGAACTGTGCTTGGGAATAGAGTGAAACAGCAGGGACTGTGGGAAGCAGGCTTTGAAGTGACAAGAGCATTAGGTGACCGTTGGTTCTTACAGGAGGCTATGACTGGCTTGAATAATTTCATAGGCTGGCAAGGAGATGAAACCCATTAAGTTGAGAATTAGGGGGGCTGCAGTTTGATCAGCTAATAGGAAAATCAGCCAAGTGGGGGTCCTGTCCCTCTACGTGGAGAGCACATCTGGCAAGAGCAGGGGAATACAGACCTAGGCTTTTAGGGCCCTGTGAGGCTCAAAAATATGAAAGCAACACTTGAAAATTTAGGTCTCACAATACACCATATGTTTAGGGAATTCATCCTGTTATTAAACTCCTCCCTTCTGCACAGAGACATGGCAAAGAACTGCAAGAGACACATGTACTATAGCTATCACCAACAGATTAAGGCTGCCCTCCCACATCCTCTTAAACAGCCTCTATATGCTCTTCAACTGGAGATTTCATCTACTTGAAAAAAAAATCAGAGAAAAATTACTCTTGAACTCTGTTGGAAGTACTGTTAGTATTGTTAACAACAGTATAGTGAAACTCAAGTCATGTTTCACAGCTAACAATCCAGAACTCTATAGAATTAGAACATAATTCCAATAGAGAGCCTCAAATTCAGGTTTCTCAAAGATCTTCTAGAAGCATCTGATATTTTGAATTAGACAGATGACCTCTGAAACAAGCAGAGGACCTTGTTTAGTGGACTTCTGCCCAAGACATCAGACTCAGACTCCTGTTTAATTTTCCATCTGATTGGTTATAATAATTATTATTTTATGAATATCTGGTTGTTTACACCCACAATAACCCTCTTTCTGTATTATAATGGCTAGGTCAGAACATACTAATTCTAATGTCTAATGCCACTCTTAAATTATTCCAAGGAGTAGCCACTGCCAATTTACCAAATGCTGGATATACCTTTCATCACCAGACCACAATTATAAAACCCTCTGGATAATTCTGTTTTCATCAAATGAAACCAAAAGGAATTACAGCCAAATAATCCTATCATTATGTAATTATTATAAAAAGCAGAATAAATTACACCTATGTAGACAAATGACTTTTCTAAAAATCAACCTATTATTTTGCTAGTGTTCCTTTTTCCCAAAGCACCAATTATTACAATCTATTGATCATATCATAGTTAATTCTCAAAAATCTTTCTAGAGCAGTGGAAAAATTGCTTGTCACCAAGAAGAGACTCAAAGATTCACACCAGTTAGAATGGCAATCATTAAAAAGTCAGGAAACAACAGGTGCTGGAGAGGATGTGGAGAAATAGGAACACTTTTACACTGTTGGTGGGATTGTAAACTAGTTCAACCATTATGGAAAACAGTATGGCGATTCCTCAAGGATCTAGAACTAGAAGTACCATATGACCCAGCCATCCCATTACTGGGTATATACCCAAAGGATTATAAATCATGCTGCTATAAAGACACATGCACACATATGTTCATTGCGTCACTATTCACAATAGCAAAGACTTGGAATCAACCCACATGTCCGTCAGTGATAGACTGGATTAAGAAAATGTGGCACATATGGCACATATACACCATGGAATACTATGCAGCCATAAAAAAGGATGAGTTTGAGTCCTTTGTAGGGACTTGGATGCAGCTGAAATCCATCATTCTTAGCAAACTATCACAAGAACAGAAAACCAAACACCGCATGTTCTCACTCATAGGTGGGAACTGAACAATGAGATCACTCGGACTCAGGAAGGGGAACATCACACACAGGGGCCTATCATGGGGAGGGGGGAGGGGGGAGGGATTGCACTGGGAGTTATACCTGATGTAAATGACGAGTTGATGGGTGCAGCACACCAACATGGCACAAGTATACATATGTAACAAACCTGCACGTTATGCACATGTACCCTACAACTTAAAGTATAATAATAATAAATAAATTTAAAAAAAAAAAAAGAAGAAAATGTGGCACATATACACCATGGAATACTATGCAGCCATAAAAAGGATGAGTTTGTGTCCTTTGTAGTGACATGAATGCAGCTGGAAACCATCATTCTCAGCAAACTATTACAAGAACAGAAAACCAAACACCGCATGTTCTCACTCATAGGTGGGAACTGAACAATGAGATCACTTGGACTCGGGAAGGAGAACATCACACACCGGGGCCTATTATGGGGAGCGGGGAGCGGGGAGGGATTGCATTGGGAGTTATACCTGATGTAAGTGACGAGTTGATGGGTGCTGACGAGTTGATGGGTGCTGACGAGTTGATGGGTGCTGACGAGTTGATGGGTGCAGCACACCAACATGGCACAAGTATACATATGTAACAAACCTGCACGTTATGCACATGTACCCTAGAACTTAAAGTATAATAATAATAAGATTTAAATATATAACCTAGCTAATATAAGACCTCAGTTATGACCTCATGTTACTAACAACTAGTTATTTTCCTGGTTCTTCATGAAGCCATTGGATACTACCTTTTTCCAGGATGGTTCTGTTTGCCCCAGACTAACACTTCATGCACTTAAGGAAAACTATTGCAAGATTTGTCTGTATACAGAAGGCTTTATTCTGTAAATCACCAATGCTGGAAATTCTAACTCAGACACAAGTTTCAAAACAGGGTCATCCTTGATTATTTGGGCACTCAACCTGGGGGAATTACTAACTTGTCATTTCTGCAAATGATCATAGCAGTATTCCCCAAAATAGGAATCATAAAAATAGAAAAAACACTGTAAGGAACTCATCACTGACTCTGTCATAAGTTACTAATGATTCTACTTCTTTCCTAAATGGAATACAGATCAGTCTCAATGTATTGGGTGTAAGTACTGATGTACAGTCACATTGCTTAAGATTTTCTTGTTGGCTAGTAATGATGATGCCTGTCCCACCGCAAATACTTTTTGCTGTATCTGAATCAATGAAACAGACAAGGTAGGGAAAAGCTACTTGGCTAAGGTTAAACTTCATGGCCTACAGGATTTGCTCTTTTAGTCTGAGTTAGGCAATTCGAGTTCCTAGTTCTGAAATCCCAGAGAAACTATTGTTTTTATTTTCCTCATAGTGATCATGATGCTGGTTTGGTGCATTCTATTCAGAGTTTTAAATGCTTCTGTGCAGCTGTTCTCTGACTAAATGATCACCAATGTGACATAACAACCAAAAAACAAGATCTACAATTCCAATGACTAAGGAGAAAACTGAACAACTCTTAAGTGGCAAAGATCTTGATTTTCAGCATTCCCTGTATGAATCAATCTCTTAGAAATGAGACAGTGACACAGAGGGAGGACAGTGAGACTGAATACGCCAATTGCCAATGAGGAGACAACATATAACAATAGAAGTCTACTCACAACCTCCTTACCAACCAATTTGAAAAGTTAAATTACTACCTCTGTTGTAGTAGGCCCGGAACAGTCAAAAAATGATTTAAACATAGGCAAAATGTTCATGAACATAAACAAAAATTTCTTAACAAAATATACACAAATAAAATTTGGCAATATCTGTTAACAACTTAATATGTGCTTACCCTTGCTTGATCCATGCTTCAGCTATTCCATTTTTCATATCTGTGAAAAACATGTACACAAATGCAAAAGACTCTCTATGCTAGTGTTAATTGCAGCATTTTTATAACTAAAAAATGAAAGTGACATAAATATTTGTCAACTGGGAAACAACACCATATAAGCATGCCATATTTACTAGAGCAGGAAAAAATTTATAGTTCCATATTCAGTAAGTTAGACAAGTACCTAAAACATACTATTCCGTGTAAAAAAAATGAGTTACAGAGTAACATAAAAAGTTAAAGAACCATAGAAAAAAATTAAAACACCCAAAGTTTTATATTAAACATAAATAATAGAGGTCATGTATGGCCGGGCACAGTGACTCACACCTTTAATCCCAGCACTTTGGGAGGCCAAGGCAGGCGGATCATGAGGTCAGGAGATCGAGACCACCCTGGCTAACACGGTGAAACCCCATCTCTACTAAAAATACAAAAAATTAGCTGGGTGTGGTGGTGGGCGCCTGTAGTCTCAGCTACTCGAGAGGCTGAGGCAGGAGAATGGCGTGAACCTGGGAGGTGGAGGTTGCAGTGAGCCGAGATTGCGCCACTGCACTCCAGCCTGGGTGACAGAACGAGACTCCATCTCAAAATAAATAAATAAATAAATAAATAAATAAATAAATAAATAAATAAATAAGGTCATGTATTACTTGATTAATTTTAAAAGTCAACAAATATAGTACATTGGTAGCAAAAAGAGGTGGGAAAAAGGAGGAGTGCTGAAAAAAAAATCAGAGGTTAAACACATTCCCTGACTAAGTAGAGATTGAAGAAATAAAGCAATACATAAATATATATGTGTACCACCTTAAGTTTCAATGCAAAATATCCAAGGAACTAGAAATAATGATCAACACATATAGGAAGGAAGGCATAAGAAGAGCTGAAAATGTAAGTGAACCTTTTCTTGATCTGTGAAAGAAAAAGTGAAATAAAGTCGCAGACATGGATATAAACCCAAAAACAACAATTAAAAGCAGTCCTCCTAGAGAGCAAGAAAGATTCCATGAGGGCAGAGGACTGTGGTTTTTCCATTTATAGGTACTTGTGTTACTTCCTTTGATTTCTTTAGTCTGTGGATAAATATATTACTATTATTTTAAATTTTAAAGCTTTACAAAGGGCTCAACTCCATAACATTTTGTATACAAAGCTCAATTATAATGTTTGAGTTTAGTGATATGACAGAAGTTATCATTTAATACTTACTTGAACACTGAGACATCATCTTTTGGAAAGACATGTGAACAAGATGATGGAGTAAAAAGCTCTGGACCCTCCACCCCAAAAACAAACTGAATTCACCAACGATATATGGACAAATTCCCTTTGTGAGAAAGAGGAAATGAATTAAAAGGTTCCTGCAACTTGGTCAAATATGAAAACGCTCACTCAGGCCAGAGGAGATTCAGAACAGTCCTCTTATCAGAGACTCTTCCCCAGTGCAGTACCATATAATCAGAAAGAGATACCCTACCTCCTAGATACATCCAGGGGTTGAAAGTAGTTAGTTTGTATGTCCAGTGCTTCATCTTTCCCCAGAGGACTGGCTTTTCTCTTGCCAGTATTGAAACTCTGATGGGTCCAGCACTGTCCAGCTACCTGGGAGTGAACAGAGGCAGCAGATTGAGCTGGTAAATGCCAATGATCCTCCCTGCTGCTTAGAACGAAGAGAATGGATGAAAATCCCAGCTTTCAGCTCTCCCCTAGAGAGGGTAAGAGCTAATTTGTGTAACCAATACCCCACCTTCTCTAGGGCTGCCCAAAGAACTAGCATCTTTCTTGCCAGTTTTTGAGCTCTTACAGGTCTGGCACATTCCAGCCACACAGAGGAGAATAAAAATGGCAGCATGGGCTGATAGAAACCATGGATTCTCCTTGCCCTTGGC
This sequence comes from Macaca nemestrina, assembly GCF_043159975.1. Classification (NCBI taxonomy): domain Eukaryota; kingdom Metazoa; phylum Chordata; class Mammalia; order Primates; family Cercopithecidae; genus Macaca; species Macaca nemestrina. Next base: position 45,702,991 of record NC_092131.1, read on the forward strand.
AGAGAACAGAGAAAGCAGGAAAAACCCACAACTGTCTGCTTTTCCCTGGGGAGAAAAAGAATAGAGGCTCCTAAAATCTCTGGCTGAGCTAATTGATGGGGATCTTCTCCGTACAAGTCTGTGAGACTGAGTGAGATGCCTGTTTTGTCTAATGCCCAGACATCAACACAGAGAATCAAGGGAAATAAAGAATCAGTCAAAGATGTTCCAAGGAAAGAAATAAGATAAATCCTATAGGATAAGTCACTGGAAATAATTCAGTTAGAGAGGAAAAAGAATACAACAGAGTAAAGAAAGCCTGAGAAAACTATTATACACCAAGTGGACCAATATATGCATTAGGTGAATTCCAGAGGAGAAGACAAAGGATTGAAAAACATATTTAAAGAAATAATGGCTGAAAACTGCACAAATTAGGGAGAAAAATGGACTTCAGATCCAAATAGCCCAAAGGACACCAAATAAGAGGAACTAAAAAAATTCACAGCAAAACACATTAAATCAAATAGTCAAAAGTCAAAGACATAATTTTAAAATGCTAAAAGAAAAAAAAAGATAAAGAAAAACTCTGTCAACCAAACATACTATATCTGACAAACTCTCAGACAGAAGAAAAAAGGGATGAAGACTTTTCCAGGCAAACAAAAGCTGAGGGAGTTCATCACCACTAGACCTGCCTTACAAGCAGTTCTAATGGAAGTTCTTCAAGTTAACATGAAAAGAACAAAATGATGGCATAGAAAGTATGAAATTCACTGGTAAAGGTAGATATATAGAAATATACAAAGAAGTACCATATTATGGTAGTAGTGGTAGGTAAGTCATTCTCAATTTCAGTATACATTTAAAAGACAAAAGTATTAGAAATATAACTAAAATATATTAAAAGAAACAATATGAATAAATACAGATTTTTATAATAAAACATGTGGGTAAAAGTTGAACCGCAGAGATTGGATGCAATTGAAATGAAGTTGTTATCTGTTTAAAATAAACTGTTACAAGATATTTTATGTAAAATTCAAGATAACTTGAATTTACACAAAAGAGCAAAGAAAGGAATCAAAGCATATCATCACAAAAAATCAATAAACAATAAAAGACAGCAGAAAAAAAGAATAATACCAAAACAACTACAAGACTAACAGAAAAAAAAAACTAAATGGCAATAACAAATACTTTCCTATCAGTAAATACTTTAAATGTAAATGGATTAAACTTCTCAATCAAAAGACATAGGATGATTTAAATTTTCTTTTTTATGAAAACCAAGGCTAAATTTTATGTTGTGTAAAACAAACCCATTTTAGATTTAAGGATGCAGAAAGGCTAAAAGTGAAAAGATAATGAAAAAAAAAAACCTATTTTATGCAAATGCTAACCAAAAGAGCGCAGGAGTGGCTATGTATATATATATATAAAACAAAATTTAGTTTAACTAAAAGACTGTTGCAGGATACAGAAAGAAGGATAATTTATGAGAAAAGAGTAAATGCACTAGGAAGACAGAACAACATATATGTACCCAACATCAGAAAATCTACTAGATAAAGGAAACCTTGACAGATATGAAAGGAAAAATACAGAGTGATACGATAATAGTAGAAGATGTCAATACTCCACTTTCAATAGAACATTCAGACAGAAGATCAGTAAGGAAGCAGAAGATTTAAACAACACTATATGAACGTACATATACAGAACATTTCACCCAATAGCAGCAGAATGCATATTCATCTCAACTGCACATGGATCCTTCTCCATGAAAGATCACATGTCACAAAACAAGTCTTAAAATATTTAAGAAGGTTGAAATTATATTTTTATGGCCACAATAGAATAAAACTAGAAGTAGCTATCCGAAAAGGAAAACTAAAAAATCCTCAAATATGTGGAAATTAAACAACACATCCTTGAAGAACTATTGAGTTAAAGAAAAAATCAAAATGGAAATTAGAAAAAAATACCCCAAAGAAAATAAAAACATCAAACGTATGCGATGCAGCAAAAACATTAAGAGGAAAGTTTATTGAGATAAATGCCTACATTAAAAATGAAGAAAATTTTACAAAAATCAACTCGAGGTAGACCAAACACTTATATCTAAGACCAGAAACCATAAAATTTCTAGAAGAAAACTCTTCTAGACATTGGGTTAGGCAAAGAGTTCATGACCAAGAACCCAAAAGCAAATGCGGCAAAAACAAAGATGAATAGATGGGACCTAATTAAACAAAAAAGCTTCTGCACAGCAAAAGAAATAATCAGCAGAGTAAGCAGCCAATCCATAGAGTGGGAGAAAATATTCACAACTATGCATCTGACAAAGGCCTGATAGCCAGAATCTACAAGGAACGCAAACAAGTCAGCTAGAAAAAAACAAATAATCTCATCAAAAAGTGGGCTAAGAACACGAGTAGTCTATTCTCAAAAGAAGATATAAAAATGGCCAACAAACAAAAAATATTCAGCATCACTAATAAAGAAAATCACATTGCTCTACTGCCTTACTCCTGCAAGAATGGTTGTAATTAAAAAATCAAGAAATAATAGATGTTGGCATCAATGTGGTAGAAAAGGAACACTTTTACATGCTGATAGGAATGTAAACTAGTACAACCACTATGGAAAATAGTATGGAGATTCCTTAAAGAACTAAAAGTAGAACTACCATTTGATCCAGCAATCCCACACTGGGTATCTACGCAGAGGGAAAAACAGTCATTATATAAAAAAGACATTTCGCATGCACGTTTATAGCAGCACAATTCACAATTGCGAAAATATGGAACCAGCTTAAATGCCCATCGACCAACGAATGGATAAAGAAAATGTGGTATATATATATATACCATGGAATACTATTCAGGCATAAAAAGGAATGAAATAATGGCATTTACTTCAACCTGAATGGAGTTGGAAACCATCATTCTAAGTGAAGTAACTCAAGAATGGAAAACCTAACATCATATATTGCCACAAGCAGGAGCTAAGCTATAAGGATGCAATGCCACAAAAGTGATGTAAGGGACTTTGGAGATTCAGAGGAAACTAGTGTGAGGGATAAAAAACTACACACTGGGCACAGTATACACAGCTTGGGTGATGGGTGCACCAAAATCTCAGAAATTACCATTGAAGAACTTACTCATGTAACAACAACAAAAAAAAAACCTGTTTCCAAAAAACTATTGAAATAATAAATAAAATTTTCAATTAAACAACCTAACTTTACACAAAAGAAACTAGAAAAAGAACTATGCTCACAGCAGAAGAAAGGAAATAACAAATATTAACACAGATATACATGAAACACAAAAAGGAAAAACAAAATCACTGAAACTAAAAATTGGTGTTTTAAAAAGGTAAATAAAATGGACAAAACTTTGGTAGACTAGGAAAAAAGAGGACTTAAATAAAATTTAAAAATGAATGAGACATTACCCCACAGAAATGAAAAGGATCAAAATGGATTCCATGAACAATTATACTTCAACAAATTGGATAACCTTTTAAAGAAATGAATAAATTTCTGGAAACACACAACCTATCAAGACTAAATCATGAAGAAATAGAAAGTTGGAACAGGACTATAACTATTATGAAGATTTGATTATAATAAAATACCTCCCAACCAAGAAAAACCAGGACCTAATGGCTTCACTGGTAAATTCTACCAAACCTTTAAAGAAGAATTAATGTCAATCCTTCTTAAACTCTTCAAAAAAAATTAAAGAGAAGCCACTTCCAATATTTTTATGAGATCAGAATTACTGATACCAAAACCAGACAAAAACGCCACAAGAAAAGAAAACTACAGGCCAATGTCTTTGATAAGCACATTCAAAAATCATAAACAAAATACTAACAAACTGAATTCAATAACATTAAAAGGACCATACATTATGTCATAGTGAGATTCATCCCTGGAATGCAAGGATGGTTCAACTTATGAAACTTAATTAATGTGATATGCCCATTAACAGAATGAAGGATAAGAATTACATGAGCAACTCAAAAGATACAAAATGCATTGACAAAAGTTAACACCTTTCAGCACAGCAACTTCCAACAAAATTATCTCAACATAGTAAAAACTATCTAGGAAAATCTCAGAGTTAACACCAAACTCAATGGTGAAAAACTAAAAGATTTGCCTCCAAGATTAAGAACAAGGCAAGGATGTCCACTCTTACCACTTCTATTCAAGATAGCACTGGAAGTCCTAGCAAGAACAAGGAAGAGAAATAAAAGTCATACAAATTAGAAAGTAAAGAAAATTGTCCCTGTCTAAAGACAGCACGATCTTCTATGTAGAAAACCCTAAAGACTACATTTTTTTGGGGAAAAGAAAAAGAAAAAAAAGCTCTTAGAACTAATCGAAGAATTCAGTAAAGTTGAAGTATACAAAAATCAATATAGAAATCAGTTGCATTTCTATACATTAACGAACTATCTGTAAAAAATTGGAGAACAATCCAATTTACAATAGCAACAAAAAGAATAAGATAAACTTAATTAAAGAAGTGAAAGACTTGTATAATGAAAACTGCAAAACACTGATGAAAGAAATTAAACAGGTCACAAATACTAAGACATTCTGTGTTCATGGACTGAAACTCTTAATATTGTTAAAATGTACATAGCACCTAAAGCAACGTGTATAGATCCAAAGAAACCCTATCAAAATTCTAATGATATATTTTACAGAAATAGAAAAAACAAGTAAAAAATTCATATGAAACTACAAAAGACTATTAATTGACCAAGCAATCTTGAGAAAAAACAAAGCTGGAAGCATTATACTGCCCAACTTCAAAATATATTACAAAGTCATAGTAATCAAAACAGTATGGTACTGGCATAAAGATAGACATAGATATGCATGTATTTATGGGTATATATGTATACACCTATGTGTATGTGTGTATGCATATGTGTGGGTGTATGTATCTCAGTGAAACAGAATAGAGAAGCCAGAAATAAATCAATACATATATATTCAACTGATCTTTGGACAAGATTGTCAAAAATACACATGGGGAGAAGACAGTCTCTTCCATAAGAGGTGCTAAGGAAACTGTCTGCAAAAGAATGAAATTGTACCCTTATCTTACACAGACACAAAAATCAACTCAACTCAAAACAAAGACTTAAACACAAGACTTGAAACTTTCAAACCCCTAGAACATAGAAGAAATGCTTTCTGACATTGGCCTTAGCAATTATTTTATGGATATACAATCAAAAGCACAGGCAGCAAAACCAAAAATAAATAAATGGGATTACATCAACCTAACATGCTTCTGCACAGCCAAATAAATAAGCAGTAGAATGAAAAGGCAATCTATGGAATGAAGAAAATATTTGCAAACTATATATCTGATAAGGAATTAATATCCAATATTCAAGGAACTCCTACAACTAAATAGTAAAAAACAAACAATACCCGAACTAGAAAATGATCAGAAAAGGTGAATAAACATTTTCCCAAAGAAGACATACAAGTGTTCAACACATATAAGAAAAAATGCTGAACATCGCTAGACACCAGGAAAATGCAAGTCAAAATCACAGTGAGATATCATCTCATGCCTGTTAGAATGGTTATTATTTTTAAAAAGGTAATAATTGTTGGTGAGGATGTACAGAAAAGGGAACCCTTGCACACTGTTGGTGGGAATGTATGATAGTGTACCCATTATGGAAACAGTAAGGAGAGTTATCAAAAAATTTAAAAAAGAACTACTATATGATCCAGCAATCCCACTCTGAATATTTATACAAAAGAACAGAAATTAGTATCTTGAAGTTATATTGATGTTCCCATGTTCATTGCACCAGTATTCACAATAGCCATGATGTGGGAACAACCTAAGTGTCGACTGACTGATGAATGAAGATAATGTAATATATACACACAATGGAATATTATTCAGCCTTAAAAAAGAAAATTCTGCAATATGTGACAACATGGATGAAGCTTGAGGATATTACATTAATGAAACAAGCCAGTCACAGAAAGTCACATGCTGCATGATTACACTTATATTAAGTATCTAAAATAGTCTAATTCATAGAGTCAAAGAGTAGAATTGTGGTTGCTGGGGATTGTGGGGAGGGGGAAATGGGGAGTTAATAGGAAAAGGCATAAAGTTCCAGTTAAGCAAGGTAAATAAACTATAAGTCTGCTGTATAACTTTGTACCTATAGTCAACATTACTCGTATACTTTAAATTTAAGAGGTCAGGATACAAAATTACAGCTAGATAGGAGACGTAAGTTCTGGTGTACTGTACCACTCAGGATGACTATAGTTAACAATAACATACAGTTTCAAATAGCCAGAAGGAGGGTATTGGAGGTGCCCAACACAAAGAAATGATAAATGTTTAAGATGATAGATATACCAATTACCCTGATCTGAGCACTATAAATTGTATGTATCAAAACATCACTAGGTACTTTATGAATACATACAATTATTGGTCAATTTAAAAATAAAATTAAAAAATTTCAGAGGATAGACCTGATATTAAGTGCTTTTACCACAATAATTATTTTAAAGACAAAATCTTCTGTTTTAACTTTCTGTTTTGATTTTTTAAATAAACTTTTGGTTTTAGAATAGTTTGACATTAAACAAACGTGAAGCTAGTGCAGAGTTCCCATATACCTTAACCCAACTTCCCCATTATTAACCATTTACATTAATATAGTACATTTATCATGATGAATAAACTAATATTGATACATTATTAACTTTAGCCCATATTTAATTCAGATCTGCTTAGGTTTAACCTAGTTTCTTTTGCTACTCCAGGATCCCACCCAGGATACCGTATTACATTGTGATGTCTTCTTCATGTCTTCTTTGGCTCCTCTTGGCTGTGACAGTTTCTCATATTTTTCTTGTTTTTGATAACCTCACCAGTTTTTATTAGGTTGGTGCAAAACCGCAATTGCTTGTGCACCAACCTAGTAAAAGGACTGCTCAATATTTTGAAGAATTTCCCACATTTTGGATTTGTCTGATATTGTCTTATAGTTTGACTGAGCTTGTGGGTTTTTGGAAGACTCCAGTGGTGTACTGCCATTCTCATCACATTATATAAAGGGCACATAATACTAGTATAACATATCACTGTTTATGTTAACCTTGATCATGTGGCTAACGCGGTATTTATCAGGTTTCTCCACTGTCAAGTTATTTTTTCCCCTTTCCGTACTCTATTCTATGGAGGGAATTCACTATGCACAATCTACACTTAAGGAGTGGGAAGTTATGTTCCATTTTCTTGTGGCCACAGTATATCTATAAATTACTTGTAATTCTTCTACAAGAGAGCTTTCCCTATTCTCCCTCATTTATGTAATTATTTTTTATTTCAGTATGAACTTGTAGATATTTTATACTTTGAGTTATAATCCAATGCTCCTTTATTTATTTTGTCACTCAAATTATCCCAGCTGTGACCACTGGGAGCTCTTCCAGCTGGCCCCCGTGTCCCTTCAATATACCCCATTATAGTGGGGTGGGGGTGTGCATGTGCACACACACGTGTGGTTTTTTGAGGCTTATGCCTAAGTAATCCTCAGCTCAGGACCAAAGGTAGTTCTACTCTGGGGCTTCTTTTTATGTAAATAGAAATGATAAAATATAAAGGAATTACCTCCTTAAAGACCCTGTATCTAAATACAGTCGCATTCTGAGGAACTGAGGGTAAGGACTTCAACATATAAATTTTTTAAGGGACAAAATTCAGCCCATAACGCCCTATCCTCTGCCCTCTTCCCACCAAATTCATGTTCTTTTTACATGCAAAATACATTCACCACATCCCAACAGACCTAAAGTCTGAACCCATTTCAGCAAGTCTGCTCAAAATATCATCTAAATCAAGTATGGGTGAGGCTGGAGCTATGATTCATCCTGATGCAAATTCCTCTTTAGCTGTGAACCTGTGTAACAAGGCAACAAGTTATCTTCTTTCAAAATACAATAGGTGGGACAAGGCATTCAATGGACCTTTCTATTCCGAAAGGGTGAAATCAGAGAGAAAGGGGTAATGGGTCCGGAGCAAGTTTAAAACCAAGCAGGACAAATTCCTTCAGATTTAGAGGCTTGAGAACAATCCTCTTTGGCTCAATGTTGCGTCCTCAGGACCTATCAGCATGACCCTGCCTTCTGGTCAGGGTAGAGGTTTTAATGATCATAGATCTCATTGAAGACTGCCATGTCACCCCCAACCAGGACAGTGAGAAGCCCAACTAGAACACCTTCAACTTCATCACATCCTATTATTTCCTTTCACAGGAGAATTCAAGTGTTTTGCACCAACATGGCAAAAAACATGTGCTATAGCCACAGACACCAACCAGCAGGCAGCTGAGACCTTGCTATGAATGATGACACTCCTCTCCTTAAAACACTTTCATCTATATTGGTTAGTAATAATTTACTGTATGTTTCAAAATGGCTAAAAGAATAGGAATTAGAATGTTCCTAATACAAAGAAATGATAGATGCCCCAGTTACCCCAGTTTGATCACTACACATCATACGTTTATATCAAAATATCACATGTACCTTATAAATATGTACAACTATTATACACATAATTATCATTGTACACATAATGCGTAATTTAAAATTTATAAAGTAAAAAGGAATGAAGCCACTTTTGAACTTGCAGATGGAAAACTTTCTAATCTGAAATCGAAGCACTGCCATATATCCAACTAAAAGATTTCTAACCCAAACTTGGTGACATCTCAGGATTCCCTCGCAGCCAGCCTCTGTAAGGACTGCCTCAGGTAGGTCTCTTTAGCCTTCTTTCCGTCACATTCCTCACCACACCTATTGGATCTGTCAGCCCCACTATCTCTTGCACTCCAGTTCCTGAGCTCATTAATTGGCTGTTTCTGATAAGAAGATGGCTGAGAATCCATCCAAACAGATCCCCATCATGTTTATAATTAGCAATAACACCACCAGTGAGTGCACAACACATATTCAGGATATAATTCAGAATACAGAATTGAACTCAGGACCAATCAGCGGAATTAGTATCAGAATTTAAATGCTGAGACAGAAACATGAGGCAAAACGGTAATGCTCTCTGCAGGGAAAAGGGAAAGCTGCTTGATGGGGCAGAGGTTTCTAGGGGTTCTGTCACATTGAATCACGCCTGACTTGGAAATAATTTGCATGAGTTCCCTTTAAATATGTGCGGGCAGGATGAAGCTCATAAGCACTGCCAGAAATGTCACACCATTCAGCCTTTCATTTGTTTTCCTTGCCTTCAGTCTAACAATAATATGGGGAAAAAGATGTCACTTACCCAAAGGCATGGCAGATGTTGCTCTAAGAGTTGTTTATGCAAATTGCAGTCCAATTACGTGGCCCAGAATCAGCTCTACATCACTCACTGTAGTTCTCCCTGTGTTACCCTCTCCAGCTCTCAAATCTCCTTGTTTTTGGAAATTTCAGGACAATTTCTAGAGTAGAAGATCTCTGTCAAATTCTAGCACTTTAAGGTAATGAATATCGCTTGGGAGTTGTTCTCTAGTGCAGCCTTCAAGACATGTGATTACCAAACTTTGGGAAAGGGCACCACAGGCAAGCATGACTGTGAGCATCTGAATTTCCAGTCCACCCTTAAGCCTGGCTCCCTGGAGTCCTGAGCGCCCTCGTCAGCCTTGACTTCATCCTAGCTCTACTGATTATCACAACCTCTAGCCCAAGCTTGTCCAACCTGTGGACCATGGGCCACATGCCACCCAGGATAGCTTTGAATGCAGTCCAACACAAATTCATAAACTTTCTTAAAACATTAAGAGATTTTTTTTTTTCTTTTAGCTCATCAGTTATTGTTAGTGTTAGTGTATTTTATGTGTGGCCCAAGACAATCCTCTTTCTTCCAATGTGGCCCTGGGAAGCCAAAAAATTGGACACCCCTGCTCTTCCCAGTTTTTAAATGAAGCAGTGGTCCCCATTTAATGGCTATGCCTGAAGACACACAGGACAATAAAATGCCCTGGTCAAAATAATAATAATAATAATAAGGCTATTTAATAGGCCTTAGACTGTACTTACAGGTAGAGAAATGTGAACATTGCAATCTCATTACAATACACTGTAAACATTTACAACAGTACCAGACACTTTTTGTAAACAAAATAATGACCTTTTGTATTAAACGAATTCAGCCAAGCTAACATTTCCATGAACTATTTCACCGTAGCATGGAATAAACTGCAGAGAGCATGTTACTTTGGGTCATGGGTCTTAAGTACGTAAACTCCAGTCCAGCTAATCTTTTCTATTTCATCATAGACTCTAACATTCTTCTTCCTAATTTTGTTTTGACTCCCAAGCATTAGTGTGGATTTGCATTGGTAAAGGGAGATGAACTCCATTAACAGTACAGAAAATGAAATTTCTAGAATATCTGAAGAAAAAAATGAGCTGGTGAACCACAGCATCTGAAGAAGTATAGCTATATGACCTAATGAAAATTATTCTACCCTCTCTTAGCTCCAGTCTCTCCATTTTTCCATTTCACATTTATAGTTTACATTCAAAATGTGGCTAAGACTTTCTGCCTTCCTTATTTGATAGACTGGCAGTGAAAATCAAATAGTCCTATGTGTGAAGGAATCTTGCACACTGCAAACAGCCCTGCCACTGGAACCAATGTTATTAACAAAATTCATCTACTTATTATAGGGTTATGCTTCAAATTCTTTTTTCCCCTCAGCCTTTTTACTAACCTCCCTTTTTCTTCTCATATCCCTGCCATTCCTTCCATTTCTTAAGTACAGTCATGTACCACATAATGATGTTATGGTTAATGATGGACCATATGTGTGTCAGCGGTTCCATAAGATTATAATAGAGCAAAAAAAAAAAAATCCTATTGCCTAGTGATGATACAACCATCATAATGATGCAGTGCAGCACATCACTCATGTTTGTGCTGATGCTGCTGTAAACAAACCTACCCTGTTGCCAGTTGTATACGGTATAGCACATACAATTATGTACAGCATATATAATGATAATAAGTTATTATGTTACTGGTTTATATATTTACTATACTTTTTATCATTACTTTAAGGCAACCTCCTTCTACTTAATGAAAAACAAAAAGTAAACTGGAAAAAAGCCTTGGTCAGGTTCTTCAGGAGGTATTCCAGAAGAAGGTATCGTTGTTATAGGAAATAACAGCTCCATGCATTGTTGCCTATGAAGACATCCCAGTGGGACAAGATGTGGAAGTGAAAGACAGTGATATTGATGATCCTGACTCTATGTAGGCCTAGGCTAATGTGTGTTTGGGTCTTAGATTTTTAACAAAAAAAAATTTTAAGTAAAGAAAGTATACAATTTTTTAAAAATACAAAAAACCTTAAAGAATAAATGCATAAAGAAAAAATACTTTTGTACAGTTGTACAATATGTTTGTGGTTTTTTGTTTGTTTTTGAGACGGAGTCTCACTGTGTTGCCCAGGCTGGAGTACAGTGGTGCAATCTCGGCTCACTGCAAGCTCCGCCTCCTGGGTTCAAGCCATTCTCCTGACTCAGCGTCCTTAGTGACTGGGATTACAGGCACATGCCACCATGCCCAGCTAATTTTTGTATTTTTAATAGAGACAGAGTTTCACCACGGTGGCCAGAGTGGTCTTGAACTCCTGGCCTCAAGTGATCCACACACCTTGGCCTCCTAAAGTGCTTGGATTACAGGCATGAGCCACTGCATCTGGCCTGTGTTTTAAGCTAAGTATTACAAAAAAGTAAAATAGTTACAACTTAAAAGTCTATAAAGTAAAAAAGTTACAGCAAGCTAAGCTTAATTTATTATTAAAGAAAAAGGTTTTATAAATTTAGTGTATGCCTAAATGTACAGTGTTTATTAAGTCTAGAGTAGTGCGCAGTAATGTTCTAGGCCTTCACATTCACTCACCACTCATTCATTGACTCACCAAAGAAACTTCCAGTCCTTCAAGCTCTATTCACGGTAAGTGTCCCATACAAGTGAAACATTTTTTATTTTGCATACTGTATTTTTAACTGTACCTTTTGTGTTTAAATACACAAATACTTCCTGTTATTATAATTGTCTACAGTATTTAGTACCATAACATGCTATACAGGTTTATAGCCTAGGAGCACTAGGCTATACCATACAGCCTAGGTGTATAGTAGGCTATCCCATCTAGGTGTGTGTAACACACTCTGTGGTGTTCACACAATGATGAAATCTCCTACTTACACCATTTCTCAGAACGTATCCCCATCAGTAAGCATCACATAACTGTATTCCAAAATAAGCATGTTCTTTGGATATGAAAAGAAGCTAAATATTAATGCATATTCCAGGCTTTCCTTCTTTTGATATTTTCTTTTCTACTTTTACTTTTTTTTTGGTTTTGTTTCTGTTTTAGGCAGAGTCTTGCTCTGTTACCCAGGCTGGAGTGCAGTGCCATGATCTTGGTTCACTGCTACCTATGTTTCTCAGGTGCAAGCAATTCTACATCCTCAGCCCCCCAAGCAGCTGGGACTACAGGTGCCTGCCACCATGTCTGGCTTTTTTTTTTTTTTTTTTTGTATTTTTTAGTAGAGATGGGGTTTCACCATGTTGGCCAGGCTGGTCTCAAACTTCTGACCTCCAGTGATTCACCCACCTTGGCCTCCCACAGTGCTGGAATTACAGGCATGAGCCACCGTGCCCTGCCCTTTACACCCTTACATTACCTCTGTACTTCCTAATTTGATAACCATAAGAGTTCAGCCTCTTTTAATTGCCACTCTACATATCCATTCTAAAATTCATTCTTCCTCTGCTTTGAAAGTTATTCTTTTTACCACATCCAAGTATTTAATTAGTTCCTCCTGCAGCCACCATATACTGTGCTCCTTCACCCAGTCATGAGAGTCGCCCTAGAAAGCTCTTCTGAAGAGCATACATTTTGATGCTCATGTCCTCTCTGTGGCATTGTGATGGAGGATGAGATATTGTTTAGTCCACAGCTAACTTGACACTAACGAGCTTGTAATAAGTTTGTAGAAGCAATGAGGAAGGCTGACTCATCTGTGCTCAGCCACTATCAATTACACTGTTGAACAAGGGATAGCACCATCAACTTCAGGAACAGCTCAAAATGTTTAATTAGACCCCTAATGAGAATTGCTTAAAGGCAGTCTCTGAATGCTTATATTAATGAAGGTCTATCCTAACATGATGACTCAAAGAGCAGCCATAAGTCCTTCTTACCTCTGAACTTAAGATCTCTCCTCAAAATATTTTAAAAAGTTGAGGATTGAAAAAATAAAAATAAACTCTAAACTAAGACAGAGTTTGGTTCACCCAAGTCTGCAGCCTACTAATACTTTTACATAAACTTGGGCAAGTCAGCGAACTTCTCTGTGTTGATTTCCCCTTCTGTAAAATGGAGATAAGGTCTATCTTGTAGGGTAGTGTTAAGGATTAAATCAGATCATACATATACAAAATTTGGCCCAGCACCTGGAACTCAGTAAATGTTCATTTTGAACTCTCATTATTACTAGTACCAGTTTTCAAAAAAAAAAAAAAGAGCAATTTCATCTTTCTAAATGTGAGATATGAGAGTAATGAGAGTAAGACTGATTAATGAGGACTGAGAGAGGCAACTACCTATGGGTGGTTCTTTGAAGTGGAGATGGGCTCCCATAGAGCTATCTGGCTCCAATTTAATAAAACATCCAAGAGAAAGCTCTATGCATAGAGCTCTCACAGAAGACCTCTTACCTAAACTTCACACAGCTTCTCCCACCTTCTCCAGATGTGACCTACATTTCTTGGTAACTTCTAGATACTCTGACTCTACGTTCCCTCACAAAAGATGGATGTGATGACCTCAATGTGTTAGGGAAAACTGGTTCAGATACTATATGTTCACACAACATGGTTTGAATATAAAAGGTGTATCAGCTTATGAGTGCTAGCAAGGCAGTGTAACCTTAAACCCCAGGAGTCACATGTGCATAAAATCTATGTAGGCCTTAACCAGCAAGGACATAGCTACAAAGTTGGTTGTAAAAGACCAGCTTTTTATAGTAAGACTACATGGCGTGAGAAACAACAGAAGCTATAAAATAACATGTGTCTATTTCTTCTAGCCATGCCCTAATTATTTTTGGGCAACTCAGTCCTCCAGACTGACTTCTTTCCATTAAGAGTAGGTAAACCTGGCCAGGCGCGGGGGCTCACGCCTGTAATCCCAGCACTTTGGGAAGCCAAGGCAGGTGAATCATGAGGTCAGGAGATGGAGACCATCCTGGCACACATTGTGAAACCCTGTCTCTACTAAAAATACAAAAATTAGCTGGGCGTAGTGGTGCGTGTCTGTAATCCCAGCTACTCGAGAGACTGAGGCAGGAGAATAGCTTGAACCAGAGAGTTGGAGGTTGCAGTGAGCCAAGATCATGTCACTGTACTCCAGCCTGGCAACAGAGCAAGGCTCTGTCTCAAAAAAAAAAAAAAGAGTAGTTAAACCCATGTTCGTTGCAGCATTATTCACAATAGCCAAGACATGGAAAAAACTGCAGTGCCCATGAACGGACGAATGAATTTTTTAAAATATGGTGTGTATGTATAGACATATGTTGCCTATATATATGCACATATATAGACACACACACAATGGAATACTATTCAGCATTTAAAAAGAAAGAAATTCTATAATTTCCAACAATATGGAAAAATCTAGAAGACACTATGCTAAGTGAAATAAGTCAGGTACATAGAGGCAAATCCCACGACTTCATTTATATGTGGAATTTTTAAAAGTTGAACGCATAGAATCAGAGAGTACAATGGTTACCAGTGGTTGGGTTGGGGAAGAATTAGTGAAAGGGGAAATGTTGGTCAAAGGATGCAAAGTTTCAGTTAGACAAAAGGGATAAGCTCTTGTGATCTAATACACAGCATGGTGACTACAGTTGATAATAACGTGTATTTCAAAATTACTCAAAGATTGGATTTTAAATGTTCTCACCACAAAGAAGTATGTGAAGTGATGGATATGTTAATTAGCATGATTTGATTATTCCACAAGGTGTACATGTATGGAAACATCACACTGTATCTCATAAATATATATGGTTATCTGTCAACTTAAAATTTAATGTACAGAAAAAAGGGGAAAACATTGTTCAATTCAATGTCTGAACTCAGTGGCCAGGACAGACAAATTCACCTGCTGAGAGCACAGTCAAGTAAGGACAAGATATGGTTGGAAGAAAAGGGGTGACATGACCAGATGGCAAATGGGCTACCTTTGATGAGGGTGACCAGCAGTAAATTTAGAGCTCAAACTCCAGGCCCATCTCTTGCAAGGATCCTTTCTTCCCACCTCTACTACCTGCCCTGTTCTCAGTTTAAATACATATATTTGTATTTAAAAAGGAGTGGTGAAGCCTTTAGTAGTTAATTGGACTTATGAAGACATATGATTATATGTTTAACAAATTCAATGAGGTAGACATACTGGCTAAATGTTTTACAAATAATATTTCTATTTTCAGCTATTAAAAGCATTGGCAGACATCATGGCAAGAATGAACTGCAAGCACAAGAAAAACGTAAGTGAGAAAACACTAGGAAGAATGTACTGCAGAGAAAGGGGGCCATGGTGAAGCGCACTGTGTATGGACGGCAGCCACCTTCCTCACGTCCACCTGTGGGACTTCTAGGTCTCAACTCTTGTCACTTGATCATATTTCTGGCAGACTAATAAAGCCTACACATTGCTAAATATGTGAGGCCATTTTGAGAACACAGTTTTATTATGCAGCCTTATAGACTGTAGTCATACTATGGTAAAGAAAATAAAAATTAGATGTGAAAACATTGACTTTGTTCAATATTTTTGAAAAAAGTATGTTTTTTCAAAAGTACTTGTTCTACAAATGCATTTATATTTATTTATATTGTTAACCTTCATCCAAAAACATACTTAAAGTGACTTCTTTTGGAGTTACCTATATTATCCTGCTTGGTTAAAATGGAGCTTCTTGATAAGGGAGAACCAATCCCCAAATGCAGGTCCTTCAGCCTAGCAGGGGAAATAAATACACAAATACTTAACAGAAACAGAAAATCCAAGAGTCAGTAGAATAGTAAGTACAGTGCTGTTGGGGTGCAAAGTAAGAACAGATCTTATTTGTTTGAGGAGGTTAGTAAATTGGAGTAGCTTATATTCCAAAAAAAAATCTTAAATGAATCAGATCTAAAGAGATTAGAGAATGCTAGTCTAGACAGAGGAAACAGCATGGGAAAAAGTACACAAATGGATCCACATGAGACACGTTCAGGGAGATTAGAGAGCCCAGTTGGGGGGAGTTTAAATATACAGCAGGCTGTTAAGTGTGGACACTATTTGATAAGCAATAGAGAAAAGGTGAAGCTTCTTGACCAGAGGAGATCTGATCATAACTTCCCTTTATAAAAATATTAACTCTGCAGTGTCGCATAAACACTGCTGCGTGTTTGGGTGACAGATTGTAAGGGTTTGACTAAGGTAGTGATAATGGGCATGAAAACGAAAGGCTGGGTATGAGAATAATGCAGATGACAACTCCACAGAATTTAGGAATTTCACAAATGTGAGAATCTAGGAGAAAAGAGTAGAGGAAATAATACTGAATAATAGGGAAGATTGAGGATTGAAGCACCAGACATGAATGTGCCTTGTAAACTATAAACAGTGGTACTACCAGGGAAAGACAGCTAGAAGGAAGTTATGTGCTAAAAAGGAAAGAAGTTATATGCTGAAAAATTGTGAGAGCTTTCACAGGGGTAAGAGAAATTCAAATTCTGACCAACCAGAAGAGAGGCCTTAATAAATACCTAAGGCACTAAACAGAGATCCCCGCCAAAAGACTATGTCTTAGAAGTAGGACTAACCTACTCTTTTAGTCTAAAACTACCCTTTAGGACTAAAGGTTAACTTTACTTTATTTACTTTGTAGTTTTTGTTACCCACTGTAACAAAGCTCAAAAATAAGCCTTGACAGGAAAAGTAAATTACCTACAGTCTAGAAGAGAACTACATTTTTTTTTTTTTTTTTGGTCAATTGGTATTTTATTTTATTTTTTTTTTTTTAAATTTATTTATTATTATTATACTTTAAGTTGTAGGGTACATGTGCATAACGTGCAGGTTTGTTACATATGTATACTTGTGCCATGTTGGTGTGCTGCACCCATCAACTCGTCATTTACATCAGGTATAACTCCCAGTGCAATCCCTCCCCCCTCCCCCCTCCCCATGATAGGCCCCTGTGTGTGATGTTCCCCTTCCTGAGTCCAAATGATCTCATTGTTCAGTTCCCACCTATGAGTGAGAACATGCGGTGTTTGGCTTTCTGTTCTTGTGATAGTTTGCTAAGAATGATGGTTTCCAGCTGCATCCATGTCCCTACAAAGGACACAAACTCATCCTTTTTGATGGCTGCATAGTATTCCATGGTGTATATGTGCCACATTTTCTTAATCCAATCTGTCACTGATGGACATTTGGGTTGATTCCAAGTCTTTGCTATTGTGAATAGTGCTGCAATAAACATACGTATGCATGTGTCTTTATAGCAGCATAATTTATAATCCTTTGGGTATATACCCAGTAATGGGATGGCTGGGTCGTATGGTACATCTAGTTCTAGATCCTTGAGGAATCGCCATACTGTTTTCCATAATGGTTGAACTAGTTTACAATCCCACCAACAGTGTAAAAGTGTTCCTATTTCTCCACATCCTCTCCAGCACCTGTTGTTTCCTGACTTTTTAATGATCGCCATTCTAACTGGTGTGAGATGGTATCTCATTGTGGTTTTGATTTGCATTTCTCTGATGGCCAGTGATGATGAGCATTTTTTCATGTGTCTGTTGGCTGTATGAATGTCTTCTTTTGAGAAATGTCTGTTCATATCCTTTGCCCACTTTTTGATGGGGTTGTTTGTTTTTTTCTTGTAAATTTGTTTGAGTTCTTTGTAGGTTCTGGATATTAGCCCTTTGTCAGATGAGTAGATTGCAAAAATTTTCTCCCATTCTGTAGGTTGCCTGTTCACTCTGATGGTAGTTTCTTTTGCTGTGCAGAAGCTCTTTAGTTTAATGAGATCCCATTTGTCAATTTGGCTTTTGCTGCCGTTGCTTTTGGTGTTTTAGACATGAAGTCTTTGCCCATGCCTATGTCCTGAATGGTACTACCTAGGTTTTCCTCTAGGATTTTTATGGTATTAGGTCTAACATTTAAGTCTCTAATCCATCTTGAATTAATTTTCGTATAAGGAGTAAGGAAAGGATCCAGTTTCAGCTTTCTACTTATGGCTAGCCAATTTTCCCAGCACCATTTATTAAATAGGGAATCCTTTCCCCATTTCTTGTTTCTCTCAGGTTTGTCAAAGATCAGATGGCTGTAGATGTGTGGTATTATTTCTGAGGGCTCTGTTCTGTTCCATTGGTCTATATCTCTGTTTTGGTACCAGTACCATGCTGTTTTGGTTACTGTAGCCTTGTAGTATAGTTTGAAGTCAGGTAGCGTGATGCCTCCAGCTTTGTTCTTTTGACTTAGGATTGTCTTGGAGATGCGGGCTCTTTTTTGGTTCCATATGAACTTTAAAGCAGTTTTTTCCAATTCTGTGAAGAAACTCATTGGTAGCTTGATGGGGATGGCATTGAATCTATAAATTACCTTGGGCAGTATGGCCATTTTCACGATATTGATTCTTCCTATCCATGAGCATGGTATCAGTAACAGACAAACAGAGAGCCAAATCAGGAATGAACTTCCATTCACAATTGCTTCAAAGAGAATAAAATACCTAGGAATCCAACTTACAAGGGATGTAAAGGACCTCTTCAAGGAGAACTACAAACCACTGCTCAGTGAAATAAAAGAGGACACAAACAAATGGGAGAACTACATTTTTTAAAGGAAGATATCAAAATCTAAACATAAAACAAAGTAACATTTACAATGTCCAGTATCTAACAAAACAAACAAACATGTGAAACTGAAAAATATAACTCATAACCAAGAGAAACTTTAGTTCATTGAAACAAAACCAAATGATAATATAATAAAATAAGCAATGACTTAAAAATAAGTATTATAAATATGTTAAATAACATAAAGAAAAATATGAACATGAGAGAAGAATGAAAAAACTATGAACGGTGGAAATATGGAGCTCAAAAATCTGCCTTAAATGAAATGTTCACTGATGAGTTTAACAGAAGACTAGCATTACAGAGGTAAAGATAAGTTAACTCTAAAACAGAGCAAAAGGAACTATGAAAACCAAAGCACAGAGAAAAAAAAAATGTATGATAATATCAATTGGTCTAACATATGGATAACTGGAGCTCTAGAAAAAGGCAAAGTAAGCAGAAAATACAGAGATAAATTTATAATTTAAATGCATGCATTAGAAAGGATTGATCTAAAGAGAGATTTTAAGTTAATCAGTGAAGCTTCCACCTTAAAAATCAAGGAAAAAAACTAGACAGTAAGATATAATAATGAGAGCATAAACCAATGAAAAAGCAAACAGAAAACAAGAGAGAAAATCATTAAGAACAAATGAAACTTCTTTGGAAATAAAAATGGAAAATCATTTGCTGGAATCATGAAAAAAGAACAGGTGGGTGGAAGACACAAGTCTCCAAAATCAACAATGAAGTAGGTGTGGAGGATAATCAATGTGAACCTAAAACTAAAGTAATAAGTAAAAGTAAACAACTTTATGTTGCAAAACTCAACAGGTAAAATGAGCAAAAATCCTGAAAAACAAAAAATTATCAAAACACTTAAGAAGAGACAAAATTTAACTATTAAAATTTTTGAATTTATAATGTAAAACCTCAATGACAATTCCCCCATTCCTCAAATGAACTTCAGTCTCAGTTGCCTCACTGGAGAATTCCATTAAATATTTAAGGAATAAAGATGCCAATCTTTCACAAAACAGACATGTTTTTAGCTAATAGAAGAGAAATAAGTGTCTAGCGCTTTATCCTGATACCAGACAATGACATTAAGAGGAAAGAAAACTGCAAACCACCATTCTGTAACATGCTAACTATATCAGAAAGTAAAAGTATACAAGTGACATTCATCCTAGAAATGTAAGATTGCTTTGATATTTAAAAGCACAAGATATTTAAAGCTTTGATATAATTCAGCACATAAACCGAATAAAGAAAGTGAATAAGATTTTTTCAATAGATGCAGATAAAACATTTGAGTCTCATTTCCAGCAACCATTTGTGATTTTTAAAATGATAGAAAACCAGAATTAAAGAAGAAAAAAGCCTTTATTTACCTGATTAAGGGAAACTACAAACATCTACAGTTAATATGAAACCTAACCAGCATCCACAGTTAATAGGAAACTTAAAGGCAAAAGAATTAACATTTTCTTTCCAAAATCGAAAGAAGGTGAGAATGCAAGCTCCTAACCACCACATTAGATATTCTGCTTGAGATTTTATCCAGTGCAATAAAGAAAACATAAATAAAAGGAATAATACTTGGAAAGGAATAGTAAAACTATTTTTGCCTTCAGACATTATGATTTTGCATATACAGAAATCCTAAAGAATCTACAAAAGAATAAAATAAACCCACTAGAACTATTTAATTTTGCAAGGTCATAGGATACAAGGTCACTACACAAAAATTAATTTTTTCTATAAACTAGAAATAAACTATGAGAAAATAAAATATAAACAAAAGATTAATAAAGCAATACAATTCATATTTGCAACAGAAATATGAAATATTCAGGAATACATTTACCAAAATACAGGTAAATCCTCTGTATCAAAATTAAAACCCATAGCTGTAATTAAAGGCCTAGATACATTGTACACGATGTTATTGTTCCATTTTTATTTACTTGTTAATTCCAAAGAACACATGACCTAAAAGGATCCTACAAGTAGCAACTAGTAGAATTAAAAACTGTCTGTGTCCTTCATACCCCTGAAAATAAGAGCAAATAAACTGTAATCCACATAGCAAACATGGAAAACGAAATGATCATCAAGATTTAAAGAGAGAGATAAGGAGAGGAAGAAAACATGATTATTGAAGCAAAATTATCAGCTTATCACTTGTAACTATGACTGAAAATGGTTTTGGTTTTACAATAGAAACTTTAAAAGAAACTATATCAGCGAATATTTAATGACATGAATGGAAATATATACATAATAAAAGCAGGAGACAACCTACATAAATGCAGTATGTCCTGGTTTATTTTAGTACTTGTCTTATCTTTTAAAAGATCTGTCCTAGTCCATTCAGGCTGCTATAACAAAATACCATAAACTGGGTGGCTTACAAACAATACAATTCATTTCCCACAGTTCTGGTGGATAAAACTTCTAAGATTTAAGATTTGCAGTCTGTTGAGGACCCACTTTCTGGTTCATAGATGGCACCTTCTTAGTGTTGTATGCACATGATAGAAAGAGTGAGGGTGTCTTTTATAAGGGCACTAATCCCATTCATAAGGGCTCCACCTCCATGACCTAATTGCCTTCTATCTCCTAAAACAATCATATTGGGGTTTAGAATTTCAATATATGCTTTTGGGGGGACACAAACATTCAGACTGTGTCAAGATCTCTCTCGAAATAGAACCTGATTAAGAAAGAATGTGATGATCTTCTTTCTTAATTCAAAAGGTAATTGGTATAGGAAAGTATAAAGACAACAAGAACTCTAATGACACTAAATGTGTCTACTTTTTGCATTGGACAATATTGTAGAAAATGCAGAAATGCACTTTCATGCCTGAGATATAATCAATTCCACATGATGAAAGCGGACTCATTCTTTTGTATACAAAAAAGAAGAAAGAAAACTTTGTAATTTATTATTTAAAACATTATCAAAACATTGTTTCTAGTGCTAAGTCTCAGGGAGAGCAATTTAGAAAAGCCTGTCTCTATTGTTCGGAAATAGTCCTGGGCCCCAGCTTTGCTCAATAATTTGCCCTCTGCTTGCTATATGTACTTTTGATTCTTATATCTCCTTCATTTTCCCTTCCCTGTTGGAAGTCAAATACCTTTTTCTAAAAGTACTTTGCCTCAGCAACTTCTTGTCATAGGGAAACGTCTGTTTAAAATTTTAGAGGTAGCTTCATAGCAGCAAAGAAAAGTGGTAAAACACTTCCTGAAATTAAGTAGTAACTCTCTCTCATTAAAAGATAGTGGCAAGTGGTTAATTTCTCATTGGTATTGTAGTAAGTCCATTAATGAAACTTCCCTCATTGCAAGAATTGATTAGAATGATTTTGAGCATTCTGAAGAACTTGATGGTCGGAAGGTAGCAGGATAAATGTTAAAGGTGTAGCTAATGCACACTTATCCACATTGCCAAAGGAATGGCACTTGATAGACTTCAATATTACAATTTGATAGTGATATTAATATTTAAAATGCATGTCCCCATATCAACATAGCAAGTATGACAGGTACCCTCTTGTACAAAAGGCAGAAAATGAACTCTACTTTTCTTCTGTCAATGTTTAAAATACTTCAATAATATTTCCTCTCTTGATGTTTCAAACTTTTTAAATATGGTAATGGAGGGGGGGAGGCTTTAATAGAAATGGTATAAAGTTTGTCCAAAGCCTAGCACACTTTCCTTCTTCCCAAAGAACCACTAAAGGACAAAGAAAATGTAAGAATAAAAATAAAAGCAGATAGTTTTGGAATCTGGCCTAACACTACCACCACCAGACCATAATATTATGACTTACAGAAATCTGTATAAAAGATGAGGAAAGATGATCAATAATTAAGCCACACAGGGATGGGGAGGAAAAACCCTTAATCCCATAATGTCAAAAGAGAAAAATCTGAAGAAAAGTGAAAGTTCAGACATAACCCTAGACTAACTATAACATAAGAACCTCAGACTCAGCTACTACTGACTCACAGCTATAGCATGACCAGTTTCAGAAGACAGTGTCAACTATCCCCCTTTCTCTAATAAACTACCAAACTAATCTTTCATGATGCCTCACATTCCTATTTGCCTGGTCACTTCCAAAACTCTAAGTTAACCCAAGCCATTCACTAATCCAACTCCCCACCCAAACTATAGTGCACATACTCTAAAGGGCTGGGTTAATAATACCTTCATCTCCTTTCCTTCCAAAATTTTTCACTGTGCCTTTTGGTGCTCCTGATATGGAATAACAAACTCTCTTGCAACCTGAGTCTCCTCTCTGAATATGCCCTTTACTCCCTTGTTTGTTTGATAAAACAAAACAACAAAACAAAACCCTGAAAGTCTCCTAAGACCATGCCTTCTGACAATCTCCCAAGAAATACTTCAGGAATAGGAGGTAGGCAGGTGTTCCCCTTGCTCCTCTTTGTCACTTGAAAGTCAATGTTTCTTATTTCTCCTTTCCAAAACTAAGTTCCTTTGAAGTATAGTCAGCTCTCATTATTTACCATAGATTATGTTTTATAAAGTTACCATGAATACTAAATCAGCTATTTCTAACCATTGCTCCTAGTTAATGATAAGATTATGTTCCAGGGAGCCTATAAACATAATATTTTTATTCCAAAAATTTTAAAATTAAGGAAATAAATAGATGTGCAAAATAGCAGAATGGACACAATTTAGAATCAAATTAATGAACTAGAAAATTAAGTTGAAATATTTACTCAAAATATGATCCCTTGGGCAAAAATGAAAAATCTGGAAAACCTAAAGATTCCATAGGAAGTCTATTAGAAGTGATAAATTTGTAAAGTTACAGGATACAAAATCAACATTCAAAAATCAGTAGCATTTCTATATGCCAACAGTGAACAATGTGAAAAGGAAATTTAGAAAGTAATTCCATTTACAACAGCCACACATAAAATTAAATCCCTAGGAATTTAACCAAAGAAGCGAAAGACTCTATAATGAAAACTATAAAACATTGATGAAGGAAATTGAAGGGTACATAAAAAATGGAAAGATATTCCATGTTCAGGGATTGGAAGATTCAATGTTGTTAAAATGTACGTGCTACCCAAAGCAATGCACAGATTCAATGCAACTCCTATCAAAATACCAATGACATTCTTCACATAAACAGAAAAAAAAGTCAATTCTAAAATTTATGTAGAACCACAAAAGACCCAGAATAGCCAAAACTAACCTAGCAAAAAGAACAAAACTAGATGAAAAACATTACTTGACTTCAAATTATGTAACAGACATATAGTAACCAAAACAGGGTGGTACTGACATAAAAACAGACTCATAGACCAACAGAACAGAATAGAGAACCCAGAAATAAATTCACACAGCTACAGTGAACTCAGTTTTGACAAAGGTGCCAATAACATACACTGGAAACAAGACAGTCTCTTCTATAAATTCAGTTTTCCCAGACAGTGCTGAGAAAACTGAATATCCATGTATAAAAGAATGAAACTAGACCCCTATCTATCCCATATACAAAAATAAAATCAAAATGGATTAAAGACTTAAATCTAAGACCTCAAACTACGAAATTACTACAAGAAAACATGGGGAAAAATCTGCAGGACATTGGTCTGGGCAAAGATTTCTTGCGTAATACCCCACAAGCATAGGCAACCAAGGCAAAAATGAACAAATGGATCACATCAAGTTAAAAACCTCCTGCAAAGCAAAGGATACCATCAACAAAGTAAAGAGACAACTCACAGAACAGGAGAAAATATGTGCAAACTACCCATCTGGCAAGGGGTTAATAACCAGAATATATAAGGAACTCAAACAATTCTATAGGAAAAAGTCTAATAATTCAATCAAAACATGGACAAAATATTTGAATAGACATTTCTCAAAAGAAGACATACAAATGGCAAACAGGCATATGAAAGGTGCTCAACATCATTGAGCATCAGAGAAATGCAAATCAAAACTGCAATGAAATATCATCTCACCCAGTTAAAATAGCTTATATCTAAAATACAGGCAATAACAAATGCTAGCTAGCATGTAGAGAAAAGGTAACCATTGTAAACTGTCGGTGAGAATCTAAATTAGTACAACCACCATGGAAAACAATTTGGAGGTTCCTCAAAAAACTAAAAGTAGAGCTGCCATATGATCCAGCAATAGCACTGGTAGGTATATACTGAAAAGAAAGGAAATCAGCACATTGAAGAGATATCTGCACTCATATGTTTGCTGCAGCACTATTTACAATAGATAAGATCTGGAAGTAATGTAAGTGTCCATCAACAGATGAATGGATAAAGAAAATGTGCTACGTATACACAGTGGAGTACTATTCAGCCATAAAAAAGAATAAGGTCCAGTCATTTGCAACAACATGGATGGAACTAGAGATCATTATGTTAAGTGAAATAAGCCAGGCACAGAAATACAAACATCACATATTCTCAATTATTTATGTGACCTAGAAATCAAAACAATTGAACTCATGGACATAAAGAGTAGAAGAATGGTTACCAGAGGTTGGGAAGGGTAATGGGAAGAGGGAGTATGTGGGGATGGTAAATGGGTAAAAAAAAAAAAAATAGAAAGGATGAGTAAGAGCTACTATCTGATAACACAATAGGGTGACTATAGTCAATAATAACTTAATTGTGCATTTTAAAATAAAGAGTGTGACTGGATTGTTTGTAACTCAAAGGTTAAGTGCTTGAGGGGATGGATACCCCATTCCCTACGACGTGCTTATTTTGCATTGCATGCCTGTATCATGTTTTGACATTTCATGTACTCCATACATGTATACATTTACTATGTACCCACAAAAAATGTTAAAAGATTTAAATTTTTGAAAATCTGGAAGAGCAGATAAAAAATATAATAAAAGATAAATATAGAAGTTCTAATATCCCTTTTAAGATTTCCAGAAGCCAACCACAGGGAAACCAGGGAGAAGAAATAACATAATAAAATATATTTAAGCTATATAAAAACTTGCAGCTTAATATTTAAAGGGAATATTAAAAGATTATAAATGAGAAAATATGACAGCTAGAAATATCCCGGTGGAATTTCAGAATTCTAAATATAAAAAGAAAGTATAAGCTTATCTAGAGGAAAATAGGTTACCTGTAAAGGAATAAAAATCAGATAGACTAAAGTCTAACTATTTGCGCGCCCCCCACCCCACCTCCCCACACACCCGCACACACACCCACACACAAAATGGATACTACAAGACAGTGAGCTTATGTCTTCAAAGTACCAAGAAAAAATAATGTTGAACCTAAAATAGTAGGCAGTCTCTAAAATGGCCTTAATTATCTCCACTTTCTGGTATTCATACTCTTCGGTGATTGCCCTCAACCCCTGAGTGTGAGCTGGGTTTAATGAATTACTTTAAACAAATAGAATACAGAAGGAGCAATGGGATGTCACTTTTGAGATTCGGGAATTAAAAGACTTTGTCTTCTGTCTTGAGGCAACTCTCTTTTCCTCTCCTGCTCCCTACCTCTGCAGGAAGCCAGCTTCCATGTTGCGAGATGCCCTATGGAAAAGCCTATGTGGCACAGAAAGGAGGGAGGCCTCCAGCCAATAGCCTGCACCGAGCTGAATCCTATCAACAATCACTTAAGCGAACTGGGAATTTGATCTAGTCCTTGGTGATGTCTTCAGATTGACCACGGGCCTAGATGCCAGTTTCGCTGCAACTTTGAATGACTTTGAGCCAGAGACAACCAGAATAATTTTACCCATGTTTCTGACCCACAGAAACTATTTTTAAAAATTGTTGTTTTACGCCACTGAGTGTAGTGGTCATTTGTTGTGCAGCAACAGGCATTCAAGTGTGAGAGCAAAAAAAAAACCTTTTTGAAACGAGCTCAAAACTGTAGCCACCAACAAATCTTTCTGAAAGAATTATGAGGATGGGTTTCAACCAAACAAGCAAAAAAAAAAAAAATTGAAAAACTAGACATAACAATAAATTTTTGAACAACAGAAAATGTAGACAATTCTAAATAACTGCTGAATATAGAGTTGTGAAATTTAAGGCAATTGTTAAGAAATTATTTTTAAGAAATTAGAACCATAATAAAAATAACAATAAAAACAATCTAAAGTTTAAATTTCAGTGTCTTCAAGGAAACAGAATACACAGGATGTGGAAAGGGAAAATACACAGTGCTAAGAATGTTGTACTCTTAAGAAGAGATCAAAAAACTTCATCAATTATATATGTTTATAAAATAATATTTTATAATGCTTGTTTAAAATGAATTGGTAAACACAAGGAAAAAATGAAAATATGCCATATACAACCTACAGAATGGGAGAAAATTTTTGCAATCTACTCATCTGACAAAGGGCTAATATCCAGAACCTACAAAGAACTCAAACAAATTTACAAGAAAAAAACAAACAACCCCATCAAAAAGTGGGCAAAGGATATGAACAGACATTTCTCAAAAGAAGACATTCATACAGCCAACAGACACATGAAAAAATGCTCATCATCACTGGCCATCAGAGAAATGCAAATCAAAACCACTATGAGATACCATCTCATGCCAGTTAGAATGGCGATCATTAAAAAGTCAGGAAACAACAGGTGCTGGAGAGGATGTGGAGAAATAGGAACACTTTTACACTGTTGGTGGGATTGTAAACTAGTTCAACCATTATGGAAAACAGTATGGCGATTCCTCAAGGATCTAGAACTAGAAGTACCATATGACCCAGCCATCCCATTACTGGGTATATACCCAAAGGATTATAAATTATGCTGCTATAAAGACACATGCACATGTATGTTTATTGCAGCACTATTCACAATAGCAAAGACTTGGAATCAACCCAAATGTCCATCAGTGACAGATTGGATTAAGAAAATGTGGCACATATACACCATGGAATACTATGCAGCCATCAAAAAGGATGAGTTTGTGTCCTTTGTAGGGACATGGATGCAGCTGGAAACCATCATTCTTAGCAAACTATCACAAGAACAGAAAACCAAACACCGCATGTTCTCACTCATAGGTGGGAACTGAACAATGAGATCACTTGAACTCAGGAAGGGGAACATCACACACCGGGGCCTATCATGGGGAGGGGGGAGGGGGGAGGGGGGAGGGGGGAGGGATTGCATTGGGAGTTACACCTGATGTAAATGACGAGCTGATGGGTGCAGCACACCAACATGGCACAAGTATACATATGTAACAAACCTGCACGTTATGCACATGTACCCTACAACTTAAAGTATAATAATAATAAATAAATTTTAAAAAAAAGAAAATATGCCATATAAACATTAGAAGGGGGAAAAATAGAAAAAACTTATTATTACAGCTAAAGAAAATACTAGGAAACATTAAAAATAGAAATAGATGTCAGAAATAATATCAATTATGTAAGTTATTACAGGTGATTACAGTAAATGACCCTATCATTCAAAAGCAGTGATTCTTGGATTGGGTTTTAAAAATTAGCTATATGTCATTTACAAAAGACACATGCAAATAATATAAAACAAAATCCTCGTGTGGGTGAAAAACGGTGATAGGCAGATCACACACCTGTCAAAGAGTAACAAAAAACAAACGAGAGTGGCAATATCAAAAGCATGTATAGTCTATTTGAGGTAAACAATCCTTAAAGCAGAAGAAAGAGTTATTTCCCAAGAAATATGTCATTAAATATCATGCATCTAACAGCACAGCGTTGACATAAATACAAAGCAAAATCTGTTAGAAACACAGAAATGACAAGTTCCCAGCATAGTGGAAGACTTGAATGAATCTTAATCGCTACTACTAACATGTTTGTTTGTTTGTTTGTTTTGTCTACAAAATTGAGATTACACATTCATTCTTAAAATGTTTTTAACATTTACTGAAATTGACTAAGAGTTAGTCAAGAAGGAACAATAAATTCTAAAAACCAGAAGCCATATTTTCTTACTGCAAAGAAGAATACTTTAACATAATTGAACACAAAAATCTATACAATTAAAAGCTGAAACCTTCTATA
This sequence comes from Macaca nemestrina, assembly GCF_043159975.1. Lineage (NCBI taxonomy): Eukaryota > Metazoa > Chordata > Mammalia > Primates > Cercopithecidae > Macaca > Macaca nemestrina. The sequence continues at coordinate 45,732,040 of NC_092131.1, forward strand.
TAAAGTGTTTTAAAGGCAATCAATATAGGAATTAGAGGCTACAGAAAAATTTGTGATTATACCTCAACCTGCAGGCAAAAATCTATAGGGTGTACTTTAATTGGTGTTCAGAGGAAATTGCATATACATAAATGTACTTACTAGAGAATAAGAAGATCAGAAATAAATTAACTAAATATTCAACTAAAGAACATAGAACATGAATTAAATAAATTCAAAGTAGATGGTAGCAAACTTAAAAGCAGAAATTGATTCTATTTAATATTGACCAGGGTATGTAGAAATTAGGACTCCATACCTTCAGTGGTAATGTAAATTTTTGAAGCCTTTTGGGAGGTCAATTCAGAAAAAATCTATTAAAATATTGAATGTGTATATATATGCTTTTTGAAACCCATTCTATATGAATAGTCACTCTTTTCCCCAACATGTAATGGAAGGCTGCAAATTCTAGCCTTGTTTTTATCTTTATTATTTTTTGTTTTATTTTATTTTATTTTTGAGACCGAGTCTCGCTGTCACCCAGGCTGAAGTGAAATGGCACGATCTCGGCTCACTGCAAGCTCCGCCTCCCAGGTTCACGCAATTCTCCTGCCTCAGCCTCCCGAGTAGCTGGGGCTACAGGCACCTGCCACCACGCCCAGCTAATTTTTTGTATTTTTATTGGAGACGGGGTTTCACCGTGTTAGCCAGGATGGTCTTGATCTCCTGACCTCGTGGTCGTCCCGTCTCAGCCTCCCAAAGTGCTGGGATTACAGGCGTGAGCCACCCTGCCCGACCTAGTCTTGTTTTTAACAGCAGCATTTGAAAAGTTATTAATGTCCCTTAATAGGGGACTGGTTAAATAAACTATGTTATATTCATGTACAAAATATTCTGTAGCAGTTAAAAAGAATGGCTGCCCTCTGTACAGTCTGACAGAGAAATATCAGGGATTTATTATTAAATGGAAACAGTATGGAACAAAATAATATTCATAACATAATGCCATTTTAAATGTTTTAAACTATGTGTGTGTGTGAAGCACTTACAAGTATCCTCATAAAAATCTCTGGAAGGGTATATACCAAACTATACATAGTTGCTACCCTGTAATATAAGGAATTATGGAATTGAGTAAATTTTTGTAAACCACAAACCATACTGAATTTTATAATTAATAATCATGGGCATTGCCTTGATATGAAAAAAAGGCCCAGGCTCTTGTCCCAGCTCTATTTTGTAACATGTAACTTTTAATGACTCATAAATGCTCTAAGCGCCAGGTCTTTCGTTTGCTAAATGGGATGAAGAAAGCTTTTTCTATCTGCCTAACTGGTTCGTTGGAAAGAATAAATAGAATAATGAAGGGTAACATTGTTTTAAAATCTGCAAAACACTGTACAAATGCCTGGGATCCAAGAAACTGAAGTAAAAAGAGATATGAAATGCCATCCAAGAAAATGAAAAATAATATTGCATGACCTCCTTCAATCCACTTCCTGTAGGTTGGGACACTGATTTTTCTGACAGCTGAATGTGTCAAAAAGAAATGTCTGAACACAGAGAATGAAGCTGTCAAACTCAAGAGGCAGAGGGATGGGTGAGGAAAGGTGGAGACTTAGGAAGGACACAGGAAAGGAGATGGAATGATGTAACTGATGCAGAAGTCAGTCAGCCCTCATTTAACAAGCCAGTTCTTCCGGAGTAAGGAGTGCTTTCAGAGTGTGAATTGTCACAAACCTGACTTCGCAGGAATTTGTCCTCACCCTTAATCTGTATGTCAAAGAGATATCTGTACTCTCTTGTTCTGATGAACAGCACTCTTCACAGTAGGCAAGATATGGAATCAACCTAAGTGTCTATCAACAGATGAATGAAGAAAGTGTGGTAAACATACACAGTGGAATACTATCCTACCACAAATGAAAAGAATGAGATCCTGTCGTTTGCAGCAACATGGATGGAACTGGAGGACATTATATTAAGTAAAATCAGTCAGGCATAGAAAGACGTATCTCACACATTCTCTCATACATTGTAGTGGGAAAAAAAAGTTGATCTCAAGGAGACAGTGAATAGAATATAGATTACCAGGCTGAGAATGGTAGTGGGGATGAGGGAATAAAGAGAGGTTGGTTGATGGGGACAAATACACAGATAAAAGTTCTAGTGCCCAATAGCACAATAGGATGACTAAAGTTGGTAATAATATAATAATATAATGTATATTTCAAAATAGCCAGAAGAAAAGATTTGGAATGTTCCCAACACAAAGAAATAATAAATGTTTGAAGTTATATATATTCCAATTATCCAGATTTGATTATTACACATTGTATGCTTGTACCAAAATATCACGTGAACCTTACAAATATGTACAGCTATTATGTATCCATAGAAATTTTAAAAATTTCTTTTGAGGTATGAAAGATAGAATACAAATCCTGACTCATTGGCCTAATTGGTTTCTGTTAGTGAAAAGAAATCCCTTTTCATAAAATAAGCAGATTCCAGAAAATGAAGAAGTGGGTTATATAGAGATTACTGAATTTGTGTGCAAATTTTCCTTGAAATTTGTATCTTAGAGAAATCCTCCATCAATGTATTGCTAGCCCACAGCAATAAATACATATATAAGATTAATGTCCTGAGAAAGAGTAGGTAATTTTAAAGTTATGTATCTTGATTAATACTTTTTTTAAAAAATGACCTTGTTATATTTGGCCTCAAGCCATTAAACTTTCAGCTAGAAAGAGAGGAAATAATATTTAATAGATTGCAAGCCTACAAGGCAGAAACCATAATTATTTTCCATTTTCTGTACCACCTCCAGGCCAGTGGTGCTAAATAAATGTTAAATTATTGTAAAACTTGGCCTGAAAGGAAAGTCCATGAAACGGAGAATATATCATCCTGTAACCTTCACAGGAGAATTTATAAGACTTTTGGTTGTTAGTGCAAGCATTTGAATAAAATGAAGAGGTAAAGCTTTCCCAGTGACGAGGCTTATCCCAGTTTTTGAGGCAAGCTTTCAGATGTCCAGATATGTGGGCAATGACTGCATCTTGATTGTGTCCCTGTTTGATCCCCTCCCCCACCTTTATACAGTACTTGGTATACAACTTGCTCTCAATAAACATTTGTTAAATGAATATGTAAAGAATTCTGAAGGAAAGGATTTTTCCTCTCCTCATAAATGACAAGTCATAATATAAATTCATCCTCACTGAAACCATGGGCTTATTGGGGCTTTGACCTTTTTTACTGATTATTTATTCCAAATTTGGAGGTGAAAGGCAATGGATTAAATGAGAGGAGTCTGAAAGGGGGGAAATGGGTAACTGGTTCTATTCCATTTCTGATAATACCCTGGGGTACTAAAAGTAAGTCACCCCTCCCTAATGTCTTACTTAGGTGATAACTTCTGCAAGCCAAAGTTTTCAGGGATTAGACACTGGCAAAGGAGGTCAAATGAGACTGGGGCATCCAAAAGCAGGAGAACGGAAGTTACAAGAGAGGCAGGGAAGGACAAAACACAGGCTCTGTCACACAGTCCAGCATGTCTAAGACGGAACTTATCAGTATTTGCTCATACTTGAGTGAAACCTTCAAAGGGCATCAACTTCCTACTTTGCTTATTTGTCTCCGTGTCTCCTTTCACCCTGATTCATTGAGACATCAGTACATCTATGGCTTTCCCTGTCCTTGTACTTAATCATTTATCATCTTTTAAGCAGCATCATTTATGTTCTAGAGAGGGTGAAGGTATGACTTCTACCCTTGAAAAAACTCATGATCCATAGAAATGTTCTTATGGTCAAATACATTTGGAAAATGCTTAATATTTATTCTCTCTTGGAGAATTGTCCATGTATATTAACATATTCAACACTCTCCAAGGCCTGTAGGAAAAAAATCTTAGATACTTGATTCAACCTAGCATTTTCTCAAACTTTTTTCACTATGGTACCACTTTAAACCTAGTAAAATCTAAAGCAAGGGTTATATGTTTTTTAATAAAATATGCAAACAACAAAATCTTAAAATGTATCCAGAATTCCACATGTTTTTAATAATTGTGCTCTTGTAAACAATTGATCAGGCTTGATTTGCCCCCAAATAGTCCTTATTTATGCATGTTGTCCTAGCTTAATTATTAATAGTGTCCCATATTCAAAGGTGCCCTGATTTAGACAACAAATTACGTATTACCCTATCCACAGACCAACTTTGTGCATCTCACGCTATCTTCCTCTTAAGTCTCTCATTCAAATTGGCCTGTTGTAAAGAACTTTTGTATTCTGTAGACATAACTTGGGATACAAAACCAAGTATCAGTTATATTAATGTTACATAAATATTACTATTAGCTTTTCAAATCCTAATGTTAATTCCTTCTATTTATTCAGGTTTGTATATTCCCAATCCAAATTATGTGGGTGATCTAAAATTCCAACATGAAATAATACTTAACTATCCAGTATGTTTAATCTGTCTCATTCAAGTTTTCATAGTATAATCATGCAGGTAAATAGTCCAAATTCTCACAGTGATACTTAAATAACTGATCTTCCCATGAAGTCATTTCAGACCTGCATTCTACCCTTTCATATGTCATGGTAACACAGAAAATCACAATTAAAAAGTGTTAATGATACAAGACTGCATAAATATATATGGCTTTGGTAGCTGTGTTGACTTCCAGATTTCACACAAAATCACTACCAATAAGAAACAAACATTGAAAACAGACTTACAATATCCCATTATGTTAAATAAAAACTTAGAAGGGTTTTAGTGAGAGACTTGCACAAGCCAGGTTTTTAGTCTGGTCATTATTGACATTTCGAGCCAAATAATACTTTGTTGTCAGGGGCTGTCCTGTGCAATATAGAATATTTACAGCATCCTCAGTCTCTAACCAATAGAGGCTAGTAGCAACCCTACACTTAGCACCACACACCCTCAAGATGTGTCAACCAAAAATATCTCCAGCTATTGCCAAATGTCCCCTAAGGGATAAAACTGTTTCTTGCTGAGAACCCCTAGAATAAGCAGTTGTAGGGAAGAACTGAGTCCTGATGTGTCATATTGCTACAAAATCACAATAAATCCATACTATCTCTACAGGTAAGGCTTCACGCATTTCAAATCAACAGATATTTGTTGAGTACCTACTATGTACAAGACACTTTTCAAATACTATAAGAGATTTTTAAAAACTAGAAATACATCCTGCCATCAAAAACTTTAAAAGATAAGATACCTCTGAGGTAACTGAATTTATTTTAATTCTACGTGTGCTTATTTAATACCATTTGGGATACTGAGTAGTATTTATATTTACTGATCATCTAAGCACATCTATTGTAGTAGTAAGTTAGCAAATATTCTAAATAGAATTATCTGAGATAATAAAGTGAAAGCATAGAACTGATATTACTCAGGTCACATATTTGATGAAGAAATATAGAAATCTTTATGAACTACTAAAAGGAAGGCTTCAAAGATGCATCTGAGGAAATAGATTTTCTTCTGGGCTGAAACATGTAACAGAAAATTACCAGTCTTTTTCTAGTGATCAAGAAAGGGCTTATAGGAAAGCTCATACTTCAGTTTGAAATTTATGAGATTTTTCTCTGGAGGTTGGGATATTAAGCTTGCATAAGTTGGAGAATTCTACAAAGAGCCTGTGGATAACTAGGTGGATTGGTTGTAATCCAGTTTTGAGATAAAGGCCAGAGAAGTGTTTTCTTGGGGTACAATATGGGTAAATTATGTATAGGAAGATAATTGGCCTGCAAGGCAGGGGACTTAAGTTCCAAAGTTGGTTCTGACTCTAATCTACAGTCTTATAAATTTATTTTAGGTCAAGAAAGCTAAATATGCTTTCCCTATATAAAAGAAGAATCATGTCTTCTCAGTCTACCTCAAATTAAATACCATAAATGAAAACTGAACTACATTTGTTATATTAATATAAGCTGTTAATTAGCTACCAAATGAAATGATTGTACTGAAGGTCCACTCAGATTGCTTCCAGGTCTGAAAAAGTCTATAGTTTTACCACAAAGCTTAAGTCTCCAAGATAGTATCTGTATTTATGAAAGAATAGCATATAGGTATTAGCCTCATAAAGTTCACCAGTCAACTTCTCTAAGCCGGCTAGACTGAGATACAGATACAATTGTCAGGTGGTTGGTATTTTTGTACCACCAGGGACAAGAGGAACATCCAAATGAACAGTCAAGTCAATCACTGGACCTGGAGAAACTCCCCTTGAGTTCCAGCATTTAGTAGGAAAATGTTTCCTCTTTTTTTGCTTCTAACTTCTCAGTATCAACTAGTAGCAAAGAATCATAATCCAGGCTTTGGTACTCTGAGAGGAGAAGGGGCCATAAAATGCATTTCATCTCTTCTAACTAAGCTTTAGTTTTGTACAATGGAGAAACTCTATTGAATTTTACTTGTGAGATCTGACTAGCCAACATTTCTTGGTAAAGAAAGAGATCTGCCAGCCCTAGGGTTAAGCAGAAAGCATTTAGTTGTGTGTTCTCAGGAAGCTTGCTAATGCCAGCAGTAACGTTACCACCATGCGTGTAGTGTTTTATAGTACCCTCATACACTTTTGTATTCATGCAGTTTTAATACATGACTGAAAATTCATTTGGTGATGGTGCATGATTTTTACTTATATTTTACTTATATTTACTTACATATTGCTATCCATTGAAAGCAGACTCTCACCTTCGTGATTTTTCTTTTTCAGTTTTTCCTAAGAGAAGTCAGTCCAGTCAAATAAAAACATCAGAAACTGCTGGAATGTTGATAGGAGATTTTTAAAAGTATACCTAAGGCTGGATTTAAGCTCAGTCAAATTAGGTTCCCAATTCCATCTGGTCTTCAGGATTCATGGGGAAGTAGAAGTGCCAGTTGGACTGGAAAGTTCTAGTGTGAGATGAAAATTTCTTACTTAGAAACTAGACTTTGTAGCCTGTCAGCAAACATAAGGTTTAGATATTTTGTGAAAATATTTTCCCAAAATAGCCTACAGTATGCTGCTTGGGAAATGTTTGAGAAGGAAGACAAAATTTAGTCAAGGAAGTTTGTGACCATGGAGGACAAGATCCTCCACAGAAGTTTCATGGTTTGATAGCTCCTGCCCCCATCCCTGTTTCCTTCTGTCTCCTGCATTTTCTTTTTGCTTTCTGATGCAGCAGCTCAGTGGGACTGGGCACATCTATATTTAGCATTTTCTTTGTCCATGTGGGAATCTGTAATCTCTTCAGACTTGGCAAGGATGATTCAGTTTGTTGTTTTCTTACTGTTGTTGCTAATTGGAGAATTACCTCATTGCAGACTTCTGTACAAGCTATGATTCCAGTCTAGTTTTAATCTTCATTAGGTAACAGAGATTCTAATAAAGACAATCCTGAAATCACAGTATGTTAACTCAAAACATTTAACTAAAAATACTTATTAGTCAAATACAATTTGGTGATTTTTACAGAAATTTTTTAAAACATAAAACTGAGCAACTAAAAATAAAACTAAGCCCATGCTTGCTCTCAGTGCAGCCAGAATGTGACTGTTTGGAAAACAGTTTTACAGGTGGGTGAAAACATCACCAACAAGTATTTTACGGAGTTTCCATTTGCCAAGGAATTGTGACCTGAGAAGGTAAAATAGTATCTGTCCACAAAATGTGCAATCTGGTATTGAGATAAATCACACAACCTGAAAAGTTTAATATAAAGAGATAATTGAATAGTAAGTGAACAAAATTATAAGAGCTGCCTAAAATATTTCTTGAGAATTTTCCACAGTTGAGTTGAGAGAAAGATTAATTAAGAGGGGCAAATGCCTATATGGAATAAGGAAAGCCTCACAGAAGAAGAATTAAAACTGAGCCTTAAAGTCAGTTAAAGTTCAGGTGGAAGAGAAAGGAAAACACCTTTCGGATGAGGAAGTCCATCGATCTAATTCTAATTAAATGTCTACTGCACTCTGTGCCACACCTGTTCTAGGTTATAGACTCACAAGAATGAACAAAACAGATACAGTCCCTGCCCTGGTGGAGTTAGTAGTCTGAGCTCATAAAGAAGAACAGATAAAGAAAATGTGGTACATATACACAATGGAATATTATTCCACCATAATAAAGAATGAAATCCTATCATTTGTAGCAACATGGCTCAAACTGTAGGATATTATGCTGAGTGAAATAAGCCATGCACAGACAGATAAATATCATATGTAATTTCTCATATATGAGAACTAAAAAATCAAAATGATCTCATAGAGAACAGTGATGGTGACCAGAGAGGCTTTGAAGTATAACCGAGAGTGGGGATGTGAAGAGGGCTTGGTTAGTGAAAAAAAAACATACAGTCAAATAGAATAAGTTCTAGTGTTTCATAGCACACTAGAACAACTGTAATTCATAGTAATTTAATGTATTAATATATTTCAAATTAGCTAGAAGATTTGGAAGGTTTCCAACACAAAGAAATGATAAATGTTTGAGGCAATGGATATGCTCATTAACCAGATTTGATCATTATACATTATATGCATGCATCAAAATATTATATGTCCTCCATAAGTATGTACAACTATTGTGTATCTATATAAACTTAAAAATTTGGCTGGGTGTGATGGTTCACGCCTGTAATTCCAGCTTCGGGAGGCCCGGGCAAGTGAATCACTTCAAGTCAGGAGTTCAAGACCAGCCTACCAGCCTGGCCAACATGGTGAAACCCCTCTATACTAAAAATACAAAAATTAGCCAGATGTGGTGGCATGCGCCTGTAATCCCAGCTACTAGAGAGGCTGAGTCAGGAGAATCGCTTGAGTCTTGGAGGCAGAGGTTGCAGTGAGCTAAGATCATACCACTTCACTCCAGCCTGGGTTAGCACAAGACTCTGTCTCAAAAAAAAAAAAAAACAAAAACAAAAACAGAGAGTAATAGTGAAAACAAAATAAAATCACAGCCAAGGCAATAGCAAGTTGAGGTTTAGGACTTGTGCACATCCTGGAAAGTCTGCTTTCTCCCCTCCACCTCCCTTAACTCCAAGCAGCATGGTCACTGGGAGCTAACTGCTGCAGAAAATATCCCTTCACCTGAATTGATGACAGTCACAACATCAGTAGGTTAGTTGATAAGTGAATGAAGCTACTGTCTTAAAAAAAATCTAGTGATTGTTTTTCTTGGCTCCATGTACAGCTCATATACAACCTAACTCTAACCTATAGTTAGAGTTCTCAACTAGTTTTTGCTTGTATCCCAAAGAAACAAACTCTACTGTCTCAATTTTTAAAGGGCACTTATTGAAAGGATTTTGTTATAACATTCAGGACAGTTCAGCTTAGAAACAAACAGGAGGCAGAGATGAGAAAAAACATGGTCACTTCTGCTTGTTTCCAGGACCACCACTGTTGGATGCTTCCCCAACCTATATCACCTGTCCTTCCTCTTTTTGTCACATGCTCAAAATTGACCCCTCCCAGACAGAAGCTCATATAGAGGACACAAATCACAAAGTAGCTGCCCCTGTCAATCCTGGACTCAGTGTAAACCCTCTGGGTGTGGTGAGGAGCTGATGAAGCCTAGAATTTTGTCATTTTTTTCCTTGAAAATCAAATCATCACAAAAAGGATTAACTACGAGATTGTGTCAAATCATCACAAAAAGGATTAACTACGAGATTGTGTCACATTTGAAGAACGACGATACTGAAATATAACACCATTCTATTTCCTATTCTATATTTAATTTTTCAACAATTCTCTTTTTAAAATGAGATTTTGGAAAGAGGTAGAGAACATTAAAAATTAAAACACTGTAAGTAAAAATATTGAAACTTTTTTTTTTTTTTTTTTTACAACTAAGGCATTAGTGTCTATTAACTCTTATCTAGAATTTTAAAAACCACATGTAGGTCATGAACCAGCTTCTATGAAATAAGAAAAGCTGCCTTAGTTGAAGTTGTGGAATGTGGACCTGAACCTCTGCACCAAATCCAACCTCCCACCTCCACCCTCAAGGTGCCCCTGAGATGTTATCGCAGAACCCTGGGGTTTAGCAGCATTTGGACCACAAAACAATCACCTGGCCTATCTCTTCTTTTGGGAATGAAGCTATGTACCACCTTTAATTTTTAATTTAATTTATACATTTCATTTCATTTTTAAGAAGCTGAGCTTTAGTTTATCCAGGATTAACTATATAGTACCACTGAATGGTTTTATTTGGCTGTAAAAATTCTAACATTTTTGAAACAATGAACTCACTATCAGATCTTCCTTTCTGACCTAGAAGTAATTTGATTAAGATAATGAAGAGACAAGCCTGGAATCCAGGTCTTATGGCAAAGGCCACTCAGCTCTGTGGCCTCTATCCTGAACACAAAGTAACCATAACCATGTACGTATCTGTACGTGGTATGTAGTCTAAATATTTTTTTCTAACTGTAAATTATTTACTAAATTGAGAGTTGGAGGATTCCATAAGAGTTAGGCCTTTTCTAGTAGAGGTTTTAGACTCACAAGGAAAAACTGAAAAAGCAGCAAGCCCCCGGTAATACCCTCCTCATATGCATTCCTGCTAAGAGAACTCAAATAGACTCATTCTCCTTAAACAACATGGAACATTAAAGAAAATAGCACTTTCTTCTACTACATTTGTCTGGAGCAGAGATATCAGGTACCTATAGTTAGAGTCTCAACTAGTTTTTGCTTGTATCCCAAAGAAACAAACTCTACTGTCTCAATTTTAAAAGGGCACTTATTGAAAGGATTTTGTTATAACATTCAGGACAGTTTGGCTTAGAAACAAACAGGAGGCAGAGATGAGAAAAAACATGGTCACTTCTGCTGGTTTCCAGGACCACCACTGTTGGATGCTTCCCCAACCTATATCACCTGTCCTTCCTCTTTTTGTCACATGCTCAAAATTGACCCCTCCCAGACAGAAGCATTTATTTTGCTAAGCTACTCTCATATGCCCAAACCTTGCTGCTAAGGGACAAAGAGAGGTTTCCTACCCCACCCCACTCTCTGGCCCATTCACAACCACAAAACAGGAGATTCTCCAGAATCAAAAAGGAAACTCAGAGGTAAGGTAGCCAGAAAAATGGCATGTATTTATAGTCAGAATATATGAGTCAAAAGACTACATGGTTAGCCATTTATACATAAGAAAGAAGGGTAGGCCGGGCGCGGTGGCTCACGCCTGTAATCCCAGCACTTTGGGAGGCCGAGGCGGGCGGATCACAAGGTCAGGAGATCGAGACCACGGTGAAACCCCGTCTCTACTAAAAATACAAAAAATTAGCCGGGCGCGGTTGTGGGTGCCTGTAGTCCCAGCTACTCGGGAGGCTGAGGCAGGAGAATGGCGTGAACCCGGGAGGCGGAGCTTGCAGTGAGCCGAGATCGGGCCACTGCACTCCAGCCTGGGCTGGGCGACAGAGCGAGACTCCGTCTCAAAAAAAAAAAAGAAAGAAGGGTAGAATTTTCAACTCCAAAGAGTCAAAATTACTGGACTACAGACAAGAGGAAAAATGTTCTAAGGCTCTTGGACATTCATTCTCTAGAACAGTTTTATTCAACGTGTGCCCTGTTAACCCGTGTCTCATGAGACACTTGTCATGTACAGAAAATGGTTCATATCACACATTTCCATGTGCTAGTTAGAACATTAAATGTTTTAAAAGTTTGTTTTATTGAGCATTCTCCAAACTTTTTTATCATTTAGCCCTCAACACCTGCAGCCTCAGTTTTCAAATGAGCACACACACACACACACACACACACACACACACAAAGATGTTTCTCACAAAAGAAGCATTGTATCCTATTAACATTTTGAGACCATTTCACAGGAGTTAAGAGTTTTCTGGCTTAAGACTAACTAACTAATTTCACTATTTAGTCCTTGATCTCATGAAGTTATAGCAGCTTGCTGTAAATCAGATTACAGGTAATCTGCCTTCCCAAAGATGAGAACATGTAGAAACTTTGCTCCTACCATGAGGGTCATCCCTAATGGCCAGTAGGTAAGTTGCTGTATTAGTCCATTTTCACACTGCTATAAAGATACTACCAAAGACTGGGTAATTTGTAAAGAAAGAAGTTTAATTGACTCACAGTTCCACATGGCTGGGGAGACCTCAGGGAACTTACAATCATGGCAGAAGGGGAAGCAGACACGTCTTGCATGGTGGCAGGTGAGAGAGAGTGAAAAGTCCAGGGGAAAATGCCATTTATAAAACCATCAGCTCTCATGAGAACTCTCTCACTATCACAAGAACAGCATGGGGGAAACCATCCCTATGATCCAGTCACCACCCACCAGGTCTCTCCCTAACACCTGGGGATTGCAGTTCAAGATGAGATTTGGGTGGGGACACAAAGCCTAACCATATTAGTTGATATTCTTCTCTTTGACTCAATTTGCAGGAAATAGAGTATGATAGAATAGCAGAGCCCCCTCCTTATGCTTAGCAAAAGACAGAAGGGATGGGAATTAGATGTGAAAATCCAGATACACACTCCCCCTTCTCTCATCTGTGGAAGCCCTGGGCCCTTCTTTCTTCAGCAGCCCAGAGCAATGTGCCCTACATCCAAACAGCTCTGCCAGCCTTCATGCTGTCCATTTTTTGGAATCAAGAACATAAACAACTGAGAGCATGAGACATCTTTGAAATCGCTTCCTTTAATTTTTACCCCCTTTAATTAAATGGAGATGAAAAAAATTAATCCTTACCAGGATCACAGTCTGAAAGTTAGAGGTATCAAGTGTTCTATCATTGCTTCCTGCCTGCAACTCGGTACTTTGCTTTGTATCTAGGCAGCAAATTATTGTAGCTCGCCTGACAAACATGATTAATAACTCAGCTAGAGCCTTTGTGCTGGATGCAGTGTTTGCCAAAAAGGGCAGAACTCAATGGAGAAGGGGGCACTCCAGTGACAGTTACTTCCTTGTCCCATGACCCTTCTTTATAATTAAAAACCAAACTCAATTACGTAGCCAACATTCACTGACATAAGCCTTTTTCCTCCTGTAAGTGAGGAGTGCTGATGCTGAGATTATTTTCACAGTTCTAAAATAAAGCAAAAAGAAATATGGTGATCTCTCAAAATGTAGCTTCCACATTCAATTTTTGGAGCTGCTGAGACCTGTCACACTTGTAACCTGTATTGCTGTGCTTGGGAGATGTAGTGCTTTTGCTGGGGAGCAGAGAAGCTGTGAATCCATGCTTTCTCTCTGTCACCTGTATCTAATAACATTTGAAAACTTGCTATGGCACAAATTAAAGAAAATCACGAGGCCATCCTAACCAAGTGAGGTGGGTTGTCAATGACCTAGTTCAGGTTCTGTGGCTATTAATTCTGCTGCTGAATAGATTTGTCAATTGTACTGTTTTTCCATTTTGGTACAATTTGTTCTTTTCTGCTTAAGGCCATTGCTTCCCTACTGAGGCAGCTTCCAAATAACAGCTGTGATACCACCCACCAGCAACCTAAGGATGTCACCCAACTCAAGTCAACTTGAGTGCAATTTGACCCCTCCCCCACACAAGTGCAAGGAAGTACTCAGCCAGATGCGGATTTCGGCTAAGGGGATGCCTCTAAGAAAGCATCAGACCCACACAAAGGAGGCTAAATCTTGCCGGGTTTGATTTTGAGGGAATAATCACTTTATTTATAAAATGCCCCTCCTACCATGGCCCTGGAAAGCAGTCACAATTGTGACTAGATAAAAACATTAATTAAGGCATCATAAGCCATCCTGAAGGTGCAGGAATAAAAATAAAGGAGGAATTTGCAAAAGTGGAGGTTTCAAAAGGGTTGCTTAAACAGAGAAGAGGCAAGTAAGGCATTGACTTGAGAGCAGAGAGCCCAACTCTGAGATAGCTCCAAGGCAACAGGGAAGCAGCATATGTCTGTTTCAGAAAGGCAGGAGCTGAAAGGAGAAGCCCAGGTAGTTACTGCCTAGGATACCTGTTTGGCCTGCTAAGTAGGCCAGGTGTCTTGAAAGAATGACCCAATGGCACACTGACATGGATGAGTCTGAATGCTTGATTATTTCCTCTCAAAGTCAGTAGGACTAATGAGGAAAACCCATTTTATTATTTGCATAATCCTTTGTGTAAACAAATACTTGTCTAACTCACTCTAAAATAACAAGCATGTAGCTTTTCAACTCTAAACTAGTTAAATCATCAGATATTCTATCCAACTTTCAATGATCAAGGTTATTTCTCAGCAGAAAGACAAAAATTAGTCAATATGTTATTCAGATCTGCAATAAATGATATTTAGTGACACTGTATATAAGAAGGGCATGGTGATTCAACTTCCATCTTAGCATGTACGCATCCACATGTACGCATAAATACACTTGATTTTTTTTTACTCTAACCCATTAATATTAGAACCCTTAAAATGTTATCCATCACTTATAGCCAAGGGGAAGTGATAAGTAAAACACTCCAGAAAAGATTGCCATCCATCACTGTCCCTTACCTTTTTTCACCCCATTGGTGAAAAAAATAAAATTCTAGTTCTCAATTTAAAAAATGAATCATGTTTCAAATACATCTGTAAGAAGCCTTTCAACAATTCCATTTAAGATTGCTATAAATTTTTAGAGCTATTATGAATTGTAATATGTGTTGGGATTGGTTCACCAAAAGTAATGGTTAGGAGAAAAATAAACAATAATCTCACAATAATCTGCTGTTTTTAGTAATTTGTAGCATACATATAAAAAAATGGGCTTCATGCCAGATGACATCCTCACCTGATTTGCCCCACACTGGGCTTCTATACTTTAGTGTTAATTATCATGTAGGAGATACTTGGTCCAGGTACCTACACAAAGAACCTAGAATGATTTTAACAGGAAACTTTTAAAATATAATTAAAGGCTTTGTTGAGAACAGCAATCTATCCTTCTCTAATGAGAATTGCAAGGCTAATTATATGCACTTTATATAAAGTGACCTAAAAGGATTTAGAATAGATTCAAAGATCAGATTGGAGCTCATCACCACTCAGGGAGCATGGCTAGGGTAATTGTCTCTATATTGATCTAACTTGTATGTTTCTCATTATTCTTGTCCCAGGTGAGCTATGCTCTTCATTGAGATGCCAGTTTCTTATGTTGGGACCTCTATTACTACATCCAAGCCTGTCCTTATGCACTTGCATAGTGTGCAATCTGTAATTATTGAGTAGGTAATACCAAGAATGCCTGTGTAGTGCTGGAGCAGTTCCTCTACACTGAGCTCCCTCTGCTCAGGCACTTGCCGTGGAGATCAGCATCCTGATGGCTTCAACAGCTCTGTGTACCCTAGGAATGAACTTGAAAGGAAAAGCATCCTGCTTAAGGGCCTCATTGAAAATGGATCTCCTCACTAAACCATCAAACATGCCCTTCATGAACATGTTGTAAGCGTAACCTTTGTCCAGTGTGATAAAGACTCACGTGTAATTAATCCTGAGGCTGTATTTTCTACCAGCTGAACAGAGACGTCATTATCCAAAAGAATTATGTGTCATGTTTGCTAGCTCTGATCAAAGAAAATAAACCTAAAATGTGGCTCAAGATTTTATGTCACGTGTGTGTATAGCACCAACTGTCAAACAGAAAAGGAGTTCATTTATTTAACTTTTCTGTGGGGGTGACATGAGAATGTCTGTAATCAACACTATATAAAGTTAATAATCAAACTTATTCAAATTCCCCCAGAAAAATCCAAATTCATTCAATTCAAATAATACATGTAAATATTATGAGCCGAATCTTATCTTTCTTTCATTTACTGTGATTTCTGCCAATATTCTCCCTGTTAGATTCAACAGTGATAGATTTTATATCAAATTGTGAGGTTGATAACAGACCACATATTAAGAAATCAATCTTATGATTTTAAATTCATATCTTATTGCAGTGAATTATTCTCAGCTGCTTGAGAGTTATTAGTTTTATGGATAAGTATAACATTAATACTTGTAGTTATGATCACCAGCATAGAGAAAATTGGCTTTTGTAGTAACACTATAAACATCATGGATTCCAAAAAAGATGTTTCGAGTGCCTGCTACATGCTAGGGAGCATGCTTGGTGCTGAAAAAACAAATAAACACAGCATAATCCCTTATCGCCAATTGTTCACCAACCAGTTATGAAAACTAAAAAATAAGCCAGGTGCTGTGGCTCACTCCTGTAATCCCAGCACTTTGGGAGGCCAAGGTAGGTAGATCACTTAAGGTCAGGAGTTTGAGACCAGCCTGGCCAACATGGTGAAACCTCACCTCTACAAAAAAATACAAAAATTAGCCTGGCATGGTGGCACATGCCTGTGATCTCAGCTACTCAGGAGGCTGAGGCATAAGAATCGCTTAGAACCCAGGAGGCAGAGGTTGCAGTGAGCCGAGATCACACCACTGCCCTCCAGCCCGGGTGACAGCAAGACTCTGTCTCAAAAAAAAAAAAAAAGAATGAAAGAAAAGAAAACCAAAAAATCAGCAGCAATTAAAAATACATGATAGGTAGATCATTGGTCAGTAATACATTTGGTTGCATCAATTTCTGTTAAGAAACCCCAATTAATAGTGGGTTCAGGATAAAGGAAGTAATTTGCCTCAATTAACAAGAAAGCTGGGGATAAGTTAGGCCAGGGACTGTTTCATATCCTAATCAAGGCATCAAGGTCTTTTCATTTTTTATTCCATCATCTTTTAGGATATGGCTTTCATCTTCCTGGTCACAAAATGGCATAACTAAAACCATACATCCTATTCACACTCTAGGGGAAAAAGGAGGAAGAGATGAAGGCAACGAGAAGCATAGTGGCCAAACATCTCCCTTCTCCCTTCAAAAAGTTTTCTCAGAAGCTCTGTCTAGAAATTTCTACATTTCAGGGGCCAGAAATGGGTCAGTCACTCCTATCAAGAAGGTAGAAGAGAGAAGTATTTTAGCTGTGCCTCAATATGTTCTACTAATAATGAGGAAGAAGTGGAGAAATACAATTGGGTTGACAACTAGCAGCATCTGCCACAGGAATAAGGGGAATTCTAAAGGATTACTGGGCATAGATCAAAGAAGGTTCTCCAAAGGAGAGGACAATTAAGACTAGCACTGACATGCTACCAAGAGCAAGTGAGGCAGGCAGACTGAGAGGAAGTATCAGGGAAGAAGGAGACAGGAAGCGCATTCCAAACAAAGGAAATGAAGGTGCTCCTAGCACTGCAAGTAGTTCAGTGTGTTTGGAACACAGGATTTTGAGTAGGAGAGGGGACAAGGTGAGACTGAGATACCAGAAAACACTAGAAACAGCTACAGATGTGAAATGTTTTACAGTCTTGTTAGCTGTGCCATACTAAGTAGTTTTGACTTCACAGTAAAGTTAAAAAGGTGTCACTATGTCATGAATAAGCCTTGCAGTTGGTGTCACAATCTTGCCTCCTGTCTCCCGGTGGAGGAGTCTCTGGTGAAATAACATTCCTTATCTTTCTCTCCATTCCCTACTCGCTCCTTCAAGAAAGGAGAAACAGGTCTGATGGATGAGTTTGGGAGAAAACACTGGACATGCTCAGCCCAGCCACCCTCCCCCTCCCTCCTTTAGAGAGCTAGTCTGCTCCTCGATGTGGCAATCTTGCAGGGTCAAATTCTGCCTTTGTGAAGGAGGCCTGAGGTTGTTCAGTACTGCCTGTGACTGGTTATATGAATCTAATTTTGATTTAGGTCAAGAATGCTAACGGTGTTAGGAAGTTCACTGTAGCCTCACATCCAAGCCAATTTCTCCAGTTCAGCTTTACTAGTAACATTGCTGGTATTTCCCTTTTCTTCTGTCTGATGCCTTGCAATGTTGGTTCTGAACTTCGTCCTCTAAACCCATAACAGTTGGTGATTTTCTATCTCCTGCCACAGTGTCTCTTAGTCATTCTATCTCACCCCTTTACCTTGTCCTCAGCCATAGAGTTTGTTCTCTTTCTACTCTGTGAGCACACAGGTGCAGGGAGATCTGAAACCCTTCCAGACTGTTGGATGAGCTCTGCCTGGTGGCTATGCGGCAGGCACTCATCTCAAGAGCATTTTGTATGCCTAGTTGTTATCTTTTCATTAGAAATACATTTAGTTGGGAACCCTGTGCCTGGCACTCTCATCCTGCAGAATTTTGGCCAGAACGCTCTACTGTTTCGAAAACAAAGCTCTGCCTTAATTGCCTCTGGCAAAATATTTGAAAATAAAATCCAAAAATCAAGGGAAGTACACTACGAACATTGATGATACCCAAATTGACACATTTGTCTGGCTAACAAACTTGTGTCAAGAAGTGAAAATAGAAATTCAAGCCACATGATCCTTACCTGGGCATGTTCACTGGATTTATGTGGAAAGCTCATTAGTATATTCCCTAGCCTCTCTTGATTGGAAAACACAGGGTACAGCTGTACAAACTGCTCTAACAGCTTCCAAGAATATAAGTAGAGAATGGTGATATCGAATAGTAGCATTAATGAGAGAATTGCTGCTCAGAGATAGGAAACTTGCAAATGCTGGGAGTGAGGTGGAAAAGGCAGAACGAATCACATAGAAGTAAATGCTGAAGAATAAAGACAGAGGTTGGGAGAAACCTATTTCACCCCAGGGATGGAAAACAAATAGAACAACCTTTGGATCTCACCGTATGCATAAATACAAAACGCATAGGTATTTTTTTGAAAAAAAAAAACCATCAATGAATTATAATTCAACTATAAATCATTTCTAAAACATTAGATTTATGAGAGTTTCTAATTGGCATGATAAATCAGTCTGCATATCAGCTACAACTCTGGTGCTTCCCATCTTTTCTTTTGTCATGTCATTCAGGCATTGCATTGTCATGATTGACAACTTAATAGAAACACATTTTTATCTTCTCTAGTTCTTCTAGAAGACAGGATACATGAGCAAAAGGTGCTAGAAAATGGAAAAGAGTACGAAATCATTTCTATTGAATTTGCTACACCACTTGCCTATTCACATGGATAATTGGTAATTGTTCTTAACAAGCAAGAGACAACACTTGGCCTTGTGCCCAGGATCAGTCCTAGTAAACATGTTGACCAGAAAATCTTTTATACCCTGGGCCTTTTCCTCTCTGTTTATCCTCTTCTTCCCTTTGGTAATGTAGTTGTCTCATTCTTTTGCCTTCCTCCCTGTTCACAATCCCCACAAAGCTGGATTTTAAATACATCTGGTGTATGAGTTACCTATATCAGAAAGAATTTAATCACTACTTGGAAGTACTGATATTGGTTAATACTGGCACCAGAAAGCCTGTATTTAAATCCTAGTTTTACCATGCCTCAATGTGTGACTCAGAACACGTTAGTTGACTCATCTACACTTCAGTTTACTTACCTGAAATGGGGATCACACCTACTGCAGAGGTTTTCCATGAGGATTAATGAAGTAATTAAAAATAGCTTTGAGGTTAGGCCTGGTGGCTTACACCTGTTATCCTAGCACTTTGGGAGGCTGAGATGGGTTGATTACTTGAGCCCAGTAGTTGAAGAACAGCCTGGGCAACATAGAGACCCTGTCTCTCCAGGGGTGGTGGGGTATAGTCAGTGGGGAGGCTGAGGTGGGAGGATTGCTTGAGCCCAGGAGGATCAAGGCTGCAGTGAGCCATGATCATGCCACTGTACTCCAGCCTGGGTAACAGAGCAAGACCTTGTCTCAAAAAAAAACCCCTTGCATAATCCTAAAAATAGCAATAATATTATGGTACCTGTTCCAGTGGTATTTACACTGTAACCTTATTTCAAAATGAAATGAAGGAAAGATTAGGCAAAAAATTACTTGGGGTGGTATGTTGCTTAAGTATAAAGCTAAACCAAAACTTGGTTGCAGTCTATGCTGCTTAAATGTTAAAGCTAAGCCAAAACTTCAAGTAAGACCTATGCCAAATAAATATTTTGGAGTTTGTGATGAGTGTGGCTAGAAAGGAAGATTTCCTAAGGACATGTGGCATCATTTAGGTCTCAGAAATAGTTCATGGCTTGACTTCTTGTTGAGTGTCCAAGTATGTCTTTAGACTACCCATAAAAATCAAGGTTACAAAGCAAACACCCCGAAGGCCTGATCACACTTCAGTTGTATCTAAACTAATTAGGTCATTGTGATACACTTTTCATAGTGCAAAAAATAAAAAGATAAAAGAAAAAAATTACAAAGCTAGGTAGGAAGAAATGTAGGAAAATGATATATTGATTATTCTTCCAAACAGAATAGGTCACTGCCATAAAAGAATTAAAGAAATACAATCTATTAATACCATTGCATTGCACAGAGTAGGTGTTCAGTAAATATAGAAAGGAGTCCATTCTGTCCATTGCCCTAAATATTGGAAAGGGAGGATAGAGACATTTGAAAGGGTTCTTCCAAAAGTCTTGTTAAGAAAAATTTGCAACACTGTAATAAAAATTGCAGGGAATTTTTTTTATTAGCAGAATATCATGAACATTGGTTTTTGATGCCAAAAAATAAAGATATTTAGGCTCTGCAGAAACAGCAAGCTTTGCCTGTGGCAAATTCATAAAATTTCATAATTTCACCAGAGGCAAAAGTGTCAGTTTTCCCCATAGGAGTTAGATTCCCAGTTGGAAATGTGAAATTTTAGCTCAAAAAGAAATCTGGGTATGTTTTGCAAAACTTAAAACTAATTCTCTTATTTACATTCTGGGGGAAGCCAAGCCAAGCCATGCCCAAGTGGGGAAAGTAGCAATGAAGGAGGAACAGATGAGTTCAGGAATCAGATGGAGAGAAGGTAGAGGGAGGAAGTACTGGGCACATGAGATCCTAACAAAGATCAAAAAGAAAGGATGTGACAATGGATGTGCCATAAATTCATAGAATTAAGAGGCCTAGAATTTTGTTTAAATACCAGGTTCAGAGTATCAAATCTCCCAACAAATACCCTAAGACCAGGATTTCTTTTTATGGGCTCTATTTCTGTCCACATTGAATCTCCTATGTTCCTGCCTCTGGTTATTTTCCTTTGATGAAAACTGTACCAGATTTTATTATACAGTTTCAAGGAGAAAGGATTTTGCTTTTGTATTTGCACTTAAATTTCAAGATGTAATTTCCTAAAACAGGCTTTGGAGAAGAGCATAAAAATAAAACTAAGATGTTTCGCAAACACCTGATCCTTTTTGAAAGGATTCCAAAGCCTCATAAATCTTCAGCTTTGTTCTGTGGGTTCTCACCTACAGAATTTTCAATCACACATTATATATATACATGACAGAAACTGAACTTGGGAAGAATTGTACAATGGGGAAATTTAAATATATGGTTTTAATCTCATTAATAAAGTACTGCTATTAGAGGTGGGCTGGAGACCATGAATAATGCCCTAAAAACTATTCTTCACTAAATAAGATATGCCTTCCACTATCCCTGAAGACCCTTTGTAGATTCATCATTTTCTAACTCAGCCTGCATTGTATCCCTTATTCTTCAGATAGAGGAAGGGATGCAAAGGCATTTAGAAGATTCAAACGTTTGAGTACATGTAACCTTTCCAGGAAACTGATCCAAATAAGAACTCACATTAAATACAGCTTTTCTTGTCATTAAGAATTGAACTACCTTTGACAAAAAGGAGACTTGGCTCATAAAATACATTCAGTTTACCTCCACCACGCCATACAAACTATTTGTCCTAAACCTAGATGAAGCAATTCCATGTGGCCCTTGATATCTGTCATATCGATATCTTTGTATGAATACTGGAGGCCACTCATGTAGAGTTATTGAATCAGAAAACATTCACTGGGAAGTCACAGCTGAAGAAGATGCCATCCTATCTCACAGCTTATTAAAAGAGTTAGAAAAAAATACCCAACTATTTAGAATTAATCATTCAAGAATATTATGGTACAGGTGCCATTTTCCACACCCTAAGCTAGAGAGATGAAAAGAAATGAGAACTTAAGGATATCAAGCTCTACTCCAGTTTGTCAAGAATTGTAGTTAAGATTCCTTATAGTGAAGAACTCAGGTTATTTCTCCTTTAGGAGGAGCTTTAATGAGGAGAGTTGACTGCGGAGTTTAAGATGAGAACTTCTCATACACATACATGGCAGGTGGTGAACTAAAAGGGAGACTCCCAATTACTTGTGCTGCTTAACATTCAGAGAAATACAGCATGCAACAAAACAGTGAGTCTGGTGGCTAGAGAGGGCTGCCGTGCAGAGGATATTGTCAAAAAAGACTTTTTCAAGGGAGGTTATGCATAGTTACCTTAGTAAGTCACTGAAGGAATTGAGTAAAAGAGAATAAGATAATGAAAGTACCAGTGACAGATCTACTGAAAACAGGAAACCACAGAGAACTGACAATGAGCAAACAAAAAGAGAGGTTCCTGCAGAACAAGGTTCAATTGATATTAATTCAGCTCCCAACCCACCTAATGAGTTAGCCTAAGTGCCTCTGCAAGCTTTATTGTGCATCCAAATCCCTGGAGAATCCTGTTAAAATGTGGATTCCAATTCAGGAAGCATGGGGAGAGGCTAGCAGTTTTGCCTGAGGTGATGCTGATACTGTTCATCTGTGGACGACCCACTGAGTATCAAAGTACCTACCACTGAAGCTCATCGGATCAGTGAAACCATCACAAACCAATAGCAGAGCCTCTGGAAGGCACTTAAGACAATGGAGCAGTCTGTTCTCTGGAGTATCTCTGAATCTGGTTCATTTGCTGCCCAGGTGACTTGGTTCTCTTCTTGCAGAGCATATAATAGAAAGGAAGTGACAAAAGTGGCCCCCAAGTTCTAATGTGAGGGCTATCTGCCCAATTTCTGACTTTACAGTCTAGGAGAAATTATACCATTTTCTAAGCCAGTGTTCTCTAAAATTTTAGTAATTATAATCCTCAGAAGGACTATTTTGAAAATCAAAATTGAACTATATAAGAATATAGTAAGACAACAAATATCAGCTTTTCTTCCTTCTTTCCTATACTAAACAATAAGTGTAATTAACATTGATATAACTGACAATAAATAAAATACTTTCAAAGAAACTTTTGTCTTTTCAAAATCCATAAGCAAGATTCATGTCAACACACTCTAAAGATGAAAAAATAAGCTTGGAGAGGTGTTAGTGCAGTAATAAGGTCCCTACAGTTTGGATAGAGCATACTTCAATTCAGATTCTCAATCTATTCTTTATAGAAAGTTTACCATGTATAAAGAGAGTCATAGCTCCACTAAATAATATATGTAAAATGTCTAGCAGAATTTCCTGTCATAGTGTTTTCTCTGCTCCTTCCTAAAATGAAACTATAATAACAAAAAATAAATTTGTGAAGTCATCCTTTTAGTTTCCTAGGGCTACTGTAAAAAAGTACCACAAACTGGGTGGCCTAAAGAACAGCAATGCATTGTCTCAGTTCTGGAAACAGAAGTCCAAAATTAAGGTATTGACAGGGTTGGTTCCTTCTGAGGGCTGCAAGGACAGGATCAGTTCCAGGCCTCTCTCCTTGGCATAGTCTTCTCCTTATGCGTTTCTGTGTGTCCAAATTTCTCCTTTATGTGAGGACACCAATCACATTGGATGAAGACCCACCCAGTGGCCTCATTTTAACTTGATTACCTCTGTAAAGACTCTGTAGGTACTCTGAGGTGCTGGGTTGGGACTTCGACATATAAATTGGGAACTGGGGGGTTGAAATGCAATTCAACCCATAGTAGTAATAATCCCACAAAGACAAAAGTAAAATTGGAAACAAAACAGTTTTAGAAGATGAAAAATGGACAGAAAAAAAATAAAATCTAAGAAATCTGAATGTCCAATGCACACCGGAGGAATGCAAATAAGAAACAGAGTATTTCATAACATCCAACACCAGAAAGCTTGAGAAATGGTGGCAACTTGTTCTCCAGAAAAGGAAAGAGAAGCAAAGAGCTGAAAGCAAGATGTTTATTTTGAAAATATATATAAGGAGAACTCATATCCCCAGGCATCCTCCCTGTCCACAAATGGGACTTATTTGGTAGAGAAATTGAACCCTGGATATTACAAACACAGGGAGGACTGGAGTGGGGAAGGCACCCTCCCGGAACCAGGAGGATTGAGTTAATATTGGCACACTGAATGATAAGCCCCCTACTGCTCTCCTACACTCTGCCTTAGGAACACAGACAGACAGGCAAATACTGCCTCGGGAAGTGATTGGTAAATTGTTCTCTGGAATAATTGAATAGTTCCGGGGGGTGAGGAAGACTAACAGATATTGACATGTAGCGGTCCCTGCCAGAACACTTCTGGATCCCTACTCATTAGACCTTCAGCAAAGACTGCAAGTTGTCCAGCTTCAACCACGAATATAGAATTTGCAACTATATTTTTACATTATTCTTTCTTAAACTATTTGTATTTTAAAATATAACATACATACAGAACAGTGCCTAAGACAAATGGAATTCATTCAATGAAATATCACATAGTAAAGACCTATGTAGACATCAATTGATACCTATTATGTATTGTTTCAGGCATTTCTTGCTCAACATTAGTGAGATGTATCCACGTTGTGATAGGTAATTATAGTCCATTATTTTTCATTATTGTATAATGCTCCCTTATAAGAACAAATTTTTATTCTAATGTTGGTAGACATCTCACTTGCTTCCATTTTCTATGTATTATGATTATTGGTTCTTTGGGGGTGGTTGTATGTGTCTCTTCAGGCCCATGTGCAAAGCATCTCTGTTAGGTTTTTACCTCAAAGTGGAAGTACCAGGTCAGAAGTTATGCATATTTTCAACTTTATGTGCAAGCTCATTTTTCCTAGTGATGTTGTACCAATTTACTCTCTCCAAAACGATCCTAGATCATTCCTGTTGCTCCGTATCATCACCAACACTGGGTATTTACACTCTTTTTAAATTTAGAGTGGCTTACTCTTAAATAAAGAAGTAGAATCAAGATCAACAGCTATTTCAGGAAAGTCTCTAGGGTGAAAGACAAAAAGCAAGAGAAACACAAGAATGAAGATCATAATTTGTATGAAAAAGAAAACAGGTAAGCTTTTAAAAGTATTTTAATAGCCTTGAAGAAATGAAAAGCTACTGAGTCCATAAAGAAAGAATGCTTTTTAAAAATTGAATAGAGAATAAGAAAATACTAAAATTAATTGGAAGGATCCAAAGATAACATTAAGGATTTCTCACAAAAGGGGAAAAATAGAAGAAAGTTAAGGAAACTCAAGAAAAGGAAAGAAAAAATCCAGGGTCCAACTACTAAGTTATAAAAGTTTTAGGAAGAAAACAAAACACAACAGAAAACAGATGGAAGGAAATGACTAAAGGGCAAATACAGGTAAAATTCCTGAAATAAAGAATGTGAATTTCCAAATTTAAGACACCCAACAAGTGCCTGACCCAATGAATTGATACAAAAAACAAAAATCTCACCAAGCCACATTATCACTAAATTTCAGCACACCAGGGGGAAAGAGAAGATTCAGTAAATAAATCACAGGTTACCTACAAAAGAAGTGGAATAAAAACGTCAGTAGAGCTCCACAAGGGCAACACAGCAGTAACGAAACAATGGAAAAAACACTTCAAAATTGGTAGACAAGACAGCCAGGTATCCAAGCAAACATGAAGAGAGAAAACAAAAAGATCACTGCGAAAAGCACACATGGTTTCATCTCACTGACACACTGAGGTAAAAGTATATGCATGATGTGTGAATTTAAGAGGAAAAGACAGTTATTAAAAATGTAATAAAATTTTCAGAAACATTCTGAGAATCATTATTTCCAACTTGATTATCTACCTGGCCAAGAAATCAATCATTGTGAGGGTAGAATAAAGACATTCTCAACTGGTCAACACCTTAAAAACATTGGCCGGCGCAGTGGCTCACACCTGTAATCCCAGCCCTTTGGGAGGCCAAGGCAGGTGATCACGAGGTCAGGAGATCGAGACCATCCTGACCAGCATGGTGAAACCCAGTATCCACTAAAATACAAACAAATTAGCTGAGCATGGTGGCGTGTACCTGTCGTCCCAGCCACTCGGGAGACCGAAGCAGGGAAATTGCT
Source organism: Macaca nemestrina (assembly GCF_043159975.1). Taxonomy (NCBI): domain Eukaryota; kingdom Metazoa; phylum Chordata; class Mammalia; order Primates; family Cercopithecidae; genus Macaca; species Macaca nemestrina. Next base: position 45,758,145 of record NC_092131.1, read on the forward strand.
TGAACCTGGGAGGCAGAGAGCTGAGATCACGTCATTGCACTCCAGCCTGGCGACAGAGCAAGACTCTGTGTCAAAAAAAAAAAAAAGTTATCCCATGTTTAGGTTTTCAAGAAGTTACACAAGGATATGCTTAACCTTATTAGAAAACAGAGAGAAATAGGTAGAGGTCCTAGAGAACACTTGTGTAGCAGGCCAAGAGAACAACCAGACCAGGGTTAAAAAGAAGGACTGAGAATTCCTCAAGTATGGCCCCAAGAAAAACAATCTGATAAGTTAGCTGGTTTATTTGATCTTTTAGAAAACATAATTCCATAGCTTGTGAAAAATTAATGATTGTATACCTACAAAACTAAGCACACCAAGGAGAGAGAGATGCACACAGGAAAAAGAGACAACACAGCTTCAGGGGATGGGAAAATTGTTTAAAAAGTAGGAGTAGTCATAGTACACCATTTGAGCAGGGGATTATCTGTGTATGGTAATAATATTAATATAGCTACGTTTAAATATATCCAAATTGGTTAAAAGGGAAGTGTGGAGTAAAAAAATCGAGGCAGAAAAGCAGACCTAACCAAAGAAAGTCAATAATGGACAAAACATCTAAAAATACTAAACAATATTTAGATATACAGAAATAAAAGCCTGAAGAAACAACTTAAAAAGTAGAAAGTAGTTGCCTCTAAGGAGTGGAATTAAGTATGGTGGGATGGGACAAGAGACTTTGTCGTTGCTGTTGTTTTTGGTGTTATACACTTTATAGCACTTTGGCTTTTTAAACTATCTATTATTTCTGTTTGACGATATGATCTTCTACCTAGACAATCCTAAAGACTCCTCAATTTGATAAATGAATTCACTAAAGTTGCAGGAGACAAAATCAACATACAAAATCAGTATCAGTGCTATACACCCATCGCAGTCAAGCTGAGAACCAAATCAATAAGTTAATTACATTTACAATAACTACAAAATAAAATAACATAACATACTTAGGCATACACTTAACCAAGGAGGTGAAAGCTCTCTACAAGGAAAACTGTAAAGCACTGATGAAAGAAGTTGCAGATGACACAAAAAAATGGAAAAACAACCAAAGCTCATAGATTAGAAGAATCAATATTGCTAAAATGATATTGGCCGGGCGCGGTGGCTCAAGCCTGTAATCCCAGCACTTTGGGAGGCCGAGACGGGCGGATCACGAGGTCAGGAGATCGAGTCGAGACCATCCTGGCTAACACGGTGAAACCCCGTCTCTACTAAAACACACAAAAAAAAAATTAGCCGGGCGAGGTGGCGGGCGCCTGTACTCCCAGCTACTCGGGAGGCTGAGGCAGGAGAATGGCATGAACCCGGGGGGCGGGGCTTGCAGTGAGCTGAGATCCGGCCACTGCACTCCAGCCTGGGCGACAGAGCCAGACTCCGTCTCAAAAAAAAAAAAAAAAAAAAATGATATTGATTCACACTACCCAAAGCATCCTATGGATTCAACGCAATTCCTATAAAATACCAAGATCATTTTTCCATTTTTCACAAAATTAGAAAAAATATTTAAATTTGTGTGAAACAAAGAAGAGCCTATAGTTCACTCATAAAGCAATCATAACCAAAAAGGACAAAGCTGGAGGAAACACATTATCTGACTTCAAATTCTGTTACAAGGCTATAGTAACCAAACAGCATGGTAATGGGCCCTTAACTCCCAAAGACAACCAAGTTATCTTTGCCCCCTTGTTCCCAAGACAGAAAGGAGAGGAGAGCAGAAGCACCCAGAATGCTGGTACCGAAAGTTAAAGTAGGCTTTTCTCTCAAATCACCCACTAACAAAGACAGAGCACCATTTAGGAAATTAAACAGCCAACTAAGCAGGCTGCATTAGCAAAAATAATGAGAATAAATTCAGTCCTTTCAGCTACCAAGAGATTTTGACTGAAATTATTATTTAAAGGCATTTGCCAATGTATAAGGTCCATGTGCTAGGGCTTCTGCCAGAGCTGATCTCATTAGACAATTCCCTTTCCCCTACTTGTTGACTAGACTCCAGCCACATGGCCTCCTTGGTGTTCCTCAAGTATGCCAAGATGGTTCCCAGCTTACAGCCTTCACACTTGCTCTTCCATCTGCCTGGGACACTCTTTCCTCGGATCTTCACAAAGCTCACTTATCTATCCAGTGGTCAGCTCAGAGGTCAGCTCAGATGCCACCTCTTCAAGTCAGACTTCCCTGATCTCTTCTATCACCTGGAGCATCCCACTCCAATAGGTCTCTAGCACTGTACTCTATCTTCTTCAGAACATTAATTGTATTTGAACTCCATCTCTCTATTTAATGTTTCATTGTCTCTGTCCTCCACTAGAATATAAGGTCCATAACTGTGTCCCCCTTGTTCAATCATGAATCGCCAGAGCCTGGCATAGAGCAAGTGGCAAGTGAATATTGGAGGGAGAACGGGAGGAAGAGAATGGAGGAGGTCCACCCTCTTTAGCATTTCTCAAGATGGAACACAGCCAAGTTATATCTGAGTTCTTCTGAGGGCATTGCCAATGTCAAAGCAAGCCCATTCCAAACCTGCGATGACATCACAGTGATTAGAAGTAGGATTTAAAGCTGCAAAAACACCCCATGTAGGAAAAGGAGGCTCAAGCACCAATTAGCAACAGAGAAGCAAATGAAAATCATACTCATTATGTATAGGTACTGAGCACAAAGATATTTAGAGAAGAAACATGTGTCATGTCCTCTAAAACAAATCAAGAGAACTCAAAGTAGAAAAATAGTAGTTAGAAACAAGCGACCATTTGGAAACCAACATTTCTAAGTCAGCTATTTGATGCCAGTGTCCAGGAATACAGCTGATCTCTATTTTAAGAAGTGGAGCTGTCAGTGAAGCAATCTAGAATGATAATTTAATAATAGCACTTTGGAAGAGAGACGCTATAAAATTACAAATTTATCTGAAGAATTCCAAGGCTTAATTTATATGAGGACCTTAAAAGGACTAAGTCCAATCTGGAAAAACCTACACTAACTCCTTCCAAAACCAAAGCAAGTTTTTCTAAGTGATGAAGTTAATTCATTTCAGCCTAGCCCAGAATATTCCAGTGGTGACAGCAAAAATCCTTTAAACTTATTCTATAACATTAAATGACAGTGAAACTTCTGGATAATTTGTTAAATGTCAGGCTAGGAGAAGACCCTGCCTGTCCCTCCCCTCCTGTGAGAGGCAGAGGATCCTCTGGCTTCTTGTCTCAGTGACTCAGCTGTATTCCCACTGATGCAAATAAGGGCACCCTAGGCTAACAGCTTTTTGAGGGTCATAAATCAACCGCTTTCTCTTCTAGGGAACTGGAAGAACAGAATAAAAGGTGGAGTAATTAAAAAAGCAGAGATGCCAATATTAGTTAAATCATCCCTCCAAAGTTAAGCTTAATGAATGTCAATTTTCTTTTCTGTATCCGTTTTTATAGTGAACATGGCAGCATTAGGGAGACACAGCCAATACAGTAGCACTCAATGGTCTCTGTTAGGGCAAATTGGCTTTATTTTCATTTCATGCTTTTGGGTCAATGACATATCCTTAGAGGTCATGAGCTTTCCCACTCTCTCAAAGACGTTTTCTTAGTTAGGGATGTGGTTTTCAAAGTGAGGTCCCCAAACCAGCAACATCAGCATCCCCAAGAAGCGTGTTAGAAATTCACATTTTCAGGCCTCACCCAAGACCTGCAGAATCCAAAATTCTGAAAGTGGAATCAAACAATGAGGTCTTTATCAAGCCCTCTAGGTAATTCTGATGTCTCCTAAAGTCTGAAAACCTTTGAGTTAGGATAATGCCATCCACTTGAACAAACCTGAAATTTTCAGTGACTTTACACAATAAACAATGACTTATCATTCACATAATAGCTCAGTGTGATTCCGGGAGCCAATTTGCTTTCATCTTGAGTCTGCTCCATCCATTATGGCCTCAGAGTTTGCTGCATTTTGATTGATGGGGGAAAACAAGTAGAGAATTCCTATCCTCATCTCAAAATTCCTGGCTCAAAAGTAATACACATCACTTCCACCCATAGTTCATTGATGAGAACTAGTTAATGAGTCACATTTAGACGCAAAGGAGACTAGAAAATATTCAACTTGGCTGGGTGCATGCCTCCCTGCCACATCACCATGCCACGGAGGAAGCAGCACAAATCTCTGCCATGAATGTGCAAACCACATTCAAGCAAACAGTGATGTAGCCAGGGCAGCGGGAGACAACCAACCCCTCACCCAGAGCATATTCTCCAGAACTGGCACATTTTCATAATCTTAAGATACAGATGCAATTGTTGCTATAACAGTGATTAAAAAAAAGAGACTACAGTTTCTCAAATGCTAATGGACATACCCATCACCAGGGAAGCTAGTTAAAATTTAGATTCTGTTTGTAGGTCCAGGGTGGGGCCTCATTTTCTGCATGTCTGTACAGCTCTCACGTGATTTCAATGCAATGGTCCATGGACTACACATTGAGAACAAGATTTATAGAAGATAAGTTGAAAACAAGGGTCAGCATGTTCAATATGGGATTGTTATCTATTCAAACCTAATGTCCTTACAACATTCTACACACGTGGCCATGCATGATCTAGCTCACTACCCTCCCTGCCACCATCCCCCAATTCCTCCCATTTCTTTTCCTTCTACTCTCCACACCTCACTGACTTCACTCCAGATATAGAAACCTGATTACTATACTCTGCACGTATCAGATACACTCCTTCCTCAGATTTGTTGCCCTAATATTGCCTCTGCTCAGAATGCTCTTAAGATAGATACATAGCCAACTCCCCACCAACTCTTCACTCAAATGTCACCTTCTAAAAGAAACCTACCCTGACCACTCAATATTTAACTGCAACTCATCTCCTTCTTCTTGTACTCCCAGGCTTCCTTTCCCTGCTCAACCTTTTCTCACATTCTCGCATGGTATTTGCTAACTGCCCAGAACATTACCTGGTGTATACTAGATGCTCAACAAGTATTTGTAGAATGAATATATCAGGGTTCAGATTCTAAAACCAACCTAAAAAGTCATCAAAAGGTGATGCCTTTTCCAAGTCCCCACTTCTCTCGATGTTAAATGCCAGCTCTATCAAGAAGTGGGGGGAAAGAGAAATGGGTAGAAAGGGATGGTTGTATCTAATACTTGAAATAAAAATATACCTTGGAAGACTCAATGGACAGTGAATCACTATTAAAGAGGATAGGCAAATTCCTATACTTTAAGCTGATGTCCAAGTAACTCCTACCTATTTACGGGAGCCCTTCCTTAGTTAGCTTAGGCTCCTACAGCAGAACACCATAGACTGGGTGGCTTAAACATCATTTATTTCTCACATGGCAGAGAGCAGATAGTGAGCAAGTTTCTTAGTGTCTCTTCTTAAAAGGGCACTAATCCCATCCACGAGGATGCCACACTCATGACCTAATTACCTTCCAAAGGCACCACCTCCTAACACCATCACATTTAGGTTAGAACTTCAACATACAGATTTTGAGAGAATGACAAACATTCTGTTCATAACAATCTCCCTCAGTGTAAACTAACAGACTCCCCTTCCCTTGCCTCAGGCCACAGAGAAAACGGATGAAGGCTCTCTTGAAAATTTCTGACACTGAGATCCTGTTATTCTTTTGGGACTTCTGATTTTCCAAGAATTCCCTAAACTCCAAGCTTTGCCCCCAGACAGTATTTGGACCATATGTACACACCAGCCACAGGGACAAGGCAAAGTGGAATTCAGGGCTTTCCTGGAGAATAGCATGCAAACATGCAGGAAAGGACATGCCAGTCAGGCCAGGAGAAAAGGACAAAGACTAACAGAGTTACTGGGTCCTAAAGGGAAATCTTCAAGAGCTGTAGGAGATCCAGATTCCTTGACCAAAGCCAAAATCACCTACCAGCAAGGATTCTATCAAATAGAGGCCAGAGCAGGAGTCATGGGTACTCAAAGTCTATCCAGTGGGTGGGGCTGGGCAGGTGTAAGAATAGTTTTAAAGTCCAGAACAACTGTCCAGACTGCTACACTGTTCACCCTAGAAGTACCAGCTGAAATGCTACAGCACCCTTCTCACATATACACATACTCCCTACCCCAATCAGGCAGCATGAGTACCAGTATTATATACCTGTAAAAGATGATTTAGAAGCTATGTTTTTGTTTTTGTTTTTGTTTTTGTTTTTGAGATGAAGTCTCGCTCTGTCACTCAGGCTGGAGTGCAGTGGCACAATCTCAACTCACTGAAAGCTCCATCTCTCAGCTTCACGACAGTCTCCCCCCTCTGCCTCCCCAGTAGCTGGGACTACAGGTGCCCACCACCATGCCCAGCTAATTTTGTTTTTGTACTTTTAGTAGAGACGGGGTTTCACCGTGTTAGCCAGGATGGTCTCGATCTCCTGACCTTGTGATTAACCCGTCTTGGCCTCCCAAAGTGCTGGGATTACAGGCATGAGCCACCACGCCTGGCCAGAAGCTATGTTTTAACCACATACTACTACAATGGAGCACATGTAATGACTTCCTTATATTGCTGGAAGCTTTCATTGATAGATTCCCAGTCTTTCCTATTGCCATATGTTGGAAATCTAGAATATGTGTTGTCTCCTCTGAGGTTTTGGGATCTGTGAGTGTATTCGTCTGCTAGAGCTGCCATAACAAAACTTTTGTGCCTTAAACAACACATTTATTTTCTCACAGTCTGAAGGCTAGAAAATCAAAACCAAGTAGCCAGCAAGGTTGGTTTATAGTGAGACTTCTCTTTCTGGCTTAGAGATGGTCACCTTCTCACTGTGTCCTCACATGGCCTTTCCTCTGTGTCTACCTAGAGAGGAGAGGAGAGAGAGAGGTCTGGTATTTCTTTCTCTGCTTGTGAGAATACCAGTCCTTCAGGATTAAGGCCCCATTCTTATAACTTCATTTAATCATGACTATCTTATGGACCCTGTCTCCAAATACAGTAACATAAGGAGTTAAGGCTTCAAATATATGAATTTTAGGGGGACAAAATTTAGTCCATAACAGTGAGCCTATGTGTTTACATATATACATATAGGTGGGCATGTTTTTGTGAATACACATATGCAAATATATTCTTTGGTCCTAAAATTGTTGGATTCTTTTTCAGACTTACTAAACACAAAAAAGAAATGAATTTATCATTTTACAGGAACCCCACTGCCATGCTCTCTCATTTTGCTAATGACAAGTTTCAGGACACAAACTGTCTGATGCTACAATGGAGAAAATGATGACTTGGTAAGAGACTGAAATCCCCGTCACACCTTGAATATGTAAAGGTTTATTGTATCCCCTCCAGCTAAGTTTACTGCAAACAGAATGTCACTCATAATTCTATCTGAGAACTTTCTTCTGTGTTAGGGAAATATGTTAAATTATAAGTATTTGCAATTCTAACCCCCTCCTCTTCAAAGGAGATGGAGATTTTACTGTTTTTGTAGCTTCCAGACCTTTATTGTGTTGAGTGGGGTGATGATAAATGGAGAGGAAAAATGAGGAAGCTAAGAAAACCATATTGTTCTACTTAAAAAAAGACAACCTAATACCAGAGTGAGAGGGAGGAGTGGGTTGGAAAATTGAAGCATGGGCTAGAAAAGGGATGGTAGTGAGGGCCAAAGGAAGAGGAACAATGGAACTTGCTGTGGATGGAATGATTTTATCCCGCCCAATCCAATTCACATGTTGAAGCCCTAATCCCCAAAGTGAAGGTATTGGAGATAGGGCCGTTGGGAAATAATATGGTTAGATGAGATCTTGAGTGTGGGGCCCTCCTAATGGGATCAGTGCCCTCTCCAGACACCAAATCTGCCAGCTCCTTGCTCTTGTACTTCTCAGCCTCTAGAACTGTGAGGAATAAATGTTTATTGTTTAGGCCACCCGGTCTATGGTATTTTATTATAGCAGCCAGTCTAAGACAGGACTTTGGGAAGGTTTAAAAGGGTTTAATAGAGAATACTTCTGTGTGAAAATGAGCCTCTCATTGTCTTCTGAAGAAACCTGTTTAGTAAATATTTGCATCATGCTTTAGGAGTTGGTCTAAAGTGGCTTATTTTTTTTTAGTTTTATTAAGTTTTATGAAATCACTGTTTGGTGGATGAAAATGTTTAATTATTGACAGTTTTGTGTGGCTCAAGCTAATATATTTAGGTAATTCAACTGATGGCAAGATAAAGGAACCTCCAGATATTCCAGGCATATTCAGTACCTAATAACCTAAGGGTCTAAGGAAAGCTAGGTTGGACATGTGGCCTCACCAAGGAGCCTGAGGCCCTCCTTCTTACCCCCAGACAACATTCAAATCTTATCATGTTCTAGGAGCATAAAAGGAACACATTGAAAGTAAGGGTCCTTGACTTGCTTCGAAAATAAACCCATTCTTTCTCCTTTTGATACACAGAGAAGGGGCATGGAGAGAGGGGCCCCTACCACCCTGGCAACATGAAATAAAGGAAGTAGAAGCAAGCACGCTCAGGTTCTCTCTTGTAACAATTAGGGGGTTCAGTAGGCATGCTGGAATCTGGCAAATCAGATGCATGAATTTTTCTTTCATTGAGGGTGTGTACAAGGAAGATGAGCTAGAGCTAGGAGGTAGGATTCTTCCCCAGTGATAGCCTGCAAATGCTTCCATACACTGAACATAAATAAGTACAAACTAGTATACTAAGCACTTGACATATGTCCATTCATTCATGCTTCAAAGAATGGGGTTTGAGTGCCTACTTCACGCCAGGTACCCCATGATACACTATCAGATCAAATTTTCACAATACCCCTAACAAGGGAGGAATTATTCCACATTTATCGAAGAAAGCCTGGGGCTTAGGGTAGTGAAAGAATTGTTTATAATTAGTAAGGAGCTTAGTTGGGATTTGAAGTGAGGTTTAAGGAAAAACCCATTCTTTTAACCACGACACAATAGTGAATGCTTAAACATTTTCCAACTCAAATCTGAAACGCCTTTTTCTCTGTCAGCTTTCACTGTGATCCACCATCATGGGGTGGCTGGAAGAGTGACACACTGTGAGTTGGCAGAGCTGCTGCCAGAACGCACTCAGTGAGGAGACACTGCTGTTTTCCCCTCCTGAGCCAATGGTAGCTTAGAGCTCCAGATTCCTGCCTCATTAATGCAGAGCCATGGGTGATAACAAATCCCAATTTCTGCTCATTGCCCTGCTCTAGTTCCCTAAATTGAAGCCAGGAGTGGGAATCAAACTAAATAATGAATTCAAATAATAGGTCAGAGGATGTTATCTATTCCCCATCTTCAAGTAGAAGAGAGAGCTAAAACCCACAGGAAAGGCAGGTAGGATGAACAGCAGAAATTGCACAGGGATGGATGTTTTAATCCTTCCCCCATTTCCTCTTACTCTCCCTGCGGAACTTTCAAAACCCTTGATTAATGTATCTGCAGAGCCTTCTAAAAGAGTATCTGGTGAGCAAACTAAAAATAAACAGAAACCCACAAGGAGAGGTAGGAAAGATAATAGCATTATTTCTGCAGGTAATCCTTTTGTAACAAAGTTTACTTTCATAATTTGAGTAATGGAAAGAAGATTGAGATAATTTGTTGTTCTGTAGTTCCACTAATTTGCAAGCTTTTTTTGGCTGTTTAATCGAGGTAACAGTATTATTTTTCTCACATTTTTCCAAACTACCTCCCCAAACAAAGACCCCTTCCATTAGATTTCATTTTCTATCTCAGTTCATAGGTTAACTTTCTCCTGCCTCTACCCAAAGGGAAAAAACACAAGATGTCATATATCCAAAATCTGTTATAAACTGAATTTTTGTGTCGTGCCTCCCTCACCCCTGCCAACAAAGTTCACATATTGAAGCCCTAACCCTCAATGTGATTGTATTTGGAGATGGGGCCCCCCTTCAGGAGTTAATTAGGTCATTAAGGTGGGACCCTGGTTCAGTGGGAGTAGTGCCTGTGTAAGAAAAGACACCGGAGAGCCTGCTTCTTCTCTCTGCCATGTGAGGGCACAATGAGAAGGCAGCTGTCTGCAAGGAAGAGAATCCTCACCATTCTAGCACTCTGATATTAGATTTCCAGCCTCCAGAAATATGAGAAAATAAAGCTCTATTGTTTAAACACCCAGTCTATGGCATTTAAACAAGACTAAGGCAAAGCGGACTAAGACAAATCCCTATCCAATTTTTTACTATGTCATCAATATCTATTGAATGAAAGTTACTAGATAATACACCATGAGCACAAGTGTTTATCATGTATAGATCCCAGAGAGGTCACATAGTGAGTGGTTAAGAAAGTAATCTGTACTTATCTTCCAGGAACTTACTGAAATGGTACCTAAAAAATGCTTAGCACTATGACCAACATGTAACAAGTTTCAAAAAATATTAGTTCTTGAAGAGAGTAAAGGTAAGGAGGCTGTTTCAGAAAAGTGGTCAGGCTTCTTAATTTGCAAACAATGGAAATTACTAGTTTGAGCTGAAAAAGAACTTATTAATAGATATTATCTATGTCACTATAATACATATATACATATATAAAATATTCTGAGTTCTCAGTATCTGAAAATGGGCCAGAAGATCAGACTTAGAGACTGTAAAGCCAGTAATAATGTCCCCAGTTACACCTTATAATTAGTCTGCTGGAGATCTCGTGGCCACTGCCTCCACTGGGCACAACTAGCATAACCATCTTATCTTACCCTGGAAAATGTTGTTTGAATGCCTGTTATTGCTACCTCTGTAAATTGCATTTAGCTGCCACCACTTTTGCCAGAATGTGTAACTCACAGTGCCCTCTTCTTTGTGCCCTTAATTTCCAATTCAAAGTTCAATACCCATGAAATTGCACCCTGTATCCTAGCTGTCAAGAGTAGAGAGAAAATAGAATCTAAATCTTATCAAATCTGAAAATGTAAGGAATTCTCCAAACGTACGGAGTATAACAAGTGTTTGAAGGCTAGGGGTTGGATTGACTAAGTAAAACATAGGGAATTTTTTAATTTGGTGAAACTACTCTGTATGATGCTCCTATAGTGGCAGATTCATGACACTATGCATTAACTGAAAACCATAGAAGGATACAGCACAAAAGAATGAAACTTAATACATGCAAATGATAAAAAAAGAGATAGAAAATCCCAGGATGGAATGCACCAGATGACAAAACAATCTAACTGTATTACAAATACATGAGACAACTTCACTGAAGAATGGAAAATGGTTCTGACCTAAGTAACTGTGGAAAAGAAGAGGAATCTCTAAGACTAAAAATTCAAAAAGTACTGTACATAAGTGCTGTCCTTTAGTTAATAAAGTTATTTCCCATGAAGGTATAAGTTATTAATTCTGAAGCCACCATTTATGTGTACTGGAATTGAACAATTAAGCAAATGAATATGGAAGTCAGATTTCTAACTGTTGAAGCAGGAGTTGCAAACATCCAAGGGAAGAAGACCGGAATAATCCCTGTGGTAACTGATTAGAATTGGAGATATCAGTATGAACTCATATTCTATTTAATTTAAACATGGATGATTAAGTATAGAAATATGTGTATGTATGTGTATATTCACAGATTATTATACACACATAAACTTCCTTGCTCTGTCAGTTGAAAGAGTCTAAAAGCAATGACTTTCAGTAGTAACAGTCCAGATCTTGGTTTCTAATATGGTTCTTTAATAAAAAGAAACAACTCTTCTTGAAGAAATGGCTGGTTCTAGGACCAGGACAGGTAAATACTTAAGATAAACCTAAGATGCATTTTAGTGCAAAAAAGAAAGAAAGTGCTAATAACACTAACAACAATAACAATAAGGATTTGTCAAAGGAACATAGGCCTGGAAAGCTCTCAATGGCCAAACATGGAACAATTTGAGCAATAAAACAAATCAAGTAGTATTGGATTGTCAACCAGAGTATAAAATAAGCATCCAAGAGTCCACAGTGGTATAAATAATTGATTGCATAAACAGGGGAGGCTAGGTGCAGTGACTCACACCTGTAATCCTAGCACTTTGGGAGGCCGATACAGGAGGATTGCCTGAGCTCAGGAGTTCAAGACCAGCCTGAGCAACATGGAGAAACCCCGTCTCTACTAAAAATACAAAAAATTAGCTGGGCATGGTGGTACATGCCTGGAGTCTCAGCAACTAGGGAGGCTGAGGCACAAGAATCACTTGAACCCAGAAGGCAGAGGTTGCAGTGAGCTGAAATCATGCCACTGCACTCCAGTCTGGGTGACAGAGCAAGACTCTGTCCCCCACCAATCAAAAAAATAAATAAAATAAATAAACAGGGGATAAGAGACTTCCTGTGCAGAAAAATTCCAAATAATTTACACTCCACCCTAAAGAAGATAATTACTCACTCCTTACATGAACACTGTACACATAAACTTCTTTCTGAAGAGTACAGTATGGAAAAGCCAGAATAATGTAAATTTACAGTAACCTAACAAACACTACCTCAGATAGGTGGTCAAGGTCAACATCAACTACGATAAGCTATGTTGATAGTATGTACCCTTGATAGAATGTGGTAGGAATGGTACTTTTTATCTGTGGTCTTCCTTCAAACCCACAACCCCAGACTAATTGTGAGATAATCACCATATGAATCCCAATTGAGGGAAATTCTAAAAATACCTAACAGTTATCCCTTATAAGAGTTGAAGTCATGCAAAACAAGGTAATCTAAGAAACAGTCACAGCCAAGAGGCACGTAAGGAAACATGAATATTAAATGTATGTGACATTCTGGATGGTATTCTGCAACAGAAAAAATATTTTTTAAAAAACTAAAGAGATTTGGATAATCTTGCTAGCACTGACATATCTATACTAGTTCATTAATTGTGATAAACGTACCATGTGCTACTGTAAGATGATAATAAAGGAATATGGTTGTGGGCTATATGGGAACTCTGTACTACCTTTGCAACTTTTGTTTTGCAAATCTATAGCTAGCCTAAATGCTTAATTAAATGTGTATTAACAAAGAAAAAAGTGAATATTTGATATGGTTTGGCTGTGTCCCCACCCAAAGTGTCATCTTGATTTATAATTCCCATAAACCCCATAAACCCCAGAGGTCAAGGGAAAGACCAGGTGGAGGTCTTGGATCATGAGGGCAGTTTCCCCTACACCGTTCTCATCGTAGTGAGTTCTCATGAGACCAGATGGTTTTATAACGGGGTCTTCCCACTTCTCTGGGTACTTCTCCTTCCTGCCACCTTGTGAAGAAGGTGTATTGTTTAACCTTCGCCTTCCACCATGACTATGTTTCCTCAGGTTTCCTCAGCCATGCTGAACTGTGAGTCAGTTCTCTTTCCTTTATAAATTACTTTGCCTTTATAAACCTCTTTCCTTTATAAATTACTCAGTCTCTGGCAGTTCTTTATAGCAGTATGAAAATGGACTAATACAATACTTAATCCACTTAATCAAAGAAAAATGATTTCCAATCTGTCCCACAAAGCCAATCCAAATACTATATATAAAGACATATCCAAAACAAAATGGTCCAGAAAGGTTGAAAATAAAGGAATGGGCAAAGGCCTAGCAGGCAAATGGAAATACAAAAACAGAGGTAGAAATCTGTAATTATTATGTGTATCAATGTATGAAATAACATAGAAATTACCTTTACATGTAAAATTATGAAAGACTCAAGGGGATATAAAAACACAGTAAAAATAGCAGACCCTTAACACAACACTCTTAGTGTAAGACAAATCAAGAAGACAAAAAGTAAGGACAAAGATTTAAGCAAATAATCAACAAGATGAATCTAATTAATACATACAAAATTCATACCCTGATAATGGAGAATATATCTTCTTCTCAAGTGCACAAAACACATTTACAAAAATTGGTCACATATTTGGTCACAATGAAAACATTACAAAGTTCCAAAAAAAGTAGAAAGGTTACAAACAATAATCTCTGATCACAATGCAATAAACTTAAAAATTATAAACAAAACAGACAAAATATTCTTCTGAAATTAAAAAAAATTAAAATCTGGTAAACAACTCTTGGATGAAAAGAAAACTTAGAAAACAAAATTACAGATTTTCTTTTTAAATAATAATGAAAATACTCTACCAAAATTTTTGGAATATGTTTCAAACAGTGAATAGAAAAATTCAGAGTCTTAAATACTTTTATCAATCAAAAAGTAGGAATTAAAATAATTAAACTATCTCAAAAAATTAGAAAGAGGATATTGAAGTAAGCCAAAGGAACTTACAAAGAAGAAAATACTAAAAATAAAAGTAAAAATTAATACAGTAAAGAAAAATAATAAATTAATGTAATAAATTGAAATTTTAATTTAATCAAAATCATATAAAAAATGAAATCAAAAACTCATTTAAAAAATAGGGAGAAAGTACGAGTACACAAAATAAGAAATGACAAGAGGAAATAACCACTGAAACAAAAGAAATATTCTGAAATCATAAGGGATTCTGTTGCAGAGCTTTATGCAGATAAATTTGAAAACCAAGATGAAATGGATTTTAAGGAAAATATAGCTTATGAAAATGTCCCATTAGTGAAAAAAAAGACAAATATCCATAGAAGAGAAAAAGGAAACAAGGAGCTGTAGCACAAAAAAAGCACCAGGCCCTGATGGCTTCACAGGGCAGTTCTACCAAATATTTAATGACCAAAAATACCAATGCTCCATAACTTGTTCCAGAACACTGAAAATAAAAAAAATTCTAATTATTAGTATGGAACAAGAATAACATTGATAATTAAACCTGATAAAGTCTGTACAAACAAAAGTTTTAATTTAAACCATTAGCAAACAGAATCTAACACAATAGTATAAAAACAATATCCCGTGACAAAACAGGATTTGTTTCAGGAATGTAAAATTGATTCAATCTTAGAGAATAAATTATTATAACACAATACACCTAAAGAGGAAAACTTTTAATGGTTTCATAGTTATAACAAATTCAATGAATTATAATATTCATTTTTGGAAAAATCATATGGCAAAATATAAATTGGTATATACTTTCTTAAAATTGATATTGAGAAAATTAGTGGATACCCACTAACTCTACTACCATTTAACATTTACTAGAGGCCTATGCAATCAGATGAGTAAAATTAATAAAAGGCACAGTGTTGGAAAAGAAAAAGTAAACTGCTGCTATTTGCTGAAGATGTGGTCAGTGACCATATACCCAGAAAGTCAATGATAATTCTAACTAAAAATATACAATACATTAGCAGTATATAAAATTAACATGCAGAAACAAATAGTTTTCATATATAAGATTATCAGAGAATATAATGGCAAAGAAATTTTATTTCCAATAGCAACAAGGAGACAAGATACCCAGGAATAACTTTGACAAAAAAAATGTATGAATTTACATAAAGAAAACTTAACTCCCCTGAGAAATAATATTGGACTTGAAGAAATGGAAAGACATTTCTAGTTCTTGGATAATATGACTCAACATCATAAAGTTATCAGTTCTAAGTTATAAATTTAATGCAATCCCAAGGAAAATGCCAGCAAGCCATTTGATGGATCTGGACTAAGCAAGTTAATACAAATTTTATATGGAATGTTCAGGAAAATCATGTAAAGGAAAAACTACTACTAGGGGATTGATCCTACCAGACTTTAAAAAATACTGAAACATGTTTATAATAAAAACAGTGTGATACTGGTACATAAGTAGACCAGTGAGAAAGAATTAAAAATCCAGAAATAGAACAAAGTGCCTATTTAATGTATATGACACATGAAGGTAACCTCAAACCACTGAGGCAAGGATGGATATCTTAATAAGTGGTTAGTAACAGAACTGATACTTGGAAAAAGACAGTTAGATCCATACCTCATTTAATACACAAGAAAAAACACCAAGTGAGTCAGGAATCTAAATGTAAAAAATAAATCCACAAAAGTACCAGAAGAAAATATGGGTGAATTCCTATAAAACTTAGGGATAAGAAAAGATTTTCTAGCTTTAACTCAAAATCCAGAGAAAATAAAACATTAATAAATTTGAATACATTGTGTCATTCACAAAAGTTTTTTTGAAAACTTTTACATGGCATAAAAAAAGTCAAAAGATAACATACTAGGAGAGAATATGTGTAGCATGCTTCACAGATAAAGAGCTAATAACACTAATACATGTGGAACTCTTAAAAATTCTGGAGATGAAAGAATGGAAACTTTGCCAGATTTCAGGCAGGAAATGATGATCTCTATAGTCACCATAGAGATAGTGGGAAATTGTATGATGTCTGATACATTTTGAAGCTAGAATCAAGTTGATTTCCTGATAAACTAGACAATAGAGTGGGAAATACAGAGAGGAATCTCACATGACCCTAGTGGTTTTGGCCTGAACCACTAAACAGATGGAGCTGGTATAATTGAGATGGGAAAGACATTGGGTGATACAAGTCTAAAGGATAAGTTTAGTGTTATACATGTTAATTGTGAAATACAAGTGTGGATGTGACTTTCACACTTAATGCTTGCAATACCTTCTATCTGTCTAGGGCATTACATATCCTTAGGGTTTGCTGTATAGAAGCACAGGAAAGGAAAGGAGACGGAGACTTTGCCTTCACAGCCAACATTGTGAGACCCACAAATTTGAAGAGCTTATTTATTCCAATAATACTTTCATCAACCATGTGCCCTCTTGAGTCTATTCTTGTCTCTGTAATGATTAGTAGGTTTCTGGACCCAGTGGTCTTAAACCTTCTAGAGACTCGTCACCCACTTCATATAAACTTAAGGTATAGAATTAAAGCCTCTATCCATGACTCCATTCCAGCAAACTACAGTTGACCAGAATGCAGTACTTATATTTTGGTAGTCACCTTAATAATTTTAATGATGAAAATCTATTGTATCCTTTAGAAGTGCCAGTTGGGAAAACAGACATTTTTAGTGTGTGTCTGCAGTTCAGCCCTAATTGTGTCAGCATAGGGTTAAGTTTAGTATGAATTCAAGTCATTTAGTAATCTTAAGTTTCTCATATTGTTTGTTGTGAAAATATCTATCATTCAGTGCATTCTGTAGTGTGGGTTACCTAAATAGAATCCAAATCAACTGTGTTGCCACGTCCTTCTGAATGCCCCACTGCAGGCATATAGCATGCAATTAAATACACAAGACTTCAGTAGTAATCAGAGTTAGCAATGGTCTATGGTTTATTTCATGAGGGGAACAAGAAGACAAATCCTTTCAATCAATGGCTAGGATGTGATAAAGACATAACTGGCACCCTTGTGCATAATTACACCTAGTGTATAATTCTTTTTAATGTCTCATCCTAGAAAGGATCTGGAATTTAACCTATAAACACTAATATCACATGGCAAGAAAATGCTTCCATCTTTCTCTTCTGTTCTTCTAATTTGCAATACATTTGAACTCCAAATTAGCCTTTATTTGGAACGACGCTCCCAGGGAATCAATGTAGGTAAATATTTTTGTTTTGAGCTAAATTAAAAAAAAAATTCTAAATATGGTGAACTTCTAAAATAATATAAATATTGCAAAGATGTATGCAATATAAGCCTAGCTCTTGCCGCCTTGGTACACCTTTGTATTCTGTTTTGTTTGAGACAGGGTCTCACTGTGTCACCTGGGTTCAAGTGCAGTGGTACAATTACAGCTCACTGCAGCGTCAACCATACCATTGTTTAAAATGTATTTAAGTATTTGATCTTTACTACCTTAAATGTGCATAATCCTGATGTTCATCAGAGTTCCCTGGAAATCTAGACATGATTCTCAGAGTGCTATCAATTTTCTATTTCGTAGTGACTAGAACCTTCTTCATAATTCCTGCTCATTCCTATGCAGTTTATTTTTTTTTCATTCCCCTCTGCCTCTGGCCTTTGCATATAATACTGCTGCGTGTATTTAGGCTCCTCACCAGATTTTACAATAACTCCATCTACTCTGAGCAGAGACCTGGCAGGAAGAAGCAAGTGGCCACTGGACACAGAGGCCTATGGGTTTGTGTCACCTGGGGCTAAGTGAGGAAACTGGGGAAGAGGTTTGTGGGAGGGGTAGGAGAATGAAGGCAGGGACAAATGGAAACTAATTGAACCTACTTAGAAGTGTAAAAGCAGCCTGCAGCTGGACAATACAGAGCAGCAAGTACATTTAATGCAATAAATATCCCAAATAAAGCATCTGAAGAGAAAGAAGGGAAGGGAAGGGAATGGGAGGGGAGGGGAGGGAAGGGGAAGGAGAGAGGGTGGGAGGAAGGAAAAGGAGAGAGAGTGGGAGGATAGAAAGAGGATGGAGAGAGGGAGGATGGATGGGGGAGGGAAGGATAAAAGATGGATGGGGGAGGGAAGGATAAAGGGTGGATGGGGAAGGGAGGAGGATAGAGTGAAGGAAGAAAAGCAAAGAAAGAATCAAGTAAAGGTACAAGTAAAAGGGAATTACTAGAATTTACATATAAAGTAGGAAAGCTGTCATATCATGTAAACTGGACATGGAGCCACAGACAGGCAGGCACAGGGTCTCAGTAATGTGGACTAAGACCGTGAGCTGCCCATATCATTGGTGGGCAGGATTTATAACCAAAGCTCATCTCACAGTTTTATAAAGCATTTGTAATTAATTCAAATGTTTAACATAACCATTTAGTAAATTCAATCGTTTGAATCTTATATTATCCATCCCATTTGTTTCAAGACCTAATAACTAACTATATACTGTTCATATCAAAAATAATTCTCATAGTCACTGAACTGGACTTAAACAGGAAAAAGTAAACCTGAACGCAAGTTAATGGTTAAAAAGACAAAACTGGGCATTTTTAAGAGTGTGAATCTTCCATGACTGCTATATTAGCATAATGCATATTAAATATAATTTTTAAAAATCAAGTACCATCACATTATTTTTTCTCTCTGGACCACACACAGGAATAACTGCAGCACAAGTCTCAAATCACAGCTCCCCATAGCACCCTGGCTTTCCTGTTGCCATGACAACACCAGAGAGAGTGAAATGAGGTTCCAAGATATGACCAAATTCATTGATTTTTTTTTAAATCAGGTTATATATTTCATGAATAGTAAAGCCTCAATACTAAGTTAAGATTCAAGTATATTGCTTAAATTATCTTACTATACACATGCAACTTAGAGACTACTATCTAGAATTCAAAAGGACTTTGTGTATAGAATTGCTGAAATAAATCTAGTATACTCTCAATTATGTTTTTTTACAATAAGCATTGAATCATCTGAATGAAAAAGATGAAGAAACGTTGCTGAATGCAAGACAATGAGTTGTCACTTTCTATCACCAGTTGCATTCTAGAAAACATGTGTTCAATAACCAGATATCATGGCTCAGTGTTTTGGTACATTATTGGATGATGTACAATTTTCAAATATATGATGAAAAATACACACAATGAATAAGAATAAATCACAAGTAAATAATCTTGGGAAATAACAAATAACTAACAAGTATATTGAAGCATAATATACATATCCAGTATTGGTAAGTAAAGCCATCTCTTCCAGACTTAGAAGAAATTTGTGAAAAACAATTTTACTGAAAAATTTGTGTTAGGCTTAATATATTTTGTCATTTATCAGTCTGTGGGAGTTTCAGTAGTAATTGATGTTTTTACTATTTCTCCCTAAAATTACCTACATCTGACATGCGTAATGGCAAAAATTTTTGAGAGCCTAGAGACACGCTGGACACCCTCATCCCAGAAAATCCACAGGGTTGTGTTCTAAGACTCTGAGTGGATGCCTGAAACCAGGGACAGTACCAAATCCTATACATAATGTGTTTTCCTGTGCATACCTACTATGATAAACTTTCACCCTCATTTACAGCTTCGCTTTAGCATTTCTGAATGGCCAGCAGACATTGCACATTGAGACTATTATTCAGTAAAATAAGGGTTGCATCAACACAAGCACTATAATGCCACCACAGTGAATCTGGTAACTGAGAAGAATATTAAGTGACTAGCGGGCAGGTAGCATATACAGTGTGGAAATGCCAGACAAAGGGACGAGTCATGTCCCATGTGGGAGAGAGTGGGGAAGTGCAAGATTTCATCACCACTACTCAGAACAGGGCACAATTTAAAACATGAATTTGTGTTTCTGGAGTTGTTCATTTACTATTTTTGAACCACGGTTGACCATGGGTAACTGACACCATACATAAGGGTAGAGGGTGGAGGGGGAACTACTATACTACCATTTTAATTAAAAGTCTGGGTTTTCTTAAGAATGGGCCAATTTCATCTAGGCCTAGACTTGTTTGTTTGATAATGTAGTTCATAGTTTAGGCTTTGTGGGACCAATGAGAAACTGAAGGCTTTTAGCTGCCACATTTCGTAGCTGAGAGTTTCATCTGAAGTGTGAATGAAAATGAGTTCACAAGGAGCACTTATGAGGATTTAAGCAGGATGGTATGTAAGAGAAACATTCCTTGGTTCTTTATAAAACAGTGACTTTATGGCCTATATATTTATAGTTTGGGGTGAATTAAACATAAGTAATGGCTCTTTTTATTTTCAGAAAGAGAACAGTAGTAAATAAATCTCAATATCTGGAAACAATATGGTTTTGATTTTTTCTCTCTTTTTGTTTGTTATGAACAAGGCAAATTTTATATAGACAACTGCTATGAAATTGTGTTCCCTTCAAATTTCTATGTTGAATCCCTAACCCCCAGTATCTTAGAATGTGATTGTATTTAGAAATAGGTCTTTCAAGAAGATAATTAAAGCTAAATGAGGTCATTAGATGGAGAGGGTCTACTCCAATATGACTGGTGTCCTCATAAATGAGGAAGAGACACCAGGGTGGTACGCACACATGCACGTTTGCCATCTGCAAGCCAACAAGAGAAGCCTCGGAAGAAACCAACCTTCTAACACCTTGGTCTTGGACTTCCACTATCCAGAGCTGAGAAAATTAATTTCTGCTCCTTAAGCCACCCAGATGGAGAACAGAAGGATGGGGCCAGGAGAAGTTGATTTCTGCTAGTACATACATACTTATATACATACATATATAACCACGTATGTACATAAGCACATACATACATAGTTACATATTCTCAAAGTCGATGAACCTCTTGCATAGACTTTGCACTAACTTTCTCCCTAGCTCATGTGCTAACCTGAAAAGGGACATAGGAAAATGTCCTTTGGGGTGAATTAAAAATAAGTAATGGCAATCCCAAACATTAACTATCCCAAAACACAGGTAATGAGAACCGTAAGTTGCCTGCAAAAGCCACACTCTGGAAAATACTCTGAATTATCATCTTTGGAACCACAAACATGAAAAGGTACCTCTTACTTCAAGCTTGCTTTTAATCAAAAATACTTTTATTATTAAGTTCCTGCAGTTTGTGGCCAGTCACTTCCCTGCTCATGATCATCATTAGGATTGTCCGGCATTGGCAGAATAAAGACAATACTCCCTGCTTAACTTTTCAAGGCTCTTCTCAACCTGGTCCTCATCTGCCATCTCACTTTCTCCCACCTACTCTCCACCAGAGAATGGCTTCTCCCAGCTTGGCTAATATTTTAGCCTTGCTCGATTCTGCTCACATCATTCATTCTGCCTGGAAGTCTTCGCCACTCCTCTGCACTATTTCTGTGATGGTTACCCTCTGAGGATCAGAAGAACTCTCTCTTCCCGCTGACAGTTCACAGTGCTGTGTCTAGCTCAGCCCTGAACTCTCATAGTCTCTCTCCTCTCTGGATCACCCTTTTGACGACCTTATCATCCTGTCTTGTGACATTTCTTTTCTCAAAGCTGCATATAGTTATTTCCACTTCTGAATGATTGCCTCTAAAGTGTATAGGTCCTGCTAATGATCTCCTCTAAAGTGTATAGGTCCTGCTTCTCCTAAATTAGTTCAAAGCTCTTCGAAATCAAAGACTTTTTATTATCCTACACAAAAATCCAATGTCTCCCTACAGTTTAGTAGATCCTTAATACCTATTTTAAATGTATGCAGCATAAGATTATAATGTGGAAAAGATTTCACTTTTATATATCCTGAACATTTCTTGGCTAAGGCCTTAATCGTATTTTTAGGGGTCAACTAGGAAAGATGTGAACATTTACAGAACACAGATATGTCCATTTAGTGTACTTCATAGGATACATGGGAGTGGCCATTTGTAGGTGAGTAGGAGTTTGATAAATTATTCGAGGTGATGTACTTCAAATTGTATGGAGAGATATTTAACGGCAAGATATTTAATTCTATATTTAACACAGAAATATATGTGAATGCATAAGCAAATAGAAGTGTTGAAAATAAGTTATTTTATCTCAAAATAAGCAGAAACTACCACCTGGATCCCAAGGTAAGAAATCAGATACTTTTATCCTTTGAAGAATCATTGGAATGAGGTAGTCAATAAGTCCTCTATATCACATTGCTTCTACTACACTTATCTCTCCAAGACTGATTTTATTTATGGATGTATTTATGACATTTTCATGGCTCTCCATTAAGTTTATAAATCCCAAGATCAATATGTGAAATTTATTTCTTCAGAATATTAGTGATATAGTTTGTTCAATAACTATTGACTCATCCACTGATTAAGCCATAAAATTTGAGTTTCCCTATTTAAAAATAAATGACTACATGTATCTCATAAGAAGAGCAGACATTTTCTGAATGATGCCAGGAAGTATCTTACATATAATTGGTACTTTAAAAATTATCTGTGGAAGGCAAAGGAAGGAGGGAAAGAGAGAATGAATATGCTATGTTTTATAGCTTAAACTATAAATTGCATATTAGTGTTATTAAGGAGCATTACCAGATATAGGTATAAACAGAAAATATAACATTCCCATACACAAGAGATAAAATTATCCCACTTACTTGCTTTCTTTTATTCAACTAACATTTTATCAAAATACAAAATATCAGCTCCCCTCTTCAACCATCTACTTAAATATCAGCAAAGCTATTTTTAGCTCCTGTAGCAAAATCACTAAAAGTGACCATATTTTACTAGCAAGAAGAATGTTTAACAAATAACACTTTGCATTAGGAATAAACAACAACAAAAAAGCCAAATTGCTGAATAGCCGATGTAGAGTAATAGAAGCCAAAAACACGCTGAAAATTTGTAACTGTGCCCAGAGCTACATTTAAGCAAAAGGATCATCACTTCTACTTTGAAGAAAAAGCTTCTAAATCAGCAAACCAAAGAAAGTCAGCTGAACCTTTCTCTGAATTATTTGGCAAACAATACATTTAGTAATATTTTACACACAAATAATGCCACTTTTCCAAGGTACTCAAAATATTTTGCAAACATCCACTCAGCTTCAGAGCATCATAATTAAACAACTACTGTCTTAGTACCATCCCATGGGAATAACACCCAATGTCCATAGTAATCATGAAGCAGGCCAAGGACAGTACCCTCCTCACTCTGAGCCCCCAATACCACCCTGTACATTACCTCCTTCCAGATGCTGTACTTAAATAGAAACTGATTTCTCCATGCAGGGACTTCTCAGGAAAGGTAGAAGAGCAGACCTAGGCATCTCTGTCCATCACTCAGAAGTGGATCAATTCAAACGGTGAGCTTAAAGACATTCAGTTGGAGCGGACTACAGCTGGTTTTAGAGATAACAATTACTGATAATTGTGGAGTTTTCCAATAAGTACTGCATCCAGAAACATTCACAATTCGTCAGAACTTTCCAGTTCTCAGAGAAAATATTAGCAGGCTCTTTTCAATGACATAGGAAGGCCGGGCACGATGGCTTATGCCTGTAATGCCAGCATTTGGGAGGCCAAGGTGGGTGGATCACTTGAGGTCAGGAGTTCAAGACCAGCCTGGCCAACACGGCAAAACTCCCTCTCTACAAAATCTATAAAAATTAGCCGGGCGTGGTGATGTATGCCTGTGTTCCCAGCTACTCAGGAGGCTGAGGTGGGAGAATCGCTTGAACCCAGGAGGCAGAGATCGCAGTGAGCTGAGATCATGCCACCACACTCCAGCCTGGGCAACAGAGTAAGACTTTGTCTCAGGAAAAAAAAAAAAAAAAAAAGGTGGTAAAACAGAGCTCTTAAAAACTCATTTGAAATCAAATCTTTACCCATATCTGCAATTTTAATAGAAGCCACTGAGGACAGTGGCTATGGAAGATACCCACTCCTTCCTCCCCTGCAAACACCCACAGAAATCTTTTTACTCCTGGTTACTCCAGTATTCTCCCATTTGTCCTCTAGGAACCCACTATAGTTCATTCTTTGAGTCTTTCTTAGGGACTACTACCTAGTATTTCCCAAAAGGTGACCAACAGTGCATAACATCTGACACCTCTGAACTAGATCCCCTCAAAATCCCCCCTACCTAAAGCCCATAGAACCAAAGCTGCCTGGCAATTTGGCTGGCTTAGAGCATTCAAGATTCAATGTTGACTTTATTCTTGCTGCCTTCCAGTACTCTTGTAATTCTGCATCTCAATATCCTTAGCACTTTTTTAGTATTTATATTTAGTATTTGGGGATATTTTTTAGTATTTCAGCACTTTTGTATTTGACATATAGCTTCAAGAGTACAAGATCTTGCGTCTATAGTTCTGTCACCTATAAATTTAACATAAACTTATAAGTACAAATTACCTCTTTATAATTATAAAGTTTGCCAGGCGTGGTGGCTCACGCCTGTAATCCCAGCACTTTGGGAGGCCAAGGTGGGCAAATCATCTGAGGTCAGGAATTCAAGACCAGCCTAGGCAACATGGTGAAACCCCATCTCTACTAAAAATATAAAAATTAGCCAGGTGTGGTGGTGGGCACCTGTAATCCCAGCTACTTGGAAGGCTGAGGCAGGAGAATCACTTGAACCTGGGAGACAGAGGTTGCAGTGAGCCGAGACTGCACCACTGCACTCCAGCCTGGGCAACAAGAGGGAAACTCCATCTTGGGGGGGGGGGGGAAGTATAAAAGTTCAGTTTATTTACTTGATATAGAGATTAGTCCAATTTCCTAATTGTCTAAACTTCAGACTTTCATCCTTATGATAAGCAAACTGATAGTCTAAGATTAGCTTTATTTTAGGATGTGGATAAGGAGTGGCTGAACTGTAGTTCTCAAAACCTAACCCTTAACTCTCAGTCTCACCCTGCACAGGAAATTTCCCAACTTCATTTATAATATTAGTGTAACACTGTAATTATTTCAATTTGATATATCTTTTATTTCTCTCTTGCACAACTACATTATTTCAGAATTGTCTGAGTCTCTCTCTCTCTCCCCCTCCTTCTCTCTCTCATGACTCTGAGCTCCCAAAAGCAAATACTTTGCGTTCTTCTCATCTCTAAAGGCCTAGTGTAGTGCCTAGGACACAGTGCATTCTCAGTGAATATTTGTGGACAGACCCACTGTGTGAGTAAAAGATTAAAAGAATAAACGGTACGACCAATAGCATATTCACTAAACACATGTCAGCTAAGTGTGTGCTTTTGCAATTACTGCCAAAACTGTTAGAGCACATAGGAAAAAGCAACTAATAGTGAATGGTGGGGTATTGTTAACGTGAGTTTATCAGAGTCCCAGTAGAGTTTCTTTTTGGAGCACTTCTCTAAAGTTCAACATGAGGAGGAGGGCAGGGCATAGGCTGAAATTTGTCTTCCCCAAAATTTGTATGTTGACATCCAAATCTCCAGAGAACCTCAGAATGTGACTGATATGGTTTGGCTGTGTCCCCACCTGAATCTCACCTTAAATTATAATAATCCCCATGTGTCCAGGGCAGGGCCAGGTGGAGAGAGTTGAATCATGGGGGCAGTTTCCCCCATACTGTTCTCGTGGTAGTGAATGGGTCTCACGAGATCTGATGGTTTTATACATGGGAGTTCCCCTGCACAAGCTCTCTTGCCTGCCACCATGTAAGATGTGACTTTGTTCCTCATTCACCTTTAGCCATGATTATGAGGCCTCCCCAACCATATGGAACTGTGAGTCAATTAAACTTCTTTCCTTTATAAATTACCTAGTCTTTGGTATGTCTTTATTAGCAGCATGAGAGCAGACTAATACAGTGACCATATTTGGAGATGGGGTCTTTAAAACCCATTTAGGCCTAGTGTTCCATTACGGGAACACTAAGCATGTGGGAGTTATTTATGTCCTACTACTCAAGGTCATCACCAAAGTCTGATTTTTCACACATGTCTGCAACTCAAAAAATTGCAACCTCCAGTATAAATGGGTTAAAGAGGATCATTTCAGTTACAATTACATGATTAGGGTGGGCCTCAGTCTACTATGACCGGTGTCCTTACAAGAAAAATAATGGACACATACATGGACAGAGGAAGATGACACACAGACACAGGGAAAAGATGGCCACCTACAAGCCAGGGAAAGAAGCCTCAGAAAGAACTAACCCTGTTGGCTCCTTGATCTCAGGCTCCCAGCCTCAAGAACCCTGAGAGTAAATTAACTTGGCATTTAAGCCACCCGTCTGTGATATTTTGTTATGGCAGCTTTAGCAAGCTAATACAACAGGGTATGGTTGTTTTCAAAGCCCTGGTGCTCTATGACTTGCAGTATTTCATAAAAGAAAGGAGATGTGAAAGTAATTAATGTAACTGCCCACTATATGCCTGGATACAGTACCAGGTGTTTCAGGAGAATCATCTTTTGGCTCTCCCAAACCACCCTATAATGCAGTATTATTAACCCCATTTTTATGATAAGTGAGACTCAGAGATTAAAAAGTTTTCTAACAATACTTGGCTAATTTATTTCAGAAACAAAGCTTCAAAACATGCCTAGACTTCAAAGTCTATGTTTTCTGACAGTGCTATGACCTCCACAGGCTAGGTGGTCTCTGAAGGCTGAAGGTCTGCAAGAAAGATACTCAAGTGTCTACAGACAGAAAAGCATCTTCACGTACACTGTGGAAGTTAAAAGTAGATAAATTCATTATTTAATCACATTTTTAAAATTATAATATTTACAAGAATATAAGATGCATTTTTCTACCCATACATGAGAGAGAGAGAGAGAGAAAGGGAGGAGGAGGAAGAGAGAGAGAGAGAGAGAGAGAGAGAGAGAGAGAGAGAGAGAGAGAAAGGGAGGAGGAGGAGGAGGAAGAGAAATAGGAGGAGGAAAGTGGATGAGGGAAGAATCAAAGTTATATTATATCCAAGCACTTAAGGTCAGAACTAGAATAAACTAAAAGCAAAACACAAACATCACCCCTGTGAAGTTCATGTTCTAACACCAAGTTTCTTTTTGTTGTTGTTGTTGTTTTCTTTTTTTGAGACAGAGTCTCGCTCTGTGGCCCAGGCTGGAGTGCAGTGGCCGGATCTCAGTTCACTGCAAGCTCCACCTCCCGGGTTCACGCCGTTCTCCTGCCTCAGCCTCCCGAGTAGCTGGGACTACAGGCACCTGCCACCTCGCCCAGCTAGTTTTTTGTATTTTTTAGTAGAGACGGGGTTTCACCGTGTTAGCCAGGATGGTCTCAATCTCCTGATCTCGTGATCCACCCGTTTCGGCCTCCCAAAATGCTGGGATTACAGGCTTGAGCCACCACGCCCGGCCCTTAACACCAACTTTCTTAACAAAAAATAGAGACTACCATCTGACATGAGACAGAGATTGGAAATACATCCAGAACATGTTAGATCTAAATATTTTTCTACTATATAATGGGTAGGTCAAAAGTAATGAAGGCACTGCTATAATATTTCTATTTAAATTCATTAAATTTTTTTCTATTTTTATTATGTATTCATATAATAATATTTGTCTGTGCTCTGTGTTAGTTCATGCTGCTATGACAAAATATCTTAGACTGGGTAACTTACAAAGAACACAAATGTATTTCTCACAGTTCTGGAGGCTGGGAAGTCCAAGATCAAGGTGCCACCGGATGCAGTATCTAGTAAGGGCTTGCTCTTTGCTTACGAGATGGTGCCTTGTTGCTGTGTCCTCACGTGGTGGAAGGCATGGAGTGAATGAAGTCACTCGTTCAAGCACTTTTGTAGAGTCACTAATCCTATTCAAGAGGGCTGCAAAGTCCTCATGACCTAATCACTTCATAAAGCCCCCACCTCTTAATACTGCTGTTATTAGGAATTATGTGTCAACATGAATTTTGGAGGAACAAAAACATTCAAACCATAGCAGTCTGTGAGGGTGTTTCTGGAAGAGCTTAGCATTTGAATCCTCAGATTGAGTAAACAAGATTAAGTTCATCAATGTGGGTAGGCTCATCCAATCCACTGGGAGTCCAAATAGAACAAAATGGCAGTGTAAGGCAAATTTGCTCTCTCTGTTGGAGCTGAGGCATCCATCTTCTCCTGCGTTTGGGCATCAGTGCTCCTAGTTCCTGAGCCTTCAAACTCAGACTTAGACTTTTACCATTGCCTACTCTGGTTCTTGTGCCTTTTAATTCAGACTGAATTACAACACTGGCTTTCCTGGTTTTCTACCTTGCAGACAGCATATCACAAGACTCTTCAGCCTCCCTTGTCATGTGAGCCAATTCACAGTAAATCACCTCATAGGTAGGTAGATAGGTGGGTATCCTATTGGTTCTGTTTCTCTGGAGATCCCTGGTTAATACAGGGAGTGATTTTGCCTCCCAAGGGATATTTGGCAATGTCTGGAGACACTTTTAGTTGTCATATTTGGGGGAATTTGCTACTGGCCTCTAATGAATAGAGCCCAGGAATGCTGCTAAACATCCTACAAGGCACAAAACAGCCCCGCACTTCTACCACATGACAGACTTATCCAGCCCAAAACTGTCAACAGCACTGAGGCTGAGAAACCCTGAACAGGTACTAAGCACTTCTGCATAGGAATTCATGCAAATGTATTTTATGTTTCCATTTACTTTGCACCAGTATTTGTGATATATTAGCTTTGGCATCATGTAATATATGCAATATAGTAGGCTTCATTAAATGTACTCATTTAACTTAGTTTGCTTTTCGTAAGTTAACGTAATTTTCTGCTATGTATTACCAGTATTTGATTTTATAGAACCACATGATATTAAACTTCATTTACCAGTTAATGTATTGTGTTTTGTTGCCTGTTACTACCCAACACACAATATATTTGCTGTACACAACAACTATGTACAAATAACTATAATTTTATACTTTTTCAGGACTAGAATATACATGATCATACTCATAATATATCCATGACATATGATTGTCTCCTAAACTCTAGTACATGTATATGAACAAATATATTTCCCATAAAATATATAAGAAAAATATATTTCCTATGAAATATATGATACTATCATGAAATGTACCTTTCCCAAAAATCATTTTATCCTTAAAATCTTGAGAAAATATTTTATATCTTTGTGTCTCATATGATGGCACATATGAAGTGGCATTAGAAAATTTTTCAGTGAAAAGTTTCTTTAAATTCCCTACCCATCCCATTTGTACATGTTTGATTTGCACAGATTAGATTCAATTTGGCAGACTTTCACTGAGCACTGGAGAAATACGATGACTAGGACAGAGTTTCTAGCTGTGAAGTGTGTACATTCCAGTCAAAGAGAAACAGACAGTAAAAGTTTTTGTTTGTTTGTTTGGTGGTTGGAATTACAAGGTAAAACAAAATTTCTTCACATTTCTTTTTTTTATTCCTTAAGTATCTGTAACCAGTTTCCTGGTTTCTATATTGTCTTAACAATTATAAATCTTCCTAATTTTTAACTTTATATTGAATCAAGTACCATAATTTGCTAAGTCAAATTTGGATTCATTTAGGGCCTTGTGGCTTTTTCCAATTGCTCCTGACAGTTATCACAACAGTGACAATTTCTAGTATGTGGATTTTATATTTCTTCCAGAGTGTTTTCTGAAAATAACACCCAGAGTGGGATTGCTAAGTCAAATAGCGTGAATATTTTTATAGCTTTTAAAGTACCCTATTTTGTTACTTACAAAACCATTCTGCCAACGTTTATATTGCCACTAGCGAATAATGGTGAAAACATTTCATCAAATACTTCCCAGGATTGGGATTTATCATTTTAAAAAATGTTTTTGTAATTTAGTATGATTTTAAATGTATCTTAAATTTTGTTTGTATTTTAAGCCTCTGATGACTGAGTATATATGGAAGTTTTCCTATATTCTTATCTAAATCTTTTTTCTGAAAAATGAATGTTTATGTCCTATGCTGATTTATCTGTTAGAATCCTAAGATTTTTCTATAAAATTAAACCTAGAATTATTAATTAATTAAACTGTTTTGCTTGGCTTATATATTCGTAAAGGATTGTTCTACTTACAGTGTATTTACCAGGTTGTGAACAACTGAAAGAAACTGAAATCCTCAGAATATCTGATACTTTTCCCAGGAAGTTTAGATTCTGGGGAAGCAGGGAATTCAATAACTTTGACAACAAAGTCATTAATGCCAGTTATCCACTTACCGAAGAAGCATGGTTTCAGAATGATTGTAGTAGCTAAGTTTAAAGTAAAAAGAGGGGGCAAAAAGATAACCATCTGTTAAGAAGAACTTTATTTTTGTCTTTTCTTTCTACTTTCTTCGGGTGAGTGATTTGAGAAGATTAATGCAAACATCTGAACATGCTGTTTTGCACTGAGCTCACTTAGCCTTTTCTGCTCAAGTCCTTGACCCAGATAAAGAAATATATGATTTCCAAATTCAATGAAAGCTGAAATCGAAGGGGAGGGGAAAAATGCTATCTCAGCTCAAAGTCTGATTTCTCTCCTGTCCTACAGTTGTAATTGTAGGATAGAGCTTCACTTAAAAATGCCTCCCTTTGTTCACCAGGCCTCCTGCAATCCTCATATGGGAAGGGACCTTGAGATGTCATTTGCTACCTCAGACCATGTCTTTGGAACCAAAACTCAAAACAAGTAGCCTAACCGAAGACTTTTTTCTTTACTTGCCAGTGTATTTGTAATAATCTTACAAATGTTTCTAAAAAGTCATGTGAATTTATCCATAAAATAAATAAATTGTCTAGGTCTCATTCATCTCTGTTCGTCCCCAGGCAGCTGGTGTGAAGCCATCAGCAGGCACCGATGCACTATCCCACCTATTTCTGTGTCTTCAGCCCTCTTCCATCTCCTTTGAATCAGTTTATTCAACATCTCCCCCGTCCACATGCCACAGGTATTTCAAATCCAACACATCCAAAACTGAAATCACCTTTCCTTCCAAATGAGTTTCTCGACTTGATGTCCTCTCCCCATGAACACCACCACAACATTCATGACCCAGGCCAGAAATCTGAGAGCTCTCACAGGCCCCTCTCCTCTCTCCACACTCAGTCACTGAATTGGGTCAATTCTGTCTGAAAAGAAATCAGTATCTCTCACGTTCATTTCCTTCTCTCCATCCTTACCATTGCTGCCTTTGTGCACAAACTGTAATTTCCTAAGCAAATTATGAAAATCACCTCCTTATTGGTGTTCTTGCTTCCAGTGTTTATCACCATCCACCTGCTCATACAAAAACTGGTTCCACTCTCCTTAGCTCTGTCAGAGATCTTTAGAAAATACACATCTGATCATGTAACATGTGATCACCATTCTTGCCACCCCTAGATTATTCTAGGGCTCTTGGTAACTGAGTATAGTAGCCAAGGCCCTCTATGAACTTGCTCTCACCTGCTTCCCTCTGCTGCATCATCCTTGCCATTTCCCTTGGAACACCCACCCCTGGATTATATGGATTTCCTTCCATTTCCTTGACTAAGTGACACTATCAAGCTTCTGAGACTTTGCGAGTGTCATTTCCTGTGCCAGGAATGCCCTATTTACCTTGTCTGCCATGCCAACACCCTTCAAGATTTGGTCGTTCTATCAGCCTCTCCTCTGGCAATCTCCTCTGAATCTTTTTCCTGGCTCCCATCCCCTGTACCCTGGAATCTCCCCTTTTGTTCTCAGTACATCTCTACCACATTCTATCTGTTGACATCTCCCCACTAAAGCATAAACACTGGGAGAATAGGAACTATTGCTCTATTGCCAGTGTTCAGGACAATGCTTAGCCTAAGGAATAGGTGATGAATGAATGAATCTCTATTAGGATCCTGTTAGGTGAAAGGGGAATTTTTCTGTTTCCCCAGAAAGCATTCTGGGTATTCTATATTCAAGGTCGAGAGAACTATAGGCTGCCAGGGCAGCCACTTTCCACCAGTGGGGCTTGATAATAGAAGCTTGTTAAACAGAACCTGCATAACATGATCACCCCAATATTTCACCACCCCAGTACATAAGCAGGCAACTGGATGGAGATAGCTAGTCTTTTTGAAATTTAGAGTTTGGGAAAAGAGAAACCTCTCCTCTTCTGACCTTCCCATGAGATGATAAACCCACAATAAAGCCAAGAGGCTCTGAGAATAATCACTTGAGTTTTAGGGGACCTGAAAGACAGGAATACTGAAATATTCAATCCTTCTGTGCTTGAATCTTTGCCAAACCACCAGCCATGTTACAAGCTTGGGACAGTTATATGGTATGGGTCTCTTCCCTAAGTTCCTGCTCCCTGAGATCCTGAAAGTTACAGGAGCCAAATCACTTCCTAGCAACAGACCCCAGATATGATAGCCATGAAGACTAGATGAGACAGGGAGCTCACAGTGGTACAAAAAAGAGTGCATGTCAGAGGGACGTGGTGTGATGCTGCTGCCCACGAACACTCGCATGATGCCACAGACCCTCAGGGAAGCACCAGTGCCCAGGGAAGCCGGCCCCACCTGTCCACATCAAGACAAGAGCTTGAACACTGGCTGGTCATGACCACAAAGGAGAGTGCAGATGCCACACCACGCTGTCTCTCCAGCCAGCCCAACCTCAGAATAAAAGCAGATGGAAGGTTGGGGGTTAGGGGAGTGTGAACAAGGGTAGTAATGAAAATCTAGTCTGAAATGGGGAAAGGAGGGTGGCTTTGAACTAAATATGAAATTTCAGTTTTTAAATACATAGAATAAGCCTTTAAAAAAACTGAATGAAACTTTTTTGGTAACCATGCCCCAAAAGTTATGGAATCAGATTTTAATGTTCTGAAGGATCAGTAAGCTACAGTTGAGGTTAGTTGTTGGGAGTAAAAGATTATTTTGCATTTATGTCCCAATAATTTGAGACTCCTCAGCAACAACAACAAAAAGCTATAGAGAGAAGAAAGGATGGTGGAAGGCAGGGAAGGAAAGAAGGAAAGGAAGGCAAAAGAGAAGATAGGTCACACTCAGATAAACCACAGAGATAGCTTCTACAAAGTACGATTGTATTAATATATCTTGTATGTTGTTATATCTTTTACATTCCGTCATTATATCTTATACATTTGTGACTAATAGAATCCAAAATATAAAATGCTAGCTCCAAGATTACGTAAAGGCCCTGTCCTTATCAGTTTTTTTTAAAGAATTCTGCTGTCTCAAAAAAACAAAACAAAAAAATAAATTGCACAGATGTGTGCTCTCTAACTGTAAATTAAGAGATGAGTCTCCAAAACATAAGACCATTGTGCTTTTTATTTTTTTTTTGGAAACAGAGTCTCGCTCTTGTCACCCAGGCTGGAGTACAGTGGCACAATCTCTGCTCACAGCAACTTCTGCCTCCTAGGCACTACACTCTAGCTGGGTGACAGAGTGAGACTCTGTCTCAAAAAAAAAAAAAGAAAAAAAAAGAAAAAAGAAAAAAAAAATGCACGCAATAAAAATGATAAAGGGGATATCACCACCGATCCCACAGAAATACAAACTACCATCAGAGAATACTATAAACACCTCTATGCAAATAAACTAGAAAACCTAGAAGAAATGGATAATTTCCTGGACACTTACACTCTCCCAAGACTAAACCAGGAAGAAGTTGAATCCCTGAATAGACCAATACCAGGCTCTGAAATTGAGGCAATAATTAGTAGCCTACCAACCAAAAAAAGTCCAGGACCAGATGAATTCACAGCCAAATTCTACCAGAGGTACAAGGAGGAGTTGGTACCATTCCTTCTGAAACTATTCCAATCAATGGAAAAAGAGAGAATCCTCCCTAACTCATTTTACGAGGCCAACATCATCCTGATACCAAAGCCTGGCAGAGATACAACAACAAAAGAGAATTTTAGACCAATATCCCTGATGAACATCGATGCAAAAATCGTCAATAAAATACTGGCAAACCGAATCCAGCAGCACATCAAAAAGCTTATCCACCATGATCAAGTGGGCTTCACCCCTGGGATGCAAGGCTGGTTCAACATATGCAAATCAATAAACGTAATCCAGCATATAAACAGAACCAAAGACAAAAAACCTATGATTATCTCAATAGATGCAGAAAAGGCCTTTGACAAAATTCAACAGCCCTTCATGATAAAAACTCTAAATAAATTCCATATTGATGGAACGTATCTCAAAATAATAAGAGTTATTTATGACAAACCCACAGCCAATATCACACTGAATGGGCAAAAACTGGAAGCATTCCCTTTGAAAACTGGCACAAGACAGGGATGCCATCTCTCACCACTCCTATTCAACATAGTGGTAGAAGTTCTGGCTAGGGCAATCAGGCAAGAGAAAGAAATCAAGGGTATTCAGTTAGGAAAAGAAGAAGGCAAATTGTCCCTGTTTGCAGATGACATGATTGTATATTTAGAAAACCCCATCGTCTCGGCCCAAAATCTCCTTAAGCTGATAAGCAACTTCAGCAAAGTCTCAGGATACAAAAATCAATGTGCAAAAATCACAAGCATTCTTATACACCGGTAACAGACAAACAGAGAGCCAAATCATGAATGAACTCCCATTCACAATAGATTCAAAGAGAAGAAAATACCTAGGAATCCAACTGACAAGGGATGTAAAGGACCTCTTCAAGGAGAACTACAAACCACTGCTCAGTGAAATCAAAGAGGACACAAACAAATGGAAGAACATTCCATGCTCATGGATAGGAAGAATCAATATTATGAAAATGGCCATACTGCCCAAGGTAATTTATAGATTCAATGCCATCCCCATTAAGCTACCAATGAGTTTCTTCACAGAATTGGAAAAAACTGCTTTAAAGTTCATATGGAACCAAAAAAGAGCCCACATTGCCAAGACAATCCTAGGCCAAAAGAACAAAGCTGGAGGCATCACGCCACCTGACTTCAAACTATACTACAAGGCTACAGTAACCAAAACAGCATGGTACTGGTACCAAAACAGAGATATAGACCAATGGAACAGAACAGAGCCCTCACAAATAATATCACACATCTACAGCCATCTGATCTTTGACAAACCTGAGAAAAAAAAGAAATGGGGAAAGGATTCCCTATTTAATAAATGGTGCTGGGAAAATTGGCTAGTCATAAGTAGAAAGCTGAAACTGGATCCTTTCCTTACTCCTTATATGAAAATTCATTCAAGATGGATTAGAGACTTAAATGTTAGACCTAAAACCATAAAAACCCTAGAAGAAAACCTAGGGAATACCATTCAGGACATAGGCATGGGCAAGGACTTCATGTCTAAAACACCAAAAGCAACAGCAACAAAAGTCAAAATTGACAAATGGGATCTAATTAAACTAAGGAGCTTCTGCACAGCAAAAGAAACTACCATCAGAGTGAACAGGCAACCTACAGAATGGGAGAACATTTTTGCAATCTACTTATCTAACAAAGGGCTAATATCCAGAACCTACAAAGAACTCAATCAAATTTACAAGAAAAAAACAAACCACCCCATCAAAAAGTGGGCAAAGGATATGAACCGACACTTCTCAAAAGAAGACATTTACACAGCCAACAGACACATGAAAAAATGCTCATCATCTGTAATCCCAGCACTTTGGGAGGCCGAGACAGGCGGATCACGAGGTCAGGAGATCGAGACCATCCTGGCTAACACGGTGAAACCCCGTCTCTACTAAAAAATAGAAAAAACTAGCTGGGCGAGGTGGCGGGTGCCTGTAGTCCCAGCTACTCGGGAGGCTGAGGCAGGAGAATGGCATAAACCTGGGAGGCGGAGCTTGGCAGTGAGCTGAGATACGGCCTCTGCACTCCTGCCTTGGGGACAGAGTGAGACTCCGTCTCAAAAAAAAAACAATGCTCATCATCACTCGAAATCAGAGAAATGCAAATCAAAACCACAACGAGAAATGCAAATCAAAACCACAATGAGATACCATCTCACACCCATTAGAATGGCAATCATTAAAAAATCAGGAAACAACAGGTGCTAGAGAGGAATGTGGAGAAATAGGAACACCTTTACACTGTTGGTGGGACTGTAAACTAGTTCAATCATTGTGGAAAACAGTGTGGCGATTCCTCAAGGATCTAGAACTAGAAATACCATTTGACCCAGCCATCCCATTACTGGGTATATACCCAAAGGATTATAAGTCATGCTGCTATAAAGACACAAAAATGTTCTTTTAAACTGCTATACTGAGCCAAGCAGTGTGCTATGGGAACTCCTGGGGCCAGAGAGAAAGCATTTTTTTTTTTTTTTAATTATACTTTAAGTTCTAGGGTACATGTACACAACGTGCAAGTTTGTTACATGTGTATACATGTGCCATGTTGGTGTGCTGTACCCATTAACTCGTCATTTACATTAAGTATATCTCCTAATGCTATCCCTCCCCTCTCCCCCCTCCCCACAATAGGACACGGTGTGTGATGTTCCCCTTCCTAAGTCCAAGTGATCTCATTGTTCAATTCCCACCTATGAGTGAGAACATGCAGTATTTGGTTTTCTGTTCTTGCGATAGTTTGCTGAGAATGATGGTTTCCAGCTGCATCCATGTCCCTACAAAAGACACAAACTCATCCTTTTTTATGGCTGCATAGTATTCCATGGTGTATATGTGCCACATTTTCTTAATCCAGTCTGTCACTGATGGACATTTGGGTTGATTCCAAGTCTTTGCTATTGTGAATAGTGCCGCAATAAACATATGTGTGCATGTGTCTTTATAGCAGCATGACTTATAATCCTTTGGGTATATCCCCAGTAATGGGATAGCTAGGTCAAATGGTATTTCTAGTTCTAGATCCTTGAGGAATCGCCACACTGTTTTCCACAATAGTTGAACTAGTTTACAGTTCCACCAACAGTGTAAAAGTGTTCCCGTATTTTTTTTGAGATGGAGTCTCACTCTGTCACCCAGGCTGGAGTGCAGTGCCACAATCTCGGCTCACTGCAACCTCCACCCACCAGGTTCAAGCGATTCTTCTTCCCCAGCTTCCTGAGTAGCTGGGACTACAGGCATGCACCACCATGCCCAGCTAATTTTTTTTATTTTTAGTAGAGAGGAGCTTTCACCATATTGGCCAGGCTCGTCTCAAACTCCTTACCTCATGATCTGCCTGCCTTGGCTTCCCAAAGTGCTAGGATTACAGCCATGAGCCACCAAACCCAGCCAAACCTGTTATTTTTTCTAGGAGTTCCTGAGAATAGACAGCCCAGTGCAAGGCCTGACACAAAGCTGGTACTCAATATATGCTGTTGAATAAATATTAGAGGAAAATTGCTAGAAAATGTTGAGGTAATGATGAGAAGGAGGCCTGTACCAAGTGCTGTAGAGTGCCTGATCTGAACTAATCCAGTGGGATGAGCAGGTGGTCAGGGAAGGCTTCTGGGCAGAATGTTCTAGACTGGGCTGTTTGAGTTACAACAGTTGTGCTCTTTCTTTTCTTGGAAACACCCTATCTCTCTGTATACTGAACTCTTTCTCATCATTCAACACCCAGATAAAGTCTCCACACCTCCATGGGTGAAGCCAGCCCCAACCATCACACTCTCCCCTTCTGAACTTTTGATGCCTTCTGGAGCATTTTCCTGGCACCCATGTGTATGTGCACACTCCCAATCTATGTTCTTATCACATGTTTTATCTTGTATTTTGTTGAAACATGCATAAAGCACTTAATATGTGCCAGGAAATGTCCTGATTGCTTTACAATCTCACCTTATTTAATCATCATAGCAGCCCAAAGTGTAGTTTTGCTGTTATCCCCATTTTATATCTAGGGAAGCTGAAGCACAGACACACAGACTACTCATCTTTTGCAGTAACAAACAAGCTCCTTGAGAGTAGAAAATGCATTGTCTCCATCTTTATAACCGCAACTTGTCATGTATGACTTGGCACATTGTAGGCTTTCAATTTAATAAACAAAATTATGGATATATTGTTAAATAAAGGAGGTTTGGCAGAGGCCCCCATCCAAATCAAATACTCTATTCACTTTAACAGACACTTAATTGAATTTCCTTTTATATAATCTTCTCCTCCTCTTAACAACTAAAATGTTAGTAAACCATTACTCTTGCTTGGGGGAAAAATATAGAATTAATGGTGACTCTTAAGCGTTGTTCTCAAGCCAAGTAAAGTTCATCAAGATCTGGTAAACCCATTTACCTCAGAAAGACAAATTTCACATCATTGTCAAAAGAAAAAAAAGGAGATGCTTGTAAATTTTCTGTGCAAAATCTCAGTTCTAACCTGTGTCAGCCTGATGTTTAATGTGCTGCTAAAGAACAGAAACATGTCCCGAGTTAAAGATGCTGAAAATGAGATCACCCCGTGCTTATGGACAATGCTGTCCCTCTCAGAGGACTACACAGAAACGCAGAGAGCACGGTGAACAAGTGGCTGCTTGTGAACTAACCTTCCTCATCCGCCTTGAATACAAGCATTTGGAGGGTTGAGATTTGTTCAAATTGTGAAAAGAAAGATATTGCACAAAAAGCAACAGAGAATAGAAAGATGCATGAAACTGTATGAACAGTGTGCACTGTCTGAACAGAGTCAAATGTCATTCGGTACAATCTGACTGGCCTGTAGGTCTTTCGGTGTCCTGAAATTTCCACCTCATTACTTATTTTTAAGTACCAGTAAGTAGGCCTACTTAGAATAGAGGCACCCAGATTTTGTAAAGTGCCGGAAGAATACCACCTCTCTTTTAATGGTTATGACCTTATTCATTTGGGGCAAATCCCCATTTAAAATGTCAGCACCCTGTGAGGAAGTAAAGCTTAAGTCATTGTCAGTTAACACTTGGTTTGTTTGATAATTCCCTGTTTGAGATCAGTTTGTCCATGGGGAAGAATAAGAAAATGATCTCAACTGGTACAAGGAGAAGGGAGAGGAGTCCTAGGAGGCAGAGAAAGATGACTGCTGTAAGGCTGAGGGAGACCCAAAAGACACACATGATGTGCTTTACAGTTTTTTCAAGCTGGCTGTGTCACTGCACGTCTGCAGGTGTATCCAGGACACTGGGAACAATAAGCAGTTTTGACTCAGGAAAGGGTTTTAGTGAGAGAGAAGTGCTTCTTTACCAGCCAATGTCTATTGCAAAACATGAGTTGGATGAGTGGGGTCAAAGGCTACCAGGCCAGCACCCGACATCTCTGGAAAATAATGAAGCAGGCAGAAGACACAATGTTCTGGTATCAGGCTGATCAGCAGCACATGGTTAGACTGAACTCGGGGCTGAAATTACTCAGAACTGGGCAGCGACTTGGTGTTCTATCCTTCCCTGCAAGAAGACAAGCTGCATGTCACACTCCCTGCACAACCTGATTGGAAAATAATTGTTTCACAAATTGTACGAATACTGTCATTGAGATGCTGTGGCTGGTTTTCCTGCTCACACAGTCAGGTTCTGGAGATAATAAATGCAAAAGATCTGCATTCCCATCATATTCTAACCATCCAGCTAGCAGACCAAAGTCACCTAATCACCAGAACTTTCAAAATAACCAAGCCTGGGTTTGAGTTCCAGCACCAAAGAGGTGCAAAAGGCTTTCAGCTGGGCTGAAAAGGAAGAGAAGCTGAGAGAGCACTATTTGGGGATCCAGGACACAGACGGGGCATAATGGAGGAAATAAATGGACTCATAGCCCCTCTATCTGCACTGAGAGCTAGATCCAGCACTGCCCTGAACTGTCATACAGGTTGTGCCCTGCGCAAGAGCACCCAGTCCATGTGGACAGTAGTGGGAACTCTACTACTATCTGCAAGCCAAGCAACTATCTGGGCAGGACTAAGCAGGCTTTCCAAAGTGGGTGCCTTTTTGTTTGTTTGTTTTTTATAGTTGGCCTGCCAAGCAGATGCAGCTTTATCTTAGCAGGCACAACACCACCTTATATATAAGCAAAGGTCATGCCAAGTCCAGTTCAACTGGATATGAGCAGAAGCTAAATAGAGAACTGTGGGGTAACTGGAACTCCCCCGACTGTTGTACCATAGTTCCTGCACCCTGCCCTCCTACAGACCTCACTCAACTTGGGAGCTCTGTTTTGGATTCACAACAAAGGGATCAGAGGGGCCTGGAGTTCTTTTCTTGTCAATACCCTATGAGCACGGATATTTATTTAAGTAGCTCCAGAGAGTCTAGACACAGATGAGAAAACACATGCACATTTCCAAGGAGCAAGGAAAGAGAAGGAGGAGCAGAAGTGGTGTGGATACTTGCAGACATCTGCTCAGCAATAAAGGGGGATGAGTGGGGACTTGAGTGACAAGAGCTGAATGATGGGACCATATCTGAAAAGTCCAAGTTCCTTCTCCACATGTCCTAAATGGAGAAGTCAAAGCGAAGTTGTGTCGAAGGGAAGAAGTTCAACCTGTGTGTTGAACAATGGGAGGTGAGTGCTAAAGACCAGTTCTACCTACTTCTCAAGTTTTTCCAGGCCAGCTGCAACCTCCCCTTATGTATTTGTGATCTCTGGGTCCACAGCTGGGCTCTTGGTCTCCCATCTTTTCTAAAAACCAGAACTTCCTTGCCTGGGAATTTCTTCATTAGCTCACTGGTTCATCCTCTCACAAGTTCAGGCTACCCTCATGTGGTAAGGGAGGTATACCAAGAGACCCCTTGTGGCCTCTCCTCATTGCTAAATGCAACCCCTAAGGTCCCAGCTGGCTTGCAGAAGACACAGAGAAGTCTAACTCATCATAAACTCTCCTCACTGCAGATGGATCTCACTCTTTCGTCCTGTGAGCTAGCTCCATAGGAATGAAGGCATTTTTATGGTGTGATGCATCTAGAGTTCTCAAAGTTAAGAGCATCCTTTTCCAGTCTCAGGCATTAGCCAGCTTGCCTGTGAATTTTGCATTTTAAGCACCTCAGATCTCAGCTTAATTAAGAGCATCACTGCTCCTGGAGCAATCTGGTGACAGAAAATCAGGCAAGCAAAACACACACACACACACACACATACACACAGAGAGAGAGAGAGAGAGAGAGAGAGAGAGAGAGAGAGAGAGAGAGAGAGAGAGAGATTGTGCCCCTAGCAGGGCACAAGCACTGCTAGGACATGCGGCAAAACAAGAAAGAGTGCCAGGAGTCCTGAAGCCACAGCCTCGTCAGAGACCAGACACACACAGCTGGGCAATGGAAGGGCAGCTTCATGACACCTTATCACCAAGCATCCAGTGGCCAATCTCTGCACAA
This sequence comes from Macaca nemestrina, assembly GCF_043159975.1. NCBI lineage: Eukaryota > Metazoa > Chordata > Mammalia > Primates > Cercopithecidae > Macaca > Macaca nemestrina. The sequence goes on from NC_092131.1 coordinate 45,799,664, forward strand.
GTGAAGAGAGGGACATACAGTAAAGGGGATGTCCCCATGGTGGTGGGCCCAGCAGGGGAGCTGCACCTAAAAGTCAGTGGAAGGTTACTTTGAGGATTAAATGTGACAATATCTAAAACACGTTGAGTGCAGACCTGGCACATTCAATAATTAGTAGCTTCTACAGTTATTCAGGCCTATTTTGAGCTGAATTATGTCCTCCCAAAATTCATATGTTGAAGTCTCAACCCCCAGTACCTAACAATGTGACTATATTTGGAGACAGGACCTTTACAAAAGGTAATTAAAGGTCGGCCCTAATCCAGTGTGACTGGTGTCCTTCTAAGAAGAGGAGATCGGGATACAAGTGCACACAGAGGAAAGCCCACGTGAAGTCACAGAGAGAAGATGGCCATCTGCAAGCTAAGGAGAGAGGCCTCAGAAGAAACCAATGCTGCCAACACCTTGATCTTGGAGGGGTAAGTTCCAGAACTGTGAGAAAATGCATTTCTATTGTTTATACCACCATAAGAAAATACCACATGGTACTTTCTTATGGCAGCACCAGCAAAGGAATAGAGTGTACTCAGCTTCATCCCGCTGAGCTCCAGGGCCTCAAAAGGAGAAGACCATGCTTGTCGCTGGCAAGAACTTTGCCGTGCTGCTGCTGCTGGGGGAGGTGTGGGTGCGAAGGTGACTCAGCCCCTTTTACTTTAGAAAAGCTAAGCCCACCAGTGAAAAAGGTTAAGCTGAGCCACAGCCAACCACACCTTCTCTCAGACAGTTGACCCTGGAGCACTTAGGTACAGAGCCGGGCTGAAGCTACTACTTGGCAATCATAACACTGCTTTCTCTCTCCTGCATTATAGCCCGGGCCTGGGTATATATGCAGAATTCACTTTTTTCAGCTAACAAAATGACATTTTACTTAACAGGAACTAATGCTGGCTCATCTGGAGCTATATGATAGGAGCAGGAAGAGGAGCTCATGTTTTATTACAGGATAGCAAGGGAGGTAATGAAGGTGGGCACTGCAGATCTGATACCCAGCCTTGCCATTCTCTAATCATGTGACTTTAAGTCAACTATTAACCTCATTTTTCCAATTAGAAACAACTGTGCATCCTGTTAGGGTTTTGTAAGTATTACATGAGTCCATCTATGTAAAGGACCTCACATAATTTTTCTCTACATGTAATCCCTATCATTGCTAGCTAGTATTATTAGTACATCACCACATTATAAAGTAGATGCTATGATTATCCTTACTTTACAGCTTAGGAAACTGAGGCACTGAACCCAAAGTTACCCAGCTTGTAAATGGTGCGGCCTGGGAATCGAACCCAGAGCCCATGAAGTGCCCTGAGCTATACTGTCTCATAAGCACTGCACTTTACAACAAGGGTGAAGGGGTTCTAGTATCAACATAATATTTATTACATGATCTCTCTCTAGGTCCTCGGCCTCTTCAGAGTTCTATACAGTATTTTATTTCCTAGTGTCAAATCTTTCTATGTAACCCAAGCCATTTCCCTAAGTGTTCAGCCTCTTGGCCCACAGGCTCCTTGTCTCCTTACAAGTCTGTATGGTAAAGTGCAAATTCCTAGTGTCCCTTCCCAAACCTATAAAATCAGATTTTCTACAGGGGAACCCAGGAATCTGCATTTTAAACAACCCCCACCCCACCCCACACACACACACATAATCATCCGAACCCCATCATCTTCCCCCTGCATAATTCTCATGCACCCCTAAGTTTGGAACCATGGCTGTTGATTACATCTACCCAATTTTGTCTTTGTACATATTCTTAATAGGGACCTGACATGTTCCTAGTAGATTCCAGAACATCGAATTCAAAACCATTTTCCAAAAAGAGAAAAGAACAGTCCTGCTTTACTTGTCTGTTGCAAATAACGCAGTCTCACTCACATAAAGGCACTGAATGTGTGGAAGGTGCAGGGTGAAGAGAAATCCCATAGCTACCATTTATCCAGATGTTTCCAATAGGAAAGAAAACATTAGCTTTATAATTATTCCCACATCTCCACGTCTGCAGTGGTTCTTTTAATCACTTGTTTTAGATGAAAAAGTTAACCCTTTCCAGTTCTACTAATAATAGTTCTCAGAGAGAAGCAGGAAAGACTTATCCTTGTCATAACAGGGGCTGTCCCACTGGTCTGTGATCTGGTGGTCAACTTTTCAAAGTAAACACACCTACCAGATACAAATTCCTCCTTCCTCCTTCCTCCTTCATTGAGATGCCACCACAAAGATAGTTTTGACTATTCCAAACAAAAATGTGCTGCCTAAATAACACACAACAGTATAAACACTCACTGACCCATTAACTACCTGGTTTCATGACCTCCCACTAAAACTCACAATTCAACCATGCAGCTGAATTCTGGGACATTCAGTGACCATGCAGGGAGGGAACGGTCCTGTTGTAATAATAACACAGCAAAAAGTAATAATAACTAGTGTTTGTTGAGCACTTAATTCCCAAGCACTGTGCTCAGTGCTTTTCATAATTAACTGATACAGCAAAAGGAACCAGGAAGAAGGGAAAACCTGCTTGCCTTTGAAAAATGACAAAGCATTCACAACAAATTTGCTCTGGTAAAATGTATAGTATGCACTTTGCCAGTTGCCACGGCCCTTCCCCTTGGTGCCCAGTAAGCTGTTTCTGGCCCCCTGCTAGCTTGCATGTGACATCCCTCCAGCTGCCCTGCCAGATGTTCTTTGCTGGTCAACTGGCAGATACATGAGCAGATAATAGCTCCAGTGTGCAGGAAGCCCTCTGTGGGATTTTCTTCCAACACAGCACTTACAGGATTTTAGTCGGAGTTTGGGGCATACGGAGAGGGTAGTGGAAGTACTTCAGATTGAAAATGAGAAGCAGTATGTGCAGCTGTCCAACCCCATTTAAACACTGGCTCCTTGGTTAGCAGTGGTCTGAGTTTCCAGCATTTGAGTTATTTTTCCCTTGAGCTATTAGAATGTTCATTAGCTGAAGTAAAAATCTGCAAGTAAGCTGCTATAAAAACAGAGAATTTGCTTCTCTACAAGCCTGATTGTGGAACATTTTTGGCTTATTATGTTATTTAATCATCTAAGGAAACTAATTGTTTTGGCTCATTTGTTGAAATTTATAACACTTGGATCCTTTTCTTTACTTGCAGAGCAAACCAGAACATTTTGGCATTGAAGAACGTGTGGTTTATCTATGAAGTATAGTATTTTTAATATTCATTTTGAATGCAGTGGAAACCTTACTCAGAAGACTATTAGTTTATATCTGAATACCGTTTAAATTAGAATCTGTAAGATATTCCATAATCAGAGGTTATCTCTATACATAGAGGAAACATTGAACTCATTGGATCAAGAACATACTTTTCCCCAGAAATAGATTCTTCATAGATAAAATCGTCATTGTATTAGTCCATTTTCATGCTGCTGATAAAGGCATACCTGAGACTGGGCAACTTACAGAGGAAATAATTTTAATGGAGAACTCACAGTCCCACATGGCTGGGGAAGCTTCACAATCATGGCGGAAGGCAAGGAAGAGCAAGTCACATCTTACATGGATGCTGGCAGGCAAAAGAGAGAGCTTGTACAGGGAAACTCTCCCTTAGAGAAGTATCAGATCTTATGAGACCCATTCACTATCACGAGGACAGCACAGGAAAGACCTGTCCCCATGATTCAACTACCTCCCACCAGGTCCCTCCCACAACACATGGGAATTATGAGAGCTACAAGATGAGATTAGGTGGAGACACAGCCAAACCATATTATTCCATCCCTGGCCCCTCCAAAATCTCATGTCTTCACATTTCAAAACCAATCATGCCTTCACAACAGTCTCCCACACAGTCTTAATTCATTTCAGCATTAACTCAAAAGTCCACAGTCCAATGTCTCATCTGAGACAAGGCAAGTCCCTTCTGCCTATGAGCCTGTAAAATTAAAGACAAGTTAGTTACTTCCTACCTACAATGAGGATATAGGCATTGGGTAAATACAGCCATTCCACATAGGAGAAATTGGCCAAAACAAAGGGGTTACAGGCCCCATGCAAGTTTGAAATCCAGTGCAGCAGTCAATCTTAAAGCTCCAAAATGATCTCTATTGACTCCATGTCTCACATCCAGGTCACAGTGATGCAAGAGGTGAGCTACTACAGCCTTGAGCAGCTCCTCCCCTGTGGTTTTGAAGGGTATAGTCCTACTCCTGGCTGCTTTCATGGGCTGTCATTGAGTGTCCCTGGCTTTTCCAGGTGCACAGTGTAAGCTGTCAGTGGATCTACCATTCTGGGGTCTGGAGGACAGTGGCCCTCTTCTCACAACTCCACTAGGTGGTGCCCCAGCAGGGACTCTGTGTGGGGGTTTTGACCCCACATTTCCCTTCCATAGGTACTAGCAGAGGTTCTCCATGAGGGCTCTGCCCCTGTGGTAAACTTCTCCTTGGGCATCCAGGTCTTTCCATACATCTTCTGAAATCTAGGTGGAAGTTCCCAAACCTCAATTCTTGACTTCTGTGCACCCACAGGCTCAACACCACGTGGAAGATGCCAAGGCTTGAGGCTTGCACCCTCTGAAGCAACAGCCTGAGCTGTACCCTGACCCCTTTTAGTCATGGCTGGAGTGGCTGGGATGCAGGGCCCCAAGTCCCTAGACTGCATACAGCAGCAGAGGGACCCTGGGTCCGGCCCATGAAACCATTTTTTCCTTCTAAACCTCTGGTCCTGTTATGGGAGGGGTTGGCATGAAGACCTCTGACATGCCCCAGAGACATTTTCCCAATTGTCTTGGGGATTAACATTCAGCTCATTACTTATGCAAATGTCTGCAGCTGGCTTGAATTTCTCCTCAGAAAATGGGATTTTTTTCTATCACATTATCAGGTAGTAAATTTTCCAAACTTTTATACTCTGCTTCTTTTATAAAACTTAATGCCTTTAACAGCATCCAAGTCACCTCTTGAATGCTTTGCTGCTTAGAAATTTCTTCTGCCAGATACCCTAAATCTTCTCTCTCAAGTTCAAAGTTCAACAAATCTCTAGGGCAGAGGCAAAATGCTGCCAGTCTGTTAGTTAAAACATAACAAGATTCACCTTTGCTCCAGTTCCCAACAAGTTCCTCATTTCCATCTAAAACCACCTCAGCCTGGACTTTATTGTCCATGTTACCACCAGCATTTTGGGCAAAGCCATTCAACAAGTCTCTAGGAAGTTCCAATCTTCTCCACATTTTCCTATTTTCTTCTGAGCCCTCCAAACTGTTCCAACCCCTGCTGTTACCCAGTTTCAAAGTTATTTTCACATTTTCGGATACCTTTTCAGTAATGCCCCACTCTACTGGTACCAATTTACTGTATTAGTCCATTTTCATGCTACTGATAAAGACATGCCTGAGGCTGGGCGATTTACAAAGAAAAGAGGATTAATGGATAACTCACAGTTCCACACGGCTGGGTAAACCTCACAATCATGGCAGAAGGCAAGGAGGGGCAAGTCATGTCTTACGTGGATGGCGGTAGGCAAAGAGAGAGCTTATACAGGGAAACTCCCCTTTATAGAACCATCAGATCTCATGAAACTTATTTGTTATCACAAGAACGGCATGGGAAATACCTGCCCCCATGATTCAATTACCTCCCACCAGGTCCCTCCCACAACACTTAGGAATTCAAGGTGAAATTTGGGGCGGTACAGTCAAAGCATATCAGTCATTATAAATAATGATGATGACAAGAGGAGGGAAAGAGGGAGGGAGGAAGAAAAAAAGGAAGTTAGTTCTAGTCCCTCAGAGCTGAGTTCAAATTAAATTTTGCTACTATCAGCAATGAGTTTCATTTTTCTTATCTGTAAAATGGTCACTACTTCACAAGATTATTGAAATAATTAAGTATGCTAATGTATATAAGGCTTCTGGCCCATAATACATATCTAATGAAATTAGCTGTTACCAGGTATAATACAGGACACCAGGCATATTAGTTTCCTATTGCTGTTGTAACAAATTACTATAAACTTAGTGGCTTAAAACAATACAAATTTATTATCTTATAGTTCTGAAGGTTAGAAGTCCAAAACGAAACTTAAGGGCTGTATGCTTTCCAGAAACTCTAGGGCAGAATGTTTCCTTGTCATTTTCAGCTGCCAGAGGCCATCTCGTAGTCCTTGACTCCCAGGCTGGCCATTCCTCCATCTTTAAAGCCAGCAGCATGGTATCTTCTCTACTCTCTCTGACCTCTGCTTCCATCCTTTCATCTTCTTTGTTATAAGGACCCTTGTGACTATATGGATCCAGGTGGATAATCTAAAATAATCTCATTTCAAGATGCTTAATTTAGTTACATCTGCCAGTCCCTTCTGCCATATAAGGCAAAATATTCACATTCTGGGGTCTGAGACATGAACTACTTTAAAAGCCATTGTTCAGCCTACTACAGTTTATTCTCTGGTCCCTAAAGATTCACATCCATTCTACATGCAAAATACATTCCCCCAATCCCAACATTCCCAGAAGTCTCAGGCCACTACAGTATCAATCCAGTTCAAAAATGCCATCTAAATTCACTGACCAAGAAGTTCTACATCTCATTCCTTAAATATATGGGTGAAACTCTTGGTGTGATCAATTGGGGCAAAAATTATCCCCATTTGACCTGTAAAACTAGAAAACAAGCAATGTGATCCCAAAATACAATGACGGGACAGACATAGGAAGTTACAATAATTTCTGTTTAAAGGGGGAGATGCAGTAGGGATAGAAGGAAGAAAAGAATCACTGGTCCTGAGCGATATTGAGATCCATATGGAAAGAAATTTATTAGGTTTAGAAGTCTAGGAATAATCTTCTTACACTTCTGCCCCCCTGTCCACACCTCCATTCTTTGGACATAAAACAGCCCTTTTGGCTAAGAGTTCTGTCATCTGGGTCATCCTTCCTTTTGGACAAAAGGCAGAACATCTTTACAACTGAGTAATTTATAAACCTGTTTCCTGCATGTAGAATTTTTGGAGCCTGACAGCCTTCTTTCATTTCTTCATGTCAGTTTTAGCCCAAACTGGCAGTGTTTCTGATGATATAATATCCTCAAGGATGGTGTGGGTTTTCCATGTATGTTCCAAGGGCTTACTCCATTAGACAAGATGCTCCTTCAAAGATCCTTCTTGGATAATCTCATCTCTATTTTTCACTTCTCCTGAAATGGTTTAGGGGATCCACGAACTATAAGACATAATGTGATTGAATTCTTGGACCTTTGATCCTTACAAGGAGCAAGTGAAAAGTTGTCCAGCCATAATCTTGACTTTCTCTCCAGAGTACAACTTAACTGACTGCAAATCTCCTGATTGTAGCGTTTTTTTTTCAATCTGGATAGGCTGAGAATTTCCCAAGTACCCAAGTCCTAGTTCTGTTTCTGCGTAAAGGACTTCCTCCAATCTGTCTCTTTTCTGTCACATTTCACTATAAGAAAGCAAGAAGAAACCAAGCTATACCTTCAACACTTTGCTGAGATTCTATCAGCTAAACATCCACAAGTTCATAACTATTAGTTCTTCTTTCCATATAACAATAGAACACAATTCAGCTGAGCTTTCTTCACTAAATCACAAGAATTTCCTTTACTCTCCTTTCCAACAACAGTCAGTTAAGTTTGAATTTCATATAAACAATAAAGACTACTTTATATAGATATGTCTCAAATATTGCCTGGGACATGCTTAAACTGAAAAATAATTTTCCATTTACCTGAAATTCAAGTTTAACTGGCATCCTGAATTTTTATTTGCTAAATCTGATGTCAGTGAGGTGCCATGGATGATTCTAAGAGAACAGAATACAGAATAGAGAAATGATGAAGATGGGGAAGATGAAGAAAAGCAGAAATTCACAATATAAGGCTACGCATGAGAGGGAAGACTTCATCAAGGAGCCACGACAGGAAGCCCTGAATGCCAAGGAGGCAATGCTAAAGATTCAGAGAAGGTGGAATGTGAGGCAGAGGGATTAATCCTGAAACAGCCACAGGCATTGAGGAAGAGCATGCTTCATCTCATTACATTTAGAGAAGAGCAAAGTATTTTTCATTTTTCTCTGGACTTCCTGTGGGTATGTATACACATACACACAAACACATGCACACAAGATCTATGTGCATGGCAGCACCATAATGATTTTGGTCATACTTATTAATAAAATCTTTTTCCTCAGTGGGAACCCAGCACTCTGCTGTGTGTGTGTGTGTGTTTGTCTACAAGAGACCTAGAGAATAATGAAGAAAATATTTACTTTTCTAAAGATGTGTTGATAAAGCCTTGTTTATGGACCACAGTGAATATATCTTCAAATTAACTTGCTATCATGAATATAAATACAGGTTAGGTTGTCACACACAGAGAATATATATATAGTTTATGTCACCCTGTTTGCATTTGTCTTTTCCAAAGCAAAAAGTGGTTCAAGTTGTATCAAAGACATCTGCTGCACTGACTTGCTTCACCACCCTCCCTCTCCCAAGCAAGAAAACTGAACCTGTAACATTTATGCTTTCCTACTACTTGAGAAGAAATTTTGAGGAATATCATTTAGCCTAGAGTGGCTTTATAGCTATTTAAAATTTGAATCACCATTCTCCGTAGTTTTCAAGGCAGAAATTGAACAGGAGTTGAGATGGGAAGACATGGTCGTATTCTCTTATGTTTTCTCCTGAATGCAGCTTTCAGAGGATGCTTCCTCTTAACTGTATCAGTAACTTGCTTAGTTCTCTGTGCAACAGGCACTTTTCTAACATGTGTTGCTTGTGTTACATTTATTATGTCTTAAATACTTTCCTTATAGGGTTGTGGTGTAAATTAAGTGAGTATTAACTTCTGGAGTTCTGGAGTGAAACCCACCTTTGTCTCAATCTGGTTCTTCCCAGCAGGGTGACCTTGCCCACCAGTTAACTATACTAAGCCTCAATTTCCTCATCAGCAAAATGGAAATGATGATAGTAAATATTTTGTAGAATTGGTATTAAGATCACATGTTATCATCACTGCTCCTATTATTTTTCTAACACCATTACAGTACATTTGTGGGAGAGAAGAACCACCATACTTTTGTACCATTAAATAATGTTGGGAGTAGCAATCAGGAACAAGGAAAAGACTCAACTTCCACTGACTCAGATCCAGTGAAAATGTTGGGAGAATCCAGAGGCAAATGTGAAGGTACCAAAGGAGGACATAGAGATCCTTAGAGGAAAGATTTTAAAAGAGCTGTAGCAATTTAACCTTCAGAACGAAAAAAAAAGTGAACAGTGTTAGCCAAAGGCATGAAGGATAATCATTATATAGCTGCCTCTCATCTCCATTAAATCCAGAAAATTTACTCTGGATATACATTCTTATCCCTGGTAAAGTATTAGACATAATCCTAGGAGACTAATTAATTTCCTGGTGGGGATCTTCTAAAACAGGAACTTCACATTTATCTGGAATAATGTGGGAACATTCTGGCCTAAAGATGTGGAAATAAATGAGCCTGAAAATTCTATTAAAATAACATCTACATTATAATGTTAAATAATTATCATTTGGAAAAAATAATTTATTGTATGTAGTTTATTTTTCTGTATCCATCCCACATCTCTTCTCCAGACTCATTCTTAGTAATTTAACTATCTCATACCTACTAATTTTATTTATTTGTTTTACCCTTCTTTATTCTGCTTAGAAGTTTGGAGGTAAGATTCTTTTTTTTAAATAAATAAATACAATTTTTATTTATCAATCATACCTCAATAAAGCTGGGAAAAAATAATAATTTACTATTCTATTTTTCCCCATGGAGAGAAAATTTTTTTTAATTATAGGTAAGATTCTTTTTAAAGTCTTTTCCTTTAATGGCTAAAAAAGTACATATTAAATATAAACATTTCAGAAAACAAAGACAAGTCAAAAGAAGATTGAAACTACCCAAAATCCCAATTAAAACATTCTGGCATATGTGATCCAGACTTTTCTGAAAACATGTGAAAGAGGGAAAAAATAGTATATTTAGTATTCACAATCTCTCAATGCCTGTGACCAGCCCACTGAGGTTTCTTTTCTCTTTGCTCACTCTGTTTCTCGACTTTTGTCATGCAGAATTAGGCAGTCGAGATGGAAGGAGTAGAAAGAGTTGAGTGATTTACACTGGAAACAGCAAAACTTACTCTCTAAGAAGATCAAAGGAGGAAGATGTAAATGAGGAGGGGGAAAGAGTGAGAAAGACCAGAACCATTCTAGTGGAAATTAAGGATGAGTCCTGGGGAAAGAGGGAGAAATTGGGCAACTTTCATTCTCCAATGACTGAGACACTGGGGCAATGGAACAAAAAGAGAAACTTTAAGTAGATTAGATGTGTGTTATGAAAAAAATCCCCTTTAATGTTTTCCAAGAGAACACATACACAAAAAAAGTGATTTACATTCATTCTTTTTGAGATTTTTCTCAGGTTTTTTGTTGTTATTTCTGAAGATGACCCTATGCTAAGGTTCACTTCAAGGGAACAGCAAACTATCCTAGCTATATGGTGTGCATAAATTTTACCCAATTTTAATAATATTGTATATGCCTTTGTATAACCATCTTGATTCTTAACAAAATGCTCATTAATGTTCATTAACTCTGTAATCAGTACACAGTCATTTTAATTAACATATTATAACTGTATATCTAGGTTATGTGTTCAATACCCTAAATAATACCTTGCTGAACATCTTTGTGTATCAAGATTATTCTTTCTTTAAAATATTTCTTAAGACAGGGTCTCAGAATTCAAATTATTGGATCATTTTCAATAAAAATAGAGAAAAGTAAACTTAAAAGGAAAATGGTTTGTATTGATCATTTTTCAACAAAAATAGGGGAAAAAATTTTAAAGGAGAATTATTGAGCCAAAGGGTATAAACATTTTATTACTCTTGAGTCATGCTAACAGAGTGCTTTCCAAAAAGATATCAATTCTATTCTATTAGCACTTGAACCATCAGTGGATAAAGTTGCATGTTTTACTATATTTTCTCCAGTATTAAACATTCTCATGTTCAAAGAAATAATTATTTGTATATTCATTGAAGAGCCCTGGGGTTCAGATAATACTTTAAAAATTGACCCAAAAGCTTCAAATCATTCCTTGACCTTCTCGATGTCCCTGAAGGCCATTTCAGTCAGATACTAATTAACTGGCAGCCAGCACTTTGAGTTGAAGAAATTGTTGTTTTTGTTTTTCAGAAGAAAGAGACAAATTACAGGAATTAGAGGAAAACAAGATCAAGTGAGGAAATTTGTTTTCAAAGGAACCTCTTCCACAGAATATTCTGGAGTCACAAGTTTTATCTCATTCTCCCACTCTGCCTTCAACTTTGGTACCAGAGCCTCTGTGGTCAGAGTGATGGCAGAGGACAAGTGTGTAAGATCTGCCCTCACCAGTGGAGGGTGACATTCTGCACAACAGCCAATCCAAAGGAGGAAAGCAGTCAAGTCAGTTTTACAGAGATTTCCAATACCAGTTAGCAACTCTTAAAAACATGTTTCTGGTAAAGTCAGAATACCAGAACCATTTTTCCTGAGCTGTTCAAATTTCCTCTAACTTGGATGAGGGGATTTAGGCACAGTAATGTTAAATACTTGACACTATTGAGAAAAACAACAAAGATTGGAAGTACACATTTTAGATCATTTAAATCTCTAAATTCACATCACCATCATACCCTTTCTGTCAGTTTATACATAGAATCTATTAAAGATGTAGGACGATCCAATCCTCGGGCTGTCATATGATTAGCACTTCAAGGAAGATTATATCTTGTCTGGGCAGCAGACTGTAAGGGATGATGCTCTGTTAGTTCTTCCTCTCTGAACATCAGAATATTGGCTACACATGTCAGCTGATCCCTTAAATTAAAGTTAATGATCCTGGCATGGGTACTCATTTGCTAGGCTTTATATTAGCAGAAACTTTTACTGCAAATGAATCATTTTACCCTGCGGAATATACCACACACATTTTTCTAAACCATAAAGTTATTAATTCACCTGTACGATATGAGGCTGGTTGTGATATTAGCCTGGGCTCTTGCCTGCCAGAGGGCTGGTGAAATCTTTCATCTGCTATGTCTCAGAATTATCTGAACCCAGACCCCATATGAATGTTTTTTCCGCACCCTGGTTGTATTTGTATCTTCTGAGTCCCTGCTTCCCCATTATGATCTGAGTTGAAAAGGACTGTTGCTTAAATCAGGAAACAACTAATTTGATGATCCCAGTTTAGAGGTTGATTCACTAATTGGTGGCACTGATATCTGGGTTAATATATCACCTATAATAATTAGCGTCAAGTCCTGTGAAAGCATGCTAACCATTTACAAACTCTTTCAGAGAATAAAAATAGTAGTAATCATATTGATAATACATGTCATTTATTAAATTCCTGGTTTTTTGCCATAGATTACAATCACCCAGCAAATTGATGTCATTCACTCATTGACTTATTCAACAAATAGTAACTGAACTCCCAGCATGTCTCAGACACCTAAGACCCAGGCTGAAAGATGACTATCACGCAGACCTTGATGAAGAGAATGGAGTATCCTATAAGAGATGCCCCTGCAAGTTTCAGACAAAGTCAGAGGAGACAGGGTAAAGTACACGGGGAGGTCACAGGGGTCTTCCTTGAGGAGACGGCATCTGAGCTGCTAGAGGCAGAGTGACTAGAAGCCAATTGCAGAAGTCTAAGCACCCAATGACTGTAAAGGAACAAAGACATCGGCAATGTGAACCAAGAATTCATGAGAACACACTGGATTTATGGAATAAAAAGGGTAAAGGGCTCTTAGACTAGGAAGTGAATGGCAGTGCCAGCATCCAAATCTGCTCCAAGCAAATCTGAGGTGAAAGATGATGAGTTCATCCTCATTTCATATATATAAGGAAACTAAAGCTCAAAATGTCCAAAGATCCAATGCAAGTTCACACTAGTAGTTAATGGCCAAACTGGAATCAAATATATTTTGGCTACCTCTAAATCTAGGCTCTTTCATTTATCTAACCTACTTTGTTTGTCTCTTTCTAGGGAAACTCACTGACAGCAGTTTGATTTCATTGGAGACAGTAAGAGGTATTTACTAAAAGCAAAGCTAGCTTATTTTTTAACCCTATGCTCACCAGAAAAGGTACCAAATCTAAAACTATTTTTCTCCTCCCCACCACTCCTCACCCCTTTGGTCCTGTTTTTTCTATTAGATTCCCTACGGAACAATAAGCGCTGAAAAGGAAAGGCATTAGATGACCCTCACACAGCTCAGGAAAATTATCATTATCTGCAAACTACATATTTGCGTGTCTATATTGCCCAGTTTTAAAGGCCTGATGAAATTGTTTTTCTGTTGTTGCTGTTATGGTATCCAAAAGTAGATGCAGGTTGCAGAGTTAGCAAGAGGCAAAACACATTTTGCTGACAGTAGAACTCACTCATTAATCTTAGCTATTGAGTGAAAGACAATTTAGGTTTTAAGTCATCAACTTTCCATAAGGTTGGAATTACCAAATGAAGGAATAGGTATCCCTTTTTTATTTTAGAAAAATTGTTACAACCCTTTATTCTTTACTGACAGATGGTAAGCCACAGTCTTTGAACTACTCCAAGTTCTTTTATATTGAATTTCAAGTATAAATATAAGCTGATAAAAGTATTCAAAATTATAAAATTTGTGTCATTCAACCAAAATCTGTTTGGGTTAATTCAGCCAAAATCTATTTGGGTCAAAATCATAAAATTTGTCTTATTCAGCCAACATCTATTTGCGTTAATTAAACCTTATTAAAATTAAAGGAAAGTATTTCCTGATGTCTGAAAGAACCTTACGGAACTTCATAATGTTACTACCTAAAAGTTTCTAAGAATATTTTGAAGTCACTATGTCAATCTTGTAATCCTTTCCATTAAATATGAAAAGTATCAATACCAGGAATCTTTAGCATTTAACATAAATATTTGATAGTCCAACTTAAAGAACTACCAACATCCCAGCCATCAACATGCCAAATGGAGGAATGGAGTAATCTGCTAAAGAGTCTAACACCTAGTTATACAGAAATGAATGATGCTGTTCACTCCTATACATTTCACCAACTTCTCATGTAAACACAGTGCAAAGATTAGTAAATATTTTTACTTACCTAATTTATTGATATTAATTACTACAAATTGTTCAGTGAAAATGTACTAACAAAAATGCCCCAAGGAGAATTACAAAATATTTCATTTACCGAGAAACTGACTTTTGACTCCAGAAAACTTTGAATATTTAACAAAAGCACAACTTTCTAATAAAACTCCAAAATTGTAGAATGCCATTTTCTAATTTATTCAGTTCTGAAGTAGGTCAAAAAGTCAATCCTATAGTCTGAAGACAGGTCATGAGATGAAAGACCACAAAACACAGCTATCAGACTTCAATGTGAAAACGTTCCTTGTTCTGTATATACTCATGCCATATGAAATAATTTCTGCTTGTCGGTACATTCAACCAAATATTTGCTGAGCATACACTTACTTTACTAAGTATATGTAGCTCTTCGCAAAATACTGAGTAGTGTTTTTGTGTGTGTGTGTGTTTGTTTTTTGTTTTTTTGAGACAGTGTTTCGCTCGTTACCCAGGCTGGAGTGCAATGGCATGACTTTGGCTCACCGCAACCTCTGCCTCCCGGGTTCAAGTGATTCTCCTGCCTCAGTCTCCTGAGTAGCTGGGATTATAGGCGACTGCCACCAGGCCTGGCTAATTTTTGTATTTTTAGTATAGACAGGGTTTCACCATATTGGCCAGGCTGGTCTCGAACTCCTGACCTCAGGTGATCCTCTTGCCTTGACCTCCCAAAGTGCTGGGATTACAGGCATGAACCACTGCGCCTGGCCAAGAATTATGATTTCTAAGCCAATTTGGGATATTTTGCCTAATCTCTGTCTTCATTTCTAATATTCACAGAAGACAATGAACATTAACTAGTTAGGTATTAATGCTGCTTGAGCAAGTTGTTTCAAGGAACTGAAAGACGAGCATTCTCAAGGAGTTTATTGTTTCGTGAAGAAAAGAAAATTACAATAGGAATGTAGATGAAGTATTATAGTATAGTTCGGAGTGCTTCAAGTTTCTTGTGTGTGGTTGAGGAAAATGGTATCAACTGGTTTGAGGTAAAGATAAAAGAAAGCAGAGGATTGAAAATAGTTCCAATAATGGGGCTTCTCCTTTCTCAGATTCACACAGTGCCATGGCACAGAGCGTGGCATGATTCGTGGAAGAACTCAGATTTGAGGGATTTGAACTGAGCAATGGAGGATATCCAGGACTTAGACATGTAAGGAAGTGAGAAGAAAAAAGAAAAAAAAAAGTCATTTGTCAATGCTGGGCCCTTGAATGTGGGAGTTGAGTAGGGGGACAGGTAACATCAGCAACTGCTAGCTTCCAGAGGAGATGAGACCTCCAGGGATGGAGACTGACAGAAATAAAAACTATGAATGGCAGATCATGCCAGGTCTGCAAAGCCCATTATAAACCCTGGGTTTGCTCCTGAAGGCCTATTCAGCATCTTCCGGGGTGGGGGTGGGGGTGCTAAAATACATAATGGCATGTTTTTCACAGGAAAACATTGTCAGTCAGGCAACTTAACTGCAAGCTAAGCTGGCAACTCCATAGAATTCATGTTTATAAATTTCTGGTCCCTGGGACTGGTAACAGGGAAGCATGTGATTGCTTCATCCTTTGTGCACAAACTTTTCTCATCAGGAATCACCATCACTCAAAGTAACCCAGATATTATGGGACAAGTGCTGCTCAATAAATAGATTTCATGCTAAAATACTCTCAGAGAAAGAAAGAGGCTTTGAGTGACCGTTGCTTCTTGCGGTAACTGATTGGCTGGGACCCAATGTCTAAGTTTACTTCCAGTGAGCTCCAAAGCTGAGTCAACCAAATGTTAAAAGTGATGCAGAAAGTGCTGTGAACAAGGTTAGTAGTAGAATGTTACATTTTCGCCTCACTTCTAAACTGCAACTAAGGATAAAACCATTATGTACAACCTACCATTAACACCATGTTTCTTTAAGTATTTGGGCAGGAATATTGACTACCTATTAGTTCTGCATCAGCAAATTGAGAGATTGAAAATGTAAGGAATCTTGCTCAGTGTGCAGCCAAACTAAGACACACGAGGGAGAAAGCTTATCAATTAGCTTAGCATACTGAAATGACAAAAAGTGCAAGCCCCAATATAATGCCTGAAAGCAATGGTAGGAGCTGAAGTAAGCTGACCACTATGGGCAATTTTCTTTCTGCTAGCTAAGCATCAAACAGCCCCAAACTTGCTAGAATGCTGTCTTCTAGTCATGGAATGACTGCCAATAATGCTCATGTATAAAGTGCAGACCAACATGGGGAAGGACAAATCAAGATGACCCATCCAAATATTCTCTCTCAAGAATAGGAAAACTAGTGGGGTTAGCTGACTCTTCACCTTCAGCCCCACTGACAGATGCCATCTTAGACTTGAAGATTACTACTCTAGAGCCCTCTAAGTCATTATTCCTGGATGTCCTTTATAGAAGGATGGTTTTACTAAAATACAAATATATACAGAAGACAAAAGAGGTGTTTCTTACCAAGTTGTATGATAAAAGGAATGAAACAATGTCAGACTGTTTTGTGACTGATTTAACAGGGCTATAAGAGCAAATTGTACCCTGTATTTGGAGATAAGGTATTCCCCATGAAGTAGAAATGCTTGTTCACTCAGGAAATTATCTTGAAGAATGAACAAAGGAAACCAGTTAAGCAAAAGACCTGAGATTGGGTTTGAATAGGGTAGTAATTATAATTTGGAAAGCCACAGTATCAGGATAAGAGAGGGAGTCATTGTGAAAGACAGCTACACCCAAAAGAGCTTCTGTCTCAGTGGAGCATGCTGACCTAGTATGTGGTAGGGTGGCAAAACAGAGAGGCCAGAGAAACTTACCCAAAGGAGCATGTTGCCATAAGCCTGTGTGAAAAAGTACTCAAGTAAATTCTCAGAAGTAACAGAGGCATATAGACCAATGAAACAGAATTAAGAGTCCAGAAATAAACCATATATATGTGTGTGTATATATTGTGTGTGTGTATATATATGTGTGTGTGTGTATATATATATGTCAAATGATTTTTATAGGGTTGCCAAGACCATCCAATGGGGGAAAAAAGAGATTCCTGAATGAATGGTTCTGGGACACTTGTATTTGCATGTGTGCAAAAGAATGAAGTTGAACCTTTTTCTCAAACCATAGATTAAAAAAAATTAACTGAAAATGAACCAAAGAACTAAATGTAATAGCTAAAACTATAAAACTCTGAGAAAAAATACATAGGGATAAATGCATAAGACTTTGAATTTAGTAAAAGATTCTTAGATAATGAAAAGCATGAGCAACAAAAGGAAAAATAAATACAACTTCATCAAAATTAAAAAATTTTGTGGTTCGAAGGACAGCATCACGAAAGTGAAAAGCTAATTCATGGAATGGGAGAAGATATTTTCATATTATATATCTGATAAGGAACTTACGTCTAGAATACATAAAGCAATGTCACAACTAAATAATAAGACAAACCAATAAAAACTGAGGAAAGGATCTGAGTAGACATTTCTCTATGGAATATATACAAGTGGCCAATAAGCACATGAAAAGAGGCTTGAAATCATTAATTATCAGGAAAATGCAAATTAAAACCACAATGAGATACCACTAGAATGGCTAGAATTAAAAAGCCAGATAATAACAAGTGTTGATGAGGGTATAGCAACATCAGAATCTCACTGCTGGTGGGAAAGTAAAATGGTACAACTGCTTTGGGAAATAGCCTGGCATTTCCCTAAACCATTAAACAGAGTAATTCCCCTATGTTTTCCTGAGTAGCTTTAGAGTTTCAGCTCTCACATTTAAGTCTTATCTATTTTTAGTTGATTTGTATGTAGCATGTGGAATAAGCATCCAAGTTTATTCTTCTGCATGTGTGTATTAGTTCATTCTCACACTGCTGATAAAGACATACCTGAGACTAGGCAATTTACAAAAGAAAGAGGTTTCATGGACTTACAGTTCCACGGGGTTGGGGAAGCCTCACAATCATGACAGAAGGCAAGAAGGAGCAAGTCACATCTTACATGGCTGGCAGAAGGTAAACAGAGAGCTTGTTCAGAGAAACTCTCATTTTTAAAACCATCAGATCTCATGAGACCCACTCACTATCATGAGAAAAGCACAGGAAAGATGTGCCCTCATGATTCAATCTCCCACCAGGTCCCTCCCACAACACGTGGGAATTATGGGAGCTACAAATGAGATTTGGGTGGGGACACATAACCAAACCATATCTTTCCACTCCAGTCCCTCCCAAATTTCATATCTTCACATTTCAAAATGAATCATTCCTCCCCATCAGTCCCCCAAAGTCTCAACTTATTTCAGCATTAACTCAAAAGTCCACAGTCCAAAGTCTCATCCAAGACAAGTCCCTTCCACCAATGAGCTTGTAAAATCAAAAGCAAGTTAGTTACTTTCTAGATACAATGGGGCTACAGGCATTGAGTAAATACAGCCATTCCAAATGGGAGAAATTGGCCAAAACAAAGGGGCTACAGGCCCCAGGAGAGTCTGAAATCCAGTAGGACAGTCAAATCTTAAAGCTCCAAAATGATCTCCTTTGATTCCATGTCTCACATCCAGGTCACACTGATGCAAGAGGAGGGTTTCCAAGGTCTTGGGCAGCTCTGCCCCTGTGGCTTTTAGGGTACAGCTTCCTTCCTGGCTGCCTTCACGAGCTGGCATTGAGTGTCTATAGCTTTTCCAGGTGCACAGTGCAAGCTGTCAGTGTATCTACCATTCTGGGGTCTGGAGGATGGTGGCCCTCTTCTTACAGCTCTACTAGGCAGTGCCTCAGTAGGGACTCTGTGTGGGGACTCCCACCCCACATTTCCCTTCCACACTGCCCTACCAGAGGTTCTCCATGAGGACCCTGCCCCTACAGCTAACTTCTTCCTGGGCATCCAGGCATTTCAATACATCTTCTGAAATGTAGGCAGAGGTTCCCAAACTTCAATTCTTGACTTCTGTGCACTCACAGGCTCAATACCACATGACAGCTGCCAAGGCTTGAGGCTTGCCTCCTCTGAAGTCATGGTTAGAGCTCTGTGTTAGCCCCTTTCAGCCACGGCTGGAGCAGCTGGGATGCAGGGCACCAAGTCCCTAGGCTGCACACAGTATGGGGACCCTGGGTCCAGGCCATGAAACCATTTTTTTCCTCCTAGGTCTTCAAGCCTGTGATGTGAGAAGCTGCCACAAAGGTCTCTGACATACTCTGGAGATGTTTTCCCCATTGTCTTGGGGATTAATATTCAGCTCCTTGTTACTTAGGCAAATTTCTGCAGCCAGCTTGAATTTTTCCTCAGAAGATGGGATTTTCTTTTATATTGCATTGTCGGGCTGCAAATTTTCCAAACTTTTATGCTCTGTTTCCCTTTTGAAACTGAATACCTTTAACAGCACCCAAGTCATATCTTGAAAGCTTTGCTGCTTAGAAATTTCTTCCGCCAGATACCCTACATCTTCTCTCTCAAGTTCAAAGTTCTACAAATCTCTAGGGCAGGGAAAAAATGCCCCCAGTCTATTTGCTAAAACATAACAAGAGTCACCTTTGCTCCAGTTCCTAATAAGTTCCTCATCTCTACCTGAGACCTTATTGTTCATGTCACTGTCAGCACTTTTGTCAAAACCACTCAACAAGTCTCTAGGAAGTTCCAAACTTTCCCACATTTTCCTGTCGTCTTCTGAGCCCTCCAAACTGTTCCGACCTCTGCCTTTTACCCAGATCCAAAGTCACTTCCACATTTTCAGGTATCTTTTCAGCAATACCCCACTCTCCTGGTACCAATTTACTGTATTGGTCCATTCTCACACTGCTAATAAAGATATACCCAAGACTGGGAAATTTACAAAAGAAAGAGGTTTAATGGACTTACATTCCACGTGGATGGGGAAGACTCCAGATAATGGTGTAAGGCAAGGAGGAGCAAATCATATCTTACACGGATGGCAGCAGGCAAAGAGAGAGCTTGCAGAGAGAAACTCCCCTTTTAAAACCATCAAATCTCATGAGAACCATTCACTATCACGAGACTAGCACGGAAAAGACTTGCTCCCATGATTCAATCATCTCCCACTGGGTCCCTCCCACAACACACGGGAAACATGGGAGCTACAAGATTAGATTTGGGTGGGGGCACAGAGCCAAACCATATCAATTTGGATATCCAGTTTTCCCAACATCATTCATTGAAGAAATTGTCCTTTCCCCATTGTGTGTTATTTGGTACATTTGTGCCATCTTTATCGTGGCATCTTTGTTGAAAACCAATTGCCTTTATATACTTAGATTTATTTCTGGGCTTTCTTTCCTGTTCTATTGGTCTACATGTCTATTTTTATGTCAAGTCCATGGTGTTTTGATTATAAGTCCTTTTATAATATATTTTGAAATCAGGGAGTATGCCTCCTCCAAGTTTTGTTTTTGTTTTTCTTTTTTTGCTGAAGATTGCTTTGGTTATTTGAAGTCTCTTCTGGTTTCACACATACTTTAAGATTTTTTTTTCTATTCTGTGAAAAACAATATGAAATTTTGATAGAAATTACACTGAATCTATAGATTCCTTTGAGTAGTATGGCTATTTTAACAATATTGATCTTACAATCCATGATCATGAGATATCTTTTATTTTTGTTTCTTCAATTTCCTTCATCAAGCTTTTATAGTTTTCTGTGTACAGATCTTTCATCTCCTTGGTTAAATTTACTGCTAAGCATTTTTTGACACCATGGGATTATTAATTTTTGGATAGTCCATTAGTATAGAATATATAGAAATGTTACTGATCTTTCTATGATGTTTTCATTACCTGCAACTGTAATAATTTTGTTTACCCATTCTAATAATTTTTGGTGGAGTCTTCAGAGTTGTCTACATATGTGATCACGTCATCAGCAGAGAAACTTTTACTTCATCCTTTCCTGTACAGACGCCTTTTATTTCTTGGTAAACCTTAGCAAGACTAACAGATTTTAAAGAGAGAAAAGGCACAACCAATATCAGGAATAAAACAGACATCATTACAAAGCCCAGAGATATTGAAAGGACAATAAGAGAATATGCAATTAACAATTCCTCAAGAACCAGAAACTACCAAAACTTACTCAAACTAAACATAATCTGAAAAGTTCTACAACTATTAAATAAATTGAATCTATAATTTAAAAGCTCCCAAAACAGTCACCTCCAGGCCCTATGATTTTACTTAAGATTTTATCAAATATTTAAGACAGAATTAACACAAATTCTGCATATACTCTTCCAAATAATATAAAAAAGGCAATACTTTCCAATGAATATTATAAGGCCAAGTTAGTCCTGCTACTGAAACCAAACAAAAACAATGTTAAAGAAAGAAAACAATAGACCAAATACCCCTCATAAACATACATGTAAAAATTCTCAAAAAAGATTTTTACTCTAGCAATATATAAAGGGAATAATAAAACAGGATCAAGTGGTATTTATTCTGGGAATGCAAGGCTGGTTCAACATACAAACTCAATTAATATAATCCATTACATTAAATTCTAAATAAACATAGAATGATCTATCAATTGGTGCAGAAAAAAGAGCATTTGACAAAATTCAACATCCATTTATGATTAAGAACCCTTAAACAAGGCATAAAAGGCATCTACAAAAACCTAGAGCTAGCATCATTCTCAATGGTGAAATATTGAATGCTTTCTACGATCAGGCAATAATGTCCACTATCATAACTTTTTTTTTTTTTTTTTTGAGACAGAGTCTTGCTCTGTCGCCCAGGCTAGAGTGCAGTGGCCGGATCTTAGCTCACTGCAAGCTCCGCCTCCCGGGTTCAGGCCATTCTCCTGCCTCAGCCTCCCGAGTAGCTGGGACTACAGGCACCCGCCACCTCGCCTGGCTAGTTTTTTTGTATTTTTTTAGTAGAGACAGGGTTTCACCGTGTTAGCCAGGATGGTCTCAATCTCCTGTCCTCGTGATCTGCCCATCTCGGCCTCCCAAAGTGCTGGGATTACAGGCTTGAGCCACCGCGCCCGGCCCACTATCATAACTTTTATTCAACATTGTACTTAAAATTTTCGCCAGTACATTAAAGGAAAGAAAGGACGGATGGGATAATGGGCAGAAGGACAGAGAGAAGAGAGTCATACAAAATGAAAAGGAAGAAATAAAACACTCTTCAAACACTGATAACATAATCGTGTATACCATCCCATATATCTAGGGGTTAAAACCCTACAACTAAAAATTTGTGTTTAACAAGATCACAGGATACAAGGCCAACAAGATATCAACCACATTTCTATATATTAGCTGTGCTAGGCAGAATAATGCCCTCCCAAAGATATTCACGACATTACTGCAAGATTCCCAGAACCTGTTAATATATTACTTCACATGGCAAAAAGGACTTTGTGGATATTACTAAGGTTATGGGCCTTGAAATAGATTATCCTGGATTATCCAGGTGGACCCAATAAAATTGCATAATTCCTTAAAATTGCAAAATATTCTTACCTATAATCAGAGAGAGATGCAAGGATGGATGGAAGTCAGAGAACTTCACCTGACATTGTTGATTTTGCAGATGGAAGGAGGAGGCCATGAGCCAAGAAATGTGGTTAACCTCTAGAATCTAAAACAGGCAAGGATTCTCCCCTAGAGCCTTCAGAAAGAAACAGCCCTGCTAACCATTTTAATTTTAGCCCAGTGAGACTCCAGATGGATTTCTTACCTACAGAATAAATAGTAAGATAACAAATACGTATTGTTTAAAGCCATTAAGTGTGTGGCAATTTGTTATAATAGCAATAGAAAAGTAATATAATAGTAATGAATAATTGGAAAAAGAAAGCTAAAACAATACAATTTACAATAGTTCTGAAAATATGTAATATTTTGGTTTAAATCTAACAAAACATGGACAGAAACTGTATGTTAAAAACAATAAAATGCTGATGAAAGAATTCAAAAGGACACCTAAATAAATTGATAAACATACCATGTTTGTGGATTGGAAAACAGTATAGGAAAGATCTCAATTCTTTCTGTATCAATCTTAGATTTCCTGCAATCCCAATAAAATCCCTAGCAAGATTTATGACATAGAATTAGCTGAGCTGATGCTAAAATGTGTATGGAAAGGCAAGGGAACCACAATTTTGAATAAAAAAGAATAAACTTGGAAGACTCATGCTATCCAATTTTAACATTACAAAATAAAGCTACAGTAATCACAAAGTGTGAGACTGGTGAAAAGATGAACACATGGATCAATGGAATAGAGTCCAGAAATAAAACCCCAGGCATATGGCCAGAAAAATAATGATTTTTAATAGATGCAAAGGGAATTCAGTAGACATAACAATCTTTTCAAAAAATTGTTCCAAAACAATTGATAACCCATATGCAAAAACATAAAATAAACCTTGACCTTATACCCCTAATATCATCCTTAATGGTGAAATACTGAATATTTCCCGCCTAAGATCAGAGAATAATCTCTACTATCACAACTTTTATCTAACATTATACCCACGATCCTAGCCAGTACAATAAAGCAAAGAAAGGACAAATGGGAAAATGGACAGAAAATTATACAAAATAAATATGTAAAGTTATGTAAAAATTCATGAAATTACACAAAAATTTAGAATGGATTACATATTTAAATATAAAACGTAATTATAAAACTTTTAGAAGAAAACCAGGGTAAAAAATCTTTACAATCTGACCTTAGGAAAAGAGATTTTAGACATGACAGCAAAGGCACAATCCAGAAAAGAAAAAAAATCATTAATTGAACTCCATCAAAATAAAAAAATTTTGCCCTGCCAATGACAGATAAGAGACTTCAAAGACAAAATACCAACTCGGAAGAAATTTTTCAAATCACATTTTCAAAGGATCTGTATCCTAATATGCAAAGAATTCTCAAAGCTCCACAACAAAATAAACCACCCGATTTAAAGACAGGCATAAGGCTTTACCAAAGATTATTCAAAGGCAGCAAATAAGCCCATAACAAGACGTCCAACATCACTAGATATTTTGGGAAAACAAAACAATAATGAGCTATCACTATACACTAATTAGAATGGCCAAAATGAAAAGTACTGACAGGATACTAGGTGCTGATAAGGATACAGAGCAATTGGAACCATCATACGTTTGTCTGAGGAAATGCAAAATGGTCCAGACCCTCTAGAAAATAGCTTGGTAATTTCTTATAGAGGTAAACGTACACCTATATATGATTCAGCAGTCCACTCATAGCATTCACCATGGAAAAATAAAAACATGTTCACACTAAAACTTGCACATAAATGTTTATAGCATCTCTGTTCACAATCATCAAAAGATGAAAAACAAATGTCTTTCAATGATTGAATGGATAAATACACTGTTAGGCCCATATAACAGAATGCTACTCAGCAAGAGAAAGGAAAGAACTACTGATACATGTAACAACATGGATAAATCCTAAAGTCATCGCCCTGGGCTAAAGAAGCCAGTTTCGAAAAGTTACGTACTTTACAATTCTGTTTCTATAACATTCTGTAAAATAACTATAAATAGAAAACAGATCGGTGGTTGCTGGGGAATAGGAAGTTACATAAACATGGAAGTTACACAAATCACAAATCTACACCTGTATTAATATTCATAGAACTGTATATCCTAAGAAGGTCAATTTTCCTGCTTGGTCACATAAAAAATAAAAGTGGTGTTTGTCACCCAGGCTAGAGTGCAGTGGCGCAATCTCGGCTCACTGCAAGCTCTGCCTCCTGGGTTCACACCATTCTCCTGCCTCAGCTTCCCAAGTAGCTGGGACTACAGGTGCCCACCACCATGCCCAGCTAATTTTTTTTTTTTGTATTTTTAGTAGAGACGGGGTTTCACCATGGTCTTGATCTCCTGACCTTGTGATCAGCCCACCTCGGCCTCCCAAAGTGCTGGGATTACAAGAAAATAAAAGTTTTTAAAGACACAGACTTGTTTCCAAGGTGCTGAAAGTCTAATAAGTTGAGGTAGATGAACAATAAATCACAATCACACTCTCACACACATGTATACACAAACACACACCTGATGCCAGAGACTCAATCACCCCCACCCTATAGAAAGGGCACTGTCTTACTCAGTTTTGTTTTACCATTCTCAAGATTTTGTACTCAGTAAGTAGTTATGGGACTGAACAGCTGATGAATGGTTTTTGTGGCTACCAGACCATGGCTCACTGGCACAGAACCTGCCATGTTTACTCCATGGTGCTTTCTCAGTCGTGGAGAGTTGAGGTTGAGAGAAAGATAGGATCCATACCTCCCTTTGTGCAATCAAAGATCACTAGGAGAGTATACCAAGTCCACTGAAGGAAGGAATAAGAGTGGATTAAGATATTGCATTTTGTGAATCCTCAAAAACCATATATTGAATGAATTCATTGAGGAACAAATGTAGGGATGTTAAGGCACCCGAGTTTGAAGACATTTTTATGGACACATAGGCAAGGTTCTCCCAACAATCTGCAGCCAAGGAAGAAAAGTAGCCTGTTGACTTTTATAGCATAATATAATCTTGCCTCTGAGCACAGTCACTTCTTTCAGAAGCAAAAATGGCTCCCAGATCTCAAGAATATACGTTAAGTATAATGTTCTGAAATTTACTACTAAACACACTCCTTTTCTTTCTAATAGGAACCTGCAAGAAATAATTTAGGTTGCCAAGTTATTTAATTTTGTTTTCATAGACACAGCGAAATAAAACAAAGTTTTGCTCCATAGAAAAACAAAACTGTGAGATTTTTTGTTGTCATGTGCTGATATGACCTGGAACACACAGGTTCCAAAAAGAGAACATATAAGACAAGTACCTTTCCTACCTTATAGGCCTAGCAAAGGACAAATAAATAACCTAGACAGACTAAAATTAAGTGGCTTGAGAGAGGGATGAATTGCCATGACTCTTAGAAGCAAGAGAGATACCTCTGGAGGATGTGGGTGGGATAAGGTGGGATCAAGGAAAGCTTTGTTGAAGATAATCTCTTTTAGCCTTTTTCTGTTCTACCAATTGTTGCTTGAATAATATTCTCTAATATTCCATGCACATGGCAGATGAGGACTTCCAGTGTCCACTCTAACAATATTTTCATCTTCCAGAGGGTAAACTAAAGAGTTGGAAAATACTGCCTTTGGTTTGTTCAATTGCTCTTTTTCTGCAAGTAGCAACAACTCGTTCCCTTTCCAAACAGTGAGAGCTCTTAGAAGAAAGGTGAATGTTTGGGATTAGGACTGGCAATAAATCATCTCAGGCTGAGCACTTAAAACACTGTCCTAAGGCGCTGTGTAAATATGAGCAAAAAAGACTACCTGCTGTCTGAATTATCACTACCCCTCTATTTTCTTCTCTTTCCCATCAAATTCAATCATATTGTTTCCCTTATACAAAGATATAAGGAAGCCATTTTTGTCACAGCATAAGAAAGGCCCATTTCAACTTGTAAGGTTTTCATGATGTAATAATAACAATCAAAAAGAAAAAAACATGCTATATTCCCTTACCCCAAGGAGAAAAAAATCTGTCATTTCCTCTTGGTATCAGTGACTGGCTGGCAGAGGAAGCTGGAGAAGCCCCCAGAGCCACGTTACTTTGGGATCCAAAGCCATTGTTTATTTCTACTTTTTCCAAACATATTCTTGTATATCAACTTGATAGCACTTTCACAACTGGCCACTCCCATCTCAAAGGTTTTTATGCCATTGTTCTTATCAATTACATCTTTTACAACCATTAAGATCACACTGTTAGCCACATTGTATTGAGTTCTCATTAAGCATCAGGCATTGTGTTGTAATCCCCACAACAGTCCTGTGAGGTAATTACCATTAGTCCTGTTTTATAAATGAGAAAAAATGGCCAACTCAATGCAACCAGGAAGAGCTTCTCCCACTTAGAGAGACCAGACCATCAAGTAAACCAGCACACTTCAAAGAGACCTTGGAAAGAAGGCACTGAGAGTGGACAGAAGGAGGACTCAGATCCCGGGAAGAAGCTGGGATTCCTGCATGGGCTTGCTGAGCACCAGAACTAATTCCTGGTCCTGAGCAGCTCCTAAAGAAGGGGTGAGTGAAACAGGCATGAAGTGACCAACTCTTGTCAGAGATGAAACAGGCATGAAGTGACCAACTCTTGTCAGAGACCTCCAGGATCCTAGCCACAGGAGACCCCACAACCGAACCAGACATTTGAGTTGACAGGGAAAACTGCCTGGAGAGTTGCAGAGACAGAACCCTAGTCTGCACAGAGCCCAGAAGGTTTGGTGCAGGAATAGCTGCAGGGGAGCACAAACATGGGTGCTCATCTGCCAAGCCTCATCATACTATTATAGGTGGCTTTGGTCTTTGTTAGCTGCCAGACTTAAAGAGAGTAGGGCTGTCTTGCTCATGGGATAGGGCCAGTCTGATCCAAATGCCCCTGTCCGCCGGCTTCTCCCAGGCTCCCTGCCTGGCCTCACCCACTTGCAATGCACCCTCAGCTGCCCCAGTGAAATGCTTGACTGTAGCTACCACTGTAACTCTTTCACTAGCAGCCCCCACGTACCCATTAGAACACTTTTACAGACAGACTTCCACCAATACGCACCCACCTACAGCCTTCCCATGCCAGTGCACACTAGCCACAGCCTCCCTCTGCTGTCCCACAGGTGCATATGCACACATAACTCCATTGCCACCCCACCAGAGTGCTTTTGCTTGCAGCCCCAGTCACAAGGTCATTGCCAGCAGACTGGGAATACCTGAGCCCTTCCAGCACAGCAGGTGTTCTACCTTCAGAAGCCAGAGGACAAAGCCATGGGCCTGGTCCCAACCCCTCAAGGTTAGAGCACACAGCCTTGGAATGCTGAGCTGAGCTTTGGCCCCCTGAAAGCATCTAGAAATGAAGCCAATCAACTAAACCCAACTTATACCAGAGTCAAACCATCAAGGCCATCAAAGAATGTAAAAGCAAAAATCCCCATCCAAAATACAGCAGTTTCAAAGGTCAAAGCAACATTAGCCCACACAGATGAGAAAGAACCGGCCCAAGAATTCTGGCAATGTTAAAAGCTAGAGTTACCTCTTACCTGTTATTGACTGCGCTAGTTCTTCAGCAATAGTTCTTAATCAGATTGAAATGGCTGAAATGACAGTCATAGAATTCAGAATCTGGATGGCAAGGGAGCTCAACAAGATACAGGAGAAGGTTGAAATACAATCTAAAGAAAGCTATACAATGATCCGAGAGTTGAAAGATGATATAACCATTTTAAGAAAGAACCACATTGAACTTCTGGAAATGAAGAATTTCCTATTTCATAATGCAATTGAAAATAATAACAGAATAGACCAAGCCGAGGAAAGAATCACAGAGCTCAAAGTCTACTCCTTTGAATCAATGCAGATAAAAATAAAGAAAAAAGAGTTTTAAAAAGAATGAAACCTCTGAGAAATATGGGATTATGTAAAGAGACCAAACCTACAACTCACCAGCATTCCTGAAAGAGATGGAGTGAGACCAAGCAAATTGGAAAACATATTTAAGGATAATGTCCACAAAAATGTCCCAACTCACTAGAGAGGTTGATGTTCAAATTCAGAAAATGCAGAGAATCCCTGTGAGATACTATATAAGATGACCATTCCCAAGAAACAGTCATTAGATTTTCCATGGTCAATGTGAAAGAAAAAATGTTAAAGTCAGCAAGAGAGATGGATCAGATCACCCAAAAATGGAACCTCATCAGGCTAACTGTGAACCTTTCAGCAGAACCCTTATAAACCAGAAGAGATTGGGGGCCTATATTTAGCATCCTTAAAGAAAAGAAACACCAATCAAGAATTTCATATTCTGCCAAACTAAGTTTGGTAAGCAAAGGAGATATAAAATCCCTTTTAAACAAGCAAATGCTAAGGAAATGTGTTACCACCAGACCTGCCTTACATGAGGACTTTAAGGGAATGCTAAATATAGAAACAAAAGACTGATACCTGCCGCCACAAAAACACGCATAAGTACACATCCCACTGACATTGTAAAGCAACTATATAATCAAGTCCACATAACAACCAGCTAACAACATGATACAGGATAAAATCCTCACATATCAGTATTGGCCTTAAATATAAATGGACTAAATGCTTCACTTAAAAGGCACAGAGTGGCAAGTTAGATAAAGAATCAAGACCCAATTTTATGCTGTCTTCAAGAGATCCATCTCATATTCAATGACACTCATAGGCTCAAAGTAAAAGGATGGAGAAAGATCTATCAAGCAAATGGAAAACAAAAAGAGCAGGGGATGCTGTTCTTATTTCAAACAAAACAGACGTTAAGCCAATAATAATCAAAAAGGGACATTACATAAAGGGTTCAATTCAACAGGAAGACTTAACTATGCTAAATATATATGCTCCCAACATTAGAGCACCAGATTCATAAAACAAGTTCTTAGAGACCTACAAAGACACTTAGATAACCACACAATAATATTTGGAGACTCCAAAATCCCAGTGAAAATGTTAGGCTGATCACTGAGGTAGAAAACTAATAAAGATATTCTGGACCTAAACTTGATACTTCACAAATGGAACTAACAGACATCTATAGAATCCCCTACCTGAAACAATAGAATATGCATTTTTCTCACCTGCATACAGCACATACTCTAGGATCAACTACATGTTAGAACAGAAAGCAATTCTTGACAAATTCAAAATAACCGAATCATACCAACCACACTCTTGGACCACAGTGCAATAAAAATAGCAATCAATACCAAGAAGATCTCTCAAAACTAGACAATTACATGAAATTAAACAAATTTCTCCTGAATGACTTTTCACTAAAGAATGAAATTAAGGCAGAATTCAAAAAATTCTTTGAAACTAATGAAAACAAAGATACAACATACCAAAACCTCTGGGACACAACTAAAACAGTATTAAGAGGAAAGTTTACAGCATGAAACACCTTCATTAAGAAGGTAAAATGATCTCAAATTAATAAACTAACATACCACCTAAAAGAACTAGCAAAACAAGAGCAATCAACCCAAAAGCTAGCAAAAGAAAATAAGCAAAATCAGAGCTTAACAAAACAAAATTGATATATGAAAATCTCTACAAAAGAACTAAACCAAAAGTTGATTATTTGAAAGAACAAGATTGATAGACTGATAGCTAGGCTAATAAAGAAAAAAGACATGAAGTCTTTGCCCATGCCTATGTCCTGAATGGTACTACCTAGGCAAAGACTTCATGTCTAAAACACCAAAAGCAATGGCAGCAAAAGTCAAAATTGACAAATGGGATCTCATTAAACTAAAGAGCTTCTGCACAGCAAAAGAAACTACCATCAGAGTGAACAGGCAACCTACAGAATGGGAGAAAATTTTTGCAATCTACTCATCTGACAAAGGGCTAATATCCAGAACCTACAAAGAACTCAAACAAATTTACAAGAAAAAAACAAACAACCCCATCAAAAAGTGGGCAAAGGATATGAACAGACATTTCTCAAAAGAAGACATTCATACAGCCAACAGACACATGAAAAAATGCTCATCATCACTGGCCATCAGAGAAATGCAAATCAAAACCACAATGAGATACCATCTCACACCAGTTAGAATGGCGATCATTAAAAAGTCAGGAAACAACAGGTGCTGGAGAGGATGTGGAGAAATAGGAACACTTTTACACTGTTGGTGGGATTGTAAACTAGTTCAACCATTATGGAAAACAGTATGGCGATTCCTCAAGGATCTAGAACTAGATGTACCATATGACCCAGCCATCCCATTACTGGGTATATACCCAAAGGATTATAAATTATGCTGCTATAAAGACACATGCACTCGTATGTTTATTGCAGCACTATTCACAATAGCAAAGACTTGGAATCAACCCAAATGTCCATCAGTGACAGATTGGATTAAGAAAATGTGGCACATATACACCATGGAATACTATGCAGCCATCAAAAAGGATGAGTTTGTGTCCTTTGTAGGGACATGGATGCAGCTGGAAACCATCATTCTTAGCAATCTATCACAAGAACAGAAAACCAAACACCGCATGTTCTCACTCATAGGTGGGAACTGAACAATGAGATCACTTGGACTCAGGAAGGGGAACATCACACACAGGGGCCTGTCATGGGGAGGGGGGAGGGGGGAGGGATTGCACTGGGAGTTATACCTGATGTAAATGACAAGTTGATGGGTGCAGCACACCAACATGGCACAAGTATACATATGTAACAAACCTGCACGTTATGCACATGTACCCTACAACTTAAAGTATAATAATAATAAATAAATTTAAAAAAAAAGAAGACCCAGATAAAAACAATGAGAAATGACAAAAGTAACATTAACACCAATCCCACAGAAATACAAAAAAAAAAAAACTCTCAGAGACTATTATATACACCTCTGTGCAGGCAAACTAGAAAACCTACAAGAAATAGATAAATTCCTAGAAACATACAACCTCCAAAAATTGAACCAGGAAGAAATTGAAACCCTGAGCAGTCTAAAAACCAGTTCTTGAATCAGGAACAGAAAAACTACCAACTAGGAAAACCTCTGGATTAGACAGATTCACAGCCAAATTCTAACAGATATACAAAGAAGAGCCAACATCTATTCTACCGAAATTATTTCCAAAAAAAGCAAAGAGAGGGTACTCCTTCCTGACTCATTCTATTAGATCAGTATCATTCTGATACCAAAACATGGGGGAGAGACATGAAAAAAAGAAAACTTCAGGCTAATATGCCTGATTAAGATAGATGCAAAAATCCTCAATAAAATACCAGAAACCCCAATCCAGCAACACATCAAAAAGCTAATCTACCATAATCTAGTAGGCTTTATTCCTGGGATGCAAGATTGGTTCAACACATGCAAGTCAATAAATGTGATTCATCACATAAACAGAACTAAAAACAAAAACCACATAATTATCTCGATAGATGCAGAAAAGGTCTTTGATAATATTCAACATCCCTTCATGTTAAAAAAAAAAAAAACCCTCAAACTAGGCATCAAATGAACATACTTCAAAATAATAAGAGCCACCTATTACAAACCCACACCCAACATCATACTGAATGGGCAAAAGCTAAAAGCATTCCCCTTGAGAACCAAAACAAGGCAAATGTACCCACTCTCATCACTCCTAATCAACATAGCACTGGAAGTCCTAGCCAAAGTAATCAGGCAAGAGAAAGAAATAAAAGGCATCCAAATAAAAGGAGAAGAACTAAAACTATTTCTCTTCATATACACTATGATTCTATACCTAGAAAACTCCACAGTCTCTTCCCAAAGATGCCTAGTTCTGATAAATAGCTTTAGTAAAGTTTCACAATACGAAATCAAGGTACAAAAACCAGTAGCATTTCAAAACTACAAAAATGCCCAAGCTGAGAGCCAAATCAAAAATGTAATCCCATTCACAATAACTATGATAAGAATAAAATAGGTAGGAATAAGTCTAATTGGATAGGTGAAAGATGTCCACATGAAAATTTCAAAACATTAAAAAAATCAGAGATGACAAAAATGAAAAAATATGTCATGCTCATGGATAGGAATAATCAATATTGTTAAAATGGCTGGGCTGCCCACAAAAAATTTATAGATTCAATGCTATTCCTATCAAACTACAAATGGCATTCTTCACAGAATTAGAAAAAAAAATTACTTTAAATTCTTATGGAACCAAAAAAGAGCCCAAATAGCCTCAGCAATTTTAAGCAGAAAGAATAAAGCCAGAGGCATCACACTATCAGACTTCAAACTATACTACAAGCCTGCAGTAACCAAAACAGTATTATACTGGTACAAAAACAGACACATGGACTAATGAAACAGGTTAAAGAACCTAGAAATAAAGCCGTACACCTACAGCCATCTGATCTTCAACAAAGTTGACGATAACAAACAATGGGGAAAGGACTCCCTAGATTCAACAGATGGTGCTGGAATAATTGGCTAGCCATATGCAGAAGATTAAAACTGGACCCTTTCATCTTATAAAAAATCAACTCAAATGAATTAAAGACTTAAATGTAAGACCCAAAACTATGAAAACCCTAGAAGGAAACCAAGGAAATCCATTTTGGACATAGGCCTTACCAAAGATTTCACAATGAAGTCTCCAAAAGCAATTACAACAAAACCAAAATAGGTGAGTGTAACTAAGCTAAAGAGCTTCTGCACAGCAAAATAACTATTATCAGTATAAACAGATAACCTACAGTATGGGAGAAAATATTTACAAACTATGCATCTGACAAAACTCTAACACCCAAAATCTATAAGGTACTTAAACAAATCAACAAGCAAACAATAAACAGCCCCATTAAAAAACGGGATAAGGACATAAACAGAGAATTCTCAAAAGACAACATAAATCAGCCAATAAGCACATGAAAAAAATGCTCAACATCACTAATCGTTAGAAAAATGCAAATCAAAACCCCAGTGAGATACCATTTCACACCAGTCAGAATGCAATTATTTAAAAGTCAAAAAATAACAGGTGCTGGCAAGGTTGTTTAGGAAAGAGAATGCTTATACACTGCTGGCTGGGAATGTAAATTAGTTCAACCACACGGAAAGCAGTCTGAATATTTCTCAAACAACTTACAACTACTATTCAACCCAGTCATCACATTAGGAGGCACATACCCAAAGGCATGTTAATCATTCTACCAAAAAGACACATGCACTCACATGTTCACTGTTGTACTATTCACAATAGCAGAGACATGGAATCAACCTAGATGCCCATCAATAATGGACTGGATTTTTTAAATGTGGTACATATACACATGAAATACTATATAGCCATTTTAAACATGGAATCCTGTTCTTTGCAGCAATATGGATGTAGCTGGAGGTCATTATCCTAAGTAAATTAACATGGAAACAGAAAACCAAATAGCACATGTTCTCACTTATAAGTGGGAGCTAAACATTGAGTATGCATTGACACAAAGACGGGAACAATAGACACCAGAGCCTACTTGAGAGGGGAGGGTGGGAGGAGGAGGAAGATTGAAAAACTACCTGTCAGGCACCATGCTCACGGCTTGGGGCATGAAATCATTTGTACACCGAACCCCAGCATAATGCAATTTACCCATGTAACAAACCTGTACATGTACCCCCTGAACCTAAAATAAAAGCTGAAGAAAAAAAAAGAGACATGGAGAGAAAATGAAGTAACTTGCCCAAGTGAATATATGGTAGAGCTCGCATATGAACTCAGGTGTATTTGACCTTGAAAAATTATGTAACTTAATACTTGAGTAGGACTCTTCTTTTTGCTGAAGAATTTTGCCAAAGACTCAATGTTGAAGGTAACAGTAAATTTATACTAAAGAAAAGCTGCCAGCCGGGCATGGTGGCCCACGCCTGTAATCTCAGCACTTTGGGAGGCCGAGGTGGGCAGATCACCTGAGGTCAGGAGTTCGAGACCAGCCTGATCAACATGGAGAAACCCCATCTCTGCTAAAAATACAAAAATTAGCCGGGCATGGTGGCGCATGCCTGTAATCCCAGCTACTCAGGAGGCTGAGGCAGGAGAATCGCTTGAGCCTGGGAGGCAGAGGTTGTGGTGAGCTGAGATTGTGCCATTGCACTCCAGCCTGGGCAACAAGAGTGAAACTCCGTCTCAAAAAAAAAAAAAAAAACATATTTCCACAGCACTAACATGATGCTGAGATGATGAGAGATCATCATCTCATCATCTACCTTCAGCAGTTAGAAGGTTAAACCCTGAAAAAGAGTTACTGCAGGACAAGAGCTGAGAGAGGGCAAGGAACAATGGACAGACACACAGTTAATCTCAGCTGGTATGTGCATCACCAATGTAAGGGAGTTCTGGTCTGTGAGAACCCAGACAAGTGTCTCAAAGAACCAGCACTTGGACACCTGCAACGGAGGGCTTCTTTGGGCCAGGTATCAGTCAAGAGAGGACCTTAATTATAGGACTAGATAAGTAAGGATTTTTGTGCCTTGCATCTGATTTCCTTTCCTCTGTAAGTACTAAAACGGGAGGCAGAAGAAATACAGAAAAATTTGAAGACTAGATTACATCCTCTTCCCCCGTGGGTCCCAGTTGTGAGTATGGCCCACAATTGGAAGAGAGAAAAGAGGCTATGAATTGGATGTGAGACTCAAGCTTTTAGCATTTGGTAGGAATTTTAATACTTGAAATCAAGTCTTAGTTACCAATGGGGTACTATTCTTACAACAAAAGGGGTCAAAACTCTAGGATTTGCCCAAGGACAAGAGAGAACAAAGCATGTTAAAAGATAATAGTTAAGGTGGGGTGTGCAGATGTGTCCAATGCTCCCCCCCTCCAAGTACATTTAAAAATCCGAAGCAATATTTGATGAAATGATACTAGAGTAAAAGGGAGCCATCTCAAAGGGTACTGAAGTTAAAAAAATGCAAGACAGCATAATTAGG
Source organism: Macaca nemestrina (assembly GCF_043159975.1). Lineage (NCBI taxonomy): Eukaryota > Metazoa > Chordata > Mammalia > Primates > Cercopithecidae > Macaca > Macaca nemestrina. The sequence continues at coordinate 45,835,374 of NC_092131.1, forward strand.
TTTTTTAAAAGTATTCACGAGAAAGAATAATGTTTACCTATGTGGCTTGTCATCAGTGAGAAAGGAGGAATTACTTTTCATTTTATAACCTTTCCATGGTGTTTCATTTTTTACCATATATATGTTATAGTTAAAATATCAGTTAAAATGATTCCATTTATTCTTGGATGTAATATGAAGTAAGCTTTTGAATTTTTTTTTAAATTAATTTCAGCCAAGCCTCCAGTTGTTTTGTCTATTCACTTACAAAGAATCAGAAAAAATGTATTATTTTTACAAAAATAATTGTACATTCTTCCTTGTACTATATCAGTCAATAGTTTAAGGGGAAAGAAACCACTTTGGACACTTTCATTCAAGATCCCCTCACCTTGGGTTGTGTCTGGTATTTTTCTTAGCCCATTTGGGCTGCTATAACAAAACACCTTTGAGTAATTTATCAACAACAGACATTTTTCAGTTCTTGAGGCTGGGAAGTCCAAGATCACGGCAGCAGCGCATGTTTGGTGAGGGCCTGCTTCCTCAAAGAGGACACCTTTTCACTGTGTCTTCACATGGTGGAAGGTGTTCTCTCAGGCCTCTTTTATAAGGGCACTAATCCCATTTATGATGGTTCCAGCCTCATGACCTAAATAACCCTACTGCCCTGGGGGTTAGATTTCAACATAGGAGTTTCAAGGAAACACAAACATTCAGACTAAAGCAGTATTTCTAACTCTAGCATAGCTGTCATTGGCCAGGGTTCTGAAGCAGCCAGAGCTGTGTGTTTTCACTTTGCGCCAGAGCCATGCTTGTGATGAAAGCTGCAGGAAGCAACTGATTGGTGCGTGCACTGAAAGATCCCATTTGCTGATGAGGGAGTTCCAGAGTAATGCCAGCCCTGTCACTGAAACTTACCACACAGAACCTCAAACTCCAATTATCACTCATTTTCTCCACCTTCTTATCACTTGTATTTGACAGCTGTTCGGTGACAATGAAAGTAAAGTTTTCCATGTCAGGTATTATGCTGGTGGGCCAGATTAACTTCTGGAAAGATTTAATTATCTTTGAGAGGACAGCTCCTCTAATAACATCCCTTTTTCTATCTTGCCCAAATTAGTATTTGCTTCAGTGATTCTCATCCTGAGACTTAGCTCCCCTGTCACCATACACTGAGTGGGCTTTGTTAAAAAACCAGAGGCTGAGCCTCTTTTTAAGAAACACTAATTCTGTGGCTGCCTACTTCCAGCTGTATCTTGATACACAGAAATGCACTTGAGGTTGTCCATCAGGATAAGCATTAAAATTGGGTCACAGAAAAAAAACAGGTTATGAAAGTGCCTGTGTGGAATGAGCTCTTTAAAATGAATGTGTATGTCTAGAAAAATACATCAGTATGTGATCAGTGACTATCTGTATGGTGACTAGTTACCTTTATTTGCTTTATGCTGATGCACTTTATGATTTTCTTCCAGTACACATATATTGCATCTTTAATCACACAAAACAACAAAGCTATTTCAAATATTTAATTGTTATTATTTCAGAGTTAGGGAATTTGAAAAGTGTTTAGCGAAGTCTTCAAACTTGAGAAATAGCTCTAAAAAGACCTTCTTTTGAAACTGGCAGTCATGATACTCTACACTTTTCCAGCTCTTATGCATTTGCTGAAATGGTTTGTTTGTAGTAAGCCTACTTTCTAATTTGTCTGAATTTCTAAGTAGAAAGACATGGGGAATGATATGGCATCAGTAATTGAATAGCATGCTAACAATGCCGGAGTTTTCCGTATCTCTGTAGACAAACTGTGTGTGTAGGAGGAAGGGAGGGTGTATGTGTAAGAAATCTTCTCTAGATGGTCCACTGGGAAAGGGTTACAATCACAGCAAATGAAGTTCTTCAGAAGTCCTCACAGCTGGAGACAGACAGCAGCACACGCAAGATAGGGAGGAGTGTTTTTTTCCTGCACGCACCCCAAACTGCCCCCATGTGACTGCATGCTACAGTATTCGCTGGTAGTTGGACATTAGGTGAGCCCAGAGCTTTGAAGGCAGACATCTCTTCTCAGCATGCTGGTGACCTGCGAAGCTGCCCAGAGACAGAGGGATGGGAAAAAAAATGGCTACAGCTGTTTCTGGCTGATCCTCTGATGCTGGCATTTGGGGCAATATGTTTGAGGTATCTGTTTTTAGCCAGCATGCTAAGTATTACTGTTCTTCCACAAGACTGCAGATTTATCTTAGGGCTTATAGGGATCTAATAAATAGCATTATTCTTATTCCTTACCTGTGTTTAATAACTAGAATGATTGAGAAGCTGAAAAGATGAAAATCAAAATGCCAGATTTATTTTTGATAGAACTGTTGAAGAACAAGGCTTAGGTGTGGGCTACAATTGGGCTTCCTGACAATGTACCCCAAAATTAACCCTGCACAGACATAGGCAGTATTTGTGAAACTGCAGGTCTGTGTTTATGTTGTGGGTACCCTGATAAGTCTACAGCACAGAGGAGCACATCATATTGCTTGCTCTCTGCAGGCAGGCAAACGTCACAGAGAAGAAAAGTGAGAGGAATGCCAGCCCAAACATGTGTAGCTTATTTCCTCAACTTACCGATCAGATCACAGAAGGAGTATGTGAGAAGGGCAGGAAGAGAGTCCAGGTGTGGATAGACAATACTAGCGGAATAAGTTGTTTACCTAGAGTGTTTGGTCTTACTTGCATTCTAGTCCTCACTATCACAACTAGCTCTGTAAAGTTGGCAGAGAGGGGTCATTAACCTTTTTGTGTCTATTTTCTCATCTTTTTGATAGTGTGTTGGTCCAAATTAGTAATAACCTAATTAGGGTGCTCTTTTATAATCTAATTTCTTCCAGAATTCTTTCCAAATTTCAAAATTTTATTCTATTTTTTTTTCTTCCCTAAGGTATCACCACCCACTATATATGTTGAGCTCCCTTGATATTAAAACACAAAAATGTGAACAGGATGGAATACATGCTAAAAAACATTTTAGAGCAATTAACCATCATTGACCCAAGGGAAACAATCTGAAATGGTAAATACTAAATGATTTGTAAAAGTTGATTAAACATTCAATAAGAGCAACATTCAGTGATGATTTATACCTTTCTCCTCTATGAATATGCAGTAGGCTGGAAGATAGTTTCCCAGTTTTATCCACGTCATGCAATTTGCTCATATCTATTACTATAAAGGACTATTCACTTCGAAACTTGAGTCATCTGAGAGAGAATATAAATAAACAAGACCACATTAGCTGCCAGAATTGGAGATCAAGTCTGGATGTTAGCCAAGCATAGGTGCTGGTGAAGTGTGGAAATTACCTAACAGCAAGGCTCAAATCTGACAGAAGAATGTATTAACACATCATGTAGCATGGCCCTCAACCCAAACAGAAATTCACTTCTTAAGCTGTTTTTGCACATAACGGAACAGAAATAGGGGATAACCACAGATAACTAAACCACTAAGTCACCACTTGCCCAAACAGGCAGAGTTAGGGAAAAGAAAATGGACAAGTTTATGCCCTTCACTCATTCAACAAGAATTTTTTGAATACCTTCTATGTGCCAGGCACTGTGTCAGGAACTAGAGGTTATGGTAGTAAGACTAAGGCCTTGTTTTGAGTTTTCTCCCAAATGAGACATTTTCAAAACTGATTGAAACAAAGTGAGCTATCTGTCTTTAGTAAGGCAGTAAACAGTAAAGAGCATGATGGAATAGAGTATCCCAAACAGAGCAATTTATCCTACTGATGATTCATGACAAAGTTTCTCAGGCCCAGAACAAAGTGAAAAAATCAGATGTATGTGAATGTGGAGGTGGGGAGTGTGATTTGTTGAGTAAGGTTTGAAAGAATTATTGGAAAAAGTACTTAGTCTAACCTTAGTCCCTCCAAATTTTTTGGTATAAAAATTTTTCATAATATGTAATTTCATAAAACACAATATTAGTTGATTCTCTTTTTAATGTCCTCGTTTTGCAAACTAAAAAGGTAGCAACCCTATGTCAGTCCCCAAATTGTTTTAGAAATGTTACTTGTTCTTAATTACTGAAGGTTTGGGAATTCTATTAGAAACAATAAGGAAGGTATGCAGATTGAGTTGGCAGATATTCTATGCCCTTGAATGAAAAGGGGAGTTGATAAACCTCAAATTAGTAGATATTGACATAGTAAGGAAAAGCAGGTTGACATATAGTAAGTGCAAAATCATTGAGTCAGCTCTCCTTATTTTGTAGATTGATTCTAAAGCCTGGGTCTAGATTGTCTGGATCACAGGCTTGTTGGGATGCAAAACATTTTTCTTCAGGAACTCTGAATACCCTGTTCAACAGTAGCCAGTTTTTATTGTCTGGTTTTCACCCATTTGAGGGATAAAACTGAAGGAGGAGGAAGCTGGCAAACTTCTCAGTAGGAAATACACAAGCCTTGCTCTTAAGAGAACAAATCCTACTTTTGCTATTTCTGTATGAGACAAAACAAATAAGTAAATTATAATAAACCAGATATGGAATATAAACAGCAGAAGCCTAGAGCTCATATTTGAAAGGTAACTTATGGATCAGATACGTTTCCCCAAAATTCGTATGTTGAAACCCTAATTCTCATGTGATGGTATTTGGAGGTAGGGCCATTGGGAGGTCATTATGGTTAAATTAAGTCATAAGGTAGAGCTCCCCATGATGGAATTAACACCCTTATAAAAAGAAGAGGAGACACAACATCCCCTCTGTCTGTGTGCACTTACTAAGGAAAGGTCAAGTCAGGATATAACCAGGAAGAGGGCCCTCCCTAAGAACCTGACCATGTGTCACCCTGACCTCAGACTTCCAGCCTTCAGAATCATGAGAAATAAATGTTTGTCAGTCTATGGTAATTTTTATAGCAGCCCAAACTAAGACAGAAATTGGTAGTGAGAGGTAGGGTGCTGCTATAACACCTAAAAATGTGCAAGCAGTTTTGGAACTGGGAAATGAGTAGAGGCTGGATGAATTTGGAGGTACATGATGGAAAAAGTCAATATTGCCATGAAGGGAGTTTCAAAGGTCATTCTTGTGAAGGCTTGGAAAGAAAGACAGCTGGAAATAAAAAGTCTCTATTTTCTTTGAGAATACATAAATACTCATGAACAAAATATTGGTAGAAATATGGATAGTAAAAGCCATTCTGATAATATCTCAGACAAAAATAAGCAACATGTTATTGGAAACTGGAGGAATGGTGACCCTTTTTTATAAAGTAGCAAAGAAGTTGGCTGAATTGTTCATGTTCTAATGTTTTGTGAAAAGGTGAAATTTGGGAATAATGAAATTTTATATTTAGCTGAGGAGATTTCTAAGCAAAGTGTTGAAGTGGTGGTTTGGTTCCTCCTAACAGCTTATTGTTAAATGCAAGAAGCCAAATGAATTGAAGATGGAATTGATCATCAAATATGTGTTTGGGAAGAGGAGGGTAGAGGGAGAAGGAATTGTTGAACAAAAAGAAACCAGAACTTAAAGACCTGGAAAATTCTAAGCCTATCTGTATTTTTAAAAATGAGAACACATGTTCAGAAAAGAACTCTAAGAGCGCGGGCTTCACGATCATTTAATAAGGAGATTACTGCATGTGTGAACCACTATCCTAGTTAGCTACTCAGCAGAAACACTGCCAGTTTTAACTGAAGGGGATGGAGATAGGACAGAATGAAGAAAGACTGTCAAATGTCTTAATTTTATAAGAGAACTATGGAATACTATGGCCACAAATGTGCAGTGTTTGAAATTAAGAGAAGATTTGGCCGGGCACGGTGGCTCACACCTGTAATCCCAGCACTTTGGGAGGCCGAGGTGGGCAGATCACGAGGTCAGGAGATCAAGACCATCCTGGCTAACACGATGAAACCCCATCTCTACTAAAAATACAAAAAACTAGCCAGGTGGTGGTGGCCGTCACCTGTAGTCCCAGCTACTTGGGAGGCTGAGGCAGGAGAATGGTGTGAACCTGGGAGGCCGAGGTTGCAGTGAGCTGAGATTGCACCACTTCACTCCAGCCTAGGTGACAGAGCAAGACTCCATCTCAAAAAAAAAAAAGAAAGAAAAAGAGAGAGAGAGAAAGGGGAAAAAAAGAAAATAAGGGAAGATTTATACTGAAGATAATTCAGAGATAATCAGGACTGCCTCCACAGTTTCAAAGGTGTGGGGGCATCAGACAGCCCCACAGTTTGGAGTGACAAAGCTACTGAGGCACAGCTACCAGAAGCCTTAGAGTCATGACCCCTACCTGGCAGACCTCTGGGAATAGGATCTCCAACTGGCATAGCTCTGAAAAAGCAACCCTGACCTGGTATAGCTTTGAAGGCAAGATCTCCATCCTAGTGTGTTCAAAAGAAGGGACCTCTACCATGTTAAAATTTGTTCATAACATTTGTTAGAGACCATATGGAAGACTTTATTCAAAAAGAACTACTGCAATGGGGGCTTTTCAGTAGGGGAGAGAGATCAGGTTCAATTCTGAAAACAACAAGGACAAGTGAAAATGTATAACTAAGGAGTAGGTTTAGGGTGGGGGTCAGTGGATTACTAAGAGAAAACATTAAGGCTATGGGGCATTCTGGCTAAACTGCTTGACAGGTTTCTTGCTGAAGGCAGACCAGAGTGATAAGATATCAAGAATGCGGACTTTTCACTGAACTGACTCATCAGAATTCTTGCTAAAACTGAACTAAGTGGCCCAGGGACAGAGCCCAAGGTCAAGACCAGATCAAAAAGAGTAGGACCTTGTCTCAAGTTTGGTCAAGGAGAGACTCTGTCAAACCTCCCTGTCGTTCAAGGGAAAAAGAGATAGTCTTCTTTTCTTTGAACAATGTAAGTCCATTTCTCATTCAGACACTTTTGTTTATTAAGGACCAGTGGAACTCTTTGTTAAGACTTCACAGTAGAGAAGCCAGTCAAGAAGATTTATACACATTGGACTTAAAGTATCTTTAGATAATAGAGTGAAGATCGCAGAGGCAGTCCCTCAGATTTCCTGGTTGGCTGTTTGAATACTTTTGTGATGGCATAGACATCAGTGTCATGGAATTTTTTTTTTTTTTTTTTTTTTTTTTTTTTTTTTTTTTGGAGAACAGCATGGAAGCGTTCGGTTTTAGCTCACAGGGCTTCTTTAGATAATCCAAATAAGGATCAGGGCAATCAGGTTTTAGTTCTCAATGGTGCCATGTCAGAAGAGTGGGAGAAAAATTGGAAACATTAGAGAGTTGTAGCCAGATATTGGAGAAAACTAAAATAATTGATCCTGTCCAGGTTAGAAATAGAGAAAAAAAAAAGGTACATCAAGAGGTGAGAAATAGCCCAAAGGCAATGAATACCCACAAGGATGGACTATAGTTTTCCACTGAAAGATAAAATATCTTTCTACAGTCATTCCTCATTTTGATTAAAGTTAATCAAAATAAGACTACTTTTCTTCGAAAAATAAGTCTGGTCTCATTAAATTTGGCCAGATTATGTAAGAGCAGCAATAATAGAGATTGACTGCATAGGACCCTTTTTAAGTCAGATTTGCTGGAATGTTTAATAAGGAATCTCAGATTAGACTTTCAAAAAAGCCTCTCAAGGCTAGAAAATAAAGCCAAGAACTTGCCATTAGACTGTGCCTGCCATAACTAGATTTGAGTGAATTCATTTCTTCTTGAGGTCTCCAAAATATCCTATGTTTCCTAGGCCAACCAGGAAATGACTGACCAGGAAATGACTCAACTGTAAGATTGGGAACCTTATAATCCAAGTATCAGAACAGCTTTTCCAAGAGGGCTGTATAAGCATTCATTCCTTAAGTCATCCTCAGTTTATTAAAATGGTCTGATCATAACTGATTCCAGGTACATCATACTCAAATATGACATTTCAATCAAAACCTGGATAACAAATGTTTCCAATTATGTTCTGTTACAAGAATAGCATGTTCTTATTAAACTTATGCAAATAACTACATTACCATAAAGAATATTCAGAATTATAGAGGGATCAGGTAGAGAGAGAAATAAATGCTTCATTTTTATTTACAAAGGTATAAAATCCAAATTGTTGAGAGTTAGAGACTGCTTAATGGAAAAGAAACAGGGGTTCCTTATATATGGACTATAGAACTTTAAAGGACCAGTAAGTTTTCAGCACAAAGAAATAAAAATATACCATGTGGAAGGGAAATAATCAGCCTGCTCTAGCCATTCTGTCCCACCTAAGGCAGGTGTGGTCTGAGAAGCATTCGTGAAATTCAGTCTAGAAGCAAATGATCACCAAAGACTGAGACTTAATCATCAGATCATAGAATGCTTCTCCTCTTCCCACACCTTACCATCATATTAATAAGGCCTAGCCTATTTACAGCAGTTTCTTTTATCCATTACATGGTGTCTGACTATAAAGTTTACTGAACAAACTAAGAGCTGAAAAACAGAAGTTGAAGAGAGAGCATCAGAATCAGACATGGCAGAGATGTAGGAACTAGCAGACCAGGAATTTGCGATAACTCATTTAATATGCTAAAAAAAAAAAAACCCTAAAGGATAAAGTGGACAGCATGCAAGAACAGATTGGCAGTATAGTAAGAGAGACAAATCATAGGAAAACAACTTTAAAATGTTAAAGATCAAAGAAAGAAATTAAGAATGCCTTTGATGGTGCTATAGTTTGAATGTGTCCCCCCAAAGTTTATATGTTAGAAACTTGATCTCTAATGTAGAGGTGTGGGAGATAGGGCCTAGTGAGGGCTAAGAGCTCTGCCCTCATGAATGGATTAATGTCATTATTGTGGAAGTGGGTTCATTATCACAGGACTGGGTTCTTATAAAAAGATGAGTTCGGCTCCCTTGTTCACTTTCTCTCACTCTCTCTTTGCCCTTCTGCTATGGGATGACAAAAAAAAGTGGCTTTGAAAGATGCCAGCCCCTCAGTCTTGGGCTTCGCAGTCTCCAGAACCATGAGCCAATAGGGTTTTGTTCATTATAAATTACCTTGTCCGTGGTATTCTGTTATAGCAGCAAAAATGGACTAGTACTAAAAATTGGTACCAAGAATTGAAGTTGTTGTTATAACAAATACACGAAAATGTGGAGGTGGCTTTGGAACTGGGTAATGAGTAGAGGCTGAAACAGTTTTCTAGGAAATGCTGGGAAAAGCCTTTATTTTCATATAAAGAGCATTAAAGGTGATTCTGGTGAGGGTTCAGAAAAAAAGAAGAGCTGTAGGGAAAATATTTAAGTTCCTAGAGATTACTTTCAAGTGGTCATGATTAGAATGTTGGTAGATGTATAAACAGTAAAGGCCATTCTGTTGAGGTCTCAGATAACAATGAGGAATATCTTCTTGGAAACTGGAGTAAAGCCTATTCTTGTTATAAAGTGGCAGAGAACTTGGCTGGAACATGTTCATGTCCTAGGGCTTGGTGGAAGGCAGAGTTTAAGATCACTGAACTAGAATATCTGGCAAAAGAAACCTCTATGTAAAATATGAAGGAGCTCTGTGGCTTCTTTTAACTGCCTAGAGTAAAATAAGAGAGAAGAGAAATTATTTAAAGATGGAATTTATAATTAAAAGGAAAACAAACAGATTTTTAAGATTTGCAGCCTTGTCACATAAAGAACAACAAAACTTACAAGGATCCAGCTAAGTGATGCTTGATAAAGGGATCCGTATGGCTAGAAAAAATCCCAGGTGGTATTCATCTAGATAATGGCAGAATGGCCCTAAAGGCACTTGGAAATATTTGAGGCTGCCCTTCCCATCACAGGCTCAAAGCTTTGGAAGGCAGAATGGTTTTGAGCGACAGGCCAGAGGCACCCTCCATAGGCTTGCTTCCCTGGGATGCCTCAAGTCTCTGCTCCCACATCCCAGCATGATACTCTTCAGATGCTCCAGTTGTGGCTCAAGCAGGCCTGGGTGCAACTCAGACCTCTGCTCCATAAAGTATAAGCAGTAAACCTTGATGGTATTCATGTGGTGCCAATTTTTTAGGCTCGCAGAATATACAGGGTGTGGGGCCATGGCAGCATTCACCTAGACTTCAAAGAATGTATCAGACAGCCTGGGGGCCCAGGTAGAAACTTGTTGCAGAGGTGGAGCTACCACAGTGATCCCCAAGTAGGGTAATGCCCAGTGGAACTGTGCAGTCAGAGCTGCCACAGAGAACCCAGAACTGTAGAGTTACCAGCATATAGCACAGCCTAGGACAGCTGAAGGCAAAAGACTCCAATCCATGAGAGCTCCTACATGGGCTAAACTCAGCAAAGCCATGGGGCAGGGCTGCCTGAGGCCTTGGTAACCCAAGCCCTACCCTCGTATGTCTGGAAGGTAGGACATGGAATCAAAGATGATTATTTCCAAGACTCAGGATTTAGTTTTGTTTGCCTGGTTGGGTTTTGAACTTACTTGAGACTAGTTAGCCCTCCCCACTTTTTTAAACCTATTTCTTACTTTTAGAATGGGAACATTTATCTTATGGCTGTCCTACCACTGTATTTTGGAAGTAGATGACTTGTTTTTCTTTCACAGGGCCACAGATGGAGGAAAATTTGCCTCATGATGAGTCATGTCTCAAGTTTCACCCATATCTGATTTAGATGAGGCTTTGGACTTGGACTTTTGAGTTGATGCTAGACGAAGGTAAGACTCTGGGGTTACTGGGATGGATTAAATGTATTTTGCATGTAAGAAGCACATAAATTTGGGGGTCCATGGGTGGCATGTTATGATTTGAATGTATCCCCCAAAGTTTATGTGTTGGAACTTGATCACTAATGTGGAGGTTTTAGGAGGTGGGCCCTGATGGGAGGTGTTTGGGTAATGAGGGCTCTGCCCTCATGAATGGATTAATGCCATTATTGTGAGTGCATTTATTATTACAGGAGGGTTGCCTTATTTAAAAAAAAAAAAAAGACTTTATCCCCCCTGGCTCTCTTTCTCACCCTATCTTTGCCCTTCTACCATGGCACAACACAGTGAGAAAGTTCTAGCTAGATGCCAGCCCCTCTGGAGGCTAGATTCCAGCCTCCAGAACTGTAAGCCAATAAATTTCTGTTCATTATAAATTACCCTATCTGTGGTTCTATTAGTCCATTCTCACGCTGCTATTAATATAAATAACTACCTGAGACTGGCTAATTTATAAATGAAAAAGGTTTGACTCACATTTCTGTGTGGCTGGGAAGGCCTCAGGAAACTTACAATAATGGCAGAAAGGAAAGTAAACATGTCCTTCTTCACATGGCAGCAGGAAAGAGAAGTCCAGAACGAAGTAGGGTAAAGCCCCTTACAAAATCATCAGATCTTGTGAGAACTCACGCACTATCATGAGAACAGCATAGGGCAATTGACCCCATGATTCAATTACTCCCACAAGTTTCTTCCCAGGACACACGGGGATTATGGGAACTACAATTTAAGATGAGATTTGGGTGGGGACACAGCCAAACCGTATCAGTGGTAGTCTGTTATAGTAGCAAAAACAGACTAAGATAGATGGGCTTAGTATACTGGACATAGCTCAATGAAGAATCTCTAAAATTGAGAATATATCAAAAGAAAACTCTAAAACAGAAAAGCAAAGAGAAAGAAGGAAAAAAGAAAAGAAAAAAATAGAATATCCAAGAACTGTGGGATAACTACAAGAAAGAAAGGAACAGGAGAAATACTTGAAACAATAATGACTGGATATTTCCCCCAAGTTAATGCCAGACACTGAACCACAGATTTGGGGAGCTCAGAGTAAATCAAACAGGATAAATGACCAAAAAAACATAAAACATAAACCAGAAAACCCTATACCTATCAAACTATAGAAAAGCAACGATACAGAAAACAATCCCAAAAGAAGCCAGAGAGAAAAAGCATCTTACCTACAGAGGACCAGTGATCAGAATTATATCTGACTTCTCAGAAATCATGCAGGCAAAAACAGTGATTTAAAGTCTTGATAGAAAAAAAAAACATCAACCCAGAATTCTGCACATCCTGTGAAATTATCCTTCAGAAATAAAGGAGAAAAAGATTTTCTCAAACAAAAATTGAGAGAACTTCTTGCCAGTAGATCTGCCTTGCAAGAAATATTAAAAGCCGTTCTTTAAAGAAAGCAATACAATATAGGTCAAAAACTGAGCTCTATATAAAGGAAGCATGTGGAAGAAGAAATAAAATAAAAACTTGTGTTTTCCTTATCCTTAATTAATCTAATGGATAAATTTGTTCAAGGTAATAATAGCGACAATGTATGATTATATATGTTTATTTTTTATGTATATGTATGCTATGTATACATATATAAGTGAAACGAATGACAGTAATGATAAAAGGGATGGGAGAGAGAAATTGGAATTTTGTTATTATAAGCTGCTAACACTTCCCTTGAAGTAGTATAGTGTTATTTGACAGTGGACTGAGATTAGTTGTACATGTATATTCCAAATTATATAACCACTCAAAAACAGTAAAAAATATATATATATATATATATATACACACACACACACACACATATGTGTGTGTGTATGTGTATGTATATATATTAAAAAACTGGCAAACTAAATAAAATTGAATTACACAAACTGCTCAATTAGAACCACAAAACGCAAAAAAAGAAAAAAAAGTGGAACATAACAATAGGAACAAACAAAAGGCAAAAAAATCAATAGAACTGCAAAAAGAAACGGAAGAATCCACTATTATAGGTGAAGAGTTTGAGATTCCTCTATTAGAAATGGATAGATCCAGCAAGCAAGAAGGATACAACTGAACTCAAGAACACCATCAATCAGTTGTATATAATTGACACCTAGATACTACTTCATCCAACAACAGCAGAATATACTTTCTTCTAAAGCTCGCATGAAACATTCACCAAGGTAGACCACATTCTGGATCACAAATCCCACCTTAACAGATTTAAGAGAAGAGAAATTATATGTCTGTTCTCAGATCAAAATGAAATTAAACTAGAAATCAGTAACAGAAAGAATTGGAAAATCCCAAAATATATGGAGGCTAAGCACATTTCTGAATAACACATGGGTCACAAAAGAATCTTAAGAGAAATTTTTAAGTATTTTGAATTTATTGAAAATTAAAATATAACATCAAATTTGGTGAGAGGCAGTGAAAGAAGTGCTTAGAGGAAATTTTATAGCATTTTCTTCATGTATTGGAAAATAAGAAAGATCTAAAATCAATTATCTATGTTTTTATCTTAGGAAACTGGAAACAGCAAATTAAACTCAAAGTAAACAGAAAATAAAGTTAGAGCAGAAATCAATAAAATTGGAAATACAGAAAATCAATGAAGCCAAAAGCTAGGTTAAGATTAAAAAGATTAATAAAATTGATAGGCCTCTAGCCAGACTAAGGAAAGAAGAATTATACACCATAATTTATCTCAGGTATGAAAGGCTGGTTCAACATTGAAAATCAATTAATTACATATCAATACATTACATATAAAGGCTAAAAAATAAAAATCACATGATCACATCAATAGATGCAAAAAAGCATTTGACAAATGCCAATACCATTCATAATTTAAAAAAAAAAAACTCAGTAAACTAAGAATAGATGGAAATTTTCTCAACTTGAAGAGTATCTGCAAAAAAAGCTGTAGTTAACCTCATACTAAATGTTTACAAACTGGAAGGGTTCTTACTAAAATCAGGAACTAGGAAAGGATGTCTCCTCTCATCACTACTTTTTTGTTTGTTTTAGGGTGTTGTTCAAATACTCCCAAGTGGCCTTTATTTCATAAAATTATTTTCATTAAAATTATTTCATCTACTTGTTTTACTGTGTGATGCTATTTAAATGGAAAAAACAATTGGCAAACTCACAAATTGTGTCCTTCAAGTCATTTCTTCTCCTTTGAGGCTGAACGTATCAGACAGCATTAGTTCCCAGGCCTAGGCCAGTGAATTCTTAATGCTCTCACATTAACCTGAACTTGGGCTTTCACATGAGGTCGGGTACCCATTATACCAAAGGCGATTCTGAATCTTGTAATGTGGCCCAGGCAGAGGTTTAGATATTGTATGTCCTTGTGTGTGCTATTTCCCCCAGCCCATTACTGAATCAATAAGCCAGTCTCTGAAAACCCTGGTCTACATGGGATGAAGTCTACCATTAGGAAGGATGGAGAAATAAGATGTAAGCCAGAATTGCAGAAAATAAAAATGATGGGAACTTCTACATGAGATCTATATTAGGTTTTCTATTTTGTTACTTTAATAAATTGCCACAATTTTAGCGGTTTAAAACATGTTATCATCTGACAATTCTATCGGTCTAAAGTCCACCTGGTCTCACTGGACTAAAATTAAGGTGTCAGCAGCGCTGCGCTCCTTTCAGGAGTCTCTAGGAGAGAATCTACTTTCTTGCCTTTTCCAGTTTCTAGATGGCACACACACTCCTTGGCTTCTGACCCTTTCCTTCCCATCTTCAAAACCAGCAGTGTCTAGTCAAGTCTTTCTTAAAAGTCTCTTTGACATGGACTCTTTTTTGCCTTCCTCTTCCACATTGAGGGATCTTTGTGATTACATTGGAGCTCACCTAGTAAGGCAGATGCTCTCCTTGTTTTAAGGTCAGCTAATTAGCAACCTTATTTCCCTTTTGTTTTGCAACCTAACAAATGCACAGGCTCTGAAGATATGTAGTAGGAAGGGGTGTTATTCTGCCAACTCCTTTTTGAGAGGACTGTGTCTATTTGGCAAATTTTTTTTTTTTTCAGACAGGGTCTCGCCCATCACTAGTTTTTAACATCACACTGGAAGTCTGAACTAATGAAATAAGACAAGAAAATAAAAGGAATACTGATAGGGGAGGAAGCCATAAACCTATCTTTGTCTGCAGATGACATAATCATCTATGTAGAAAATCCAAAAGAATTCTGGAATAGGCAATTATAGCAAAGTTTCAGGATAAAAGATTAGTATACAAAAAAAATCACGTTTATAATAAAACACAATACCATTTACAGTAGCATCTCATAAAAATGAAATACTTAGGAATAAATCTAACAAAATATGTGCAAGATCTGTATGAGGAAAACTACAAAAGTGATTAAAGAAATCAAGAACAAACTAAATAAAAAGAGATACTCCATATTTATGGATAGGAAAATTTAATATCGTCAAGAGGTCAGTACTTTCCAACATGATCTATAGATTCCGTGCAATGCCAACCAAATTCCAAGAAAGTTATTTTGTGGATACAGTATTGACAAACTGATTCTAAAGTTTATATGGGGAGGCAAAAGACTCAGAATAGCCAACACAATATTGAAAGAGAACAATAAAGTTGGAAGACTGACAATATCCAACTCTAAGACTTATTGTAAAGCCATAGTAATCAAGACAGTGTGGTATTGGTGAAAGAATAGACTGATATATAGTAGAAAAATATATCAGTGGAACAGAATAGAGAGCCCAGAAATAGACCCACATTAACCTAGTCAACTAATCTTTGACAAAGGAGCAAGGGTAATACAGTACAGAAAAGATAGTCTTTTCCACAAGTAGTGCTAAGCAACTGGACATCTACATACAAAAAATATGAATCTAGACACAGCTATTATACCCTTTGTAATAATTAATTTAAAATGGATCGTGGAACTAAATATAAAAGGCAGAACTATAAAATTCAAAGATAACATAGGGGAAAACCTAGATGACCTTGGGTATTATAATGACTTTTTAGATATAACATGAAAGGCATGATCTATGAAAAAAATCATTGATAAGCTGGACTTTATTAAAATTAAAAACTTCTCTGCAAAATACAGTATGAATAGAACAAAATAAGCCATAGATGAGGAGAAAACATTTGCAAAAGACACATCTGATTAAAAAAAACTGTTACCCAAAATATAAAAAGGACTCAAAACTCAACAGTAAAAAAAAAAAAAAAAAAAAAAAAAAATTAAAAAATAGAACAGAGATCTTGACACCCCATCAAAGAGGATATACAGATGGCAAATAAGCATATGAAAAGATGTTCCATATCACACTTCAGAGAAATGCAAATTAAAATAATAACATACCACAATACACCTATTGGAATGACCAAAATTCACAACACTGACAACACCAAAAGCTATTGATGGTATGGAGCAACAGGAATTCCCATACATTACTGGTGAGAATGGAAAAAGGTAACGCTACTTTGGAAGACTGTGTACCAATTTCTCACAAAACTAAACATACTGTTACTATATGATCCAGCAATTGTGCTCCTTGGCATTTACTCAAAGGAAATAAAAACTTACATCCATATAAAAAGCTGTGCATGGATTTTTATAGCAGCTTTGTTCATAATTGACAAAACTTGGAAGCAACCAAGATGTACTTCAATAGGTGAATATATAAACTGTGGTACATACAGAAAATGGAATATTAGTGCTGAAAATGAGACATCAAGTCATGAAAAAACATGGAGGAAGTTTAAACACATATTACTAAACATAAGAAACCACTCTGAAAAGGCTGCATACTGTATAATTCCAACCATATTATATTCTGGAAAAGGCAAAACTACAGAGACAGTAAAAAAAAATCAGCAGTTGCCGGGAATTGGGGGTAGAAAGTGATAAATGGGCAGAACACAGGATTTATTTTTTTATGGGGGAGGTTAGAAATGCTGGTGTTTTTTTTTTTTATTTTACTTTAAGTTCTGGGATACATGTGCAGAATGTGCAGGTGCCATAGCGGTTTGCTTCACTGATCAACCTGTCATCTAAGGTTTTAAGCCCCACATGCATTAAGTATTTGTCCTAATGCTCTCCCTCCCCTTCCACTGGCTGCTCCCCGGTCAACAGGCCCTGGTGTGTGATGTTCCCCTCCCTCCCTGTGTCCATGTGTTCTCATTGTTCAACTCCCACTTATGAGTGAGAACATGCGGTGTTTGGTTTTCTATTCCTGAGAACACAGAATTTTTAGAGCAGTAAAACTACTCCCTACAATACTATAATGGTGGATATGTCCATATACATTTGTCCAAACCCTTAGAACATACATCAACAGTGAACCCTAATGTGAACTGTGGACTTTAGGTGATTATGATATGTCAATGTAGGTTCAACTGTAACAAATGCACCACTCTGCCGGGGGATGTTGATAATGGGACAGGAGATGCATGTGTGGGAGTAGGGACCATGTGAGAAATATCTGTATTTCCTTTCATGTGGCTGTAAACTTAAAACTGCTTTTTAAAAATCCAGTGAGATTATTAAAATGGCACAATTGACAAGGGAATTTGTTTCTGTGGTATATAACATTTTAAAATAATAAGTGAAATTACAATGAATAACATACTAGGACATATCATGGAAAGTAAGGATATTGACAAAGGTTAGAAATTTCATATAATTTCTGAAATATTTATATTAATATTTACCCATGCAAACATAATTTAGGAAAGATTAGCATCTTCCCTTTTATGACAATGCTTTACATGAAATTCAGTGTATCAACGAATGAAATTATCTTTAACATGTCTTTTTCTACAAAGTGAAAGAACAAATATTTTGAGATTTTCCAGAGGGGGGCCTCTGGAAAACCTCAAGATCAGTTTGAAAATAATATTTCATTTAGGATATGATTTCAGGAACGCACAATTGCCATACAAAATATAACTTAGCTCTTTTAAAAGTGAAACATCTCATTTCTCTTAAATAATCGAGGACATGGTAAAGGTGAACATAAATCACAAGAAAATATTCTGATAAAACACAGAATCTTTGTTTCCTAGGCAGATCATTTGAAAGATAAGGTAAAACCTTTTTACAGTTTCTTGTTAACAAGAGATCAATAATCCCCGAGAATGTTGTCATTTTTGACAGAAAGACACCAAAATTCTAGGTTTATATCACTGTACTTTTAATATTGAGTTCATTTTTTAAAAACAATTTATTAAATAAACGCATTTACTCTTAGCTGGCTCAACTACACGTAAAATTACTTCTCTACAAACCTTCTACAACTTTCTGTATTCATTCTGATTTAGAGGTTTTTTCCATACATTTCCCTCTCTCATTCTAGAATAACCAGCCATTCTACTTCACAAAAAAATTACTCTTTTTTCCTTAACAAAAACACATCCTTTATACCTTGTATAGTTTTATCAAAAAATATATCCTACTTTTCTTGTAGACTTTGCATGCAGAGTTGTTTCTCTTATGATTTTAGTAGCCTTATTCCCATATATTGATTATAATTTTAAACCATCGGTAAACTTTCAAATGGAGAAACTAGGAGTAGATGATTGTGAACTACCAGTCACACAACAGTGTTATCTGAACGACTAGCAAATTTTATGAAAACACCACCTCACCATTTTATAGGCATATGCTGTTTCATAATACAAATTCTCAAGGTGGCAAAAAAGAACGTGTTTATTAACAAGCTCAAATATAATTAGCCTCTCTGTATATGTCATATATAAATAAGAAGACAAACGTAAACTTGTACTTAGCAAAGCATGTTTTAGTACTTTTGTTTCAAAAGTACATTTGTTTAGAAACGATATAGACTCTTAATATCTAACTTAGCATAACTCTAAAGGATTCAAGTCACCAAAAAGATGTTTAGAAATGTATTTTTAGATAGACACACACCATTGAACAGGGCTGGCAATCATCTCCAGTTATTTCCCTGCTAAGTATTTTTTAACCTCATATGACTAGTAGACCCAAGTAAATAATGATATATGTTCGTATTATATTTAATGCTAACTCAGAATATACAGCTGTTTTTATTAAACCAATACTATTAAACGAGCCCCCTTTTTAGGAAATATTTACCCAACCCATGTGAATTTGAAATATATTTTAGTTGGTTGCTGCATTTCTGGGAGTTTGGGAAGACAAGTTATATGAGCACTTATTTCTTTCTAAGCCAATTAGAACAGAACTACTTTAAGGGATTTTATAAACTTGGTAATAGTATGTAGAAGCAGGGAAATATACACGATAATATACATACACACACAAAGACAAGATGCAAATTGAGATCTGTGGTTTTATTTTAAAATTTTAGCCCTGAGTCAGGCATGAAAACAAAAACTCAACAGTTTACATGAGTTGTTTTTCACTTTTTGCTCCGTTTTATACTTTTATCCAAATTGTGTTTGTAACAGATGGAACAATTTAAGGTTACCTGCTCAGTATGAGGGTGAGCACTTTTACCAATATTTATGGAGACTTAAGATTTCCTTTCGCTATGATCTGTAATCTTATCGAGGTAATAAACTACATTTTAGACAAGACACCGAGGGGACATCAAAGCTGTCTGGGTGTATCCAAAGCCTTACCCATCTGTTTCTAATTAGCTTTTTTTCTTTTCAGCCTCAGTAGTTGCTTTTGGGGGTCTGAGTTCCTTGAGAGTCCCACAGTGGGTCAGGGGGCTAAAATTTCAGGGACTATAGGGAGCTGAGAAGCTGAAATGGGAAGGGAAAGGCCTGGCAGAGGCAAGCAGAGGGGTGGAGGATACAGGGGCTTGAAAAAACACTATCCAAGGACACAAAGGAGCTGAAGGGAAGACAAAATGTGGTAAAAGGAGGAAGGAAGAGTGAAGGTGATGGGAAGGGAGGGGTCTTAGAGGAGCCAGTCTGGGGAGATCATGTTTCCCAAAGATGCTATCAAAGTTCCAAATTTGACACTGAGTTCAAGAAGGGAAGTTTTGGTGACTGAGAAGTTCTCATGAAAGAAGCGGGATCAAATAGAACAGAGAACCCACACAAGGATCCAGGATAAAAATTTTCAGCCCAAGAGCCAGGGAGTGAACCCCACTCAAAATAAGGAGCCAGGAAGAACTTTCAGCCCAGGAAGTACCTTTAATTATAAGAATGAAACTGCCCTACCACGCCTCAGTGGACCGCCATTCAGAGCACTAGCTCAAAGTCTGGACTCACCAATGAATCTGATCCTGAGTTGTGGAAGCCATAACTGTTAAAGAAAAGAAAAATTAGACACCTGTTAATGACTTGTTAAAGATTCTATTCAAAAGAGATCACTGCTAAGGGGCTCGGCAGTAGAGAGAGATTGGGGGCTTGACAGGGAGAGAGATCAGGCTCAATTCTGTATACAACAAGAACAAGTAGGGATTTACAGTCAAGGAGCAGGTTTGATGGTGGGGACGTCAGTGGATTTCTAAGAGGAAACATCAAGGCTATGGGGGGATTCTGGCTAAGCTGCCTAACAGGACTCTTACTGAAGTCAGGGAAAAGTGGTAAGATAACAAAGGTGAGAGATTTGCATCGAACTGACTCATCAGGGTTCTTACTGAAACTGAACTAAGTGGGCCAAGGACAGAGCCCAAAGCCAGGGCTTAGTCAGAAAGAGGACTCAGAGGAGCCTGATCCAAGTTCATTCAAGGACAGAGTCCATTGTCATCCCCAGTGGGTCTAAAGGGCAGAGAATTGGACCAAAGATTTTATTCTAAAGCCTTAAAATCTTGTGGAGTTTGCCTTGCTAGGTTTAGGACTTGCTTCAGACCTGTCACCCCTTCCTTCCTCTGTCTTCCTCCCCTGTGGAATGGGAACGCCTTTCTCATACCTGTCCGACCATTACATTTTGAAAACACATAATTTGTCTGATTTCACAGGATGGAGAAGAATTTTGCCTCAGGATTAATCATACCTCAAGTGTCTTCCATATATGATTTAGATGATATTTAGATAAGACTCTGGATTTTAGAATTAACACTGGAATGAATTAAGACTTTTGGGCTGTTTGAATGGAATAAATGTAATTTGCAAGTGAGAAGGACATAAATTATAGAGGTCCAGGAACAGAATGCAATGGACTGAACGTTTGTGTCCCTCCATATGTTGAAGTCCTAATCCCCAATATGGTAGTATTTGGAGGCAGGATCTTTGGAAAGTAATAAGGATTAGATTAGGTCATGGAGGTAGATCCTGCATGATAGAATTCATATACTTAGAAAAATACGAGGAGACAGGAGATCTCTTGCTGTACCACGAGAAGATACAGCAAGAAGGCGGCCATCAACAAGCAGGAAGAGGGCCCTCACCAGGCATCAAATCAGCCAGCACCTTGCTCCTGAATTTCCCAGCCTCCATAACTGAGAGAAATCAGTTTCTGCTGTTTAAACCACTCAGTCTATGGTATGCTGTTATAGCAGTCTGCACAGATGAAGACAATAACCGAGGGTCCATATGACTTTGGGGACATCTTACAAAATGCACCCTGTAGAGGTAAACTCGTCCTGAACTATGCACAGTCCTGATTCCAATGATGTTCTCTAATGAAGCCGAGAGGTGAGAGGAAAAAGAAAACTAGTAGTGGTTTGGGGACTGCTGAATAAACAAAGTAATGAAATGGTAAGTGAATTACAAAGGTCTTAAACCAAAGACCATATGCTTAATACCCATCTCCCCAACCACTTGCTGTATAACCCCTTTGTTCAGGTTCATAATTAATTCCTGTTTTTCAGATGCAGCTTCATTATATTTTATTTAGTCCTTTTCCTTTCTTGCCATCTTCCAGGTATGTTAGTTGCCATGAGAACCATGATGCTAATTTTAAGGGTGGAGCCCAGAGAAATCCACAAACACAGAGGAAAAGAGATTTAATCTCTTTTTCATTGAAATGTAGACCCCAAATTAGAAAACTGGGGGTTGAAATATAGACCCAAATTGGAAAATTCAAAAGTTAAATAAACCACATGTGGCTTCAACCTCACAAATATATGCTTCATAGACCAGTTCACATCCTCAGGCATATGAACCAAGTGATAAAACCCTAACAGTAAAATCATCAAACACAAACAGAGGTCTCTGTGCTATTCTTTACTGGAGTTTTTACATAAACTAATCTGTCAAGAAAGTGGTTCCCATAAAAGGATCTGACTGAAGGAGTTATGTTTTCTTGTCTGTCAGGTGTGAGCCAGAATCAAGCTCTTATAAACCATTGCCCTCTTTTCTATGGGTAACTATGTTATATTGCCTTCTGCTAAATTTCATCTAACTAAACCCCTAAAGCCTTTCAAACTTTCTTAATGACCAAGAAGAGATTTTTCCAAAGAACCTATCAAAAACATCCAATTCTAGAGTACTTGGGTCACTGTCTTGCCAGTGTTAGGCTATTGTCATGGCTCTCTCTCCAATCTAGTCCCTGGCCATAAACTCAATCATCTCCACTAGCTTAACTCAGACATTTTATTCCTGGCCCTGCCATCCAATGGGCACTAAATGTTGGTATCAATACAACAGAATAATGTTAAAGAATGTAAGTTCTTTTATAACCCAGAGTGTTCTAAGAGTCATAATAAAACCTGTGTTCACGCCAATCCTTTGAGTTTATCTTTTACCATTTGGGTTTTCACACTGGAGATCATTGTATTTAGCCATGTAGAACATTCATGTCCTGCTGTTCAAGCAATGCTCTTCATATCTTATGGCCCTGGACTTTGAAAGGGTCGATTCTGTATTGACATTGCAGGAGCAGGTTAAAATATTCCACTTTCTGCCCAGCAGTAAGTAGGTGGGGAAGTATCAACCTTCTCAAGGTCAACATGGACCAGCTAGGAAATAGTGTGCTCAAAGAGGATAGCTGAAGAACTTCCAATAAAGGAACTACGAAGATGTGGCAAGAGATAAGGGAACAGGTAAGTGGCAATACTTAGAACTAGAAAACTGAGGAGTCCTTCAGATCTGAAGGGGCAAGAGAAAGAGCAACCACCAGAACCCAGCAGGAAGTTGTCAGAGAAGAGTCACTTGAGAGGAGCTGTGGCATTTAGTAGAGGAATACAGCCCCTGCCAGACTGCAGCCCAGAAGAAAAGGAATGAGTTGGACTGGGGGAGATAATCCTATAGCATCGCTCTCCTCTCTGACTGCCTCCCTGCACCTGCCTTTGACTCTAACCAGAATATAGAAGGCGCAGGAGTCAGGGCATCCTTACAGGTCAGCCTGCTAGGGGCAAAAATCAGGGTGAAGAATGGAGGTAAATCTAGAGGTACAGACACACAGTGCTGTTTGTAGACTTATAAACAAGCTAGTGCTCACCAAGGGACAGAAGCCTCCTCATGTGTTGATAGAAGCCCTAGGAATTTGAAACACCTATCTTGCTATTGGAAGAGGAGAGACACACTAACCAACTGGAAAACACTAACGGGCACCCTAGAGAGTTACCAAGACAGGTGACAAACACGTGCACCTGGAAATAAATCCACACCACATCCAAAAGGGACGGCTTCTCCTCTCTAAGTCTTTTGCTTTGCAGAGACTAAAAACAAACTATAGGAGAAATCATCACTTTTTTTTTTTTTTTTTTTTTTTTTTTGAGGTGGAGTCTCGCTCTGTCGCCCAGGTTGGAGTGCAGTGGTGCGATCTCGGCTCACTGCAAGCTCCGCCTCCCAGGTTCACGCCATTCTCCTGCCTCATCCTCCTGAGTAGCTGGGACTACAGGTGCCCACCACCACGCCCAGCTAATTTTTTGTATTTTTAGTAGAGACGGGGTTTCACTGTGTTAGCCAGGATGGTCTTGATCTCCTGACCTTGTGATCCGCCCACCTCGGCCTCCCAAAGTGCTGGGATTACAGGCGTGAGCCACTGCACCCGGCTCACAATTCTAATAACCAACATTTGTTGGACACACCATGTGTCAGACTGTTAAAAACACTGTGCCCAAATTAACTCACTTAATTCTTACAACAACCCTATGAGATAAACAGCATTATTATCACTAGTTTCTGGATGAGAAAAGTTAAATAGACTGAGAAGTAGAGAAGCTACCACCAATCAGTAATGATACCAGGTTCCAAACCCAAACAGTCTGACTTTAGAGCCTGCACTTTTAAATCTCAACCATGTTTATTTTTAATATAGTTGAACTGCTCATCCATTATTTTCATGTTACCAGCATCTAACATCGCATTTGAACAGGTATGAAAGTAGCTATGGAGTTACAGAATTTCACAGCTGAAATGAACAATAGCAACTCATTTCATTAGTAAAGAAATACAGAGACAAATGCAGATTGATACATAATATATTTCTACCTGAGGTGTGGTACTAGAGTCAAGATTCAAACTCTTCTCCTAATCATTTTACCATGGCCATTTGCACACTGCATCTCTGGCTGCATGCAAAGAACTTGTGCCGGGCACTATAACGGAGGGGAAAAAAACAGAGAACTTGCCTTCCAGGTGTGACCAGCATGGACTAAGAGGAAATAAGATAAGTATCACCGTGAGAATCTAAGTAGTCTTGCTCACAACAGTGATTCCTCATAAAGTGTAATGGAGTTTAGAGGAGCAATCATGTTTTTTCCAGAGGGGCATCTGGTAGGGTAAGGTAAAGGGGATGACCTCTGGCTTAGGATTTTCAGAATAGGTCATACAAGAGGAGAAGTTTCTAGCTCACAAAGTTTATCAAGGGCCACCAATGATCTGTCAAGTTAGAGATAAAAGCGCTACTCCCTGGAAACATGAGAAACTTTGAAGTCTGTGAGTTTTTGAGGTAGGGGATTTGCGGATACAAAGCACCAACAATGCCTTGCCTTTCCCCCACCATCCAAGATTCTGCACCCCAGTCACCCACAGGTTGCCGTCATTCAGGAGCTCTTTCCTTAAGAATTGAGCAGTAGATTGCAATAAAGGTTTAAAATAATGGAATGGATGAAGGCTATCGACAGGAAGAGCAATTGCAGAATGCCAGTAGATGGAATTGTGCACTACGGTATCATGTATGTAATAACACTCTATCTTAAAGGAGACTTCCAGAGAGGGTAGATTTCTTCACCTTGAAGAATGTGCTCCAGCATTTGTGATTTAGACAAAGACCCCAGGAGGAGTCTATAGTCCCCATTTGCTCTTGCTCCATAAGGCAGGCAAGCCAAGTAAAGGGCGTTCAAGCCATAGCACTAGTGGCTTTTTCTTCCATTATCCTCAGACAGAGTAAGCCCACTAAACTTGCCATTCCTGTCACCTTCTCTTAAAGGTTCTCCTTCAAAGCTCAAGTGAGTCACTCAGAAGGTAGATAAATCCTCCATGAATGTATCTAAAATTTAGTTTCCACATCTACAAATTCCCGACCAACCACCTTACTCTGAACTGTTCCAAACACCACTGGCTGTTCATTTGCCTCCTCGTGCCATCCCTCCAGCAGTGTTCAGACTTCTCTCTGTGTGCAGCTATTCCACAAGTTTCCTGGAGTGGGGGCAAGTAGAGAACATTCTTTTTTCGTATATCCCATAATGCGCCCTAATGGTCAGTGCAGAGTAAAGGGTTATTAGTTTAATATAGTTTAATTGCATGCAGTGGAGGATAAAATAGCTACAAAAAATGGCCTCTCAGTGTTTTGGGGCTTTTCCCCACTTTGGAACTTCTCTTTTAGTGATCCCCACTCTCCCTGACTATCTCCAGAGGCACTGTGTGTTGAGTGAACCACTTGTCTGCTCAGGTATCACAAACCTCATGGTTTCTGCACTTTCCCTGAAGAGCCAGGGCAAACCATTTCTAACTGCTGCGCTGGACAATTTCCTCCAGAGAACCATTCCTGGAGCTCATTGATCTCACCAAACCCAGTTTGGTGGCCCTGTGACAGCCATTCAGCAGGCTGCATTGTGTCACACACTTGTCATAGTGTACAATGACTGATCTGTGCAGTTAGTTATGTAACACCTAAACCTAACTCAGGTCCCAGTCTCCTCAGACACCTTCACCATTCACAACTCCCTTTAGGCTCATGGAAACCAACTGTTCATCTTCAGAACAGTGATTTAAGAAGTTTTAAGTGGCCTTTCGAGGACAAATGTAGACATCATGAGAATATCTAGCAGTAAAGGGATATCACTAACTTGTCAAGATGTTATCCAAGGTCTCAGTCTCCAGGTGGACTTGAAGGGTTTATTAGTCCATTTTCATGTTGCTGATAAAGATGTACCCAAGACTGGGAAGAAAAAGAGTTTCAATTGAATTTACAGTTCCACATGGTTGGGGAGGCCTCAGAATAATGCAGGAGGTGAAAGGCATTTCTTACATGGCAGCAGCAAGAAAAAATGAAGAAGATGCAAAAGCACAAACCCTTGATACAACCATTACATCTCATGAGACTTCCTCACTACCATGAGAACAGTAAGGGGAAAACCACCTCCATGATTCAAATTATCTCCCACCAGGTACCCCCCATATACACACATATTTCAAGATGAGATTTGGGTGGGAGACAGAGCCAAATCTTATCAAAGAGGATTTCTATCATCAACACTTGCAAGAATTTTGTCCTCTACTACAATAATGGAACAAAAATAAAATGAATCCAAGACCTTCTGTAAGCAGTGAACAGGGAGACGGTAGCATGGTACCAGATTCAAGGGAAGGAGGCTTTCCTGCAGACAGGGAGGGCTCACAGCTGGCCATTGGAGGATGGATGCCATTCTGCACTAAGAAAAGAAAGTAAGAAGACAGTGAACGTGAATGGGATGGCCAGGGAAATGATGGAATGTGGATCACAATGTGGAATACACCATATGGTTGGAGAGGAGAAGTGGGAAATGTTGATAATGAAGGTTAGTGCCAGATTATGGAGGATGTTGAGAATCCAGCTGCAAGGTTTGAACTTTGAATGACACAGAGCTCTCTAAAAGTCAGCTTTCAACAAAGAAATTGGCTGCTTCTAAATGTGGTCACCTTCCATTATTAGAAGTTCGTCAGTAGCCGATCTGTTAGGGGTGAACAATCAAAGGTTTTCTGCTCTATGTGGCGGAATGCAGAATTAGGCAATGCAACAGAGGACCTTAGAATGTGGCATCAAACACCCGAATTTAAGACCAGCTCTGTTCTTCACTGCCTTTGTTATTCTAGGGTTGTCATTATAAGCCTTCTATCATCTATAAAATGAGCATAATAGTAACTGCATCAGAGGGTGATTGGACAAAGTACATGTAATATGTGAATCTACTTTGTAAAAGTAGATTATACCAATAATAGTTAATATTAACAAGTGTTAAACTTTCCAACTTGCAATTCTGTGTTTATAGCCTAAAAATGTTATGGTCCAGAAGAGTGTGTTATGATGAAAATTATGTTGTAAGAACAATGGAAACTTTATAAGGCAAGATGAATTGAAGAGAAAGTAGAGGTAGGGGAAAAGCTCTCAGTAGCCTAGAATGAAGTGATGGTGTAGGGTAAGCGCAGCCTGAACTAAGATGGGAGCAATGGAAAAGGAAAAGGATTGTAGTTTGTTTTTTTTTAAATTATGTAAGTATATTTAGGAAATCAAAGGTGACTGAGATCACAGATAAAATAGCTTTTTTGAAACATCCCAGTTCCAATACTATCCAGATGAAGTGAGAGACTGTCTCGGGATGCACTATGCAATTCAGTTACCACTCGCATGTGGCTACTGAGCACTTGAAATGCAGTTACCTCAACCTGAAATGTGCTGCAACTGTAAGCTACACACCTAGATTCAAAGACCTAATATGAAAAAAGAATGTAATGCATCTCCATAATTTTATATTGATTATAAGTGAAATGATGTTATATTGGTTTAAAGTTAAAATATTTTCAAAATTAATTTTGCTTGTTGCACTTCACTTTTTAAATGTATCTACCAGGAAACTGTACAATATAGGTATGACTGACATTATGTTTCTGTTGAACTGTACTGGTCTAGCTTATGATTCTCAATAAAATTGCAATGGAGCTTTTCTCATGTAGACATCCCAGAGGTCTCTCCCAGTACATATGAATCAGCAGAAACTATGAGTGGTCCTGCTTTTTAAGATGCTCCTCAATGATTATAAGAGCCATAGAGTATCTGCACTAGAACATTCTAAGTGTGCTTCATAAGCTTTATTTTTGTACATGCATCACCTGGAGAACTCATTAATCAGCTAACTTCAACCCCAGAGATTCTGATGAGTTAGATCTGAAACGAGCCTGAGGTCCCCTGGAATGTTCATTTGCTATGCTCTGCACGTGAGCTAACTCAGGGGACCCCAGAACCACATTTGAAGAAATACCTCCCTGGCAGTGGGAAGTGCTGTTCCACAAGGAACAGGCGAAAACATCCACCAGCACTGTACCAGCAATGCAGGGGCACAGAAGGGGAAGAGGACCGTAAGGAAAGTGAGTACTTAAGTAACTTGATATGTGGCATTACAAAAACATTATCAGAATAATAAAAAAGTCATAACTGTTTATCTTGTTTAACTTTTAACTTTTTGGTTTAGAAAATTATTCTATTATTTTAAATTACATGACAAGCAGTGGGTACAATCTTTTCAGAGCTTGGAGCTTCTACAGATTTGATCCTAACACATAATAAAAATATTTCCCCAAACGTGGAGACTGCGCTATCTTCTACTGTAGGATATTAGGATCAGAAGGATCTGTATGGACACCAACCTTTGGGTTCATTAATCATGAGGGCAGAGAGACTTACCTTTTGGTCTTGATTTACTGTTTTTTATTGTTTCGTAAATCAGCTCATCCTTATTAAAGAGAGGAAAACTGCATTCAGAGGAAGATAGATCCTTAGAAAATATTGTCAGACAGAAGGCCTTTGGCTCATTAACTACCCAAGTTAAGGTCCCTCTTGCAGAGCCCTAAAGGACTCTCACCAACACCACAGCAGGAGAACCAATACCTTGGGCAAATGACTTCCTGCCTACAGAAAGTCTCTTGGAAGAGACAGTTCTAATTCTAGTTAAAAGCTCTCCCACCTCGATCTGCTGGGAGCCTGGATTTAGGCTCTGATTCACCATCTCTGCATTCCAATAGCATGCAAATTGTACCAAGAGCTGGAGTCCATTAAAAAAACTTTTAACAGATTTCTTAAGTGGTCATAAATCTTGTTTCTGATGTGTTTCATTTCTTCCAACAAGTACCTTGCCGTTAATGAGAGAATTATTTTAAGCCAATTCGAGATCCTAAAATTTAATCAAATTTCCATATGATTTATTTTAGCAAATTGTTATAAAACAGGCAGTAATTAGCAGGAGGTGACCACCATGGTAAAGGGTCCCTGGAAGATGATACTGTTCTTTTCACACTTGGGCAACTTGATTGACCTTCAGCATAGGTGACCCCTTCATCTTTTTGTCCCCTGTAGTAGTCATGATGGCATGGTTGAATACCCCATATTTGTGAAAGTGCCCTTCTTTGTGCTCACAGAATATATGGCTGAAGTCAGAGATGTGACTTGAAACAACCTTGAAACGTAACTAGGCCATTGTGGAATCAAGCCTCTGACCCCAGCCTTTCAAGCCTCAGCCTCTAAGAGACTCAACCAACCAGCCAATATAGGGGATAGAGCACTGCACTACACTGTCTAAAGGCAAATCTTGGGAAATCTAAGGCTTTTAGTGTCAAAGGCACGGAAGCAAGCATCAGGCCCTATACTTCTCATCCACATAAAGGAGTAAAGCCTGCAGAAGTTAAGCAACCTGTAAAAGGTGATACAATTAGTTAATGGCAGAGCCAGGGCCAATGTCCAAGTTTTAAATCCTAGGTTTAGAACTATTTCTCTTTGACGTTAATTATGGAAATAACACGTGTCTTCATCAAAAACTAAAATAAGTAGGTATAAAGACCCTTAATTTTACATATACGGAAAAAGAATAACCACAGATAGTTTAGTTTTCCTATGAAATCATCTATAACAATTTATTCGTAATTCCCATGTGTAGAGTACTGTACTATGAATGTGGGCCTTACTAGACCCATTTTAGAAATGAGGACACTGAGAAGTTGAATGTTCATCCATGTTCACACAATGAAGAAATGTCAGAGTCTGAAGCCAACTTACTATTTTCTACCTTCAAAGTGGACAATATTAACCACTATGCTACACCACCTCTTAGAATATCACCCGCCATGTACAAGTGGGTTTTGTTAGGGTCCTGAAGCTAGCTCAGGTTCCTGCCAAAACTAGATCCTCATCCCTATGACCCTGCCCCTGACCAGCCACCACCCACACACTACTGCTCACCTCCAGCGTCTAGTGTCAATTTACCATGGGAATTTTCTGTATGTGTTCTAATTGGGTTCAGCGGGGCCCTTGCCTAAAAGCTACCTAGTGGCCAAATACACCCCACTAGAAAGTACTTTCCTGTAGATGTGAAGTATGAAACCTAGGATGTCTTCAGAAGGAAAAGGAAGTTTGTGGAGCCTATTGGAGCACTGGGTAAATGTACCACTTCCTTTGCAACTTGGCCACAGAGCCATCCACCTTCAGAAGACAAGGGAAGAAAAACAGTCCCCCTAAGCCCCAAAGTTCTCCTCCATGAATCCCACCTTCCTGCTTCTACCTCTCACCTCTCAAATCTCAGACACTGATCAAGGCAATTGCTTCAGATTCCTTTCAATTCCCTTCTTACACAGCTGAGGACCCAGATGGAAACATGAGGCCACTCATGACCATACAACTTAGCCTCCATTCAAGCAAGAACACTTTGAGAGTTTAAGGGGACACTATTGCTAAATGTGTTGGCCTATCAGACATAAGACAGACTATCCTAGGCCACCTCAATGTATAGTCACCCGGTCATACCTCCCAGTCACCTTCTCTGCAAGACAGTTTTTAATGCACTGCTGAGGCAAAGGGCACGATTGCAGCAGCAGCTCTTTCCCAGGAAGGGCATCTCCCCAGGTGGCTGCCATTACTGGCACACAAAGCCTGCTAGGGCAACAGCTGGCAAGGCAGGTTGGCTCACTTTAATTCAAATTCAACTCCTTCTACTGAAATCCAGTTTATTCTGAAAGAGGTGCTAGCTGAGGATATTGTTCATGGAGCTGCATTTCTCAGCAAACTAGATCCAAAAGGCACCAAGTGGAAAAAGCAGGACACCTGTGAGCCGTAACACAATTTGGCTGAGACACTTATCGCTAGAGAAGAGCAAATGCAAAGGTTTGCTGCCACCTGCTGTTGCATATTCGTCCTTGCTAACAAGAGGACAGCAGCTGGGCTCCAGGCATTTGCTGTTTTGGGACATCACCAGGAACCCAGACTCTTCAACTCACTCATACCACAACTGAACCATGGGGCCATCAAGCATGTATCTCACAAGCATTTATTGTGAACCTTCTGCACCCTAATCTAGGGAAGGAGACAAAAAGATGATTGAGACTCCTGCGCATGCTGAATTTGAATGTATTTCATGAAAGGACAGAGAGCAGGGCAGTGAAAAATTGAGAACAAAGATATTGTCTAAACTATCTTTGCATCTTCCAAAAAAATAGAGCTTGGCCTGGGACATGTTGAAATGATTATTAGCTACCCAAGGAAGATGCATGTTCTAGTCATTTCTCTTTTTGATTAGAAACAAATGTGGCACACAGGAGCCGGTCCTAAAGAAATCTATGAAGTAGGGGTTATCTTTACCACTTTCCTCATGATCCCTAGCCTTTTGTGTTTGTTTCTGTCATATCTATGGATCCAGTGGTATCAGATGAGGTCAGGGACATTTTTTCATTATAGTCTAACTTTTAAATTCAGGGATACCTGTGCAGGATATGCCGGTTTGTCAACATAGGTAAAGGTCTGTCACGGGGGTTTGTTGTAGAGATTATTTTATCACCCAGATATTAAGCATAGTATCCATTAGTTATTTTTTCTGATCCCCTCCCTCCTCTCACCCTCTACCCTCTGATAAACCCCAGTGTGCATTGGTCCGCTCTTTGTGTCCATGTGTTCTCATAATTTAGTTCCCACTTTTAAGTGAGAACATGCAGTACTTGGTTTTCTATTCCTGTGTTAGACTGCTAAGGATAACGGCTGATATGGTTTGGCTGTATCCTCAATCAAGTCTCATCTTGTAATTCCCATAATCCCCATGTATCATGAGAGGGACTCAGGGGGAGGAAATTGAATCATGGGGGCGATTTCCCCCCATGCTATTCTCATGATAGTAAGTTCTCACAAGATCTGATGGTTTTATAAGGGGCTTGCCCCTTTCCTTGGCTCTCATTCTCCTTCCTGCTGCCATGTGAAGGAGGATATGTTTGCTTCCCCTTCCGCTAGGATTGTAAGTTTCCTCCCTGCATGGGAGGTCTGCCTAGCCATGTGGAACTGTTAGTCAATTAAACCTCTTCCTTTGTAAACTTCCCAGTCTTGGGCAGTTCTTTATAGCAGCATGAGAATGGACTAATACAATGGCCTCCAACTCTATCCATGTTCCCGCAAAGGACATTATCTCATTTTTATGGCTGCATAGTATTCCACGGTGTATATGTACCATATTTTCTTTATCCAGTCTCTCATTGATGGGCATTTAGGTTGATTCAATATTTTTGCTATTGTGAAGCATGCTGCAAGAAAAATGCACACACGTGTGTCTTTATAATAGAATGATTTATATTCCTGTGGGTATGTATCCAGTAATGGGATTTCTGGGTCAAATGGTATTTGTCTTTAGGTCTTTGAGAATTGCCACCCTCTTCCACAATGGTTGAACTAATTTACACTCCCTTCAACAGTGTAAAAAGTATTTTTCTCCACAACCTCACCAGCATTTGTTATTTTCTGGCTTAATAGCCATTCTGACTGTTGTGAAATGGTACCTCATTGTAGTTTTGATTTGCATTTCTCTGATGATCGGTGATGTTGAGATTTTTTCCGATGATTGTTGGCTGCATGTATGTCTTGAAAAATGTCTGTTCTTCAAAGTGTCCTTTGTTCATTTATTAATGGGGTTGTTTTTCTTCGTGTACATTTAAGTTCCTTTTGGATGCTGGGTATCAGAACTTTGTCAGATGCAGTTTGCAAATTTTTTTCCCATTCTGTAGGTTGTTTACTCTGCTGATAGTTTCTTTTGCTGTGTAGCAGCTCTTTAGTTTAATTAGATCCCATTTGTCAATGCTTGCTTTCGTAGCATTTGCTTTTGGCATCATCCTTGTCATAAAATCTTTTCTTGTGCCTATATCCTGAAAGATATTGCCTAGGTTGTCTTCCAGGGCTTTCATAATTTTCATTTAAGTCTTTAACCCATCTTAAGTTAATTTTTGTATATAAGGAAGGGGTCCAGCTTCAACTTTTTGCATATGGCTAGGCAGTTCTCCCAGCACCATTTATTGAATAAGGAATCCTTTCCCCATTGTTTTGGTAAGGTTTGTTGAAGATCAGATGGTTTGTAGTTGTGTGACCTTATTTCTGGGTTCTCTGTTCTGTTCCATTGGTCAGCGTGTCTTTTGTACCAGTATCATGCTGTTTTGGTTACCCTAGCGCTGCAGGAGAGTTTGAAGTTGGGTAGCATGATGCCTCCAGCTTTGTTCTTTTTGCTTAGGATTGCATTGGCTATTTGGGCTCTTTTTTGATACCATATAAATTTTAAAATAGTTTTCTCTAGTTCTGTGAAGAATGTGAATGGTAGTTTAATGAGAATCACATTGAATTTTACATTGCTTTGGACGGTAAAGCCATTTTAACAATAGAGATTTCTTATTCAAGAGCATGGAATGTTTTTTCATTTGTGTCATCTCTTCTAAATACATTAAATCCTTTTTTTTTTTTTTTTTTTTTTTTTGAGATGGAGTCTTGCTCTGTCACCCAGGCTAGAGTGCAGTGGCACGATCTTGGCTCACTGCAAGCTCCACCTCCGGGTTCATGCCATTGTCCTGCCTCAGCCTCCCAAGTAGCTGGGACTACAGGTGCCTACCACCACACCCAGTTAATTTTTTTTTGTATCTTTAGGTAAAGACAGGGTTTCAACGTGTTAGCCAGGATGGTCCTGATCTCCTGACCTCGTGATCTGCCCACCTCGGCCTCCCAAAGTGCTCAGATTACAGGCGTGGGCCACTGCACCCGGCCACATTAAATCCTTTCTAAGGACTTGAAAGAGGAGGACAGAGCATGCAAAAGGACCAGTATAAAACATAATACTCACAAACTGGTTAAAAAGCAAAATGCCATCAGGTATCAAATGTGTAAGTGTTTACCTCAATTGCTGATGTGAAGCCTCCCACCCTCCATAATTGGGTTTCCCAAATTGAATGGGATAGCTGCTAAGTGTGGTCATTAAGACATGCTTTGAACTTGACTGCCTAGGATCTGATTCTGGCTTTATCTTTTAGTAATTATGTAATGCCTTAGATGAATTACTTGACTTCTCTGTGCCTATATTTTTGCTTATAAAATAGTAATATCATCTACTTCACACAGAAGAACACTTTGAAAGTATAAGGGTGCACTGTAATATTCCATTATTATTTCAATGGAAACAAGCAGAAAAATATATAAAGCAGAATGGTATCTGATACACATAAGCACTCAACAAATTGTGCATGCCTGTATATTCTTGTATTTCCATCATACCCCTTTCTGTTAGCTACCCATAATCAGATAATCACAGAATAAATTAAATTTTCTCCTGAGGTTCCAATGACTTCATAGTAACTAATGGTTAAGTGGCTCCTGGAACCTGTTCTAGTTGTCAGTGTGGAGCAGTCTGTAGAACCACCTCCATATTATTTCCTACCACGTGCCTCTTAGGAGATCTGTTTCATGTCAATTTGTGAATCAGAAACATAAGACACATAAACTGGTAAAGAGCAAAACCCAAGTAGCAGCAAATGGGTATTTTAACTGCTGCTGTTAGTTAGGCAAACTGATAGAGGAAAACAGAAATAAACTACAGTGTCAAGCTTTCAGCAGTGGGAGAAACTGCTCTAGATAAACTCCGGAGAAAAAAGTCATCCTCACCTCCTCCAAAAACAGTGGAGACTTATAAAGCCTGTCCACCTCTGCAGCATGGAAATTTTGTGAGCAGTAGCTATAGTAAGCATTTTATAGAATCAGAAAGGAAGTGATTTGAAATCCCCAGCTTTATATCCCAATACAGACACACAGTTGGTAACAACTAAATTTAGAGTTTAAACCTTGAACAACTGCAGACAGGAAAACTGATCATGCTCTGGAGTTGGTATACCTACCCTGATCCAAACAGGGGACCTGCTGACCATCAGCTACCTCAAACCAGAAGGCAAACAGGAGAAAATGGGGACAGGCACAGATGACCATGACAAGAAAGGGCATATGCAGAAAACTAGGATGGCGACATTTCCTCTAGGGAAGGGTTTCTCTCATGTTAGTGAGAAAGGATCATATTGTAATTGTAGCTATTATTTATAATGTGTTTTTTTCAGTGTACTTAAGCCTGTTAAGGAAAATAAACATTGATCATCCCAAGGTCTCTTTCAATCTCAGTTGAAATTGGGCTGTTCTCTTCATAAATCAACTTTTTTTTTTTTTTTTTTTTTTTTTTTTTGAGACAGGATCTTGCTGTGTCACCCAGGCTGGAATGCAGTGGCACAATCTCAGCTCCCCGCAACTTCTGTCTCCCCGGCTCAAGCAATTATCCTGCCTCAGCTCCTGAGTAGCTGG
Organism: Macaca nemestrina; assembly: GCF_043159975.1. Taxonomy (NCBI): domain Eukaryota; kingdom Metazoa; phylum Chordata; class Mammalia; order Primates; family Cercopithecidae; genus Macaca; species Macaca nemestrina. Next base: position 45,870,736 of record NC_092131.1, read on the forward strand.
GACTACAGGTGCGTGCCACAGCACCTGGCTAATTTTTTTTTATTCTTCATAAAGATGAGGTTTCATGGCCGGGCGCGGTGGCTCACGCCTGTAATCCCAGCACTTTGGGAGGCCGAGACGGGTGGATCACGAGGTCAGGAGATCGAGACCATCCTGGCTAACACGGTGAAACCCCGTCTCTACTAAAAAATACAAAAAACTAGCCGGGCGAGGTGGCGGGCGCCTGTAGTCCCAGCTACTCAGGAGGCTGAGGCAGGAGAATGGCGTAAACCCGGGAGGTGGAGCTTGCAATGAGCTGAGATCCGGCCACTGCACCCCAGCCTGGGCGACAGAGCAAGACTCCGTCTCAAAAAAAAAAAAAAGATGAGGTTTCACCATGTTAGCCAAGCAGGTCTCAAACTCCCGGCCTCAAGTGATCCTCCTGCCTTGTCTTCCCAAAGTGCTGTGATTACAGGTGTGAGCCACTACACCTGGCCTAAAATCCCAACTTTTAATTCATTAAAATTTGTAGAAAAATACTAAAACAAGCCTATTCCTATGTCTGCATGCAGTATGTTACACTCTTGTCTTTCTTTAGCTGTATATTTCACCCAAATTCAATTTTAAGGTGATCAGATTGATAAATCTTAATGTCCCTGTAGAAAACAGTGGATTTCTGACCCAGCGAGCATCACAGAAATTGATCAGAGTGACATCAAAATAAAAAAACAAAAAGTAGGGCCAAAAAACATTAACTGCATAGCTTCAGTCTCAATATGAATAGCTTGACGATTTGTCCAGACACTGCTTTCTACATAAAATACACCCCCTCTCAGCTCACTTGAAGAAACATGATCAATAAGAACAACGTTTTATTCCCAAATTATATTAAACTTTCCCATATAACAGTTGTCAGGGTCACCTACCACTTTATCACATTCAGCCTGAATCCTTACATATTTTTATAGTAAACCCCTTATTAAAATTTAGTTTCTATGGCTATAGCAATATTTCTACCAAAGTCAGTTACTGGAAATGGGGGAAATGCCAGATTCTGAGTTATTATCTTTATCATAAAGAAGAGCTGGTATGGTTAAGAAGACAGGTCATCCTACTTCATGTTCATTTAAAATAATGCAGGGAAAGGGAAAACTCAGTATCAATTTAGACTGAGCAAGAATTTCCGATTTGAGAGTGTGAAGTCAAAAGCATCCACTAATGAATTGCTCAAACTTGGTTGGTGAAGACTCTTGACCTGTGACAGAACTGAGGAAATCTCAGGCTAGCATTTCTTTGCTGACTGACCCAAATAGAGTCTAGTTAATCACCTGAAAGACTGTCCTGCACATCACAGAAGAATCCCTCAGAAACTGCCCTTCGGTCCCTGCATATCAGAACTGAGCTGTCACATGTCACAGTGCGCTTGCTAAAGGTGAAGACAAAGGGAGACTTAATCTCAGATCCAGCATTGTTTCTTTCAGAGAACACAGAGAGATGCCGAGGAAAAACTACTTCTGTGGAAGAAAAAGAGCTTCACAGTTTTCTCTCCATCTCATTGATTAGCACACAGTCCCTATATCCTCATGTCCCGGTAGAAATCCAATTGTGACACCATATTGATTGTGACCCTGTTAAGATGCTTCCACTTTTCAAAATTCTTCCCATCTTCCTGTTCTTCCTCTTCTCCCAATTATTGCCCTTTATTTATTTAAAAAAAAAAAAGTGAGGCAGGAAGAATCTAATCACATGAGAAATTAGGAAAGGGATTTGTGCAGATTTTCCTTTGAAACTCACGCATAATTATGGACTGGGAAGGTTAGAATAAGTTGCTTCTTCTTTTGGTGGGCACGTGTTTAATAGTAGAAGGAAGAGAAGGTACATATGGCTATTAAAGACCTGATCGAATTTAAAAGAGGAAGAATGTACTAAAGGTATTTAAAGGGGCACTAGAAAGCAAGAAATTTTCTGTTCTTTAAAGGTTTGCAGTAAATGGCAAATTCTACAATGAGGTAGCATTTATAAGTTCACAGTGACATTAATTCACTAAAGCAACTGGAGAAGTAACTGACAAAAGAGTGAAACTAACTGGTATTTTGTACATGGTACACATGAACTACTAAAGAAAAGGGGTTTCTGTTCCAATCCAGAGTAGCAAGTATCAAAAGGCTACCACTGTGAGCAAGAGTCCTTCCTGGGATGGAGAGAAAAGTATTTGTATGGCACATCCAGTCTGTGTGCACTGATAACTAAGATACATGCCCCACATTTTTATACTGAAATGGCTATTTTTGCCTACATGTCCTTTCCAGGCCTAGTGTTCTCCAAACTTCTGTCTATTCTTGCATTTACTCATTCACTAACAATTTTGCAAGATACTGTGCAAAGTCCAAGGAAGTCAATGATTAAAAGACCCAGCTAATACCCTTAAGTATCAAAACCTATTATGTCTACAAATAATTCTTACAAATTCTGTCATAGTGATATATACACACACTATAGAGAGAGGAGGAGTGGAGGAGGAAGGAGAGAATGAGAACTGAGCATTAGGCAAGTGCTTCACTCAGCCTGGTAATTCAAAAGGTGTCACTGAAACAGGAAGGAATGTTTGAAATGAAACTTGAAGAGTGAGTAGATTTTGTAAGGTCAGCAATGGAGTGGGACATGGTAGGCCATGTTAGAGCTTAAGGAACACCATGCACAGAGATTTAAAAGCATAGGCTGACACAGCTATTCAGCTAACTATAAATCCTGCAACCACCCTCAATGTTTTCTATTCTTTCTTTGGCTGAATCTTGGTAGACTATAATTTCATACAATAACCCAAATTAATGTACCTAATGTGAAAGAATCACAGCATCGGACTCGAAAGGCTCTTTTCATGACCTTATTAGTGGTGGCTGTCAGTGAATTCAGTGAGCTGAGGTGATATGGTTTGCCTGTGTCCCCACCCAAATCTCAATTTGAATTGTATATCCCAGAATTCCCACGTGTTATGGGAGGGACCCAGGGGAGGTAATTGAATCTTGGGGGCAGGTCATTCCTCTGCTATTATCGTGGCAGTTAGTAAGTCTCACGAGATCTGATGGGTTTATTGGGGGCTTCCATTTTTGTTTCTTCCTCATTTTCTCTTGCCTCTGCCATGTAAGAAGTGCCTTTCGCCTCCCACCATGATTCTGAGGCATCCCCAGCCATGTGGAACCATAAGTCCAATTAAACCTCTTTCTTCCCAGTCTCATGAATAAAGACATCAGCAGCAGCAGGAAAACAGACTAATACACGAGGCAGTGAAAAACAGCTATCAAGACAAGCAAATGCACCCCTGGAAGGGAACACAGGTACAGGCTGGGAATATGGACTTTGGAGTCAGGATGGGATGCCTGTGAGCGTCATGCAGGATGATGACAGATATTCAGCACCACATCTGGCACATAAGCAGCACTTCATAAATATCAGATGCTACTCTTTTACTTATTAAATTATTGGAAGGTGTATTCTATAGTTATACTGTGATATTTATGAATTTTGCTACCCATTAAGATATTTAGTTCTACAGGATGAGCATGTGAGTGAACAAGATGAGTAATATGAAATCATCTGATTTTCCAGAAGAATTTAAATCTAATAATCTATGTAAATTGTCATAACAATAACTCATAGTCCATAAACTATTTTTAAACAATGTAGATTCACATACATATGTATATTTATCTATAGTAGCTATTCATAGTATAAACAAGAAAAATAGGAGAATAGGTAGGTGCCATTTTCATTACATGACAGATATTTGTAAAAGGATTTTTTTGCAAGATTATAAATAGGTAGGATATTTTAATGGGACACATTGACAGTAATTCTGGTCTCACTCATAAGTGGGAGTTGAACAATGAAAACACATGGACACAGAGAGGGGAACATCACACACTGGGGCCTGCCGCGGGGGTGGGGGGCAAGGGGTAGGAGAATATTAGGACAAATACTTAATGCATGCGGGGCTTAAAATCTAGATGACAGTTTGATGGGTACAGCAAACCACCATGGCACATGTATACCTATGTAACAAATCTGCACGTTCTGCACACATATCCCAGAACTTGAAGTATAATAAATGTAAAAGGATTTTTTTAATGTTGCTTCCTGAGGGATTTTCACTTTTTACTGCATTCTCTTGTTAGTTTGACCATATCTAGCAGGGAAAGATGTTCTGTGTCAATTTGTGTATTTATCTTCTCTTTAGATGAGTGTATTTGGCTTGCCCAAAACACTTCTGAAGAGGTCAGATATTTTAAGACCAAGACAAAAGTTAGATTTTTTTCATTGTGGCTGCATCATCAGCTCTACAAAAAAAAAAAAAAGAAAGAAAGAAAGAAAGAAAGAAAGAAAGAAAGAAAGAAAGAAAGAAAGAAAGAAAGAAAGAAACCCTCAGCCAAATGCATACAAATTAATTATATGCCACCCAGTAATTTTCAAGAAAAAAATTATGAGTCAGGAATAACACTGATGACTCAATCATCCACATAATCTCAGAAAACAGGAAAAACATCAGATTGTTTTCCATTTTAACATCAGTTGGTAAATATTAATTCACTAACATCAATATACAGGGGATTGAACTTGAATCACAGACTATGGCAATAGAAATGGCAATAGAAATGTGGTAAGAACTAAGAAATAGTTCTCACCAAAGAGGTAGGAAGACACACTACATACCATGTCAGAATCTATGAATCTGAGAGTGACGAGCATTTGTTCAATAAATATTTCTGGAGCTAATACTCTATGTCAGGCACTGTTCTAGGTGCTAGGACAAGAGCAATGCACAAAACAAAAACCACTGCACTTATGTTGCTCACATTCCCAGGTCATTCATTTTCATCCCAACTTAAGCTTGTTCACCCTAAGAATTTAGATGTATTTGGATGTGGAGGATGCTCTACTGGGTCATTCAGATTGTCTTTCAAAAATGAAGGACTTGCTTCCTGAGCTGCTGGGAGTGCAGCTATCAACCCTGTCTGGAGATTTGAATTAGCTTAAAAAAAAAAAAAAAAAGTGTTTCACATAACATCAGACCACCTTCCAGGGCATCCCATACCCAAAGACTGATAAACACGGAGCCATAAAGGCTCAATCTCCTCACTACACCTTAGGACAAGGGGCATGTCAGCTTCAGAGCAGCCTATGGCATCAGTAGATGTCTCTATTGGCTCTACATTGGGATGCAGCTTCTCCTCCTGCTTCCTTACTATCCACAATAATTCATCCCAAGAGCATTACCAAAAACATTCTCTAATAAGCTCCTGCATGCCTTTCTCTATCTTAAAGTTGGCTTCCCAGAGGGAACCCAATCTGTGGCAATTGTCCTTAGGAGTGAGAAAACAAACATCAAGATAAGAATTTTCATGCGGATTTCCTGCCCACCTGCTGGCAATGGGCCATCTACCCCATTTCTGACGCTAGAGGCAACACACGTATCTTCTGGTACAAGATAATAGGATAATTGTTGACACTTTTCCAGTGGAAGGGAATGCATTGGCTAGATTTTGAGGAAAAAATGGAGAAAGAGCAACCATGAGGACAGTGAAATACGGTAGCTACCGCCACCTGCTGATGCTCTAAAAAAATAACAAAAAGTTGAGATGGATACATTGGCAATTAAAAGCTAAATATAAAAAGAGTGAGTACTTCCATGGTAACAAGTAAAGAGGTTATCTCCTCAGCAGTAGGGCAGGAAAAGCTGTGCATCCCACCAAGGAACAGTCAGGTTTTCTAGAAGATTAAACTCCCAACCGAGGAAGATCAGCTGTGCCACAGTCAGGGCCCTGATTTGAAAAGAATAGGAGCATAACATATGGTATGGGGACATCTAAGTTAATGGACTCAAATCTTGAATCACCAGACTGCTGTAAATTCTCTATGCCTGCAGAATTGGCCCAATTTTCCCAGTTAAGGGCTAGCACTCTTCCTTGCTTGAGGATCATTCACAGATCTCACCCACGCAAAAGAACATGTGCCCCCTCAGGATTTGCCCTCACCTTCCCTGCTGGTCACTTGACAAATAAATATGGTTAAGTCACAACATAACTCAGTTGGGAATATGCTAAAAGGAGAGGTACTTTATCCTAAAGTAACTGTATGGTACACTTGTACCCAGAAAGTGTAAGTAGGAATCTCGGTGTCCTAGATCAAGGTGGGTAGAACAAATTTGAATAAGAGTTTGATATAGGAGTAGTTTCTTATAATACAGCCTCTAATGCTCTGGCAAGAACCCTTGGAAATGATGAAAACATACTGATAGGCTGACTCATACTAAATGAGAAATACAAGAATTACTACCAGTCAATGGAAGAAGGGATTGAAAGACTCAAGAAATAAATATGTCAAAATATACTATGAAAGGCCAGAAAAATTCACCAGATTATTTCACAAGTGGGCTGGAGGATATGCCATTTGCTAAAGCAAAAATGGGTGTCTAGCGAGAGGGCCAACAGCATTACTAAGGTGGTTTGTGGTGGCTCTACATAGGCCAAGGCAGATGTAGAAATGAGCTCACTAGTAACAGTGGGCATGTTAGGTCCTTGAAACAATCAAGGCCATGCATCAGCACTTAGCCAGGAGACTGGGTGGAGGAAAGTATTGGAATGAGTGTCAGCAAAAGGGAGCATGACCCATAGAAATGGTTAATAGAAAACAGCTTTGCTAGAGGCAAACTAGATGGGCAAGCAATAAGGGCACTTAAGCTGTACAATCAAAAGAAATTCAAGATGGTTAATCAGGAATCTGAAAGCTGCCATCTCAATGCAAAGTCACAATCCTTTTCCCAGCTTCTAGACCTAAGCTAGGTTTCAGAATCAGAACCCATGCATGGAAAAAGTAGTTAGGTTTCCAGGAGGAAGAACCCAGCAATACCATGGCAAGTACACTGGGAATGATTCCTCCAGTCTCCTTTCAAAGAAACGTATACAATTGATTAGGAAACTGTGGAGTTGAACAAGGGAAACTGAAACATGTTAAGGACTGTTGACAGAGTCTGAGTTGACAATGATACCCCAATACTCAAAACAGTCTACATCCAATGAGTGATCAGCCAAGGCCTATAAAATTCCTAGACCTCAACTCCGGAGAACCCTGAAAGGCCATCCCAGGCCTAGAGCTTCCCATGAGACTGAGAGCTTTCTTGGGACCATGTTGCATCTCATCCTCTCTCTGCCCAATCCTGCTTCCTTCCCTTCCTTTCATGGGGGTTGACAGCAGAGACATTTCATATGAAATATTCTGCAAGCTAATCTCATTTTCAGAGTCCACTTCCCAGGTTAACCAACATTGGGCAAGTCAGGGAAACTGGTGGAAAATGAGAGTTTCCTTGTGCTGGATATCTTCCATATCTATTCTCCATTCTTTTTCCTGCTCTGTTCCCTTCTCTATGGACTGCATCATCCACACCCTTTGCCCACTGGCTTCTCAAGGGAGACCAACAGGAGACTGAAGGGTGAGAAAATAAATCAATCAAAATACTAATGACCCAGACTCCCTGTCTTCTCACAGGTTGGGACATGGTTGCGACGCTCCACTGAAAACCTTAACTCTAAAAAGTGACCCTCTCCCAGGTTCAGAGGTGTAGCTCTCTGCAGTATCCCTGAATTATCCCCCAGTTGTTCACTCGTTTCCCTTCTTTGGATTTAACAGTAGGAATGAACCTTGTCTATTGTTAACCCTGGGAAGTTTCCTTGGCCTTTTTTGGTTTCCCTTAACCCTGCCCACGCTTTTGTAGAAGATTCCTTATTAAGTGCTCTTTAATTACCCTACCCAAGTATGCCATTTGTTTTTTTGCTGTGTCCATGATGAACACGGACCAGTAGAAGTTTACTTGTATGGAGATGCAAGCAGCCTCCTGAGAAATAAATCTTCCTAAGGAACGAAAGAGAGGGCACACAGCCTTAGCTGGAGGCATAAGGCTAACAGATAAGATTGTGGGCTTAGAAATTAGAAGTTCTGGGTTCAAACGTACAGCTAGCAAGTGACTTCACCTCTATAAGTCTTACTTTACTCATCTATGTACTCGGGAGAACGGTGATACCTACCTGTGTCAGGACGCTTTCAGCTTCAAGGAACAGAAAATCTGAACCAAACTGGCCAAAATAGTCACATTTATCGCCGACAACTGGAAGTTAAGAGATTGTGAGAACTCTGGGTTGTAGTTGCATCACGGCTCTGGCACCATTTCGCTGCACGTCTCTTGTTTTACTTTCTTTTGCATAGTTTATCTTCAAACTAGCTTCCCTTACTGTTGAAAGAAGGCCGTGAACAGCAATAACAGCATATGTGCTTCCTTTGTCTCCGCTGGTGTAGTGAATGTCTTTCACCCAAATCACGGGGTAAAAGCCTTATCCTTCATTCTAATTGGTTCAACTTAGTTCGCTTGTCCACGCCTGTACCAGTGAAAATTGCCCTGATTGGCTAAGGCCTGGGCACTGAGCCAATCGTTGGCAAGGAAGATGATATTACCATGATTAATTTAAACTAATTAGGATCTAACCCTGAAGGTAAAGATAGGGATCCCACCCTGAGTCTCACACGCTTCCTCCGGGGTAAGATAGATACGTTTCAGGTGAAGGGCTCAGGTGAATACCAGCCAGCATTACCAGGTGCTGAGTGGATCCTACAGGTGGAAGAGTCGTCTAAAGCACCTGTCCCTGTTCTCCAACATTCTGTAGAGAGTTGGCTTGGAATGGTGTAGCTGTATGCAGAGGAGGGCTGTGCTCCAGGTGAAGGACACCATCTCCTGTCACTTTCCATTTTTGTGATTGAGTTTGGTCACCAACTTGTCTGAGTTGACCCTCGTGATTGTGATTTGTGCACTTTTCTATACGTTTGCTTAGAAAGCATACATTCTTTATAAAAATGTCCAACCTCACGTTTTCTGTCAAATTGCCACCCACCTCTCATTTCCTGTTCGAAGACAGGTTTATCAAAGAGAAATGTACCACCCCCATTTCTCTATCTTCCTCTCCTTCCTTAATGCACATTCAACAGGCTGCTCACCCCACTGTTCCCCCATAATTGCTGAAGCTATGACCACCAACTGTTAAGCCAGTGGACCCATGTCAGTCTTCATTTTATTTGACCTCACAGCAGTCCTCCACACAGTTGACCTCTCTCTCGTTTGGCTTCCGTGACTCTATACTTCCTCAGCTTTCCTCCTACAACTCTCATCATTGCCTGGGATTCTTTGATTACCCATCCTCTTCTACACAGCTTCTAAACGTTGGAGATATATGCCAGTAATTCTCGAACTTTAGCATGAATCAGAATCATCTGGGGAACTTGTTAACAGATTGCTGGGCTCTGCTCCCACTTCTGATTCCAGTGAATCAGAAACTTGCAGTTCTAATAAGTTCCCAGGTGACACTGCTGCTCTAGGGATCACACTTTGAGGACGACTTTCCTACCTGACTTTCTTCCAGACCCCAAATCTATATATTTGACAATACTATTTGGATATTTCTCAGGCATTTCCATGCTACTCATCCAAAACTGACCTCATGAAATAGTGCCCATATCTGCCTCTCTTCCAGTTGCCCATGGTCTTAATAAACTCAATTACTTACTGAGGCCACAGACTTGGGTGCCACCCTTGATTATTCCCTCCCCCTCATTCTTCATATAACTAGTTACTACCTCATGGCTCCTCTTTCTCCTACGTATATCTCAAAACCATCCCTTTTATCTCTACCAGCACTAAAACCTGATGCCTGGAAGGTGGCATAGTTTCCCAGCTAGTCTCCCAGCATCTGTACACTGAACTATTCTCCACATACCTGCCAGAGTGAGCTTCTCTAACTCAAATTGGATCCCATCACTTTCTTATTTTAAACCTCTGCATAGTTTCCCAAATGCTCTTAGATAAATGCAAAGTCCATAGTACAGCCTATAGGCTGTGGGAGATTATCTCTAGCCTCGTCTCATGCCCCTCTCCGTTAGGCACTGACCATCTTGGGCCAACCCTGTTTCTCACATGTACTCAATTCCTCCCTCCTGGGGCCCTGTGTGCATGGCTTTCTTTCCTGCACAACTCTCTTGCCTTTCTGCCATCACCTCATTAACTTCTGGTCTTTCTTGGCTTCCAAAACTACATTGTTTTAAATTCTGTAGGTATTTAAATTCCACAAGAATTTAAAACACCTGTACTTGTCTTTCATGATGATTGTCAAAAATAATGTTAGTAATTAAATGGCATTTCATTTAGTTCTGAACTATGAAAAAGCAGAAGGCCTGTCTGTCTTGCTTGTGGTATACCGCAACTATAGTTAGCACTCAATAAATAAATTTGAAAAAAGAATGAATCAACATGTTTGAGAGCACAAAGGAAAAATCTACTGTCTCTGGATTTAGAGGTGCTCTGCAGATGATGAGACATATGAGTTGAATCAAGTCTTAAACGATGCATAGGAGTTTTCCAGATGAACTAAGACTTTGTAGAATTTTCTCACAGTGATCAGCCCAAAAGAGTGACAAGGTTCCTACCTATGTCTCTCAAAAGTGTTTCTTCAGTGCTATAAGGAGGCTTTGGGCTGCCTGAAGGGTGGCCACACATCCAGAAGTTTTTGTATTCAGATTCGAATCCTGTTCTGTTTATGTAGGAGAGAGGCTGGCTACAGGAAGAGAGGTGGGTGAGAGGTTTGCAGGACATACCACCAGACCTGTCCTCAGAACAGTGAATATTCCCATGCCCACAAATCCGAAGGAACCCAGGGACAGAAATTCCACTGGAGAGTCATGGGATAAGGAGGGAAAGTGAGGGTGTCCCCCTGCCAGGTTGACCTGAGAAATTGAGAGTAAGTGTGCAAGGGTAAGGGTTAAGACAAGAACTTCATGGATTGGGGGTTATTTTCATCTTTTCAAGCTTCAAGATCTGCAACATCCCTGCATGCTTTTAAATAGTTACCCCTTTCCTAAGATTAATGTCACAAAGGGCGAACGCCAGTGTAGGACTTGTTGATTTTCGACCTTGAATAAATAATGCCTTATAGATTAAAGTTATGTGACTACTGTATTCCCATTGTTGTCTCTCTTCTAAGTTTTAGTAGATCCACGGACAATTGAGAAAATGATGGCTATGCATCTGTTCCATGGCAGAACAGGTTTTTAACCTAATGAAACATCGCCATCTAGAGTAGAATGGCTTGTGCTGCAGCAAGTCACCCAGAGAGAGAACCTGACCACAGAATCCTGAAACCACATAATTCCACAGCTTTGCACGTTGCAAAGCGGTTCTCTGGAGTACTGTGGAAAACTTTACCATTTTGGGTCCCTTTTGAGCTGTCAATGCCCCCTTTCAGGAATGTATTCAATGAAATGTATTCCCAAACTGGGATCAACAAACCACTAGAAATCATGAGACATTACAGGCCTGTAAATTCTAAAGTTTGTGAAATGATGACTGTCTTCAAAATTAATTAATGGATGCACAAACAGATTTACACATTTCTTATAGAGAGATATTTGTAACAGCAAAAATCTGAACTCATAATCATATTCAACAATGAGAACTTGTTGAATGAATTGTGTAACATTTTATAATCACCAAAAATAGTATTGTAGAAGAATATTTAACAACTTAAAAAGTTATCACCACAAATATATAAGGTGGTTGTGTGTGTGTGCGTGTGTGGATGTGTGTGTGTAAAAGCAAGGTTTTTTTTAAAATAAAAAAAAAGGCTAGTGTGTCCAGTATCATTTTGCTTTAGGAAGGGAAGGAGAAAAAGAAGAGAAAGAGGAGGGGAAAATATATATCAAAATACAGATAGTGATTATCTCTGAGTGGTGGAATAAAAGCCATTTCTAGGCCGGATGCGGTGGCTCACGCCTGTAATCCCAGCACTTTGGGAGGCCGAGGCAGACTGATCACCTGAGGTCGGGAGTTCGAGACCAGCCTAGCCAACATGGAGAAACCCCATCTCTACTAAAAATACAAAATTAGCCGGGCTTGGTGGCACATGCCTGTAATCCCAGCTACGCAGGAGGCTGAGGCAGGAGAATTGCTTGAACCCAGAAGGCGGCAGTTGCCGTGAGCCGAGATCATGCCATTGCACTCCAGCCTGGGCAACAAGAGCAAAAATCTGTCTCAAAAAAAAATAATAAAATAAAAAGTCATTTCTGCATTCTTCTTTTTTCTTCCCTATATTTTTGGGCTTTCTGCCATAAACATCAATGTTATTATTGAACTGTGTTTTTCTAATAGAAATAAAAGCAGTAATATAACAAAGAGTTTATAAAGGCAAACCACTTCACTGCAGCTCTAAACGCTCATCTGTACCCAAAATAATACCATAGTGGGGAGAATTCAAACTCAGTCATCAGTGGGGGCACACACACATATGCACACGTGCACACACACATACACACACACATGCACACACACATACATACACACACATACACAGCTGTGGCAAAGCAGTCCCAGTACCTTAGGTAGTGCCAACAGGCAGGGCGACCTCCTCTGGTTTAGGAAAGAAGAGCCCTGTCTCAGCTTGGTTGACACTCTTCAGATCTAGCTATTTCAGGGAATGGAAATATTTTATATAGCCAAAGCTCCCAAAAGCTGCAGTCCTGCCCCCCACAACACTCTAAGCAATGTATCCCTGCCTGCTCTTTTCTGGGCTGCATAGACCTCTATTATCCTTCCAAGCCCAAGGGAAATCTCTCCTCCCCACAGTTTTTTGAAAACTTGTCCACCATTGTTTACCACTGAATACCTGGAATGGAGATGTTCATTCTCTCTTATATTCATGTCAGACATATTGATCAGTCAGCATACAAATGAAAGTTTAGTGCTTGGCAATTCCTGGGACATGATCTTAACATGTAGGAAGGACAGCCGTTCTAACCGGGAGGGAACTGGTGAACGAAAGTAAGCCCTTTTCAGCACTACAGCAGCATCCTCAGTGCCAGCAGGGAAAACATCAAAGAGGTCTATAAGACAACCCAGGTGGATAAAGGAATTGACTGGATCACATCAGGCCTCAAATACTGGAGGAGAGGGGGAAGAAAAAAATTGCCCAAATTTTTGTCCCCCTTTATTCTTATCATTGGTGCTTTTTTGTCCTTCTTGATGGTGTCATTTTAATGTTTAACACCACACTTAGTCACATTCCATGTTCCCTTTTGTAATATAAAGGTTGCCAGTCTTCTTTTTATTGGCCATGGAATTGTTAAATTTCCCATTCTTGCAATATAGGCTCTCAGGGATCTTAACATTTGCTTTGTCTACGGATGTTGCATGTTGGGAAAGTCACTCTCAGCTCTGAGCAGTAACTTCAGCATCTAGAGTCCTGAAGGAAGTCATCAAGTATTAATTGACCATGATTAGATGTTGTATACTGTTAGAGCTGAGAAGAAGATAAAAGTCACTGAGGATGAGCTTCCCGAGTACAAACACTGCTAAGGGAGTGAAGGCTGCAGTTTTAAACTGCAACACAGGTCAAGTTACCACGAAGTTACCAACTTTTTACATGGCAACAGGAGGGAGGTCTTTTTACAACGTTTTAAAATGTTAATAATTTGTAAAGACTATTTTTAAGTATCACAGCATCTACCACTGCCACAATTTCAGTTATCAAAAATACCAAGATATTAAATTGAGAGAGATTAATCAGCTTATCCTACTCATTTATTCAACAAATGTTTATTGAGTGCTCGCTAAGAGCAACATTGTAGCTTGGCATTAACAAAACAGACATTGTCCCTGTGATCCTGGGGTTTATAGTTTATTGGGGGAAACTTGGCTTTAGAAAGCAAAACTATAAGAGTTATAATACACATGGTTTCCAGGTATGCACTTCTGTAACAACTCTTGATTTTTGTCTGGGATCCCTTCCACTGCACTTACAGTCCAAGTCCAAGGGAAGACACAACACCCAAAGCTAAGCCAATCAGTTCGTTTTGCTCATCTTTGTTTAGGAATCGGTTCTGGATTGGGTTTATGACCCAAGGGAAGCCAATCAGAACTAATAAGGACACAATTCCCAACCCTCAGTTTGAGCTATCAGAGATTAGGAATCTTTCTTTTCCCACTAGACAGACAGAAAATATGCAGTTGAACCCCACTGCAAGAGGGCAGACGGTGGAGACAGGGGCAGAACCAGGGAGGCTGGCAGAGAGGAAAACTGGCACCCAACGGATGGTCCAAGCCTCCAGTCATTTCATTTAAAGTAGCTATAATTCTGGAACTTCTATGTCTCTTGAGCCAATATTTTCCTTGTTTGGGTTGTGTTTCTGACACTAACAACTGAGAATGTCTAGACTGATAGGTAAAACCCAGCACAGCATGGGATTAAGCCACTAAAAAAAGTTTTCCTAAAGAAATGTCCTATAAACTTAGAAGACATATTAAAAGAGCTTACCAGAGAACCCTGGATATTATTCGTCACACATTTTCACTGCCTGCAATGGTTGTATCCATGTTGCTCTTAGGACGTGATTATTACGCACTTTCCTGACTTTCAGATGGAAAAGAAAATGTTGCCAATCCCCTGAACAACCCAGTCATTCCTTTTTTTTTTTTTTTTTTTTTTTTTTAGACGGAGTCTCGCTCTGTCACCCAGGCTGGAGTGCAGTGGCCGGGTCTCAGCTCACTGCAAGCTCCGCCTCCCGGGTTCCCGCCATTCTCCTGGCTCAGCCTCCCGAGTAGCTGGGACTACAGGCGCCCGCCACCTCGCCCGGCTAGTTTTTTGTATTTTTAGTAGAGACAGGGTTTCACCGTGGTCTCGATCTCCTGACCTTGTGATCCGCCCACCTCGGCCTCCCAAAGTGCTGGGATTACAGGCGTGAGCCACCGCGCCCGGCAACCCAGTCATTCTTAACGAGAGGGACAGTATGAAGAAGACTGTGTGGTAAAGAAGGAAAACAAAAAAGACACAAAATAAATCAGAAGCCAGTCACACTTAAAAACTGGGTACACCAAACTCCCACTGAAGATCCAGAATAAATAGCAGGCAGAAAGACAGACAAACACACACACTCCTGCCACACATATGCACGTCAACATATAGCAATAACGCTTTAATCATGCCAACTTATTATGCCGTCTTTCCTAGAGAGATACAGAAATAGTATTTCTCAAGTGTGTTGACATGAGCAATTTCAGATTCTACAATGTAACCATTTTGAAAAATAAGTTGAGAATATCTATACAGAGTCTTATAAATGCATTTCACTTTACAATTCCACTTTTAGAAATCTATCATAAGAAAACTGAAAAGGCCTTATGTATGATATTGATAAAAGTACTATCTGTAATACCAAAAAATTAAAATCATTTAAATTTCCGACAAAAATATAACATTATTGTCCTTCCAATTGAATAAATATTTACACCAAAGGATGTTTTTCAAAAGCCAACAATGACAGAAGAATTTTTGTTGTAATGATAAGTGAAAAGAGCTGGATACAAATTTGCATGTATGCCATCATCTTGTCCCTGGAAAAACAAACTATGTTCATTTCAACTTGAAATGATTCGTGTTTTAATTTGTAGGAATAAATGAGAAATCAATTACGTGCATCTCCCAGTGAGATTAATCTTAGCTGTTCTGGTGTGATCAAAGTAGTCAGCTCAATTCTCCCTGAGTCCTTATCTGGATATTCAATGTGGTCAGCTGTCATGGGTGGCTTTGTTATGTCAGGAGACTTGATAGCCAACACTGATAAACTAAACGGACAGTTATATCAGATTTGGGCTGGGCTGCCCACCGCTGAGCTGGGCAGTTGTTAATTTCTGTTAACAATGTGATCACATGCTCCGCTGTACTTAAAGTGTAGTTTATATGTCACATCCTCATTTTTTCCCTTTTTTGTTAGTGTGCATTATAGCTATGTGTTGCCCAAAACTGCATCAATTATACATACAAGCAAAAGTTACAATAACCTTATTTTTAAATATATTTTCTTTCTTCTGGGATATGAAAAATGAATTCACTTGGTAAATAGCCCTGATATCGGATTCATACATATGAAAATAGACTATTTTCTGTTAAGAGAAGAAAACTGTTCCAGAATGTAAAACTAAACAAATAGACAGGCAATCCAGTTCCCTCATGTGCAAGGAGCCATTAGTAAAAGATGTATTCCTTTATGTGACATCAGAGGATGTTCTGTTACACCCAGGAAAGTGGGAAGGGGATAATCAAGTTGAGAGTACCATTCACAAAGATAATCATTTTTATTTGATGGAGAAAAATAGCATAGGCTTCTACTATAAAAGGTTATTTTAAAAGACAAATCACAGGGAAAATAATCTAAAAGCCTTAAAATCTCTTATAAATGCCTGTCTGAATTCAATGACCAAAAGCCCAAATTTAAAGATCCTTAATGTCACTAAGGGAATTTCTGTGGACATGTGCACTGATGATGAAAGGAACAATCTCCAGTGCTCACCTATTCCTCATCAGCTGTGTTGGTTTGTGTGTGTGTGTGTGTGTGTGTGTGTGTGTGTGTGTGTGTGTGTGTTTCTCATGCACCAAGCAAAGCTAGTTACCACAAAACCCAGAGAGCGTAGAATCAGTCATTAAGTTGGTGCCAGAAACCATGGTGGCTGGGGTCTCAATTGTGATAAGATTTACAAGATCTAAGATCTAGCATTTTACTCTGCAAAATACAGCACCTTTGGGGATGTTTAGAATCTTTCCATTTATCTACAAGGCATTTCTACTTCAGTGTCTCTCCACCCACACGTACCCCATGGAAGAAGCTTAATAATAGTTCACAATATGTATGTATATATTAGAAAATGCCTGGCAAATAGTAAGTTCTACATAAATGTTACTTAATCATGTGCATTATATATATATATATACACACACACACACACACATATATATTCATTCATTCATTCATTCACTTAATCCTTTCAATTCTATGAAGTAAGTACTATCACTCTCATTTTATACATAAGGAAACGGAGGCTCAGGGTGACTACATAACTTTTTCATTCTATGATTAGTAAATAGAAGAGCAGAGATTTCAACCAGGGGTCCTTGAGACCATACTGATGAATGCATCAATGAGCAACGAAGAAACAATAGGCTCTAACACCTAATACCAATCTTTGTGTGCCTCAGCTACTGCTCTCATGATTAGTTTCTTTTGCTTTTTTCTTTTTTAAAAAAACCGTATTGGTTTTTGTTCATTTTCTTAATTGTTGTATTGGGTTTTTTAATTTTTGTTTTTATTTCAATAGTTTAGGGTGTACAGGTGGTTTTTTGTTACATGGATATGTTCTTTAGTGGTGATTTCTGAGATTTTGGTGCACCCATCACCCAAGCAGTGTACACTGTCTCCAGTATGTAGTCTTTTATTCCTTACCCCTCCACCCGCTTCCCTGCCACCTACTCCCCAAAGCCCATTAGAATATTCTTATGCCTTTGCATCCTCATCCTCATAGCTTAGCTCCCACTTTTAAGTGAGAATATATAATTCAAATGACAAGTTTCTCTATCGTTTATTATTTCCAAGCCCTTGTCTGGGGTTCTGAATTCTGCCACCTACTCTCCATGACTATGGACTACTCTCCCTGTGCCTACATTGACGACATCTGCAACACTCCCACCTGTGCTGACATCCTAGACTCTGTCCCCATCTTCCCAGCCCAGGCTTCCTGGGACATGTTCTTCTCTTTGGTAACATACTGATCATATATATATTTGTTTATTTACTGTTATTAGATCCCTTTACCCTCAGCTCCTGTGGCATCCGATTTTTAATCACTATGACTTTATAATAATGTTCGGTGATTGGCTCAGCAAATATTTTCTCCTTGCTCTCTCTCTTCAAAATTTTATTATCCAGCTGAGCATGGTGGCTCATGCCTGTAATCCCAGTACTTTGAGAGGCCAAGGAGGGTGGATCATGAGGTCAAGACATCGAGACCATCCTGGCCAACATGGTGAAACCCTGTCTCTACCGAAAATACAAAAAATACTGGGCGTGGTGGTGCACGCTTGTAGTCCCAGCTACTCAGGAGGCTGAGGCAGAATTGCTTTAACCCGGGAGGCAGAGGTTGCAGTGAGCCGAGATCACGCCACTGCACTCCAGCCTGGTGACAGCAAGACTCCATCCCCCTCCAAAAAAAATTATTATTCATCACCATAGTTTTATTCATTTAGAAGGTCAGAATGACACCAGAATCATATTGCTGAAAGTTTTTTTTAAAGGAGGCTTTATTAGAATTTCATTAAACATATAAATTAGTTTGAAAAAAATGATGTGTTTATGGTATTCACACACCCCATCTAAAAATATAGTTCACCTCTCTCTCTCAGGTGTCCTGTTGTGTTAGGGTAAATCCGTGAAATAGGATACCCTGAATGACTGTTATATCAAATATGATATTTGTACTTTTATTGCTATTCTGAATGGTATCTTTATTTCACATTATTCTTTTTCCTAGCTGATAGTTACTACTTAATAGAAAAGCTTTTATTCCTCTACTTTTAAATCCGTCACTTAATTAAATTTTCTTATTACAGCTAATGGTTTTTTAATGGATTTTTTTGTGTTGTGTCCATGGGAATAATACTATCTAAAACTAATAATAATGTCTACGTTTTCTGTACCCATACCTAGAAATTCCAGGGCAACATTAAATAAAAGTAGTCCTAGTGGGCATGCTTAGTGCACTACTAATTATGGAGGAAATGTTTCTGTTATTTCATTATTAAGTACATAATGTAGAATTGGAAACATAGAATGATATTCATTATCTTGTTAAAAACATCTTACACTTCTAGTTCACTGAGAGACTCATTTTTATCAGAAACTTGAAATATTTCATGTTCTTCCTTTATTAATATAGTATGCTTTATTTCTAGCTTTTTTAGCTGAAACATCTTTATATCTCCAAAATAAAACTTGTTTGGTCTTGATACATTAGTCTCTTAATTTAGTGCTGAATTTAGTATTTGACACATGCATGTATAGAGTTTGTTCTGTTTTTCCTGTCTATGTTGTATTTGACTGGATTTGTTATCAGAATTTCCCTAAATTTAAAAATAAACTGGAATTATTATAAAGTTGAAAACAACAGACGCTGGTGAGGCTGTGGAGAAAAGGGAACACTTTTATGCCATTAGTAGGAATGTAAATTAGTTCAGCTTCTGTGGAAAGCAGTTTGGAGATGTCTCAAAGAACTTAAAACAGAGCTACCATTTAACCCAGCAATCCCGTTACTAGGTATATACCCAAAGGAAAATAGGTACTTGTACCAAAAACACACATGCACTTATAGTAGTAGTTCCACACTTCACAATAGCAAAGACATGGCATCATCCTAGGTGCCTATCAATGGTGGATTGGATAAGAAAAATGTGGTACATATACACCATGGAGTACTATGCAGCCATAAAAAGAATGAACGTGTGTCCTTTGCAGCAACGTGGATGGAGCTAGAGGCCATTATCCTAAGCAAATTAACATAGGAACAGAAAACTAAATGTCACATGTTCTCACTTATAAGTGGGAGCTGAACATTGAGCACCCATGGACACAAATATAGGAACAACACACACTGCATAATACTAGACAGGGGAGGGAGGAAGCAAGAGTCAAAAACTACCTATTGGATACTCTGCTCACTACCAGGGAGCAATATACCTATGAAACAAACCTACGCATGTACCCTCTGTATCTAAAAGCTGAAAACAATAAAAATACAAATACAAATGAACTGGAAAGCTTTTTATCTTTTTCTACACTATTTAACAGTTGACATATTATGTCTTCAAAGCCTGAAATAATTCAAATTGGTAAGAATATCTAGCCCTACCAACTTTTTTGTAATTAATACTTCGATAATTTTAAAAGTTTTTGCTTATTTATTTCTTCAGCTTATCAATTTCACCCCTATTCCATTTTGGTTATTTATAATTTCTCCAAAAAATGATTTTACTGAGATTTTCAGGTTTGAGAGCATAAAGAAAGCTGTACATACCTTTTACTTGTAATTTTGAAAATCGGCCGGGCGCGGTGGCTCAAGCCTGTAATCCCAGCACTTTGGGAGGCCGAGGTGGGCGGATCACAAGGTCAGGAGATCGAGACCACAGTGAAACCCCGTCTCTACTAAAAATACAAAAAATTAGCCGGGCGCGGTGGCGGGCGCCTGTAGTCCCAGCTACTCAGGAGGCTGAGGCAGGAGAATGGCGTGAACCCAGGAGGCGGAGCTTGCAGTGAGCCGAGATCGCGCCACTGCACTCCAGCCTGGGCAACAGCGTGAGACTCCGTCTCAAAAAAAAAAAAAAAAAAAAGAAAATCAACCATTTATAAAATTACTGTTTTTCTCTATTTTTCTTAATCCAACTTAGCAATGGTTTTTCTACCTATTTTATACTTTTTAAAAAGAATGAACTCCTGAATTTATTTACCAATGCCATGAATTTTTCTGTATTATAATTTATTAACTTCTAAATTTATATTCAGTATACTTCTGCTTTTTCCATGTTTATTTTGCTGTAATATTTCCAACTTTTAAATTGAATGCCTTATTTGTTTGTTGCCATTTGTTCTTTTTAAATAACAAGAATATATACAGCTAGAAATTTTTATCTGAGACTGTTTCACCACAGCACAAAACTTTTGATATATATTGTACTCATTCTTTTCAAACAGTCTGTACATTTTTCCTCTAATACAATCCTTTGCTTTTATTATGTCAAGTTTATACTGGCTAATTCAACCACAGTATCTTGTGCTTTCATATTTCATATTTTTAAAATTTTTATTATTTGTATTATCTAAATGGACTACATTTCCTTTACTTTTATCTTATTTAGTAAAAAATTTCAAAGCCACTATAACTCTGATACCAAAGTCTGCCTACCGGGTTCAAGCGATTCTCCTGTCTCATCCTCCCGAATAGCTGGGATTACAGGTGCCCGCCACTGCGCCTGGCTCACATTTGTATTTTTAGTGGAGACAGGGTTTCACCATATTGGTCAGGCTGGTCTCGAACTCCTGACCTCAGGCGATCCACCCACCTTGGCCTCCCAGAGTGCTGGGATTACAGGCATGAGCCACCGTGCCCGACCCCAAAGCACTTTTTAAAAAGACCATGTCATTATAGAGAAATGAAATTCCTAATGAAGATTCAACAAATCAAATAGAAAAGGGAACTAAAAATACATTACAACCAAATAACATTTAGTGTAGGAATGTAAGGATTGTTCAACTTAGAAAATCTATTAAATAAAAAGATGAAAAATAATCAAAGCATCTTGTCAACAGATGCCAAAAAAGTTAATTTAATGAAATTCCATGTACTTTGCTAATGAAAACCTTCAACAAGCTAAAGATTGAAGAAAAATTCCTTAATCTAATTAAATCCATTATAAGAAACCTACATGAAAACTTTACACTTAATCATGAAATATTAAAAGTAACTTAACTAAGTAACATGACAAGGCTGTCCATTATGGCCATTATTAGTTAACATTACAGTGCAGGTTCAAAGAAAAATACATAAACAAAAGTTAAAATGATCAGAACAAAAGCAGAAAATCAGCTATTTTTAAAAAATAATCTTTTTGCCTAGGTAAGCCAGATAAATCAGTTGGAAAACTATTAGGATAAGATGGCTAAATAAAATCAACAACAATGACAAATCAACAGATTTTTCTACAACTTAACAATAATAGATTAGTAAATTTAATTTAAAAAAAAAAAAAGATCCAATTCACTACAGCAACGAAGCCCATGAAATGACAATAATCCTAACTCAAATGTGAAAAGCCTTAGAGAAGCTGTAAAACTCCTCCAGAGGAAAGAAAAACTCAAATTAACAGAGAGACGTAGTACGTCTCTGTATGGAAAGATTTAATATTGCAAAAATGTAACTTCTTCCCTATTAGTCTAAACTGATTATTGGACTTGGCAGCCAATTCTAAAGTTCATGAACAAGAATATATAGGACAACTTCTAGAAATGTGAAAAGCAACAAGTGGTGACTTACTCTACATGATATAAAAATTTTCTTCAAACTATTGTAATTTAAATGATGCAGCAATGGCACAAGAATAGGCCAACATATCATTGGCACAGAGTAAAGGTTTCAGGAACAGACCCGCGTATAAGATGGGAATTTAATTCAAGGTAAAGTTTGTATTTCAAATGCTAAGAGAGAATGCCTTAAGAGACTTCTGAATGAAGACCACAGAATAAGCAGATGAAGAAAAACTCACCACCACTACACAATTCTAATCCCAAAAATTAGAATTGCCGTGTCTGCGGGGGAAAGAAGGCTTATTCTATATAGCTCAGCAGAAAAGCAGAAAAGGAAAATCTCCTGGTGCAGGAAATAAAAAACCTGCCTTACTGAGTAGGAGGTGAAGCTCTCTGTCCCAGGGAAATAATTGAATTTGATGTATGCTTAGAAATTTATACTTTATTATTTATTACTGCATTATATCAAGAATCCAGATAGAGTCGTCCTGTTGGGAACATATTGCCTGCCAACACAAGAATGCAAACCAAAAGCCTTATGGTTATTGGCAGGAATAGAATTTACCTAGAAGCCCTTTCATCTATAGCATCTCACCTCCAGCAAGGAAGATGTGAAAGAAACTAGGCTTGTGGGCACTGTACTACCGCAATGAAATTGTTTGTCTTTTTCTCGACTGGACTCAAAAACTTTCTGACCTGGGTACATGTCTTCAAACTTCTTGGTCCTCCAGTTTGAGTGACAGGTCTAGTTCTGATAATGGTGATGATGTTGATAAGGATAAGAAGCCAGAGCAGGAATTCTCTATTCCTCGTCCCTCAGGTTCTCATAATTATAGTTAATCCCTATCACTCCATCATCATCACCATCCTAAAGCACTCTGATTATATGTTCATAAATAACTATAAGATTATCTACAAAATCAATTACAGAAACCTCAGTACAAAGTACCCAAATGACACTAACCTTAAGCGCCGCTATGAGATGAAAACCTTGTAGTCACTCTTCAGTTTCCCTTGACTGTCTCCTTCCTTCCAAAGTTGCTGCCTGATTCCAAGAGCTTATCCATACCAAATGACAGCTCTACTTCTGGACTAAGATGAAATGACATGCTGCCGGTATGATAGCTAAGCTTCCTAAGTAGCTATAGGAGGATGAATGCTGGAACCACAGGTGAACTTGGCCAATGGAAACCAGGAAATGGGAAGGAGGTGGGCCAATTACATTTCGCCCTCCTTTCTCTCTCTCACGAACTACTCCGGAATTTAGCTCTTCCTCCCTGGCCTCTCAGACAATATTTGAGTGCCAAGCGAACACTCCCACAATATGACTTCGCATGTCTCCACTGACTCTTCAAGAAGTGGTCTCCACTGCTTCTCCTTGCCTCTTCCCTTGCCTCACTCCACTTTTTCCTCAATCTCACTGCCCTTGTCTTGTGTTTCTCCAATGAAAATTACTTTTAATCCTTAACTCAGTCTCTGCTTTTTAGAAGGACCAGTTAAAGACCCAGCCTAGTTAGCAAGACAGGGTGTGCCATCCCTTATTTCTCAAATTGGATAATACTCTGAATACTGAACAGACAGAAATCCAACTCAATCCCCATATTCATCTCCCTCTCCCCATATATGCTGCAGTAACAACTACTAGGAAATTCTATCAAAACAATTGGCTATAGCAGTTTACCAATGAATAAGACACCAAATAGTTTGGTTAAATGTCACCTTCGTTAGAGTAAACACTTTTTTTTTTTTTTCTGTTTGTTGTGCTGAGCTGTCTGATTCTCAATAATACCCATGCTGCTTTTGCCATATCAAGACCAAGTGCAGCACGCAGTTTATAGGTTGGTGCCTCACTAACTTGAAAGTCATGCTCAATTTCAGTCTCCCACTATCACTCCCTGGGAGATCTTATCAAAGTTACTGATAGCTATATGCATATGAGCAATACCTCAGCTCTCATTGAGGACTCATCTGAACCTGATGCCATTTTTCACTGGTACAAAAGTGAAGCGATGAAGAAAGAAGAGTTTTCTGAGGCATATTAAGATATAAAAGCTCTAGGAAGGTTTTTGAGATGGCTGAAGCCTATAGAATTAAGAGAGAAGATGAGGATCTGTCATTTAACTTGTCTTCTGCTAGCTTTGATACTCCATTGTCTTGAATGAGTCATATATCTATTCTCTTAACTATCCACAGCGATTTTTAAAGGTTGTTTCCAAAAACAATTTTAAAGAATAATACAACTTTGGGAGGCGGAGGCAGGGGATCACCTGAAGTCGGGAGTTCAAGACCAACCTGACCAACATGGAGAAACCCCATTTCTAATAAAAATACAAAGTTAGCCAGGTGTGGTGGCATGTACCTGTAGTCCTAGCTACTCTGGAGGCTGAGGCAGGAGAATCACTTGAACCTGGGAGGCGGAGGTTTTGGTGAGCTGAGATCACACTATTGCACTCCAGCCTGGGCAACAAGAGTGAAATTGTCTTCAAAATAAATAAATAAATAAATAAATAAATAAATAAATAAATAAAATAATACAGAGCTAGAGTCTTTGTTTTAAACATTGTTTCTTAACAGTTTATATTTTCTTTTTTAAGAATGATTTTTAAGGTGGAAGAATGGGAGTGGGGGTGAGGAATGAAATACTAACTAAGGGTACAATATATACCACTCGGATGATGAGTATATTAGCCCGGAAGTCACCACTACATATCAATATATAAAACTACATTTGTGTCCCTAATTCTATTTTTTAAATTTAAATTAAAAAATAATTTTTGTATTTTTATTCAGTCTTGTAACCATATTTCTGCCATTCATTTATACTTTTGCGTTTAACTAATTTCAGTATTCATTGCCAGTTTTCTTTGCATTTTTTTGCCATAAGTTATTGGGGTACAGGTGGTATTTGGTTACATGAGTAAGTTCTTTAGGGGTGATTTGTGAGATTTTGGTACACTCTTCACCCAAGCAGTATACACTGCACCATATTTATCGTCTTTTATCCCTAGCCCCCTCCCATTCTTCCCCTCAAGTCCCCAAAATTCATTGTATCATTCTTATGCCATTTTTCTTTCTTATAGCTTAGCTCCCACATATCAGTGAGAACGTACATTTGGTTTTCCATTCCTGAGTTACATCACATAGAATAATAGTCTCCAGTCTCTTCCAGGTCACTGCAAATGCTGTTAATTCATTCATTTTTATGGCTGCATAGTATTCCATAGTATATAGATATACCATAGTTTCTTTGTCCAGTCATTGATTGATGAGCATTTGGGTTGGTTCCACGATTTTGCAATTGTGAACTGTGCTGCTATAAACATGTGTGTGCAAATATCTTTTTCGAATAATGACTTCTTTTCCTCTGGATAGATACCCAGTAGTAGGATTGCTGGATGAAATGGTAATTCTACTTTTAGTTCTTTAAGGAATTCCAGTTTCCCATAGTGGCTGTACTAGTTTACATGCCCGCCAGCAGTGTAGAAGTGTTCCCTGTTCACCACATCCATGCCAGCATCTACTGTTTTTTCATTTTTTTATTATGGCCATTTCTGGCAGGAGTAAAGTGGTATCACATTGTGGTTTTGATTTGCATTTTCTCATCATTAGTGATGTTTAGCATTTTTTTTCATATGTTTGTTGGCCATATGTATATCTTCTTTTGAGAATTGTCTGTTCATGTTCTTAGCCCACTTTTTGATGGGATTGTTTGGTTTTTTTCTTACTGATTTGAGTTTGTTGTAGATTCTAGATATTAGTCTTTTGTCAGACATATAGATTGTGAAGATTTTCTCCCACTCTGTGAGTCATTCCTGTTATTCCTGGTCTCCCACTCTGTGGGTTATTCCCGTTATTCCTGAGTTATTCTGACTGTTCCTTTTGCTGTGCAAAAGCTCTTTAGTTTAATTAGGCCCCAGCTATTTATCTTGGTTTTTATCGCATTTGCTTTTGGGTTCTTGGTCATGAAATCCTTGCCTAAGCCAATGTCTACAAGGGGTTTTCCAAAGTTATCTTGTAGAATTTTTGTAGTTTCAGGTCTTAGGTTTAAGTCTTTAATCTATCTTGAGTTGATTTTTGTATAAGGTGAGAGATGAGGATCCTGTTTCATTCTCCTATGTGTGGCTAATCAATTATCCCAGAACCATTTGTTCAAAAGGATGTCCTTTCCCCACTTTATGCTTTTGTTTGCTTTGTCGAAGATCAGTTAGCTGTAAGTATTGGATTTATTTCTGGGTTCTCTATTCTGTTCCATTGGTCTATGTGCCTATTTTTATACCAGTACCATGCTGTTTTGATGATTATGGCCTTATAGTATAGTTTGAAATCAGGTAGTGTGATGCCTCCAGATATGTTCTTTTTGCTTAGTCTTGCTTTGGCTATGTGAGCTCTTTTTTGGTTCCATGTGAATTTTAGAATTCTTTTTTCTATTTCTGTCAAGAATGATGATGGTATTCTGATGGGGATTGCATTGAATTTTAGATTGCTTTGGCAGTATGGTCATTTTCACAATATTGATTCTACCCATCCATGAGCATAAGATGTTTTTCCATTTGTTTGTGTCATCTATGATTTCTTTCAGCAGTGTTTTGTAGTTTTCCTTGTAGAGGTTTTTGTTAGGTATAGTCCTAAGTATTTTTTTTTACAGCTATCGTAAGAGGGGTTGAGTTCCTAATTTGGTCTGTGCTTGGTTGCTGTTGGTGAATAGCGGTGCTACTAATTTGTGTACATTGACCTTTTATCCAGAAACTTTGCTGAATTATTTTATCAGTTCTAGGAGCTTTCTAGAGGAGTCCTTAGAGTTTTCAAGGTAAACAATCATATCATCAGCCAACAGTGATAACTTGACTTCCTCTTTACTGATTTGGATGCCCTTTATTTCTTTCTCTTGTCTGATTGCTCTAGCTAGGAGTTCCAGTACTGTGTTGAATTGGAGTGGTGAGAGTGGGCATCCTTGTCTTGTTTCAGTTCTCAGAGGGAATGCTTTCAACTTTTCTCCATGCAGTATTATGTTGGCTGTGGTTTGTAATGGATGGCTTTTATTACCTTAAGATATGTCCCTTGTATGCCAATTTTGCTGAGAGTTTTAATCATAAAGGGACATTGGATTTTGTCAAATGCTTTTTCTGCATCTATTGAGATGACCATGTGATTTTTGTTTTTAATTCTGTTTATGTGGTGTATCACATTTATTGACTTGCATATGTTAAACCATCCCTGCATTCCTGGTATGAAACCCACTCGATCATGGTGGATGATCTTTTTGATATTATCTTGTTGGCTTTGGTTAGCTAGTATTTTGTTAAGGATTTTAGCATCTACATTCATCAACAATATCGGTCTACAGTTTTATTTTTTGGCTGTGTCCTTTCCTGGTTTGGGTATTAGGTTGATGCTGGTTTCATAGAATGAATTAGGGAGGGTTCCTTCTTTCTCTATCTTGTGGAATAGTGTTAAAAGGATTGGTACCAATTCTTCTTTGAAGGTCTGGTAGAATTCTGCTGTGAATCTGTCTGGTCCTGGACATTTTTGTGTTTGTAATTTTCAAATTACCATTTCAATCTTGCTACTTGTTATTGGTCTGTTCTGGGTATCTAATTCTTCCTGATTTAAGCTAGGAGGGTTGTATTTTTCCAGGAATTTATACATCTCTTCTAGGTAGTCTAGTTTATGTGCATAAAGGTGTTCACAGCAGCCTTGAATGATCTTTTGTATTTCAATGGTGTCAGTTGTAATATCTCCCCTTTTGTTTCTTAGTGAGGTTATTTGCAGGTACCATTGTTTTGATCATGCTCTTTGTTGCCTATGTACATTGACTTTTTTGTTTGTTTGTTGTTTTTGTTTTTTTCTTAACTTGTATTTTTGTTTTATAGGTCCCCTGTGATTTATGCTTTAAAGAGATTCTGTTTTGATGTGTTTCCAGGATTTGTTTCAAGATTTAGAGCTCCTTTTAGCAGTTCTTGTAGTGGTGGCTTGGTAATTTGTCAACTTTTCCTCAAACACAGTGAGCCTTTTAATCTGTATGCTGAGAAATATTTTCTTCAGTGATTTCTTTTAGTATCTGTGACAATTACTTATTCTTCATAAATCTTCACATTTTAACATTTTTCTCCACTGCATGTCCTCTGTAAATATTCTTTTTCATGATATTTAAAACTCTAATTAATGTTTGCCTCTGCATTATGGAAGAAGTCATTAAATTGGCTTTCATATTGCTACTCTCTGTTATTGATTTTATATTAACATTCTGCTGTGTCTGATGCTGATTTTAATTCTGTTTTGTATTTTTAATTGCTATGTAATCTTTTTTCATTGCATTCAGCTTCAGCTTCACCTTGAAATAGTGGCTTTTGAGCTCACTCTGTAACTTTTTCTCTTTTTATAGCTTTTCATTCCTATTTTATAGATGCCATATCTTTACTTATGTTACTGTGGACGCTAACTTTTTCTAAACTTTTTTCTGACACCAAGAATTCATCATGTGAAGAAACTGTCATTCCTCTGAATTTTAACAATTATGTAACATCTCTTGTATTCCAACATAATTTTACATGTTGAGCAACATCCCAGCTGTTGTTGAAGTCTGTTATTATTTTTCAGTTTACTCCTCGTGGAATGAGAAAAGATCTATCTAGTCCCAATGTTTGCTAACACACAGGGATTATGGCTTAGCTTTAATACAGCTTATTACAATTGGAGGGTATAATGATATATTAGCATATAACTTGATTTCCAGGGTTTAGAGATACTCTGCTATTATGGCTCTGCTGGATTTCAGTGAAATCATTAATCCTATTCCTGCTATTTGACTCTCTGACTTGGTGAAGCATTGGAGTATTAGGGCTGTTCTTTTTGTTCCCACCCACAGCCTTTTTATATATTGCTACTCTATCTCCAGTAATACAAAGTAAAACTGTTTGCCACCTCCCCACCCCAAATGCTGATTTCTTGTCCTGTTGTTTCTGGAAGTTTCAGTATCCAAATGAATGTTGAAAAAGAGGTACTAATGAGGAATGTGAAAATAAGGGTTGGGACATGGAGACAGTACTCAGATAGGACTATAAAGACCCCAATCAGAAGGCAAGCAAAGGAATGAGAAAGGGATGATGATGGGTTAGTTAAGTTTCAGGTGGCAAAATAGATGTCAACATCACTTCAGCTCCATTTGTCTTACAAAATAGAAAATTATGCCAGAAACTGTCAATAGATAAGGTGTAGCTTAGATTTAAAGGTATTTTGAGTTTGTGTGTAGTGGGGGGACAGTGGTTCGTAGGGAGAGAGTGTGTCCCTTTACAGTAGACATCATAGTAGAAAGCAGGGGGTCAGTCAAGGGAGTATTGACATGTATATTTCAACACAGAAGTTTCTATCCTTAGATCTGCAAAAATCTGCTAGGAAATTGTTGAAATTGCCCACTATCTAAAAACTCTTGAAGTTGACAAGTGCTTCATATGCCTGAAGGTAAAATACAGATAAATTCAACCTCCACTGGAATCAGGTGGAAGAGGATAAAGATTTAGTGTTCTAAATGCACTATTAATTTATGAAGTCACTGAAAATACTCATATCTTATGAATAATATTAATTACTGCTAGCAGAGTGTTGCTGTTCCATTTGGGCTTGCAAATGTCAGCAGAAACCCAAGTCTGTCACAAATCAGCATAATAAGATAATATTTCTGAAATATCACCAGATGTATTTTCATTTTCTAAAACTCTTGTTTCATACATGGAAGCTGAGGCACCCAGCACTTCAGAGGAAGGAAACATACAGCCAAGAACAACAAAGAAATTGTCCAATGTTGACTTTCAAAACAAACTTTCTAAAAGAGCATAAATAGAAATAATAGTCTTTAGTTGCCAGGGCCAGGCATTGGAGAGAAAGGAGTTCTCTTAATCAAATAGTGTCCCTTTAAATATCCAGAATTATCTCTGGCTAATGCTTTTCTCCTTTTGCCTAAACTAGCTGTGTTTCTATTACATGTCGTAAAAAGAATCCTTATCAATATATTGCTTTTTTAATGTGCTAAACTCTAGCTTCAATGTATAATACTCAGTTAACTGAGCTCTGGGATCAAAATTAAGAACCCCAAATTTTACATTTACTTATTACTGCCTTTCGATGTAAGGTTGAGCAATCCATCAGTTTGCTGTTTTCAGTTTAATGGATTTCACCTAAAACTCCATCATTTCTTTGAAGTCTTTCCTGGCTGTGGATAAAAGCAGTCTGTCTCAGTACTGATTCTTCTGTCTATTATATGCTCTCTTGCAACATACTTAAAAATTAGCGTAATATCCCTACCTCTTTTACTAATTTGATTTTAGCATAATATTTCTTTTATTTACTTGTTTGAAGATTTGCTCTGGGTTTGACCACAATAGCAACAGCTTGTGTTGCTCCATGACGGTGCCTACGGAGGTTAGAAATTGGATCTTTCTGTCTTCTCCTGAAAGCACCTTCTTCAGCACCACATGCATTTTTCATTGTGCTCCATTTTAGCATTTCCATTTATTTAACTCGTCTTCTACTTGGTAGTTTCATTTGGTTGTTAATTGTTCATTTGCAATATAAATTCTCTTTTATTGCTAGCGTCCAGTGAATAGGAAGTGTGTGTTTTGTTCCATGGACTTACTTTCATTATCGTCCTAGTACATAAGTATGAGTTTACCTGAGTTTACTATGTGTGAAGTGCCCTGTAAAGGGAATTTCACGGACGGGTCCATATCTATTCATTTATTCATTCAAGAAACATTTATTTAGTTCATGAGGATAAAGAGAAAAACAAAAGACACTCATTTTCCTGGGGACATCACAGAGTAGAGGAGGGGACAGACAAAATCAGTTATGGCAACAAAGAGGAACAGGGCTGTGAAACGTGACTAAAATAATATTGAAGCTTGACTCCTTTATTCACTAGAATTTGTTAATGATTATGTTATAAGACTACTGAAACAACTGCTGAACAGGTTATTATAATTACTGAAAAATGTTCAGAACTGGGGAGGAATTGAGATTTCTGGCTTCTACCTCAGATTTCAATCTTGAATCACATAGCCTCTTGGGTTCTGTTCTCTCTATAAAAGGAGAATGCTACACAAGATGGCCTCCAACATTCTATCTGGCTATCACATGCTACAAATCTGTAATTCTAAAGGCTACAGAAAAAGCTTCTCTACAACTAGTTCAAACTGCAACCTCTCAATAACACACATCTTTGAAGTTCTGGTTCACTGCCATCTTATCTAGCTATGTTTAATCTCCTCTCAAGATGAACTATCTGCGTGGGAATTAAAAATTGGACACATTATTGGTGACTATACCACATTCCTGTGAATCAGACCAATAGCCATCTGGCCCTTGAGTGTGTTTGAAAACACTGCCAAGCTTGGGGAAGGGCCCTTACTCAGGCGTCTGGCAAGTATTGAGTCAGAATCTCTCTGTGATTGGAGTTCTTTGTTGGAAAAACTGTTTGTGCTTGGGAAGGCTGTATTGGCTGTGCTGTGGGCATCACTTAGCTAATAGGAACATGGCCTGGAAAATAAACAGTGAGAATGTCCTGGCAATGCTTTCCTTTATGCCCCTCGCGTCAGTCACTCTCAGTTCATTTGTGGTGTGTATGTGTATATACGTTAGGTTTCCTTAGCACGTTCTTGGCAGGAAAAAAAAGAAATACCTCCTCTTATTTTGAAGTCTCCCCCATCTAATTAATACATACACATTGGCTTAGAACACAGCATCTTTTATAAAGAATAAATACCTCATGCTTTGAGAAGTCTCATGGGAAGCATCACAATTACTTGTCTGGAACCATTTTATACCGGGCCATTTTTGAGTGAGTGAGGAACCTAGAATAACTGGAAAACTAAAGTTTTCTCATTATTTCTAAGTCAGTAACAGAAATTTACTTAATCAGATTAATGGATTGACATTTTAATCTTGCACTGTTGTTTATTTTACTCAGCTAAAACTTTTTTGAGTTTGACCCTTAACCGGGGCATGGTATTAAATGCTGTACCTGAGATAATTGGTGCTTCTCTTAGTAAACCTAAGAGTTAGGTGAAATTGTTTCCCCTGTTTTAGAGATGAGAAAACCAAAGTTTAATGCTTTTTTCATTTAGGAAAAAAAGCGCAGCTCGCTGCCAGCACTCATTTAATTTTACATAAACACTTTTTTGAGGCTAAAGCCAATCTGACTGATTTTCAATGGGAAAATAAAATATAAAAACTGTTCTTGGAGTTACTTCTAAACAAAACTAACATCAGAATTATCCATTTCAGAAAAATCGAATTCATCAAATGAATCGTTGGCCAACAACTGCTCGTTGTAGGAATGCTACGTTTTCCAGGATTTGACATTTTCAGTGATGGAGAATTACTACATTTTCGTAAATGAAAATACCACTACTAAAAACAGAATGGTATCAATAGAATGATGTCTCTTGTTTCCAAAGTCGATATAGTAGAGCGATTTGAAAATAATAATAAAAGTGAGATATTTTGTGGCAAAGTTATCTTAGAGTAAACACTGCAGCCGCTGGCAAGTCATCTCAAGGAAAACAGGAAAAGGGTTAAAGAAGTTTAGACAGGAACTTTCCCAAAGTCCTACAGATATAGGTAGTGGTATTAAGGCTTGAAGCTTACTCCAAACCATTTTACTCTTACTCCAAAACCATTTTCCTAAGCACAACAATACACTCTCTCACAGTGAAGGCTCTGCAGTCAGGCCACAGGAGTTCTAATTTTGGCTCTACCACCGACCAGCTGGACAGCGCTGGACTAGTTTCTTAAATTCTTTGTACCTCAGTTTTCTTAACTATAAATTTGAAAATAATAAAATGTAATTTTTATGGTTGGCGAGAAGTCAATTAAATACTTACAGAACCTCACGTATAGTAAATGCTGAACAAATGGTAGCTGTTTTAATTTTTGTTCATTCAGCATAGCACTGGCTGAATGAACTAAATACAAATTATCAGGAAAGATCAAGATAAATATATGTCATCCATATCCAAGGGCCATATAGTCTAGGGGAGAGGAGAGATATGTAATGAAATAATTCAACACAAGGCAGACAATAAAAAAGAGAGAAAGAGATAAAAAATGCTATCAGGGCTCAAATGAAAAAAAGAGTATATCCAGTTGGAAGAGAACAAGATATTTAATTTAAAAAAAAAAAAAAGGCATTAGAATTGGACCAAAAATGAATGGAGCATTTAAACTGATGGTCATATAATTCTAGACACTGAGATCAAAAAAGAAAAATCCCACTGTCTGATGGTGTTTTATGTCCACATATCAGATTATAAAATCATGAAGAGCAAAGACTGCTTCTGTTGTTCCATCCTGAGTACTGCAAAACAAATGTTGTGGTTGTTCTGAATGTCAGTATTCACTCACATCACTAACCCCTAGGGACCAGTTTGTTCACAATTGTGGCAGCAGCCTGCACCCCACACCATCATCTCCCACTCCATTACAAGTCTTCGGCACCTTGTAAGTCGTCCATATCTGTGGGCACTGGAAACTAGAGAGAATTTTGTAAGGAGAAGGCCCACACGCAAGGTCAAGGAGGTCCATATATACCATATGGCATTTTAAGGAGTATGCCCAAAGAAATTATTTGTCAGAGACTCATAATGATATAATATTTTCGAGCAATTATCAGTAGTTCTAGAAGATTTAGCAATTGGCTTCCTAACTGCTTCTCCCACTCAATTCCCTCCTAATACCAGACTTATATTTTCAGCTGCTTTATTGACGTTCCACTTGAATGTTTCACTCCAAGCTAAAATATGAAACACTAAGTTGATGATCTCTCTCCCTACCTCGTGTTCTTCCTTTTTCTTTGTCTGTTAATGGTCCACCATTGTTCCATTTGTCTAAAATCTAAACGACCGCCATCCAATAGAAATAGAATGTAAGCCACATATATAATTTTAAATTTTCTAGTAGCTACACTACACATTTTTAAAGAAACAGGTTAAAGTAGTTTTAAATATATTTTATGTAATGCAGTAAATACTAAATATTAGCATTTCAACATGTAAGCAATGGGGTATTTACATTCTTTAATATAAAAACCTTAGAAATCCAGAGTATATTTTACAATTACAGTACCTCAGTTTAGACCATCCACAGTTCAAGTGGCAAGTTGCTACAATATTGCTGGGGCAAAGACCCAGACAATTACTGGATCTTTGTTACATAGACAATGCAGGTCTGTCTACGTCTGAAAAGTGACTCTTCACTCTTGTTCCCTCACCCTCCATCTCTAAGCGTTTAGTGTGTCTCTGTAGTGTCTCTCATAACTATTTTGCCATTTCTATTCAACACATGTAAGACCAGCCTTTCCAAAGTGCTATCAAAAACACCATCAATGGCTTCCAATCGCCTACCGAAGAGGATTCAGATGCCTCACACTGGTGTTCAAAGCCTTCCACAAAAGGTGCCCTGATTATTTTATGGCATCACTTTTCATTGCCCCTCTCTAACACTCGTCTCCTTCAATTAATCCAGAATACAGATTGTTCCCCCATCACATCCCTACTTTCCCAACCCTTTCCCTTTGGTCGTTGGCTCCTCTTTCTGCCTGTTAAAATTTTACTCTTTCTTCAAAGTTGTTGTTGAACTCTACTTTTTCATTAATACTTGCCTGTTTTTCCCAACTAGATAGAATCTCTTCATTATTTTATTGCACAATTCTGTATTTCTCATGCAACTTAGGCAAATCTATTTTGATTTAGAATTTTGTGTATATTTTTCTTATCCCTTCTAATTTTTAGCCTGTTGTGAGCCAGGACGGTATCTTTAAAATCTCGGTATCCCAGGCAACAGTCAACTGGTTTCTTGAATCTACAAATAGATACCTAAGAGAAGCCAATCTCTGAGACCCACTGGTGAAGAAAAGCAGAAGTACAGAAAACCATCTTTTCGAAAGAGCTTTCCATCATTCAGGCAACAGTAAGTACCCAGAAAGGCAGGGAGATTTAATGTCATATTTTTTTTTTCTATGAGCTTAAATGGGAAGTTAAGGTTAAAACTCAAAAAGCTAGCCTACAAACTCTCTTTTGGAGATGTGTTTCCAGGCAGCATTGTTTTGGAAAGTGCTGCATAGGAGAGAGAAGCCTGGCATCATTACTGAAGTGCTGTCATGTTATAATTCGGGTATAAGTGTGGGCATCCTCACCATCTCAGGGAGCGTTTTTTCCAATACTATAATCTTGGTTTTGGCTGAGGATATCCCTTATATTCTCCCAGATGATGTCTAATTCTATAACCAGGACAATTACTGGGTCTTTGTTCCAGGGTAATAGGATACAAGTTTGTAAATCAGTAGGCCAGTGGTATGTAAAAATAATATAAACGTTTCTTTAGATAAAACCAAATCTATGAAACAAAATTCATTGTGCAATATGCAAGTGAGGGGAGCAATCATTTCAGCCATCTGTCTGAAAGACACTCACACCCTTAGAGCAAATTCAAAGAAGGAAAACAGCACTGTCGAAGTTTTGGGCCCATGCCTAGGGTTCTTTTCCTCTAAATATAGGAACAAATATTTAAGTCCCTGGTGCATTTGTTCCCGTTGTCCAGGTTGCTTCCATGCTTCTGCCTCCCCACAACTTGACTGCTTCTTATCTCCAGGCAGAAAGCTCTCTCCATCAATGCTGACTACATCAATTCCATTCCATTTAATTATGCAGGGATCCGGGAAAGAGGACATAGTACAAACCAGAGACAGTGAACTACTTAGTATTTTGGGGTTTGTTTGTTTGTTTTCCAGTTCCTAATGGCCTATCCACTACAACAGAGTGAAGAGTTTTTGTAGTTGGCTCATTTTGAAAGCTAAACAGAAATGACAGTTTCTAGTTTATTTGGGACTCTTAATTATTTAGTATCAACAGAGATAATTTCCTTGGGGAGTTTGACATGAAAAGGAGTTTAGTCTACGTGTGTTTTATAAAAAATAGGGCAATCAGGATAAGGTTCCATTGTAAGAAGACAGTTTCCCTATTCACAGTAACCACTAGTAAGGCCTGCCCTGGAAGGGCTTGGTTTCCATGGTGATATCACGTTGACACTTGAGCGCCAGCAGCCTCTAGTTGGCAAGATTAGACACCTTAAGCAGTCCTGCTCTCTCCTGACAAGCTGCAGCTGGCTACTGACCAGTGGACATGGCCCTGGAGCACCTTGGGGTAAGCTCTCCCAGGAGGAAGACGTCCAGTCTTTCCTCCTGCCAATGAGGTCAACTGAGCATGAAGTATTTTAATTAGATAATTGAAGAATTGTACCCTTTTTTTTTCACAAACTGATACAAAGAAAGTGGGGGAATATCAGACATACAGATAAAGCTTCTGTATTTGGCTTCTTCATAAACTATAGAAATACTATGACCATAATTGATCAAAGTGGTGCTGTATTCTACTTGTATGTATGAACTAATAATAATTTAATATCTTTTCTTTTGCATTGAGGGGAGTAATAATTCTGTATAACTTGAGTTTACACAGAACAGTTTGTAAACACTTCTAATTATAAAATCCATGGGGCAACAGTATGAATACCTTTCAGATAAGTAAATGTTTGGGAGTGAGTCTCACTGTATGGAATACATGGAGGAATTGTAAGAAAACTACTACAATATGAAGAAAAGACTGGGGTTATTTAATTAAGGCCTTTGAAGGATTTGTCCTGGTAGAGTTTACCATGACTATACAATTTCAGTGACAGCAATCAGGTCTGAAATAGAAGCAGTGGGCCAGGAAAAAGCTAGAATAAGCTTGGGGAGTAGTGTGGGGTAATAAAAACAGAAATCCTTTTTTGTGGTGGATATTCGTTTTGAGGTTAAAACTATCAACTCGCCAATTCCACTATATTTAAGCTTCTCAATGTGGCTTGAAATTCTCATGCAGATTCCAAGGTGATTGAAAGAAACACCTTGAGGTACTCACCCTTTCTTTTACTTCTTAATGGTAATAAATAAATAGGCCCATTCACCTGCAATTGATGGTTTCTCTCTCTCTCTCTCGCTCCCACTCTTGCGCACGCTCTCTATGTGTGTGTGTTCCATAAATTTTTTATTTCTTTTATTTTTTGTTTATTTATTTATTTATTTTTAAACAGGGTCTTTCTTTGTTGCCCAGGCTAGAGTGCAACAGTGTGATCCTAACTAAGGCTAACTGCAGCCTCAACCTTCTGGGCCCAAATGATTCTCACACCTCAGCCCCCCGAGTAGCTGGGGCCATGCACAGGCATGCACTGACACACCTGGCTAATGTTTTCTTAATTACTTGTTGAGACAAGATCTCACTATGCTACCTAGACTGGTCTTGAACTCCTGGGGTCAAGCTGTCCTCTTGCCTCAGCCTCTCAAAGTGTTAGGATTACAGGCATGAGCCACCATGCCCAGCTTACAAATTTCAATAGGAAAGAAAATTATATCGACCTTTTAAACTTAAAAGTAGAACACCAATGGAAACAAAAAAACACATTTATTTGTTTAAAAACAGACTAAGAGTTACTTAGACAGTGCCATTTACTTCTACCAGATATGCTCCAGGCACTATCCAAGGCACTTACATAATGTAATATATAAGATTGATTCTTTACTGCTGGAAAGTACTGATCAGTTCTTTATGTTACTGTCTTGGATGTGTCTGATCATATGTGTTTAAGTTTCTACTAACACATACATGATAGTCTCTGTCATTTATGTGAGTCAGTTGTTCATTTAAACTGAAATAACTGGGTTGCTCAAATAACTGTACATTTAATCAAGACTTTGTCTTGCTTGATGATATGGTTTGGCTCTGTGTCCTCACCCAAATCTCACCTTGAATTGTAATAATCCCTCCATGTCAAGTGCAGGGCCAGGTGGAGATAACTAAATCATGGGGGCAGTTTCCTCCATATTTTTCTCCTGATAGTGAATAAGTCTTACAAGATCTGATGGTTTTATAAATGGGAGTTCCCCTGCACAAGCTCTCTTGCTTGCCACCATGTAAGATGTGTCTTTGCTTCTCCTTTGCCTTCCACCACGATTGTGAGGCCTCCTCATCCATGTGGAACTGTGAATCCATTAAACCTCTTTCCTTTATAAATTACTCAGTCTTGGGTGTGGTAGTGTGAGAATGAACTAACACAGTAAATTGGTACTGGGTGGTGGGGTACTGCTGTAAAGATACCTGATAATGTGGAAGTGAATTTGGAACTGGGTAACAGGCAGAGGTTGGAACAGTTTGGAGGGCTCAGAAGAAGACAGGAAAATGTGAGAAAGTTTGGAACTTCCTACAGACTTGTTGAATGGCTTTGAACAAAATGCTGATAGTGATATGGACAATAAGGTCCAGGCTGAAGTGGTCTCAGATGGAGATAAGGAATTTGTTGGGAATTGGAATAAAGGTGACTTTTGCTATGGTTTACAAAGAGACTGACAGCATTTTGCCCCTAGAGATCTGTGGAACCTTGAACTTGAGAAAGATGATTTAGGGCATCTGGCAGAAGAAATTTTCTCAACAGCAAAGTGATCAAGATGTGACTCAGGTGCTCTTAAAAGCATTCAGTTTTATATATTCACAGAGAAGTGGTTTGGAATTGGAACTTATGTTTAAAAGGGAAGCAGAGCATAAAAGTTTAGAAAATTTGCATCCTGATGATGTGATAGAAAAGCAAAACCCATTTTCTGAGGAAGAATTCAAGCTGGCTGCATAAGTAACGAGGAACAAAATGTTAATCGCCAAAACAATGGAGAAAATGCCTCAGGGCATGTCAGAGGTCTTCACAGCAGCCCCTCCCATCACAGGTCTGGAGGCCTAGGAAGAAAAAATGGTTTTGTGGGCCGGGCCCAGGGCCTTGCTGCTTTGTGCAGTCTTGGGAGTTGGTGCTCTGCATCCCAACCATGACTAAAAAGGGCCAATGTAGAGCACAGGCCATTGCTTCAGAGGGTGCAAGTCCCAAGCTTTGGTGGTTTCCACATGGTGTTGAGCCTGTGGGTGCACAGAAGTCAACAATTGAGGTTTGGTAACCTCTGCCTAGATTTCAGAGGACATGTGGAAACTCCTGGATGTCCAGGCAGAAATCTGCTGCAGGGGCAGGGCCCTCATGGAGAACCTCTGCTAGGGCAGTCCAGAAGGGAAATGTGGGGTTGGATCCCCCAAACAGAGTTCCCACTGAGGCACTGCCTAGTGGAGCTGTGAGAAGGAGGCTGCTGTCCTCCAGAACTCGGGATAATAGATCCACCAACAGCTTATATTGTGTGCCTGGAAAAGCCACAGACACTCAATGGCAGCCCATGAAAACAGCCAGGAGGGAGGCTGTACCCTGCAAAGCCACAGGGGTGGAGCTGCCCAAGACCGTGGGAACCTACCTCTTACATCAGGATGACCTGGATGTGAGACATGGAGTCAAAGGAGATCATTTTGGACCCTTAAGATTTGACTGCCCTGCTGGATTTTGGACTTGCATGGGGCCTGTAACCCCGTTGTTTTAGCCAATTTGTCCCATTTGGAATGGCTGTACTTACCCAATACGCATACCCCCATTGTATTAGGAAGTACCTAACTTGCTCTTGATTTTACAGGCTCATAGGCAGAAGAGACTTGCCTTGTCTCAGGTGAGACTTTTGACTGTAGACTTTCAAGTTAATGCTGAGTTAAAACTTTGGGGGACTGTTGGGAAGGCATGATTGGTTTTGCAATGTGAGGACATGAGATTTGGGAAGGGCCAGAGGTGGAATGGTTTGGTCACGTTTCCACCCAAAACTCACCTTGAATTGTAATAATCCCCACATGTCAAGGGCAGGGCCAGGTGGAGATGATGGAATCAGAGGGGGACATTTCCCCCATACTGTTCTCATGGTAGTGAATAAATCTCATGCAATCTGATGGTTTTATAAATGAGAGTTCCCCTGCACAAGCTCTCTTGCCTGCTGCCATGTAAGACATGACTTTGCTCCTCATTTGCCTTCTGCCATGATTGTGAAGCCTCCCCAGCCATGTGGAACTATGAGTCCATTAAACTTCTTTATAAATTACCCAGTCTCAGGTATATCTTTATTAGCAGTGAGAGAACAGACTAAAACACTGGATATACACAGAAAAAGGTTATTTGCTTTGAGACACCTACATGGGCACTGGTGCCCCACGTGAGTCAGTGTTTTGTAGAGGCCCCTAGGATCATCAGTTTGCAAAGCTGATAACTAGATCAGCTTTATCAGCTTTGCAAACTGATGGAAAGTTTGCTAGAAAGAGAGGGACGCTATCTCCCTGGTCCATGCCAGTTCACCTAATGAATCCAAGTTCATCTAATGCTCAGTTCACCTAACAAATCATGGAGAATGATGCACACACCCACAGCTGTTCAGTGGATAGAGGAGCTATCTTTCAGCCTGAGATTTATAGTTGTTGTGTTTAAAAAATGCCTAAAAGGAGTCAGTTCTGTTGTGTCCTTTTAAATGACGTGCACTATCTAAAAACCATTTCAGGGTCACTCAGTGAAGAAGCTGTGCCAGGAGACTGGGAATATCTTCCAAATCCTTAAGCAAACAGTGCTGAAAACAAACTGCTGAAAGAAATACAAGCATATGACTTTAAAATGATGCCTCTGGAAATAAGGGACATACAGCAGCTGCCAGATGTTCATGATCCCACCTCCCCTACTTAACAAAGGCACCTATATTTCACCAGAAATAAAATTTTATTAGTAACATGTCAAATGTTTTAAAATACAATTACCTTTCTTCTTCCTCTCAGTTTAAAAAACAATCCAATAAAAACTCTAAATCATGACCCAAATATTTTTAAATGTGAAAAAGACATATTTTAGATTATGTAACAGATACACATTTTCCCAAATAAATGTTGTAGAACACCATCTGCTTGATATTTGAGTGCATTCCCACAGAAATAAATTCCTGCTTCTCTTCCTTCATTAATGGTTTATGACAAATTTATGACACTATATTTCACAATAGTTATACCAAAATTTTATGACCAAAAGAGCCTGACAAAAATCACTTGGCATGCTCAAATTAGACAATTTATGTGACTCTCTCATTTACACCAATCCTCCACCCCGTACTGAGACCCCAGTGACTGAGGAGAAATAGAAAAATTACAGCAGGGGAAGGATCTCTCACAGAATAAAGCTCAAAAAAGAGCTCAAGACAAGAAGTTACAGATCCAGGTGCCATTTTCAGCTCAGGTTT
Source organism: Macaca nemestrina (assembly GCF_043159975.1). Lineage (NCBI taxonomy): Eukaryota > Metazoa > Chordata > Mammalia > Primates > Cercopithecidae > Macaca > Macaca nemestrina. Next base: position 45,911,894 of record NC_092131.1, read on the forward strand.
TCCATCATCTTCAGCTTATGCAGCTACCCAAAATTCTGAATTTAATGTAGGATGTTTTTGTAAGGTTGTCTCAGATTTTGCCAAGCAAGAAATTGCTAAATTCTTGTTAAATGTGAACAGGATTTCATCTTTGTTACCAAATGGAGCTCCCTTATGTGAATATAATCAAGAGGAAAATCAAGAAGAGAAATTTGCATGTGTCATCTCCTGACTGATAAGAATGGTACATGACTCTACCCATGTTCCTTTCCTGCACTTGATATAGAGAAAACTTGTAAGAGGAATAATCTTTGCATTTTACTCTGCAAAGTATTATAGTATTTGTGGCAAATTTAGAAAACTAGTGTTATGGTTTTCTGATTTTACTTCATGCATTTTATTTCTTAAAAGAAAAAAAATCCCGCAGAACATAGACATGAACACAGTCTTTGAAAGTTTAAGAGTATAGGCTTCAGTCTGCATATTTCTCCAATGATGTAGACTCTCCCAACTCAAAGTGTGGTGGATGGATTGGCAGCATCCACATCACCTAGGACATTCGAGAGATGAAGACCTTCATTCCTCATCCCAAACCTACTAAAAGGAATCTGTATTTTCACAAGATCCCTAGTGACTTGTAAGCTCAAGAAGCACTAATGTAATGTTTTTAATCCACCCAACCCTAAAGGATAATCCTTGAGAAAGACAAAACTACTTTAATGGGGAAATTTTGTCCATAACGTTCAATCAGGAATGCAACAACTTTTAGACATGGCCCACTTAATAAAGAAACAAAAAACCTGAAATTTGTCTTGTGGCTGCTGTATAGTAATGAAGTTTGAGAATGAGAACATATAAGTTAAAATGTCATATGTTACATAAATATTCAGGACCTGATTAATTATACACAACCTTCCATTGTTTCCAACCTAAGTAGTTTCTTTTGTGAGACATATACAACTGTTAACTATTACACTGAATTCTAGAAACATGAAGATTGCCTTAGTAAACAATTATTTAATGACTAAGTGCAATAGTTTCAAAAAGAATTTTGTTCAGCCAGTAATGACCATGTTACTATGATGAATTCTTACTTGATACACTCCAGAAACTTTCCCAAAGGAGTTCAGCCAGTACTGCAAATTGTTACTTTCCTCGTAAGTATCAATGATAGGGAGCAAGCTGGGGGGGAAGAATAGAACTATAACTTCCACTTACAATGGACTATAAAGACTGGGGTCAGGATGTGATTTAAAGAGGAAACCACAGGGAGAGAAGGAAGGTGGCTCCAGTACCTGGTGTTAAGAAATACTGAAGTTCATTCAAGCAATTCACCAGCACAAGGCAAATTAAAGAAGGCTGCCCCTCTGAACTTGCACACAATATACACAACTTTCAGGCTGTGATTTATTGATTCTCTTTCTCCTTTAAGGCTCTCCTTAACATTAATATTAATCTGACTTGTCCCATAAAAGAACATGGAAGCCAGATAGGTAAGGGGAAAAGGAATTGTTCCCTACCTGACTGGTCTCCCTACCACACCCACGAGATATGCCCCAGGGATGGGCTGAGGTCAGCCATACTTCCCTTAGGCAATAGTGGCTTTTTGCCAACAGTAAATATGCTGTAAAGCAAAATGTATCCTCTCCTTTCCTTCTAAGATCTGGGTCAGGAAAACTTTCCTTCACCTTGTGCATCTTCTCACCTGCAAACACTTTTTGAAAGACATGTTTGATAGCCATCCCAGTTTGGAAAAGGGAAATGCAGGTACTGCATTTGGATTTGGTAAAACAAAACCAAATAATCTGATTTCTGGGACTGTGCATTATTCACTTATGTATCCCCAGCCCTAGCACAGTGCCTGGCTCATAACAGCTGCTCAATAAATGGTAGTAAATTGCACTTATTTTCAAGTCTTCTAGCACTGAGTTTGTTAAATCTTGGGTGTTACATTGAAACCAGATAATGCATTGGAACTTATCCATTTTCCATTTATACACAGACTTACCCTTTAGCCTTTCCCTAACCTTAATTATTTTCTATTTTTCCTTTGCTTATCCACCCAAAGAGCTCAGTTTCGGGGATATTTTACAGTGTTCACACTTTGCAAATAGTAGATATGCTGAAAAGAATCTAGTCTTACTCATCACAGTGAATGAAAGGAAGGAGCAATACATTGCAGAAATCAGGTGTTCTGCGTACAGCAGACACGGGAAAGCAAACTTGAGTATAGCAAGCAAGAACATCCCCCCACACAACAGAGCAACTTTTTCTTTCACTTGCTAATCCTACTCTTTACTGCTCTGGCCCTGCCCTCTTTTTCTTCTTTTCTTCATTTTTCCTCTTCTACTTTTTTATTTTCTTCTTCACTTGGCCTTGAGGCTAGTTGGACACCCACAAGAAAGATAACATTACCAAAGGCTCTCCATTTTCTATCTCACCTTCCTTATCATAAGGATGGCTCTTGCCACCAGAGAAAGGATGTCCAGGTTTTAAAAAAAAAAAAAAAAAAAAAAAAAAAGGTTGTAACTGGTCTTCCACCTTTTGCAGCTCCTGTAACAAAGCCGGCTGGGTAGTCAGCAAAGCAAGCCTGTGTGTGGGTCTCCCTATAGATTAGTTTGCCGTGCTAAAATCCCGGTAGTCTATTAGTTAACCCAGAAAAGTTTACACATTTTACATACAAATTTTCTAAATCAAGATAACATTAGTCAACCCCTTATCTATGAGTTGTTTATTGGAAAAAATAATTAAATGCCCTACAAGATATTTTTTAACTACCTGTTTCGAGGCAGACACTTTTTTAAAAAAGCATATTAACAAATATCACAGGGGAGGGATAGCATTAGAAGTACCTAATGTAGATGACAGGTTGATGGGTGCAACAAACCACCATGACACGTGTATACCTGTGTAACAAACCTGCACATTCTGCACATGTATGCTAGAACTTAAAAAAAAAAAAAAAAACCCACTGGTTTTTAAGACAGTTCCTTCTCGATGCATGAATATATAGATCAGAAAACTCAGTTAATGATGTCATCAAATAAAACAGGCTTTTATATCTGTTACTGGTTCATTGCTCAATAATTCTTTCTTCAAGATTTATTAAATACAATAAATATTACAATGTCACACTTTTTTCATATTTTTTCTCTTCCTCTCTTCTCTATGCCAAAGTATATGTATTTCAGTCCTCAATCAATTTCGATATGTGGCAGTTTTGTAAGTCATATCTGTTACCATTGGTGTCTTTTACTTATAGACACTGTCCTAAACCAAGTCAAATGTTCATTTCAGAAAATATTTTAAAGTATTAGAAAGCTAATTCTACCTTTAAAATTGTATGATGGTGTAACTATCCCATCAAATTTGGAGTTTTTCAAATAAGATCTTATTTTTTAAAATAAGTGTTCTGATTAAGTATTTTATAAGCAGTGAAATAAAATTTTTGAAACTTTGGTATCAAATCTTGCCCTCAAATTAATTTTTAAACATTTAAATCTGTATTTCAAAGCTAACTCATTTATACTAAATTGCCTTTAAAAATTAACCTAAATTATAATTTTTTAGTTTCTTCTAAAGCATTTCTTCCTACTTTGATTGAGTAATTAAACATAAGCCTCATAGTCTTATCAATAATATATCTATGTGGTCTTCAACACTGCAGGCTAATTAGGGAACCAATACTCTTTATACCAACTGAATTCATGTTAATCACCCCAGTGATTAATTAGAGGGACCAAGTATTGAATCAAAACTAAAACCAAATTTCTCTTGAATAGAAGAAAGTCTTCTTGGTTACAAGATGGCATCCAACTAGGGAAGATACTTTGTTGACAAGTCACCATACATAGATTTTTTTCCAAGGCATATGATTCCTAAAGGTCTGTAGTATCTTCATTTAAAGCAGTGCCCTTGATTATGATTATTACGTGTAAAGTGTTCTGAAAGCACATTAGTAAGCAAATCATTCCAAACCCCTTTAACCATGTTCTTCTTATGTCCTATGCAATCCTTACTTTAGATTCTTATCTTCATTATCATAGTCTTCCTAACACTCATCTTTGAGTCTTTGGTATTTTCTTAAATACACCTTTGGCACCTAGTTTTTCCAATCTGTTTTATCAGTTAATGACAATTCTTTAAATGATACACTCCATAGGACAAAACTTCAGACATTGAAATCAGACATCTCACTCAAACCTGAAAGAACAGTATGAACCACTTCAAACAATTTCGTGAATCTATCCAACTTGTTAAATAATTATCTGTCAAATTGCAAAACATAGGGACTTATCTAAACTTCACCACCAAAGGCATTCTGAAACAATTTGTCAAATAGTGAATGATCAACTATCATACAAAAATCAGTGCAAAGTTTCATCCAGGCAGCCTTAAATGTACTCTTAACTAGATGAAGAAATAACATCATGTGGAATTTGTTGTTCTCATTAATTTTTGCAGATAAGGTTTCTAAAAAGTATCAACTCATTAAAAACAAATTTACCTCCCCACCCTTTTCCTGAGCTTCGCAGCCTATAAAAAAAATAAATAAATAAAACTTAAACTGCTAACTAAAGGCCCACCACAAATTTTAACCAACCTGTAGAATTTAAAGATAAGCCCATCTGCAAGGCTATTTTGTTAAATTTCACTTTTAAAGAGAAAAGTCTAAGCCCTCCCCACAAAATAGTAAAACGGATCAGTTTGGAGTAATCTGGTCGTTACACTCAGCAGTTTAGTTGCAGTGTCTTTGCCCCATCTTGAATTGCTATTAATGGTAAAAGGAAAATGGTATCAAACAATTATTTGGCACAATGCTTGACAAGTCAAAGCACTTCAGAAAGAACCAGCCCTTCCTCATGTCATTTACAGAAAATTAAATGTGTTCCACCTTTCATCCTCAGGGACATGGCACTATCAATTTAATCTGTTACTTTCATTACTTTCCAGTAAGAGTGGCAGAATTTGGAAATCAGGGCGTAAAAGAAAATTTTTCACCTGTATAATTATTTAACGTAGGCCCCTTCCTACACATCTTATGTTTAAAAAAAATCTTTGCTTCTAAAGCGCTAATTGACCGCTTTATCATATGTGAACATATTTTCTAGTCAATTTGATGATTCTAAGGACTGCTGAGTAATAACCATTGTTCTCTCCAATCAGTTCAGCATGCATCTCATCTTTGATATCAAGTGCACTGGTAATGAGTGCCTTATATTAACATCTTCACTATAAACAGTTCAGGCATTTAGAAACAAAGTATCAATGGACTTAACAGTTACTTTAATTCATTTTATAAATAAGCAACTGAGAATTTTGCTCCAAGTGGCTGCTAGTGTAGCCCATTTCATAAATGGCATTCTCTGAAGCATAAGGCACAATATGATACGAATGCAGCTCTTCATAATAGAGAGACTGAGAACAGCATTCTTGTACCATAAACTTCAGCCGTTTTCTTGTATCAGAATATGCAGTCTTATAACAGGGAGCTTCTTTAAAGTATTCATAGCTCTCTTTCTCCGTCTCTAGATGTATCTTCCTCAGCAAATTGTTAATTAACACAGACCTTCTTAAGTAGGTTTCTGGGTCTTCAAGAAACCTGAGCTTCTCCAGAGAAAGTTTGAGAATGCAAGTTCTGTCCTCAGGTAATATCAGGTGCTGGAAAGCAAACATGATCATTAAATCTATATTTAGAAAAACAAAAACTACAGCTTTTTACTGTTGACAACACTCATAAAAATGAAAAAATAATAATAAATAAACCCTTACTTTTGGAAAATACCCATGGTAATCTTGATGTAAATCTTCTTCTTCTGCATATTTTCTCTTAAAGTAGGCTACTTTCGACGTTGTTAATGTATATGTTAATACTTTTTTTGGATAAGCTAAACAAATAAAAGAATTGGGGAAAGGTCAGATTTTATTGTGGCAAATAGTATCTTATAATATAAATTTTATCTATAAAAATAAACTGGTGATCCTGGAAATTGGTGTTCTCCCTTCAACGTGGTGAAGCAGTGATTGAAAAGCCGGCAGACAGGAAAATACCACCATCCAGACCCAAACTAGATGTCCTAGAGAGGATACCAATCTTTATTTCCTTATGCAGCCCCTCAGAAATCAAATACCAATATACTATTTTATTTCATGCCATTTAATGTCAAAACACACCCAAATTTGAAATGGAATGTAATGGGAGGAGATAAGAAATTTTTCATCATTCTTTTAGTTAAACTGCCCAATATAGAGAGGACATTTAGTGTTACTAGGTTAATCAAATTGGCATAAAATAGTTGGTAACCCAATTACACTTTAAAGAAATAACAGTGTATCTATAGACAAAACACTCTATGATATGATTATGGTATAGCCATCATCCTAACACATGGTTTAATGGATGTTCTAAGTAAATGAAAGAATTAGGTAAGGTTCTGATTTGCAGACTTGGCCTTGTCATAATACTGAAAGTGAAGACCTTTGTTTTCTCCTTTAAAATACTGTTGCTACCGAGGTTCTGAGTTGTTTAAGGAAGGACGGGGTTCCAGAAGCCAATTTTCACTGATCCTTCAGTTTAAAGGCAGTGCTTAAGGGAGTTCCCAGAGTGTACTCTAGGTGGCACTCATATCACAAAAAGGAGGCAAGATCCACTCTAAAAGCTAAAGACAAGCAGCTTCCTAGAGAAAGCACTGAATGAATTTAGAAAACAAATTGAGTCCGGTTCAATACTCATTCAACCTCAGGGGACCAGGCCAGAAAGAAACTTCATATTTAAATATAATTTATTTTACTCTTAATACACACCATCAAATATTTCTATGTGTTGAAACCATTTAGTTCACAAAATAATGAATAATTTATGTGTTAGTTAAATAAATCTACAGCAAGACATTTGATGGTTTTCCTCTAAAATCTTAAATTTTTCTAAGCTTAAATATTTAAAATGTGTTCAAGACTTTGCATTTTCTAGTTTGTCCTCCAACTCAGTGGCATCTGAGCGACAAAAGCTTCCTGCAACTTTTTGTAGTTATATGATTTTCCTCAGTCAGTAAGAAAAGCTACAAAATCACTCCCAAGCAGTCCAATTTTTCACTGGCGTCACTGTGGATTATTAACCAAAGAGAGCCTTAAGTCTGAGTTGTTATGTTTTGTTAACGGAATGAAGAATTTTAAAACACTGGTGTATCTGATCTTAAAAGAAATGAGTATGTCATGATAATTCACAATTGAACTGAAGCAAAGACAATAGTTGCTACTATACTTACACAATCCCTGAATTCAGTAAGCAAACACAGCTTACGTAGAGTTTTCACTGATTTCAAACGTTTAGGAAATAAGAACAAAACTGTATAGAGAACAAAGAAACCAGTTTTCTCAGGGGCTGCTTTTTAGTAAACTGCATTTTCTTTGGTATATATTTTAAGGATTTAATCAAATAATTAGGTGAAGCTTTGGGTTATCCCATGTGACAATTACTTGTACTTACTTCTTTTTAAACTGTTTAGCTAATTGATGTAATAGTTTTCAAATGTTAGTGAGCATCAGAATTATCTGGAGGGTATGTTAAACTCTGAGGGTCCCCCCCCCCAGAGTTTCTAATTCAGTAGATCTGGGCTAGGAGCAGTGAATTTGCATTTCTAACAAATTTCCAGGTGATGCTGATACTGCTGGTCTGGGGATTGCATTTTGAGAGCCTCTCGTTTGCAGCATTCAGCAGGTGTAGTAGTAGCACTATGGCAACGAGTTAAGAGCAGAACCTTCAGTCAATCAGCTGATTGCCATATCAATAGAATGTCAGGCAATTGGCTTGATTGATTGTTATTGTTACGGTTGCTTCCCTACACTGGCTTAGATGCTTTAGCCTCATGAACAAAGCCAGACTGCATTTTAACTAAATAGTGAAGAATGAAATCAGTTTTCCTGGGTTCACACTAAGAAGCATCAATGGCTGTTATTAGCATTATACCTGGGCAGGTCACTAATTTTTTTTTAACAAGTTCTAATGAATTACTATAGTGTAGGTGACAGTGAGGAAAGACTAGAAAATGAGATGAGTAACTTTATTATAAGCAAACATGACTTTCTTATATGTATCTTTTTTAAATGTCTGCTCATTTTATCTTCCATGTAATGCAATATCTACAGCATTTACGACCAATTAAAAATCTTTTAATGAGTGATACAAGGGAGGGCAGGTGGCAGATTAGAGAACCAAATGACAAACTTATAGTTCTGGCTCCCAAGTGCACCTCCAGGAAAGATATTTTTATTTAACAGATCAAGATTTTTAAAAATCATATCAAATGATTCCAAGGTTCATAAAGATTGTCTGGCTATCATCAACCAGTTAGCCTAAGATACTGAATGTATCAGATCCTGAAAATACAGATAAAATTCTCAGAAATTCTAGATTTGAGTCTCAACTCCTCCGTGGGCAACACACTTAGCCATTTAGTTTATTGCTCTTAAAAAATACCCCCATGGGTTGTTAAAAATGCTGAAAAGCCTTCACAGCTGGTATCAGTTTGACAATTACCTCTTTGCAAGCTGTTTAGCTATTTAAAATGTTTTCAGTATCAATTTTGGAGGATGGTTCTAGCCACTTTTAGGTTCAAATATATAGCAAACATAAGTTCCTACATCTGTTTGCTTGGCTGGATTAGAATTCAAAAAATTCATAGCTGATAACTATGTATCCATCACCTGATTGAGCCTCCTGAGTGTCCAGATAAGAAAACTACAGCGCAGACAAGTTCAATAATTTACATTCTGGTATGTGGCTAAGAGTTTGGGTTTTGAAGTCAGATGGAAGTGGTCTGAATTCCAGCTCTGCTGCTTCTTATTTGTGTGACTTTGAGCAAATTACATAAACTCTCTAGAAATCTCATTTGTAAAGTAAGGATAGAAATAACACTGGCTCATAAGATCATTGAAATAATTCATAGAAAGTGACTGGCACTGTGCCTAGCATATAGTAAATACTCAATCAAATTGTAGACCTTATTTGTGCCATTAGTCACAAATATACCACATAGAAACAAAGCCCAGCCTGGCCTCCTAGCTCTGACTCAAAGACTCCACCACCCTGCCTCCCAAAAATACTAGATTGTAATGAGCAAGTTAAAAAACTGCAAGAAGATATTGCAAATGATCAAGTTGAAAAAAAGTAGTACAGATTCTATAACAACTCCAAATATCTCTGGTGTATTGCCATTGGTCATGCATTTTGGGTGAAGGAGGTGTAAACTATTTTTGAAACATACAGATAATCATCTGGATAATTAATTAAAGCTGACCTGACTGTCCAAGGAAGTTTGGTTGTTATGATTCAGTAAACATGTGTAAATCTATTATAGTTCTCCTGCAACTAAAAGGCCAAACTCAACCCAGCCTATTATTCAAATAAAGATGACGAAATAGACAAGAAAAAAATGAAATGACTTTATGTCTTCTTATTCTGAGTGTTCTGAGCTCTGAGAACAGTATGTAAATTACAAAACTGAATTAGGCTGAGCCTAAATTTATCTCTGAAAGTGAAATGGCTAATGCTGGCTTGAATATTCAAGCTGTTTCTAATGCTATATCCTCTGGGCCCATAAAATATCTGTGCCAGGCTCAGTGTCTTTGGTAGTATAAAACATCAATAACCAACAAATTAAAAGTTACGGAACAGAGTGACCATCCCTGTCATTAGAGTTCTAGCAATACAATTTATATGTAATTCTTTAAATAAATGTTTAAAATGTAATTACAAATGATTGCTCAAATGCTCTTCCTTATTGCTCTGCTTCGGCCTCCAGAAAACTAAAATCGTATTATGGTGCAGGTGATTTCATTTGGTATATGGCCCGGGGACAGTATATTAAGGAAACATCATGAGCAAATTAATTTACAAACACTTTGAGATAACAGACCACCGTAAAAAGAACAACTCCTGTCAAAGTAATCCATTCTTTATCCAAGACTGAAAAGCTGGAGACATGGTGAAGAAGTGATGAGTTCAATATATCTTAATTTTAGTTTGGTTTTCATTTTTCTCCCCACAACATTTAAATCAAAACATTCCAAAAACAGAGTTGAAACCGTCCTATTAGATGTGTGCATCCTACCCACAGACAGAAGGGGTGGAGGCTGATCAATGAGGAGAAAGAAGGTTGGTTTCATCTCAGATCAACAACTGACTTGTATTATAGATAAATCAAGCACCTCAGCTTCACAATCTCTTGCTGATTTTTCTTTGTAACATGTTAGCCTGGCATGAGCCTTTGAAAGCGCAATGGTCCCTATTTAGCTAAATAATGCTTTGCTGGTGGCAAAGCTACTGGAGATGTTTCCTTAAGGGCCATGATCACAGTTGATTAGAAAGAGTTACCCCATCTGTCCCTGCTAACCATATTCTGCAGTCTCGCTGTATGGCTTAAAATACTTCAGCATAACCTCCTAGTTCTGTCCAATGGCCCCAGTTCAAATATCAGCTCTACAGTTTATTTGCTTACTGACTTTGGCCAAGATATTTAACCTCAAAGAGCCTAACTTTTCTTTAACTGTTAAATGGGGGAACAATATCAAACTCATTGAGTTTTACTGGAATTAGAAGAGATGATGTTTAAAAAGCAGTTACTCAGTGCCTGTCGCATGGGCTCATATTTCCTGCTCGATAAATGTTATGTATTATTATTGCAGTGACTTCATTTTGAAATCATAAATACATATCCTGCTCAGCAGCATTATAGTATACCTAGGACATTGGTCCTCTCTTTAGTGCTAAGCACGGGCTGCATGAAGCATTCACGAATGTATTCAAGAAGGGAGATGGGTGCAAAGTTCAAGGCTATGATTCTGTGCCTTCTGGAGACCTTTGGCTCTGTTGATGTTTAACAACGTTCCATCAGCCATCTTTCTTCTCTCTTATAACCCCCTTGCCTAGCACTTTTCTGGATAATATCCTTTATGGTAGTGGAACTCAGTGCCAGGTTTTATCTCCGAATCAATGGAGCAATCTGTTTCTTCAGATTTATCATCCACCCCAAGCACAATATTGACTTTACTGGCAGTTTAGAATTACCAACAAGTTCCAGCTCCTAGCAGACTTTCTTATGAACTTCCAGGAATAATGAGAGCCAATGACTTAGAAGACTTTCTCAAGATACCAGCAGCATTGTTTGGTACTAGATTGCATCCATGTCCCTTGGGATAACCCCAAGCACAGGCATGGAATAGTAAAGAAAACCCCACCAGTTCCACAAGCCTATCCTGCTCCCATGGTAATGGTCTCTGAACCAAACAGAACACCATTAAGTTTCCTTAGATGCTGCACTAAAGCCAATTGCTGCCATGATCTTGCCCCGCTAATGACAGAGGCCAAATGCAGGAGGCTTCTCGGGTAAACGTCATGATTTTCCACCGCCTAGAAGTGGATTCCTGATTTTGAGGAATGATGTTCCATTTTACCCCATCTTTTACCTTGGAAAGTAGAAATGAATTAGAAAGAAAATTGCTTTTTTGGAACCACATTGCAGTATATGGGTTCCAAGAAATCCATACCTAGAGATATACTAGAGAGATACTACAACTTCCCTCAATACCCAGGACTGGTACTCAAAGAAAAGACTTTCAATCCCTAACCTATAGATAACAGTGGCCTTTCTAAAAGTACCTGATCTATATCACTCACATTGTCTTCCACTTTGATATCACCACCACCACCACTCCATGCTTCAGTATATTAACAAAAACATCTGTCCGGGCCAATGTTGCTTCTGCTATCCCAGAAGGGATAAAAAACCCTTATGGATAAAAAACCGTAAGATTGAACTAATCTTTAATTTTACTCACTTTAAAACACATGAGGATTTGCCTGGAGTTGGGTGGCTCTCTGCCATCACTCATATGGTACCCGATTTGTGTTTCACCTGGAGTAGCTCTAGTGGTGAAATAATTTTCATTCACAGGGTACCTTCTCACTAAAGAGCTATAGGTGCTTCCATGGAATAGCGCACAGCCATACTATACAGCCATAAAAAAGAATGAAATCATGTCCTTTGCATCAACATAGATGGAGCTGGAAGCCATTATCCTAAGAGAACTAACACATGAACAGAAAACCAAATACTGCATGTTCTCATTTATAAGTGGGAGCTACATTGAGTACACATGAACACAAAGAACAGACACAGGGGCCTACCTGAGGGAGGAGGGTGAGGATACAAAAACTACCTCTCAGGTACTACGCTTATTACCTGGTGTTGAAATAATCTGTAGACCAAACCCCCAGTGACACACAATTCGCCCTTGTAACAATCCTGCACATGTACCCGTAAATATAAAATAAGTTTTTCCTAAAGAGCTATAGATGCTTCATTAAATTGTGTTATGTTCAAGCTCAAGCAATCTACTTAAGCTTGTAGTCTTATACCACACATTAGATAGAGAGAAAATGAGCCACAAAGCAGTAAAATGAGCAGCACATGGAGGCAGAATTGAGGTTCTAGGCTCTTGAGTCTTGACTCTCTTTACGATATTCCAAACTTTTCTTCATGTTCCTTACTCATGCTCCCTTTTCCTAAGCACTTTGAAAATAATATATACTCTGAAATACACATGCAGAGTAGACTTCCCAGCCTCAAACTTGTTCCTCCTGTCCTTCTACACACCACTGATATTTAGATAACTCTTGTATTTCTACCAGGAAGCCTTCTTGCTGCACTTTACTTTCTGTCATTCTTTTGTTTTCTAAATATAAGGCTATATTACAATATTGAGTACAACACTGGTTAGCTCTTAGTGCTTTTCAGTAATATCCTTCCACCACCCCTTCACCCCATCTGAGAATTATTGCAGTGAATTGGATGGCTCTATTATTAGCCCATTTGTATAAACTTAATTAGAAAAAAAGAAAATATAAAAAAACTGGTGTTAGATTACAAAGGGTAAACATTAATGTATTAACACTATTTCGATAAACAACTTAAAAAGAAAAAGGAAAAAAAGAATCCACAAGGATTGGCTTCTCCCAAAACTCAAAAGTATCCTTCCTTTGTTTTAGTGCTGAATAGTTGTGGTCAATGTACTCCTACCTCTGCTTCAGAGTTAGCAGTTTCACTTTTTCTAGGTTTCTGAGGCATATTGCTTTGACAAACAGAGCAATCCGAACTGATTATTCCTTGGCTTTAGAGTTATTGTTGGGATGCCAGCTGACAGGAGTCATCAGTAGAGAGCCCAGGTATGGAGGGAAGGGCCTCAACCTCTTGATAAAAGTTTTCAACATCTCTCTGTGCATCAAAGCATCTTCTAAATTCCATGAAGTTTACATGACATAAAACTGAACATAGAATTTTTCACATATACCTAAAAACTTCCAAAGAGAGTATATGAGTAAAAAAGACTGAAATTATATTTTGATTTAGTTTTAACCTGCTTGATCTCAGCCTTATCCAAATGTTATACTCCTAAGTGCGTGCCCTCTTTATAACCCATTACATATACAAGTGCAGCTGGTGTTCAGATTGATGAGGGTGACTAGATCCTTAAATAAAAATTGGTGTGGAACTCTGTATACATCTCATGGCAGATGACAGTAAATATTTTTGGTCTCCTTGGGTTGTTTCTCACCATAAAATACAGTCAGTATGATAAATGAAGTAAGAAGGGTGGGTGGTGCTAACAGCTAACAAAACAAACATTTTTGACAGTTCAAATGCTAATCTTTAATGCTTAAAATGATTAAACTACAGATATTTAAATAAGTGGCTACAGAGATCAATAATCTTAAAGTCTCATGGTATTCATAAATCTGTACGACTAGACCAGAATAAATTTTCAAATAGGTTTCTGAATAAAAATGGTCAATTATTTATTTTTATAAAGGGAGGAAAGAAATGGGATGAAATGCAGCATGGTCTATTCTTATAAATTTGATTGTTATTTGCTAGGCTAGTTACCTACGGAAAGGGCACAGCACATGTGAAAGTTACAAATGCTGGAGGTCTGAACACTCATTTAAGATGTATTCAGTCTTGAAAATTGAGTTTAAAATGTTGAACCCTCAGAGGTTTCTATCATCATGACCTTATGCAAATTAAATTTGAAGCATCACAATAATCTCTTTCTGCAACTTGGAGAGTTCTCTTCACTTCCTTCATTCAAACAGGCACTCGTGTGCTCAGTAGGCTTCCGCTTGGCATGTTCCCGGAGCCAGGCTACCTAATTTGGCCCGCCCTATTCACATGGGTCTTAGAGAGGAAAATCTGCCAGCCCACAAATGTCCTTTTTACAGAAAACCTCTATTGACTTCTACCCAGCAACCATCTATATAAACAACCCCTTATATTGATCTTGTAAGTTATGGTAATGCTACATTAGCATTCATTTCTCTGGATACATATTTAAACAGTAATTTCTTTTAAGCTAGCAATTACCTGGTAATGCTGAATCAATCCGAAAAGTGTATTTCTAGAACAGTTTCAGAAAATCTGCTGAGAGTTCCCCTTTGCACAGCGAGCATTTCTCACAGCCTCAGGCTCATGAATGGTTACCTGAGATCTTGAAACAAGGAGACAGACACAAATAACATCGGGCGAGTCAGGACTGCACTGATATGAACTGGTTCTCAAGTCAGGAGAAAGCCTGCAACAGGAGGATATTATCTAAGATATTTGAGATGGGGTTGGTCTGGACTAGATAGATAGATAAGCCTTTAAACACACACAATCACTTCAGTGTTCTCCAGATTTAAGTTTAAACATGAGAAATCTTAACTATCCTAAGAAATTTGGAAATAACTGAATAACTCATCTTACCAGTTATTTACTTGGGAGATTATTTTTGGAAGATTATCAGTACGCTGATTTAAAAAAAAATCAGAGTCATTCTTAAGTTTTGATGCCAGATTTTATATAATTTCAGGAAGTATTCCCTCTAAAGTAACAAACCAGGAGTTAACTAAACAGACGAACCCAGTCTTTCTTTAGAATGCACATTCTTTCTCACAAGATTTGAAATCACCAAATGCTACTTTTTCTTTGAAGACAGCATTTCCTTAAAGGGCCATGTTTAACTGCACCTTTTCTACATGGATGTATGCTTACGGATCTCATCATCTTCTAAATTTAGAGAGATGTGCTTTCCAAAGGAAGATAGGCAGCCAATAAGGAGGATCCCATCAAAAGAGAGGTGAGTTACTATGGTTACTTTTCAGGAGGTTGAGTAACAGTGAACGGCTGCTCTTGGCCGAATGGACCCTTTCCAGAGGAGGACCTAAAAAGAGTGTTGCTATCCATACGTGTTGATTCAATTAGTCAAGACTACACTATGTCGTTTGAGCTTTAACCACAGGCTTTCTATGGGCGCTTGCTGCTTCCAGCCTAGCCGCATATAGGCAGCGAAGTCAACGGATAAACAAGGACTGAAAACTTCCGAACGCTAACCTGATAGCGAAGAGCAAGGGAATCTTCACCCAAGAACCAATCCCAAGGTTTACATTTAAAAAATCAAATCAGGTCATTTGGGACCAGCAGCTGGCCACTCTTCAATGACTGGGGGCGGGGTGGGATCCCGGAACACGTCCCTATCCTCCCGCTCAAGGAAAGGAGTCTCTTCTGAGCTCGGAGGAAAGCACCTGGCTGGATGGGTCCAGACATACCTTGCGAGCTGGGTCCACTCACCAGATCGGCGCATGCACCTGTTAGGTAGAGGCGCGGGGTTCGGTGCTCACTCCTGCTTTTGGGGCTGTCACTCTTCAGTCGGGCACTGACAGCGGCAGCAGCGGTAACTGCAGCTCGGCGGGCAGCCCTGGCTCCTGCAGGTCCGTCCCTCCAGTCTCTGAAGCGCCTCTCACTCCGGGTTCGCAGCTCTAGGCGGGCGCGCAGCTGTTCTCCGCTCGCATTGGACCACAGGGAGCAGATGTTACCCGGTTGCTAGGAGCGTTGCTAGGAGGCGATGACGCCCCTCCACAGCTCGGGAGCAACTTTCCTGTAGGTCGAGTGAGCTGGCGGGGGCTGCTGGGAGCAAGGTTGAGCGCTGGAACGCCGAGGGGCGGCGAACAAAGAGCCCCGACAGAGGGGTCCCGACTGCGCTCGCCTAAGTTGGGGCTGGCGGAGTGGACTGGGAGGCTGGGGCGGGGCGAGAGCCACGGGCCCGGGTAGGTGAGCGGCCCCGCGCCTCCACCGGCAGGTCACCCGCTGCAGGCCTTGGCTCGATGTCCCCTACGGAGGTTGGGTTTGGGGAGAGGGGTGGGGTGGCACTTTCATCGACTGAGGAAGCAGCAGTGTTTGGCTCAGTGTTGTTGTTGTTGTTGTTTTAGACCCTGATGCTTCCTCTGGGATACTCTTCGCCTTGGAGCAGGGCGCTGAGAAGGGAGAACCGGATGAGTTCGTGGGTGTGACGGGGTGAGGCGTTTGGGGACGAGCAGTACGGGATCTTCTGCCTTCTGGGACTCTCCTCCCTAGTATGTTCGTGTTTGTGTCTGCAGGTTTGAGCACTTGATAGATTCTGAGGAGGGATATATTAACTAATCCATAAAAATCA
This sequence comes from Macaca nemestrina, assembly GCF_043159975.1. Lineage (NCBI taxonomy): Eukaryota > Metazoa > Chordata > Mammalia > Primates > Cercopithecidae > Macaca > Macaca nemestrina. Next base: position 45,928,397 of record NC_092131.1, read on the forward strand.
GCCCAGAGTCTCATTCCTTTTGGCGTTGTCTGTGGCTGCCTACGGGCAGGGTGCCTCAGATTAAGAAAAAAAAAAAAATGTTCTTGTGGTCTAAAACACGTCCTTCACACAATTAGAAAGTCTTCATTTTGGTCCAACAGCTAATTAAAACCTCAGGCCAACATGTAAACTTCTTTAAAACGAAAATGCAGAAGAGCAAAGGTATTTTTCACAAAGGAGACTAGAGGTGTGCGTGTTTTAGCACTTCAGTATACTTTAGTGTACATGTACACTTTAGTATAAATTTACCCAATTGGTTGCATAATTTTTCATATCTCACTCAAGCTATGTTTTTATGTTTTACATTGCTTTTGTTTTTGTTGTTGTTGTTAAATAGGGCTGTTTTCTTGGGGATGGGGGATAATTAGAACATCAAAGTGGGCAATTTGGGTAGCCAGTCAGCCAAATTAAAGAAGGGAAGATGAAAAATCTAGTAGAGAAATGTTGCCCAAAGCTATCTTCAGAGGGAGAATCGCACTGAAGAAGAGACACATCACTTTCCTGGTTTCCTGTAGAGTCATGCCGGGGCCTGGAAGGAAGAGAGCACTACTGGGAATCAATTAGAAAGAAAAGTTGCCGTCTTTGGAGCCAGGGCAGGGCTGCTGTGCAGTGTTACATTGATTCCTGTGGTGGCTGGCTGTCTGTGAGGCTGAAGGGGCTACACCAGTGGCCCCACCGCTCTCAGGTCGCCCTGCTTGCTCTCTCAGCACCTACTGAACACCTGAGGCAAAGCTAACAGTTTGTTAGCCCTAAGATTTAAAAAGCTGGCAACCTAAAATCGAACTGTCTGAAGAAGTAATCATAAGCCACAGTGGTTTGAAGATCTGATGATAAAGTTTCAGCTATCAGGTATGACAGCGGGCTTTGGGATGGGTACACCTCAAATCCAGGAGATGGTCTTAGCCAGAAGTACACCACTGCTACTTCCTTCTTAGTTGGAATAAGGGCAAGATGCAGCTGATATCTCAATCAGCCTTGTCTTCTCGTCCAGTTCATCTCAAAACACTCTCCTCCTTGCTCTTTAAGGTCCAGTCACGCTGGACTTTTTTCAGTTTCCTTGAATATGGAAGGGTCTCACTTGCCTAAGGTATTTTGTACATGCTGTTTCTTCTTTCTTAATGTGCCTGCCTTTTACCTGGCTCACTCCTACTCAGCTTTCACGTCTCAGCTTAAATACCACTTCCTCATAGCAGCTTCTCCTGACAGCCTCCCACCGACTACATTAGCCCCTTAATTACGTTCCCAATTCACCCTACCAATCCTATTTCACAATATTCATCACACCAGATTTTAAGCTAGTGCACCTGGTTAACACCGTGTCCCCAGTGTCTAGCACACAGTGCCTGGTACATCAAAGGTAACCAAGAACACATGGGAATAGATGAATCCACCTGCCTGGTTTGAAGTCCCTGTTTTCACCTTAGCTACGGAGCTATCAGTTCATGAACTTACACTAACCTTGAAGGCAGCCACTAGTTGCTGTCTTTACAGTTACTCAAGCACAAGAGGGGGGCTGGGGGAAAGTCTATTATACAGAAAATAGTTTTATTCCCTTAACGAAACATTGTGTTTATAAAGCGACTTTTTTTCCCCCTTTTCAAAACATCTTATAAAGGTCACTACCTGCATTTTAATAGCATTGGGAAATACTCACCTAAAGTCATTTATGTATTTTCCTAATTCTCATCTTTCCACACCCTCTAAAGTGGTTGTGAGTCCTCTGAGATGAACTGTTTCATTTTTCCTTAAAATACTCCTCTACCTCAGGTAAAAGCAGCCTCCATAATCATATGCTATACCTCTAGGGAGAAAAAAATGTATTTGGGAGCAGCTAGCTAATTTGACCAGTATGGACGGTATGTCTAATGTTATACTTTATCTGAATAGCCTAGGAAATCTTTTCTATTGTCAGTTTAACTTAACAAATAATTGCCAAATCCCCTCCTCCTCTGGGACCACCTCAAGATATAACAGATGTTGGAAGACACAAAAGAAAGGTCAAGGTAATCCAAGATCACAGGATTCCTTGATGGCATAACTGGAATTAGAAAACAGGTATGATTTTAATCTTGACTAGGTTATTTATGTCTGCAGATATAGTTTGATAAATTCTGAAATTCTCCTTGTAAGATTAGAATCTTTCATTAAACAATTTTGGATTTTAAAATACATATTAAAATTCCATAAAACCTACCTTAGAATTTATCCAAATTCTAATCTTCTCACCACTCAATCTTGTCCCTCCTTGAGATGACCATAGATACAACGCCAATCCTGTCTCCTACTTCTTATCTGTTTGCTGAAAAGAATCAGATGTTTTATTATGTAGTGGAATGCACATTAAAATTTATCAGCACTGTGAAATGTCACCCAATCTTCCCCTTGAGCCATATTTCTGAATATTTCTGGGGCAACCCCAGGGAAACTGTAAAGAGACTATGAAGCTTACAATATATATCATGTGATTTGACTTATTTGACTTATCAATAAAATGCTACACAGGTAATTTTTTAATTACTACAAAAGACAAAAAGAAGAAAGAACCAAAGAACCAGAGTCATAGATGGCTATCTCAATTATTTTAACATTTCAGCATGGGTAAGCCTGTGTTGAAGCAGTGTCACAAGATAGCAATCATTTGCCAAGTTTAAGCTCTCCAGATGACATACTCTAAGATTCATATAGGAAAAATGTTTCCTCTGCATTATTCTTCCTTTGCTCATAGTTATATTTGCTTTAATGTTTCCAGTATGCCATATATGTATGTATCTACTAGTGCACATACACACGTAGAAATGGTCAACCTTGCTCAGCCTACCAGCTCAAAACTCTTTGCCCTGCGGCTTCGGAAACGTGAACTCAAATGATCTTTCTCTGCAACAATGCTCCTTCGCAGTGTTGAAATGGTCTAAATCTAAGGTGACTATGGATGTACAAGTAGAAGTAGAACCCTTAATCAGCCGATAGAGTTCTAGTGCTGTCGTGGGTGAGAAAGAACTTAAGCAACCAATAAGTTTGCCATTGGCAAGCTTTTCGTAAATAATCACCAGTACCACAAAATTTCAAATAATTTTTTTAAATGTAAGTATGCCAGATACTGACTTAACAAGAGTCTTACCGATACTGTTTCATTTTCTTGGGTATACAAATAAACTACAATTCCCAGCCTTCTTAAATATAGGTGGAGCCATTGGACTAGTTCTGGTCAATGGAGTTTGGGCAGAAGTGAAGAGCGGCACCTCTAAGCCTGTCCCCTAAAACACATCATTCGATCCTCATGTCTTTTCTTCCTCCCCCATTTGTATGGCAATACATTCCTTCAAAGTCCATAAGGACTCTGAATGACCAAATCACAAAAGAACCCCTGAGATACTCCTAGAAAGAAAGCTGATTGGCCAAAAACATCCCAGATTAGGGAGAAATAAACCTTTCTTATGTGAATCAACTGACATTTTGGGTTATTACAACAGGTAACATTACCTCAACTAATACAGAATTTTTAAATTGTTTAAAAATTGTCACTGAATCATCTATAGAATTTTTTCTCTATGCTTTTCTGTTTGGGGGATGTCAGCCATGTTTTGAGTGCTATGTAGGTGTCTGAATATAATAGCTCAGCTCCCTCTACTTCTAGCTTGTTGCATCTGAGCCTTGCAAACTTACGAGAACTGGGTATTTCATAGAGGGGAAAGTGCTCTGGACAAGAACTTCTCTAATGAGGAATTACATACACTTTTCTACATGAACACCTACACTTTGCATTTTACCTTCTCAGAATCCTCTTTAGATGCAATTTAATTAATTCAGGTGATCCTTACATTTATATAGCTCCTTACCTGATGTTCAAGCCAGCATTTGAACTGATATATGTTGATTTGTATATGTATTCACCATAAAAGCCTACAGCACCCTGAAACCAAATGAACTGTATGGATCATACATGTAATGCTTATAGTTCTAAAATATATGTCTGCAGTTGGTATGGTTTTGAAGTTAATGGTTTTTGTATATACTAAAATAAGCAGTATCATCCAGGCCCATAAGATTTGCATGTTGATGCTGCAAAACTGTATCCTTTTTTAACATAAAAAATTTTCACACATGTACATATAAGCCATCTGCTAAAACTTTATTGATAAAACCAGTAGCAGCAGTTTTACAAAATTGGAATGATTTTCAGTTTTCATGAACTATCATGAATTCAGTTGCAGCAGACATTTTATACAAACTGGGGCTAATGCTTCTTCTATGTTTCTGTTTTAAACAAAAAGCAATTAGAATTTATCCTCATGCATTTAAATATCTAATACAGAAATAGTGTTTAGACTGCATAAAATATGCTTTCCAACATCACTGTGAGACTGAACATCTGCCTTAAGTATTATTTGCACAAGAAAAACAGTAAAATTCTTCTAATCATGAATTTATTCTTTGTCACAGGTAAAGTTTTACATTTTCTAACATTTTCAAAGGGCGTTTCTAACAAAAAAGTATTGACATTCAAAATTTCACTGATTGGTCTTGTTTAAACACAATACATAATAGTGGATAGTAATACATTAAAACCATTATTATGAAATCTTAAAGACTACAAAAGGTAGAAAGGTATTCTAGTTTTTAACAATTAAAAAACTTCCACACCTTTTCCTATACACAAATTATCCACTGATAGAAGTAAATTTAGAAATAGGATGGGTCATTACATTCTACAGCTGTTTGTTCTGATAACAGCTAGTGATACATTCATGCTTCTTTAATAAGAGACACCATGAATCAATAAGTCATACTATGAGAAACACAAGGACACCCACATGGAATGTTCTGAAGATTGTCAGAAGTTTCTAAAATAAGGGTTCAACTCTTCTGAGGAGAAATTTTTTTTCTCTCTCTCTCGAACCTCTGGACCACATAGGAATTCTCTACTGGAAAACTAGAGGAGGAACTATAATAGCATCCGGGTCTGAAAATGCCTGTGAAACACTGGGAGAGGACTGGGTGGCTTCTACCTTACAACTAACAAAACTGGCCTTGAACAATCAATTTGCCAAGAAATTCTTCTAGTGACTTAGAAATCTAGAGGAAGACCAGATTTTATACTAAACCATGTTATACTTAACTATCCACAAAAGTGAAATTTATAAAATTATTGACTGCCTTTGACAACCACCAAAATTCAGCACAGTCTAGTACATATAAATAATGTATTAAAGTAAGCACAGAATAGAAAAAGTACATGTTTACAAGGTTAATACATCTGCAGCATCCAGCTGTGAGTAGAATAGTAATACAAAGCACATTCCCTGCTAAGAACAGTGTACTCCATGTAGGGTAAAATCTCCTGAAAATCTTCTAAAATAGTTACATATGTTCAAAATGAATGAATCATTCACATTTACATTTTTTTTCATGAAAGTTCTTCAAGGACACCCATCAAAAGTTGAGATATAAAGGAAAACCAATAAAATATTTTAGAACAACAGAGCTGCACACAGTATGCATATGGTGAAACATAAATGTGTGAATATGAACAACTGTTTCAGATGCCATATGAAGACCAAAAATATTGAGAAAGTCAGATTTATCTTGCACTGTGAACACAAATAAAATATTGCTATGAAATCTTGGATGTACCTTAAAAATGATGTTTTAAATCTTTACTTTTTCTGGGAGACAATAAAAGGGCGTTTATGAAGAAAATGATTATACGAGTGAAGAAAGTTACTTGGGAGGGGAGAGATGGGCCAGATTGATTCTTCAAAACAAAAATGATAAAGTAGATTGAAGGACCTTTTTTGGCAGTGGAAGAATTTTTCTAAGTACTGTATTCAAATCCACTTTGTAGGGGAGGAAAAGCTATTCCATGTAATACTTTGCCTGTATTCAAAGTTAGATTGTTCTAAAGAAAGGTCTGCACTCTACTCAAAGGTTGGTGAACTGGCTGAAAACGTGGGTTTGCAATTTGTTATATGATCAGTGTTTGAACAAAAAAATTAGAACCCAATTTTTCTAGCATCTCAGAGACAGAGCGGCTAAAGACCATTCAACTATAACTTGTATTCAGACAAATTACTGACATTCTATGAATATGGCCCACTGATTGGCAGGGCTCTAAAACTGTCAATTACTTTGATATATTGACATAAAGAGTTGATGTGACCTTCATATAAAAATAACAAGCTATCCTATAGTCTTCAAAAACACTGCAAGTCTTCAAAAATTCAGCAAAATGTCTTTCCATCTATCATCTTGTCATACTTACGGCCATGATATATAGTGGGGTCTCAAAATGTTCATTATATTAATGAAGGAATGAATGAATCCTGTTCCTACAACCACCTGGTAAAAATAGGCAAAATGAATATTATTATTCCCATCTGATAGATGCAACAATGAAGGCTTGAAGAAATTGTGACTTGATATTTTAGAGCTCATTAGTGGAAGATTTGATATGAGAACACAGGCCTCATCAACTTTAATCCAATATTCTTTACACAACTATACCTTTATCTCTGGAATAATGCCAGGTTCTGCAAGTTGCTATAGCTACAAAGCAAAGGGCAGTCAGAAGACACATAGTCTCCAAATGTTTCTCAGATACAAATCATTGGCCAGGACTCCCCCTTCACCCGGAGTGACTATCAGTGTTATCTTTCCAACACCCATCTACTTGTTCATGCAACCTATACATTAGCATGGGTTATCTTTTCATTCAGAATTCAGAGCTGCTGTGTGAGCCAGATGCTTATATACCATTTTAATTGATTTGTACAATTAACTACGATGGGGCACAATCACAAAGCTTCCTTTCTCTTGGCAGGAGTGGTAAATGTAAAGTGATATAAACTAGCAACAGAAGGTGATTTTCTATGATGAATCAGTAATAACACAATTAGCACTTTTTATCGACAGATATTTAACTCATTGCTCAACAAAAGAAGATATTACAGAGTCACTAAATTTGGGATCACATCTTCGTAACCTTCAGAACTTTTGGTTTAGATTCCAATGGAGGGAAAAACTTGTACATAGGGTAATATAAATTATGAAATTATTGGTTTTTTTCATCTATCTCCTCCTCCAATGTAAAACAAGCTCAATATCATATAGGTGAAATTTGCTACGTTTTATTTGATGGATCATATAAAATATATGAAGCCTTTCCTGAGAGCATGCACTTTAATAAAATTTGCCATAGCAACTGGAACTAGAAATAAAAGCAAATAGGTCATAAACGGTGATACAACCAGACAATGAAATATTATTCGGCACTTAAAATAAATGAACTATCAAGCCCTAAAAAGACATGAAAACTTACACGACCATCCCTAAGTGGAAAAAAAAAAAAACAATCTGAAAAGGCTGCATACTGTATGACGTTCTGGAAAAGGCAAAACTATGGGGACAGTACACAGACCAGTGGATGCCAGGGCTTAGGTGGGAGGGAGGAATGAATAGGCAGAGCACAGAGGATTTTTAGGGCAGTGAAAATCTTCTGTATGATACTACAATGATGAACACACGTCACTGTACATTGGTCAAAACCCATAAAATACACAACACCAAGAGTGAAACTTAATATGAACTATGCACTTTGGGTGATAATAATATGTCAATGAAGGTTCGTCAGTTGTAACAAACATACCACTGTGGTATTCAAAATGTTCACAGGGGAGAAGGTTGTGTTTGGAGTATATGAGAACTCTCTACATTTTATGATCAACTTTGCTGTGAACCTAAAACTCTAAAAAATAAAATTTATTAATTTCTTAAAAAGTAGATCTCACAGACCAGCTTTTGCCTGAAAATGTAGGTCAAATCTTATCCCAATACTATAACAGAAAATATTGTAACAGAAACCTCTGTCATAATAAGGTACACAAATACTAATTTCTTATTCACAAACTTAAAATCTATACTGAAATTAAGTTTTAAAATTCTGGAAAGGACTTTGTATTTCACAATAAAATTGAATTTGCGGCTGCATTCATATGGTGGCATAATAAAAGACTGTATTGTAATTTGGTAGAGATGTGAATTAATAAAGATTATCATAACCCACAAGGAAATATGGCAAAATTAGGAAGCTTTAGTCAAGGCATTCGCTATAAGGAACTTGACAAAGAAACACTCTCAAAAAAATAAGCATGGCCCTAGAATGCAACTATCTTAAAATAACTTACATGAAAATATCTTTTAATGTACATGTTCCTCACTTAATCAGAATTTTTACCGGCAGACTTCTGATATTTCTTCTTAAACATCAAGATTTTTATTAAACAAGATATGTACTTTTTTATTATGGACTATCAACTGGGCAACACGAAAAACTTGCTTTCAGTAAGAAATTTTAGGCCACCAAAGATTTTGCATTAATTTGCATGGACTACGACATGTCTAGTAGAATGATAAACAATCCATTGGGAAAACTGCTTTAAAAATGGGTTGAGTCTAGGAAAAAAGTATTGGTCTATCTGCCAAAGTAGGGACACTCCCAATGTTGACCTTTACCTATTTCATAAGCATACCCCAAATGTATTCAGTTTTTAAGACTAGTTTTAGGCACAGAGAGGTAAGCAGGGCTCTTTGTTTAGGTTATCACCTCTTTCTCTGGAGGCTACTGTTTCCAGTTCACTCTTTCAAAAAGCAAAGGGTAGCAATGCCTTTGACTATTAAAACACAGAGCTTGTAAGAAATGTGTCAAGTTTGTACAGACCTAGCATTCCAGGGTCTCACTTACTGTCTTGCAAAGGGCATTCAGTATTTAATTATAAAAGTCAAAAATACTAAATATCCTATTTGATGCTATAATGCTTTTCACTGCTGGAATGGAATGATGCATTTCCTCCCCCAGATACAAAACATATCCATTTATATTGAATGGAAGCATAGACTGACAAACAAGTGTCTCTATTTCTTAATTAGAGACAGGGTAATAACTTTCACCTTCCCTAAATCCTCTGCCTTTCAAAGGGGGAAAGAGACAATTACAGAAAAATACATTAAGCCAAATATTCAAGCTTAATAAAATATCTTATTGTTTACCTAGATTACTTATCAGAATCTAGTTTTCATAAAGAATATTTAGAAACAAAAAAAAATTGTTAAATTGTTTTATCCAACTGCCATTCTCCAACCCCTAACCCTGAGTCTGGAACATTTACACTTTAAAAAGTCTTGTTTCTTGTGGTTTTTTTGAGACAGTCTCACTCTGCTACCCAGGCTGAATGCAGTGGCATGATCACAGCTCACTGCAGCCTCGAGCTCACAGGCTCAAGCAATCCTCCCACCTCAGCCTCCTGAGGAGTTGGGACTATAGGTGCACACTACCATACCCGGCACATTTTTGGTATTTTGTAGAGACAAGATCTCACTATGTTGCCCAGGCTGGTCTAGAAATCCTGGATGCAAGCTGTTCTCCCACCTCGGCCTCCCGAAGCGCTGGGATTACAGGTGTAAGCCACCATGCCCAACCTATAAAGTTCTTTTTGAATGAATAAATTTTGTATAAAACAAACAAAATCCCAGCAACTAGATACTTCCAGAGGGAAATGAAGTAAACAAAAATAATGCATAAATATGGCAATACAATGGGAAGTTAGCCTTTTCATCATCCTCAAAATAAAACCGGTAACACTGTCACTCAAAGGCATGAACTAAAAATTCCCACTGAGAAACCTTAAGGCAGCATTAGTAAGCAATGGAAAGCAGTTAGCAATTTAGCAGCTTCATTCCAAGAAGGGCCTCAGACCCCCATGACTGCCTGTGAGCTTGTTCTATAAAGCCTCGAGCTGTTTCACAGGTTCCACAGTGGATATAAATAAGGTGATTATTGTCCGTGTGTCTAGGATACAGTTTTGTGACCCAAGGGAAACAAAAACAGTCAAAGCACCATAGGAGAGGAAACTCCCTCTGAGCCTGCAGGCATCCCCAAAGCCCTAAACAAAACCCAAATAGGAACTCTTCAGAGAAAACTTTCTATGATGCAGAGAAAAATCAATGTGGAAAAAATGTCCAAATTGGAAGAGGACAGGCCTGGAGTGTTATTGTTGATTCTTTTTTTAACCTTACACCTGAATATTAGAATGAAACTTTATAAAAGGTATATTCCTGGGTGTCCTCTCATTCTTCTTTGGCAGAACCAAGACTTCAAGCACATTTTTCTATTTTAAAAAACTTCCAAAGATGATTCTCTGACACCCCCACCCCCACCAATTTCCCATATAATGCAACCAAGGCTCACTGCCAGTCCAAGGCTTCCTAGACGCTTGCCCCAATAAATTCAGCCAATGTTTCACCTTCCAATACTCACAAAAAGGAACTCTACTGTTTATGGCACATAGTTAGACTAACTTAACAATTGTATATTGGTAAGCATTATTGTATAATGATGACTAACTGCTTCAATGTGCACTCACAGCACTCCAAAGAGATTTAAGTTCTGTGCCAGCCCAAATAGCACAGGGCTAGACAATGAATAAATTTTGAATTAATGAGAAACAACCTTCACACAATTCTCCAGACTTGATTAGGGGGATGCTCTGAAATCTATCCATGTGGTCAAGAAGAGAAAGTGTGCACCATCCCCCTGGTTAGAACTTCTGGATCATTGTTACTAGAAATCTCCACAGCCTTCTTACCTACCATCTAACTCCTTCACCTTCCCTACATGTTTAATTATTCCCTACTAAAGGCCCTAAGCTAAGGGATTCTTCAACGTCTTCATGTTTCTCCTTAGTTGGGATACCTAGGAATCAAAACAACGCTTTGGCAATTTGATTATATGAGGAGTGTAGCCTCGCACTTCCCCATCCCAGAATCATGTTTAGTTTAAAACCGTAAGTAGCACATGACTGATTCACAGCACCTGGTTACACTAAACTTGAAGTGGTTTTCTCATGAAGACTTCTCTAGATTAAACGTCAACAAAGATTTTTCTAAATTCCCCAGAAACTCTCCTTTTTACTCAAGGTTTGAATCACTTGAGAACAAGCCACTCTTAAAAACCATTTTAAAAAGTAGTATCAACTGAATTTCTTTCATTATGATCTCATAAGGGAAACAGTGATCATTTGTTCTGAATAGAGCATTCCAGTCGAACAGATAAGTTTTGAGAGCCGTGTTATGAGAGTATTTTTAAATGTTTGCCTATCAGGATATAAAATGGATATGCAATGTAGGTTTTAAAGAAAGTGTTATCCATTTTTAAAAGAGTGTCAGTGTAGTATCACATTATTTATTTTACTTTTTTTGATCACAGTTGAAATATGCAGTCAAACTGCCGTTGTCACCAACTCTTTTGATGAAGGCGACAAGGTGCCTTGTCCATTTATGAATGAGAGCTGGAGACAAGGAGAGGCCTTGTTCGTGATCGATAAAGAGGTACACACAAACCATCAAGGATGTGTACTCCCTCCAAACTAAGGGGATAAATGCAAAGACTTGGTTCTACCACAGTTGGACTCTGTTAAGGCTCAATTTCCTCCACATACCAGGCTTATCTCTGATTAGGCTGTACTGATGAAGCCTCCTTTATTTACAAATCCAGCCTGGCTTCATGAGCCTATCCTTTTTACAGCATCTGAAACCTGGTTTTTGTTTTTCTCCAGTGTTCCAATAACTTTTGCTAGAAAGAGAAGATACATCTTAAATATTTTCTTTTTCAAGCATGACTGTGAGGAGGAACTATGGAATGCTAACTACGTGCCCAGCTCTACGTTAGGCACATTACATCTGTGGTTTCACTGATACCTTTTCAGACACCTAATGAGGCAGGTAGTATTTCCATTTACCAGTTGAAGAAACCAGGACACAGGCTTGCTAAGTAATTTTCTTAAGGCCCCACAGCAGAGTTTCATGTAAACCCAGGCTAGGATCACAGTTTGTGCCAACTTCACTGTGCTATGCCAATCTCATTGTCTTAGAACAGTTTCGTTTCTCTCATCTTTAAATATTTTTCAGAATTCTCCAAGTTTTAGAAAAGTGATAGCTAGTTGATCTGATGCGTCTTTTGGTTTATTAGTTTACTCTCCTTGCGTACTACTCCCTGGAGGATTCTAAATGTATCCAGCACATTTATTTATTCTTTAATTCTTCCATCAGTGTGCTGTATGACTTTTTATTTTGTTGTAAATGACTTTGCCCAAATGAATAATTTTTAAGATAAAAATACTTTTACCATTTCAGGATTATCCATCATTTGCTTGGTTCTTAGATCAAATAGAATAGAATGTTCTTTAACAACAGTTTCCTCAAAAGTAAAAGGAGATACCACATGCATGTTCTAGTCCTGTTTCTTTATCAGTAAAGAATATACCTCTATCTGGTTTTATGACATTTACAAATAATTCTTTCCTACTCACTTTTCTGCCTTTAATATACTAAGTCCTCTGCTGCAAAAGGATAACCAGGTTTTTAGGAAACCCACAGTGATGTCCACACCGAATCATCAATTAAATCAAATTGGTGGCTATCAGAGGAGCTCCTTTATTTAACCTAACGCTAGTTTCTACTTAAATAGTACTTCCTCTGGAAAGAAAAGAATTTTGGTTCTCAGATAAGATCATCTAAATCACAGTGACTGCCCAAGAGGTAATGATAACTTGTAAAATATTATGAAATCTACACATTGAAAAGGCAGAAGCTGTGTTTCAGGCTCACTGGCACCTAGGACTGTGGAGAATATTGACATTCGATGTCAGTTAATTTTCAATGAAGGATGTCAGAATTAATAGTGCCTAAAGTGAATGACTGCAATGCCATACTCTTTTCCCTCTCACAAACATGGTGATGATTCCTTCCCTGATTTCATGCAGGTGGAATGCCGAGTATAATACATCCAAAGGCATTACAAATTCTTCTTATGTTAGGGAAGGCAAGACACCCCCACCTCCAACAGTTATGTGGCATCAGCAAAAACAGAGTCCAAAACAACGTGCATCACACTGGGAGCCAGTGAAGGAGAGGAATGGAGAGCAGGTGTTCGGCTGCCTGGTGAATGGTCCATTTAAAAATTCAACAATAGTCAGAGGGGAACAGGGAGTACAACAGCCACCGCCGTAATTGGTGAAATCAGGATTTCTCAATTCAGTGTAAACTCACACCCTAAAAGAAGGCACACTATAAAGCAGATTTCCATCAACGCAGCACATCATTTACTCTTAACAATATTATTTTAAAAGCCTGCTCTTCAGGCAAAATCACTGAAAGACCTACTCAAGCAACAAAAACCAGTGCTGCTTCAATGTCAGATCTCCCTATGAGATATTAATCATTAGCCGGAAGAAATAGGCAAAAGCAGTTTTTTTTTTCACTGCAGAACCAACTAATTATCTTTCATAACTCTTTTGAAAACCAAATGTAAAAGCTCAAGTGAAAAACATGTTAAATGCATTTGTGTCTAGACTTTGCCAAGAAAATAAGGGAGTTTAAGTGCACAAAATCAAAAGATCTTACTAAACTAGAATTTCAAATCAAGGTAAAAAAAATCAGCCACATATTGTTATATATCTTGTCTTCAGCATTTTAGATTTATACAATCAGCTGAGGGTGAATGTTGCTGTATATTCAAGATGTACATGCATCCTATTTGGTGAGTAGCACCAACATAGTAAAATTATAAAAATAAAAAATGCTTTTCAGGCATTCCTTCCCTTAAAATGCTGCACATTCCTGTAAACTGTATCATAAACAGACCATTGGAAGGCAGATCAAGCACACAAATATCTTCACTATACCAGCAGAAAACCTTAAAAATGGGTGTGTCTTGGGAACAGAAAATGAAGTATAGGTGATTATTGGGTACCATGAAACAAGGATGCAGCAGCAGGAAAATATGAGAAGGAAAAATTCAGGGCTGTCTGTACAATATATACAGATTTTTTTTTTTTTTTTTTTTTTTTTTTTTTTTTTTTTTTTTTTTTTTGAGACAGAGTCTCACTGTGTCTCCCAGGCTGGAGTGCAGTGGCGTGATCTCGGCTCACTGCAAGCTCCGCCTCCCGGGTTCACGCCATTCTCCCGCCTCAGCCTCCCAAGTAGCTGAGACTACAGGCGCCCACCACCACGCCCGGCTAGTTTTTTGTATTTTTAGTAGAGACGGGGTTTCACCATGTTAGCCAGGATAGTCTCGATCTCCTGACCTCGTGATCCACCCGCCTCGGCCTCCCAAAGTGCTGGGATTACAGGCTTGAGCCACCGCGCCCGGCCTAGATTTTTTTCAAATGTAAATTTGAAAATGAATGCTGCTATTATGTTACTGCATAAAGGAAAGCATAGCGAGGCTGTTCCACTTCCCTTTAAACACAGGGCATAAAGAGATGTGAAAAGCCAATTCTTTGTGCTGCTGCTTAATCAATCGCACTCAGTTCTACTCAATGACTTAGCCACGCTGCAAAGACCACTCGGCAGTTAATGGATATAATGCCGGAAAAGCAGTCTGAGCTCTCCCAAAGAAAGGTAGGGTAAAAACCCAGAGGAGCATGGTTTTATTACATATTCCTAATAACTGAGCAGTCATATACATGAAACTCCCATGACCTGAAAAGTAATTAAGGTATTAATTTATTTGGCAAATTCTCATTCTTCCCTATGAAATCGTTTCATTCAAAGATGGAACCCTGAAAGCATAGTAGAGTTATCCTGTGCCCTAGTCTGGTCTTGTCAGGATAACCATTACACACTGTAAGGAATAAATATGTTCTTCAAGTGTTACAGCCTACGCTTACAATCTGTCAAAACGTGGAGCTGAGGAGGAGTTATGTGTTTTTAACTGTATACAGCCATCACTAGCTATCACTCTTCCCACAGACAGGAAAAAGTCCACAATGAAACATAGAAACTAAAAATAGGTGACTGAGCAATTGCTCAGAAGAGCTGCACATTGAGCGCAGGGATTAAATGTACATACATTCTTTCCCTATTTTTTTATTAAAGCCAATTTAAAGTAATTGAAATTAAGGGCCCAGACCTAAGAATAAGGAAAATAAACATGCACTGCATAAATATGTAAAAGTAAGTCACAAGTAAAATCCCATGCTCATAGCCATACAAGATCAGTGTTCTGAGTGGCACATGCCCAGACTGCAAGTAGTGACTAATATATGTTGCTGCAAATGCCATAAAAAATGACAGTTATAGGCACTTCAAATGCTCAAAGAAAAACTTAATGTTATTCCACACAAGCTGAAAATATTTCTCCATTCACAGGTATTATAACATGTTCACTTTGAAGAGTCAATCAAATCAATATTTATTAAAGACCCACAGTGTACAATTTACTATGCTCTAGTGATGGAAAATACTCAATTTAAAAAGAGCATGATTTACATGCAGTACATTCAAAATATTAATATGTGAGTATATATAATTGAACATAGAAAAAGTATAATCCAAAAGAACACCAGAATCAGAAAAATCAATAAATCTATGACTGAAATAGTCTTGTTTTTTGTTTTCTTCTTATTCTGTAAGAACTTACTGAGTGAGAAAGACAGCATAAAAACCTTGAAAGTTACAAGTTTGAAATCTTACATATTCAAAAGGAGACAAGTTGTCTTAAACCAGTAGTTTCTGAACTCTTTTCTTGCTTCAAAATGATTCATCTAACCAAATCTCAGAGAAACCACAAAATATAAGATAAAAGAGGTATTAATACAAATTTATTTTAAAAGTGCAAGTTTATAATATTTACTCATTAGGTAAATAGGTTCTTTGATAAAGAGAAAAATGTGAAATAAGAGTTTATGGATTAGAGTTAGATTCTTCTATGAGGCTCAGCATCTGATTCATTTCTATATTTTGGAGTTTTTTGTACCATATTAAGAAAATTCTGATTCATCCACCTAAATGGTTGCAAATAGTAGCATTTAACAGCTCCCTTGCAATCTCAGGTTACTCTTTAAGCAAACAGAGACAGCAGAAGAAGCTTCACCCCATACCCTGAACCAAAATTCAATGATCTATTGGCACAAATTAACTCATCAGTGGTCTCAATTGTGGTCTAACATTTTCCATATGGACACTTCACTGTGTATGTGTGTTTTTAAAATTACAATATTTAAATCCAAATCAAACCATTGAGAAACCCAAAACTCCCACTCACAATGTCCTAGGGGTTAGTGGAATCTGTTTTTGAAACCCTGAAACCCTTGCCAGGACACACTGACTTGGTGTCAGTAGACAGCAACACAGGTAACCAAGGTGGACACAGCACACAAATGCAGGTTAGCAAACCTAGGATTCCAACAAAGTGTGCCATCTGCATATCTGCTGGCCTTTGGTTTCCTTCATCTCCTCCCAATGATCTTGTTCCTCCTCTCCACTGCTGTTCTGGCCCAGGGCAATCCAGCCAATCATCTCTTTACGCTTCATAGTACGCCTGTTATAAACGGAAATCATCAACGTGACATCAGACAGCTGAAAGAGGGCCACCTGGAAGACAAAGGTCTCCTTATAGACAGGATTGGGCTGACCACGCCGAATGGACGTCTTGCAACGGGACATCTCTTGACCCACAGAATTGAGGAGAAAGAGTTTTCCATATGTATCTAAGACAAAAAAAAAAGGGTGGGGTGGGAATGGTAAGAAACATTAGTGCTCTCTGTTTGGCTGGACTAGTCATAACATTTATATGGGCTACACATTTCTCCTTTCAACATACTGATCAGTATCCTTAAGCCTGGTTCTTGCTGTTGGGCAACACAGCTTGCATGAATTATTAAGGAAGGGAATTATTACCTGGAGTGCCTAATGTTTCATGTGGCTCACTATCCAGCACACATTGCTGATGTTCATTAGTACCTCTTCGTGCACAGGGCGTATAAATACGTACACAGGCATATGTGCAATGGTGTTTGTGGGCAGGCACAGTTCTTCATCTACATTTATTTATGTAACAAGATAAATATACACATTTTGCTCTACATGATTTTTTTCATAGTCAAATTGCTATTTTATGCCTGAATTGGAGAATTCTTTTCTCATTCTCTACATATTCGTAAGTGTGTGTATGTATGTGTGTGTGTGAGAGAGAGAGAGAGAGAGAAAGAGAGAGAGAGACAGACAGACATGGTCTTGCTCTGTTGCCCAGGCTGGGGTGCGGTGGCATGATCACAGCTCACTCCAGCTTTGACTTCTGGGCCCAAAGTGATCCTACCTCATTAACCTCCTGAGTAGCTGGAACTAGAGGCATGCACCATCGTGCCCAGCTAATTTTAAATTTTTATGTAGAAATAGGGTCTCCCTATGTTGCCCAGGCTGTCTACATATCCTTTGGATCATCTCATCCACTCCCATATTTTCAATGACATCTACCAAGTCCATAGGTCTGGCCTCAACTTCTCTCCCAAACTCAAGATTCAACTGAATACTACACTCCTTCTCTTAAAACCCTACACTCGTCTCACACTCAATATGCCCCCAACTCTAAACATTTGCTGTTCCAGTGTTCCCTATCCCTGTGAACAGTAGCATCATTCACCAAATTATCCAAGTCAGAAATCAGGACTTCATTTTTCACAAGACTGACTTCCTCATTCCCAGTTCACCCAATCAGTCACCACGTTCTGTTGATTCTACCTCTCAAACGGTTCCCAAATCTACCCACTTCTTTCCATCCCCAGTGCCTCTGAACTCTGTGTACACTGTAAGCTCAGGTTGCCAGCATTTCTCACCTATATTACCTCACGTTTCCTCACTGACCTCCTAGTCAGAGGACTCCCAGAGCAATCTCTGTAAAATACAGATCCGGTCATGTCACTCTCACTAATAAACACAAACTAAGTCTTTAGTACTTCCCACTAGTCTCAAGATAAAAGCTCAATTTCTTGGTGTAGACTTTCTTCTTTGGCCCTATCTTCTAGTCTCATTGCTTACCACTGCTGCCATTATACGCTGCATTCTACTGCATTGAACCTCCTCCCCTCCTCCAACCCAATTTGTTCTTTTTCTCTTTCTCATCTGTACATGCTCCCCGTGCTCTGTCATCTGGACCAATATTCAGCCTCATATGACTTTTGTTCATTGCGTTCAGTTTGGATATCACTTTATCTGGGAATATTTGCTGACCTTTTTGACCTTTTTCTCTCACTCCCACCAGTTCAGATAACCCTCTTATAGTCTCCACTAAAACCTAGTTTTAGCCTGTTTCAGCACTTACCACCAGTATTATCACTGCCTATTTACTTGTCTGCAAAGATGCAGTTTTCCAATGGTAGACAGAGGGATTGCCGTATTAACCACTGTACCCCTGATGCTTAAAGCTTGTGCCTACTGTGTGCTAGACCTTCAGTAAATATTTTGTAATGAATGTTCATGCCTAGTCAGGAAGCTCAACTTTCTTTTTCTTTCGGTCTCAAGTTTTCAAACTTGTGCAATGAAGCTAAACCTCTTCATTGTAGAACCCCTCCACTAGAATGCCAGAAAACAGTGACTAGCATCATTACAGAAAGGAAAGAAAGCATTCAAATTTTACCAACAAGGTCTCCTTTTGCTAAAGTTCCTGAATGGAACCATCATAAAATAATTATCTCCTCAATTACATTTTTATTAAAATCAATTTATAAATGTCTTGACCTTTACCTACAAATTTTACTACTAACACGCGCACATCATTCTCCTAAAAAAACAAAATGTTAGGGTGTTTCCCAAATTCTATCATTCTGTACATTCTGTTCAATGCACGCCGCAAGCTGGTTAGTGTTATTGCTCATTTTCCCACCTAACGACCAGTCAAACTTTTTAAAGCTTAAACGCAGATCTCTGTAATTTACTGTTCTCTCCAAGAGCATTGTAAGATAGGAAACAAATTACAACCTGCAGTTTTCTTTCTATGTTGATCTTTTTCTATTCCAGTTTGATGTGTTATTTTATGCACTTATCTGCTGAGAAACACAAGGTATGAAATTACACTTCAGGTGTGAAAACACTTCTCTGTCTCAGAAACAGGGCTCTCTTCTTTTCAAACTGTTCTACAGAAAAAGCTGTCAGAAAACCAACAATGAGGGAGTGGATTTGTGTTTCTGAAGCTGCATAGCTACATGATTCCTGTAGAAAAAGTTCAATCCAGTTACCAAACTGATTGGGCAATTCTGCTGCCAGGTATAGCAGTGGGAATTGAGTTAATCTTGCAAACAAAAGCATGCTCATTTCACAGAGAGAGCAATTTCAAGCTTTATCCTGCCATAAGATTATTTTCTAATTACGAGAAAGGCCACTTACTACCAAATTACTATCACAGAAGTTGGATTGTATGTGCATAACAAGAGAAATAATAATAATCTTATAAGCAATCCAGTCTGAAGACACCAGACAAAAGGAAGGAAAATGTTCATTGTCCTAGTTCAAAAGGGAAACTTCTATTAACACTAATAATGCACCTACTTCTTAACTTCCAGTGCAGAGGCTGTGCCCAGGAAATTCGGCTTCTATGGAATAGTTGGGGGGCATGACCAGGGTCTTTTGGGGTTCAGTGACGTACTCTGATTAACATCAGTCAGAATGAATGGAGAAAGACTCTAGCTAAGTAAACATGCCATTTAAATAAGCTCTGTTTTAATCTTTGGAAACAGGTAATCGTGGCTACGAAACAATGCTGAGCAATATTTCTTTTCTGGTGGTGATTCAGAAAGCTTTATAGTATCTTTAGCAACTCAGAACCATTAGCAAAACACTGAATGGGTCATAATCCCTTGACAGCCCTGTCAACTGTTTTACTAGTCACTTGCCTTTTGCTTGCTAAAGGAAGATGCCACTTGTACTACAATATTTATAATAGTACATAATCCCCAAATTATGGCACAAAAGTATGTCATTTGGAACTCAGAAGGCATTTTTCCAAAGAAACAACATGGTACCCATTAGTTAAACAGCCCCCACAAAATACCTACCCATTTGCAGAATAATTTTCTACCAATTGCTGAGCTGAGTCTTGGCCTGGGGGTCAGAGGAACTATGAATCTCTGGGATACAGGGCAAAGGAAAGGAATTTGGCCATTTAACTTTCACTTTTAATGTATTAATATGTATAAATGATTTTAAACATATGAAAATAAAAAATAACATCACACAAACTGACAGGGTATTTAGAATTTGTCATATATGCTACTAATGTTTCTGCCTTTTTATTGATTTTTAAGAAATAAAACATTGCAACTGAAGATTCTTTAGCATCCCTCTTTGGGATCCTGTCCAACTTCTTTTCTCAACAAAGGTAACTACTATGTTGGATTTGGAGTTTATCATTTCCATATATGTATTTAAACTTTCAGTATATAAATAGATGTAAATATAGGTGTCCAAACTATATTTAATAGAATTTTGCACATTAAAAAATTTAACATTGTAGTGTATGTCTTTCTAAAACTTATTTAATTTATAATTTTTTATGTTATCTCTATGTATACATATATGTGATTCATTTACTTCATCTTCTGTGTGTAATGTTCCAATGTATTAATAAATTATAATTCATTTTTTCATTCTGTTAATGAACATTTAATTCCTTATAATTACCAAAAGTTAAAAAGATTTCAGTGAACGTTTTTCTCTATTTTGCATTATACCAATATTCAAAAATTTCTCTAGGATATACCTAGAAGTGAATGACTGTGCTCTTTACAAATTCTAGACACAAAATCTTTGCTAGTTGTCTTAATTGCTACTACCTTCTACCTGCCTTTCAGCTTCATTTACAGTCATTTGTAGTACAAATGTTTTAAATTTTTGTGGAGTCAGGTTTATTGGTGTCTTAAGTTGATGCTTTTTTAAAGAAACCCTACCCAAACTCAATAGTCTCCCACATTATCTTCTGAATCTTAAGATCTTGTTTTTCACATTTGATCTTTAATACAGTTGTAATTGAGCTTTGCATGTAGTGTGAGGTAGGGATAGAATTTTTTTTCTATATTGGAAGGATTATTCATTAAATAATCTATTATCTCCCCACTAATTTGTAATACCATGTCTGTCAAATATCAAGTTTCCAAGCTTCAGTGTCTTCCCCTAAGTCTGACAATATTTATTATCATCATTTTATAACATGTCTTGATATCTGCTAGGGATAATCCCTCTACCATCTTTTTAAAAGCTATTTTAGTTATTCTACTCTCTTGCTTGGTTTAATTGGCTCTTGCATATGAATTTTAGAATGAGTTTGCCAAGCTCTGTAAAAAACAAAACAAGATTAAAAAATACTAACTAAAACAAAAATACTAAGAAACACTTGGGATTCTGATTGGTATTGTACTGGACATATAATTTGGAAAAAAAACTGTTGTTTTTACAATATGGAATGTTCTTGCTAATGAACACAGTATATATAGATGTGTGTGTGCTTGTGTGTGTGTGTGTATAGTTTCTCTTTGTATCTTTCATAAAGTTCTGTTGTTTTCCTATAATTTTCATATCCATCTTTTATTATCTTTTGGTATCTTAGATATTTTGTTCCTATTATAAATAGTAACATTTTAAAGCTCTACTTTCTGATTGTTGCTGATGTATTATAACACAACTGATTTTATATAAGAAATATTACTTTATGGATTTTCATTTATTTTTAACGTTGATAATCAGATTTTCTACAAATAATGGCAGCTTCATTTCTTCCTTTCAATCTTTAAATGTTTATTTATTTTGCTTATTATACTGAACTGTCTCAAGCTTCCAGTCTAACAGTAAACAAAACTGCTGGTGGGAATCCTTTTGCTTTTGACTATAAAGGGATTTGAGGATTAAGAATGATAATTAACATAGATTTCCTTAAAATATCTACTGTCAAGTTGAGCAAGTTTCTTTCTGTGCCACATTATTAGTTATTGATATTTACTACCAGATCCACCATTCTAAGATCTTTCCTAGGTGAAAGATATAAACCCTTAAAACTGCATTCCCCTAATCTCTTATCAGTAAGGTTCCACTAAAGAAAGCTATCGACAAGAGACAGGAAAGTAGAAGGAGAGTGAGCCCCAGTACTCTAGAACCAGTTGCAGGCATGTGTAGGCATTAGAAGATGACAATGAAAAAATTCTGCCCACAGTTATCATTAGTAGATGAGAATGATATTGATCAAAGATCCCTATAAAAAAATCACCTGTCCCGTGTGCAAACAGTTCAGAGCCTATTGACATCTCTCCTGTGATGCCTTATACTCCTGAACTTCCTGAAAACCGTCTTCCTGATCTTTACTCCCTTGTCTTCCAATGTTTAAACCTGATAGTAACTTCTGATCAAACATACCTAGAATATTTGCTATTTTCCTGAAAATATGTGACTGATAACAGTAATTGCTAACCTGAACTGGAAAGTTGCTATCATAAAAATAAAATAAAATAAAATAAGATTGGAGATTGGTCTAGAAGTTGGGTATCAGGTAATAAATAAACTAATATCAGAGGATATAACAGTGAAGATCCATAATCCATATTATGAGATGGTAAAACTTCCACCGGCTATAATTTAGAATAAAGAACATGTGCCTAATGAGTTTTTTGCTCTAAAAAAAGAAATTGAAAAATGGAATGTTAGAAGTATGTATTCAGTACTACTGGCTGCATTTAGGGGGAAGAGGGGAAAAGTTAAGCTTGGGAAAGAACTGACCAGTATACAAGAAAAAAGAGAAAATACAGAAATTCAGACCTGGCTGGAAGAGTTGATTGATTCCGGATCTCTGAAGAAAGAGATTTTAAAAGGGTTTGAGCCACAAAGGCCCAGTAAACTTTCTCAGGTGAATAATGTGACATTTAATTCGGGTCAAACATCAAATTAAGGGTATGATCTTTACACCAGATTTGAATTATCTGAGCCATATGACTGAGTTCTGAAAATGGAATATGAGAAGTGATAAATGTCACCTTCAATCACGGTTATATTCAACCACTCCCACCCAAGCAAGAAATCTCCCATGTTGTATTTTCCCTTTCCATGGCAACAATGGAGGCCATATTTTGAATATCATCATCTCAGTAAACGGGGAGTGCCTATATGCCTGAGTTACAGTTTAGAGAAGAGTCACATAACTACTTTGGACTGTAATGCAAAGGAGAAATAAGCTTTTGCTGTGCGAAGCCCCTGAGTCAGCAGGGTTTAATCGTCATAGCCTAGTCTATATTAATATATCTTACAAGATGCATCATAGCCTAGTCTATATTAATACATCTTCTATTACACATCTGCTAAGATTTTTGTCAGTAATGAAGAGTGCATTTTGCCAAAAGCAACTTTTTGCATCTATTGAGATAATCATAATGTTTTCAAAAATTTTATTTTTTAATCAAAAGCTTCTATTTGCATCTACTGTTATTACCATAAGGCTTTCTCATAAACCAGTTAAAATGGCAAATTACACTAGCAGATTTTCCTAATATTAAATCATTGTTGCGTTCCTGAGCTAAGCCCAATTCTTTGGTAATTAATGGTTTCCTTCCTTATATATTATAAAGCTAGGTGAACCCAGTATAAACTGTAGTGTGCTTTTACTATGAGGCAGTGTGAGGAAATGGGGCAGACAGAGACTAGGAAAAAGAGAGAGACCTTAATCTAATCTTACATCTATCTTTCACATAGCAATTTTTGTCCCTTTATATTTATTATGACTATTCATATATTTTGACATATATTCACTGTTTGGTTTGTGCTTTCTATTTATCATGCATTTTTCTACACTTTAAAAAATATTTTCTCTGCTTTCTACTGAATTGGTTACATTTGCTTTACTCTCATTTATTCCATTGGTTTAAAATATTAAAATTTTAATATGTTCACTTGGTTTAATGTCTAAAATTAATCAAAATCTCTACTCTTCTATTTTTAAATCTCTTAATTTTTTAAATAGATTTTATTTTTTAGAACAGTTTTAATTTCTTAACAAAATTGAGCAGAAGGTACAGAGATTTCCTATAAACTCCCTGCTCCCACATACATACAGCCTCCTAATCTCTTCATTTTAATACTAGCATTTCTTTTCCTTGAAGCAACATCAGTCTAAACATCCAGCTCTCATATGTCTTACTCATAACCTGGTTTTGCAATATCCTCTGATCTCTCTCCAGTGTTTTTTTTTTCAATTTTTAAAAATTGTGTTAAAATACATATAACAAAATTTACTATTTTAACATATTTAAGTGTACATTTCAGTGGTATTAAATACATTCATAATGTTGTACAACATCACTACCATCCATCTCCAGAACTCTTTTCATCTTGTAAAAACTGAGACTCCATATCCATTAAATGATAACTCCCCATTTCCCTCTCCTCCACCCCCTGGCAACCACCATTCTACTGGCTTTTATGATTTTTTTCCTACTCTAAATACCTCATATAATTGGAATCATACAGTGCTTATCTTTTTGTGACTGGCTTATTTCACTTAGCATAATGTCCTCAAGGTTCATACATATTGCAGCATATGTCAGAATTGTTTTCCTTTTTAAGGCTGAATAGTATGCCTTCTATGTATATACCACATTTGCTCATACATTAATCCCTCAATGGACACTTAGGCTGCTTCTACATTTTAGCTATAGGGAATAATGGTGCTATGAACATGGGTGTACAAATTTCTCTTTAAGACCTTGCTTGCAATTCCTTGGAGTATATACCCACAAAGGGATTTGCTGGGTCATATGGTGATTCTATTTTTCATCTTTTCAGGAACTGCCATTCTATTTTCCACAGGAGCTGTACTATTTTACATTCCTACCAGTAATGGACAAGGGCTCCAATTTTTCCACATTCTCATTAACGCTTGTTATTGTGTGTGTGTGTGTGTGTGTGTGTGTGTGTGTGTGTTATAGTAGCCATTCTAATGGGTGTGCGGTGGTATCTCACTGTAGTTTTGATTTGCATTTTCCTGATGATTAATGATTTTGAGCATTTTTTCATATTTCTATTGGCCATTTATATATCAACTTTGGAGAAATGTCTACTCAAGTCTTTTTTTTTTTTTTTTGGAGACAGAGTCTCGCTCTGTAGCCCAGGCTGGAGTGCAGTGGCCGGATCTCAGCTCACTGCAAGCTCCGCCTCCTGGGTTCACGCCATTCTCCGGCCTCAGCCTCCAGAGTAGCTGGGACTACAGGCGCCCGCCACCTCGCCCGGCTAGTTTTTTGTATTTCTTTAGTAGAGACGGGGTTTCACCGTGTTCGCCAGGATGGTCTTGATCTCCTGACCTCGTGATCCGCCCGTCTCGGCCTCCCAAAGTGCTGGGATTACAGGCTTGAGCCACCGCACCCGGCCTACTCAAGTCTTTAATCCGTTTTTTAAACTCACATTGTTTTGTTGTTGAGTTTTAGGAGTTCTCTATATATTCTGGATATTAGTTTGTTATCACATATATAATTTGCAAATATTTTCTCCCATTCTATGGGTGGTCTATTTATTATGTTTTGATGCACAAAATTTTTGAACTTACATGAAGTCCAATTGTCTATATTTAATTTTATTGCCTATGCATTTGTTGTCATATCCAAGAAATCACTGCCAAATCCAAGGTCATAAAGTTTTTGCCCTATGTTTTCTTCAAAGAGTTTTATAGTTTTAGGTGTTATATTTAGGTCTTTCATCCATTTTGAGTTCATTTTTATATATGGTGTTAGGTAAGGATCCAACTTCATGCGTTTGCAGGTTGAGATCCACTTTTTGTAGCACCATTGGTTGAATAGACTATCCTTTTCCCTTTGAATGGTCTCGGCAGCCTTGTCAAAAATCATCTGAAGTCTCTCTCTCTTTCCCATATTTATGTAATTTCTGCCTAGAATTTTATTGCCACTTTGTGGTACTACCCCCAATATTAGTCATTTTTCCTACTGCTTCTGTTTTTGCTTTATGCAATCCATGCAGGCTTATATTTGCTTACATGTTAGCCAATTTATTTGTTCATTCTTCCTTCTTGCTTCTCACTACTTCCAATTGCTTTCTTCCTGAAATGCATCATTTAGTTGTTTTTTCTAATGAAAAACTCTTTCAAATTTGTGGAAAACATCTTTATTTTTCCTTCACTCGGGGAACAAAATGCTAAGCTGAGTATTTTTCTCCCAATACTTTGATATTCTTTCCCATTGTCCTCTGGTTTCTATTAATGTTGTTAAAAAGTCTGTCCTCAGTCTTACTGTGATTCCTCTGTAGGTAACTGGGTTTTTTAACATCTTTATTGCAATATAATTGACATACCATGTGATATGGTTTGGCTGTGTCCCCAGCCAAATCTCATCTAGAATTGTGGCTCCCACAATTCCCACATGTTGTGGGAGGTACCTGGTGGGAGGTAACTGAATCATGGGGGCGGGTCTTTCCTGTGCTGTTCTCATGATAGTGAATAAATGTCATGAGATCTGATGGTTTTATAAAGGGGAGTTTCCCTGCACAAGTTCTCTTTTGTCTGCTGCCATGTAAGACGTGCCTTTCACCTTCCATCATTATTGTGAGGCCTCCCCAGTCACGTGGAACTGTGAGTCCATTAAACCTCTTTTACTTTATAAATTACCCAGTCTTGGATATGTCTTTATCAACAGCATAAAAACAGACTAATACACCATAGTAACTATCTTTTCTTTCCTATTGCTTTTAATATTTTTTAATTTTGATATCATTATGAGAATTAAATGAGTTAATGTAGAAAAAGGAATATCACCTATGCATTCAATAAGTTAGTGCCTCATCTAAATTTTCATATGAAATGGCCATGATTCTGAGCAGAGAGTGACTCTTAATACACTATATTTAACAAAAACTGGACCAGGATTCTCAAAGAAGGTCATACGTCTCATATATGTTCATTTTCACTAAGCCTTTTTTTCCCTGCACTCTGTTTGTAGAGCACACTTTCTGAATCCCACTTTTTCTTCACACAAAACATGAGGGAGCTTGATTTGCTTGTTTTTCTTTCCTGTAGTCTCTGCTATTGTGAGTGCCTAACAAGGTTAATATGCTGCCGCTGCTGTTAAGTATTATCATTTGGGGTGTAATTATCATGTGTGGCTAATCATGCACATGCTGAGAAGCTGGGGAACTTGTTTTTAACTGGAGGGAACATCTTAATGATAGTTTTTGACAAGGACCGTTATATGTGTACATATACACATATATACACATTGCAGTAGCACACTGTAGAAGGAGACATAGCAAAGATGAAGATAGAGAAAGAGAACCTGTCAACACAATAGCTAACTGTTTTGAAACACAGCAGTATATCTTTAACACTAGCTTGTTAACCTCATTTAATAAGGAAAATGTAATTCAGAGGGGTTAAATCAAATGTTGAGGCCATGCAGCAGTTGGATAGCAGGACTAGGAGAAGAACAGAATAGAGCTGCTAAGTTGTTATTGAATTGCTTTCCCATGAAGCCAAATTCAAAAGATAATCAAATGTTTCTATCTCTTACTGCTAACTTTTCCAAAAGCATTTATAAATGTACATCAGGATTTCAGATGTCTGCTAGACACTATACACTGTTTTTTCATCTGGACCATTAGCCAGGTACAGACTTGGAGTTATCATTTGCCATCAGAAGATTTGTAGACTACTCTATACCGTCTTAATAGCAATAATAGTTTTGAACACTGACCACATGTACTAAATGAGACATGACCTTGAAAATGGCTGGAGTGATGTTTGGCACATTGTTACTTGATTTGCACTAGGATAAGTTCATGCTGCTACTGCACTTATATATTGCTTATAAATAGATTCTATCAGCTAGTTACAGTAATTTCCAAATAGCCTATTTTATCTTTCTTAGCCCACCTATAGGAATTTTTTTAAAAAATCACAACACTTTATAACATGGGCTTTTTCACCAAAAGATGATTGACAGACAGATAGATATAGAAAAATGAAGTTAGAAAAGAAGAAATGCCCAGCCAAATACTTTCCCTTGTGATGGATGTGGTTTATGGAGGACACTATAGAATATGCCCTCAGGGTCAGATGCTCAGTACCCCATCTTTTTTTTTTTTTTTTTTGAGACGGAGTCTCGCTCTGTGGCCCAGGTTGGAATGCAGTAGTGCGATCTTGGCACACTGCAACCTCCACCTCCTGGGTTCCAGCAATTCTTCTGCCTCAGCCTCCCAAGTAGCTGGGATTTCAGGCACCTGCCACCATGCCCAGTTAATTTTTTGTATTTTTAGCAGACATGGGGTTTCACCACTTGACCAGGCTGGTCTCAAACTCCTGACCTCAGGTGATCTGCCCGCCTCAGCCTCCCAAAGTGCTGGGATTACAGGCATGAGCCACTCAGCCCGGCCAGTACCCCATCTTTCTGATCCAAGGTTTATCTAGCGAAATAGAGTGACATCTGGAGATGTCACGCTAATTTAAAAAAAAAAAAAAAACAAGAAGTATTGCCAACCACAGAAGTCCCTATCCATGGCTAAGATTCATATTTTATTGTTACCAACTTGACCCAGTTGATCTACTTCATACCACACTAGATTGTATTCCCCAGTATCTAAAATTTAAAACCTATAGAACATTTGAAATAATTGTACAGTGGAGGCCCATACACCCACCACCTTGAGTTTTCTATTCATCCATTAATCCGTTTTAATTGTAGCCATTGTTGCTCTTCAATGCTAAAAATTTCAGCATGCATTTCATTAGCTATAGTTTAATATTTTACAGTTCTTTTTTAAGGTAAAATTCACCTATAGTGAAGTGTACAAAGCTCAGTGCCATTCACCAAGTTCTGACAAATGCAGACATCCATTTAACTCACATCCCTATCAATATATAGATTAAAAATTTTAAAGAATAACAAAATACAGAATATTCCCATCACCCCGGAACATTTCTTCATGTCCCTACCTAGTACATCCTAGCACCAATACCATTCTTGACACAACCACTCCTTTGCTTTTATCCCCACTATACACTAGTTTTGCTTACTGCAGAATTTCTTATCAATGGAATCAAGTGGTAGGTAACTCAGCAAGTTTGTGAGATTCCTCCGTGCTGTTGAATGCCTACGTTTAATTTTATTACTTTTTATTGCTGAATAGTATTCCATTATATAAGTATACTTAATTTGCTTACTCAGTCTTCTCTAGATGGGCATGAGGACTGTCTAGTTTTTGCTATTATGAATAAAGCTGCTATAAACATTCTCATATGGGTCTTTTTTTTTCTTTTTTGACTTATAGGTTACTGCCTAAGAATGTAACTGCTAGATTCTCAGTGCATGTTTAGTTTTATAAAAAAAACTTCTACACCTTTTCCCAAAGTGGTTGTTCCATTTTACACTCCCACCAAGAATGTATTCTCCACATCCTCACCAATACTTTGTGCAAATTTTTCATTTTAGCCATGCTGGGGGCTGTGCAGTGGAGGCTCTGGTTGGAGCTGGCGGAGACTCACATTTCTATTATTGCCCCCACTAGCTCCAGTCCATCAGAGTAAGGAGCCCTCTCGCCCAAGGATTTTACCTCAGAAGGGGAGGGGGTTTCTATCTCAGTGGTTTATTTCTTCTAAGATCCCAACAGAGGAGGAGAACTTCATCTACTGTTTGTTCAGTTCCTCTGTCTTACTTAGGAGGAAAAGTTTTAAAAAATATCAGATTATCTAACTGAGTCAGGTTGGTTAACTCAAAGTTGTCTCTTGTTTTAGGATATATTTTGAGGCAAAAAGATTCTCACTTCTAAATCCTAGCCACTGTCTCTCTTTCCAGCAACATGTAAAACCTTAACAATATTCAAGAGAAGAAAAGTTCCCAGTACTCAGGCTCAACCTATTTTCCTTCACACTTCCCTAAGAACCATTCCTTACGTGATCATGACCACCCTATCGGGCAGGATGGAAGTCACGGAGGAGGTAACTGCACCTGAACTGAAGCCTCAACCACAGGATGTCATGGCCCTCAGTGGTACAAGCTCCCCTGGCTGGCGGTGACCCTGCGGCGGACTCTGCAGCAGGGCCCGGGCTGCCGCCGGCTCTCCCTCTGCTGTGGGGAGCGGTGAACTCGGCATGCAGCCTCCGCCTTTCCCCACTCACAGCTCCATTCCTCTCCTGGCTCCTGTCCTCTCTTCTTTTCCCCCTCTTCCTTCCAACTCTTCTCAGTTACCTCATAAAACTCATGTCCCCTCATTCTTTCTCTCTCTTGTTCTCTTCCATATGGGAACTAAAAATGTATCCCAAGCTTGCCATGTAACTGTCAAAGTAGTGTGAGTGCCATAATGAAGCGAGACATAATGAAAAACCAAGACCATCGACATCTAAAGCCCTTGAAAATTCCAAGAGGTCCCTTTCAGAAGCTCCACAAAGGAACCTTCTACTTTCTCATCCCTTCCTAATTAAACTGGCTTTTCCTCAAGTACCAGCATTCTACAGAGACAAAAAACTTTTGTCTTCACTATTGGGTTTCTATTTTAATTCCTAGCATCACAGCAGCATTGTTTTCTATTCCATGGGTTGCAAAGATACAACATGGCAGTTACATTTTAAGTTTTATTGCAACACTATGCCTATGGCAAATCATGTACTAAATGCCAAATAGTCTTAAACTTCTGGAATAAAATCAATTTCTAAATTAGGACTTGCCTTTTTTTTCCTATTTGGTTTTAAATATTTGTTACAAGAATTTCATCTGTAGCATATTTCTATAGATATTTATTAAGATATAATAGTTCCATCCTCAATATCACAGTTTTGCAAGTATTACAGGTATGTAAACTTATAAAGTACATACTATACCAACTCCCTTTTTATAGATGAGGAAACTGAGATTCAGAACAGTTTCATAACTCACAATTTTTGTTTGTTTGTTTTTTGTTTTTTTGAGACAGAGTCTCACTCTGTCACCCAGGCTGGAGTGCAGTGGTGCAATCTTGGCTCACTGCAACCTCCACCTCCTGGGTTCAAGTGATTCTCTGGCCTCAGTCTCTCAAGTAGCTGGGATTACAGGCGTGCACCACCAAGCTCAGCTAATTTTTGTTATTTTCTGTAGAGATGCGGTTTCAACATGTTGGCCAGGCTGGTCTCGAATCCCTGACCTGAGGTGATCCATTCACCTCAGCCTCCCAAAGTGCTGGGGTTACAGGCATTGAGCCACCACACCCAGGCAGTAACTCACAGCTATTACAATAAGTGGCAGAGCCTGAATTCACACCTTGGTTTGTTGGCCTCCAGCTGGTACTTTCTCAAGCACCATGCTGTACCTCTCCTCTGTATTGCCTAGTACCACCCAATATACAAAATAAAGCTTCACAGCATGGACTTGAATAGGCCATGATTGTGTGATCCACAACCCCATCATTCTCTGCATCTCTACTATGTTCCTAAAAAATTGTTCAGACTTTATCAGATCTCAGAAGGACAGGGAAAGAGGTTAGCAAAAGTTCAGAAGGCAAAGTAGTAAATCCAGACAGATCTCTAGTAAATTCAGAGCTATTCTGGAAAACAAATTGGTATCTAGTAAAAAGAATCTAGCTATGCAACTAATAATAAGTATCTATTATGCCTTCTAAATAGCCCTCACGTGGCTCTGAGTGTCAACACAGAATATGGCTGATAAACCCAGTCTATTCTGTTATCCAAAGTGCTGGGGCATTCCTTACTAATTTGCCCTAATGGTTTTCACACAAGTTCTAACAAGATACCCCCATTCCACAGAGCTTTTGTGGGCTGCGGCACAGTTAAGGGCAAAAAAAGAGTGAGAGCCCAGATTCAGCTGTAGGAGACAACTCTTTTACAGTGGCACTCCTAGTTCTTTACCTGCTGCTGACACATGAGGCCTGAGTCCACTGACTCTTTCAGCCTGCCACAAATATACGGATTTCATCCTTCTTTCAATAACAGTTTGGTGCCCATGGTGGCAGGCTCCCTAGCCCTCCACTCTACTCCCTTCTAGTTTACCTTCCTGACTTGAAAGACTAGAAATTCAACAACATTTTCAGACTCTCTTGCAGCTAGCATTCCATATCCAAATTAAGTCCTCCAATTAGGTGTGTTTGCATGAGGTCCAGAAGGCAGAAGCAAAAGAGAAACCCCCTTTCAAGCTTTTTCGCTGAAAAACAAGATCATAAAAAGGTAAGCTAACTTTTTAACAGCATGCTTCTAATGTTCAGTCTCTGACTTCCTAGATGGTGAGAGGCTGTTGAGGCAACTGAAAACAGCAGCTTTTCGAGTGTGGCTTTCTGAACTTTGGACTGCAGCTCTGGGGATATACCTTGAACCCCTCTTTCCAGTGACAATCTCAAAAGTGGCAGTTCCCTGGAGAGCCAGTCCTGCACTGCCGCAGATCTGCCTCCTGTACTTCCTTTCTCTGTCACCACCATAACCATTAACATTTCTTGTGCATTCACTATGTGGTAGGCACTGTACTAAATGCTTTAAATAAATCATTTCATTTAAACTCCAAAACAACTCCATCAGGAAGGTACTATTAATATCTTTTTTTGTCAGATGAGTTAGCTGTGTTCTGAAAAGGGATAAATTGCACAGGATCAGATCAAAGCTAGTGGTTAAGTAGTAGGTAAAGCTAGAATTCAATCCCAGATCTGCCCTACTGCAAAGCCAGAGCTCTTTTTCTTTAAAGTTGAGGGTCTAAGACATATTAGCAGATTTTAATTGCCCATACACATTATGTTGCTGAAAATGCTGTTCATTCTTTTCCTTTAAACAATATAGACACACAGGCCAGTCTATTTCATGTCCAGATACATCTAGATAGCAAAGAAGTCTAATTAAATAGAAAGCCATTTAAAAATACAAAGGTATCTCTTTGTGAAAGCTTGCCTAAGTCATAATAAGATCATTTTTATGGTAAAAATTTAAGAACTAAGATGAAAGCAGACAGGTCTTTCCATTTGTCTCTGGAAGAACCAGAGCTGGGAGAAGAGACTCACACTTACCAGGTGCTCGGTTAACAGCAAGGTTTCGGAAATGGCTGCCTTTGATCATTTCCACAGATAATCGCCCCGTTGTGGCATTGTACGAGAGCCCCACCAACAGCTCTGGCGCCCCTCCATGAGACAGCGACTGCGTGGATGAAGTACTATCACTGTGAGAAACCGCAGATGGGCTGAGCGGAGACCCTCCACTCTGGAGGGGAAGAACAACAAAGAATCCATTGGCCCACGCTGCACTACTCTCTTTTAGAGAAAGCCGATATTATGTTTGGTGAAATTGTGACCCAATCCCCAATGACTGCCAAAGATGACTAAGGGCGCACTCGGTGTGAATTACAATGGCCCCGGGAGCACAGTCGTGGATGAGATCCCTGCATTAGGAACTGACATGTTTGCTTCAAGAGCTGTCTCCATTCAATATTTCCTCTCTAAAGACAAAACGGACAAAGACGTTATTACTAGTGTAAATCAAACCCTCTAAGATACAAGGAGAGTTAATAATACATTCAATATAGACTCAAATTCCCTCCTGTGTAATCTGTGCTTGGATGTTTCTAAGGAACCCCTTCACTCCAGGCCTGAGGTTTGTTTCTGTTCTCTGCAGCTCCTTGATGAATATGGCAATACAGGAGGTGTTGTGTCTTAACTGTAAAAGAAACGACCACTGGACATCTACCCCCACATAGAACATTTGGCTCCTAGTACTGCTTAAGGTTGTTAAATACATGCCAGGTGCCAAATTTTGCCTTTTAAAGAAATAACTTATATAACAAATGAGCACTTTTACAACTGTTTGAGAAAAAAGCCAACACATGGGTTGTGGGTCTCAGCGACCTGGCAGGCACCAAGTGAGCCCAGGAGAACTTGCGCTTTCTGTCATGTTTATTCATGGGCACACTTCTCCTGAGCACCTACCCTTCACCACCAGGCACGGGCACATCAGGAGGAGGAGCGCAAAACTGAGCAGGACACTGATTGTCACTCAAGGCACGGGAGTAGCAATCAGCCCTGTAGGGGCAGGCAATCCTGTCCCCCTGAAACTCCATCTCTTCCACCAGAAACAAGGGCATTCGATTTGGCTTAACCCTTTCTTCTCAATGTCTAAAATCATTTCTTCAAACTCCTGACCAGAAACTCAATAATCAGAACCAATAAAAGGAATCAAATATTCTGCCCATCTGCAGGAAAATATCCTGTTTACCAAACCACAGACATCTCGGCAGAGTGCCACCCCCCGCCCCGCCGCCCCGGAGGCTTTATGGAACACAATTTGTAAACGGTAGGGCTAGGTGGTTGTGATAGATGCCTTACAGACCCTACTGTCTAGAAGATAAGAATTCAACAATGAAATATTTGCTTACTTTTCAGTGAGACTCACTCCCACTCTGGTGCTTCTATAAAAGCTTCCCGCTGTGGCACCTGTCACTCACTGCTTGCCTCTCCCATCAAATTCTGAATCCGTATAAATCTCTCAGTCCCTGGTGCATAGCCTAATGTCTGGCACATAACTATGCTCAACAAAATGAAAGATTTTCACCTGCAAAGTTCTTTTACACTAGCTCATTTTCCCCATTCAACTCTGTGCCCCCAGCACACAGCATAGGGCCTAGCAAGCAGAAATATGGGTGTGATCATCCCCATTCCCCAGCTCTATCATGCAGGATCCCTCCTGATCTCCTGTGCATTCTGTTCTCCATCACTTCAGATGTGCTTTACTCAGATATTAAGAAAAAAGGGAGATCTGAGCAGAGATGAGACATCATCTGGCTTATACTTTAAAAGGCTCATTCTGGCTCCCACGTCCAGAAGAGTCTGTAGAGGCAAAAGCAGAAGTGGAAAGACCACCACTGAGCAGCTATTTCAGTAATCCAGCAGACAGCCAGGTTCTGGTTGTACTTGAAGATAGAGCCCATAGGATTTCAGGTGGAAAACAGAAAAGTCATAGATGATTTCTGAGATTTTTGAACCCAGCAATTGGAAGAATGAAACTGCCTTTAAGTAACATGGGGAAGACTGCAGGTGGAATAGATTTAGGGAGGCAAAAATCAGGATTTCAAGCCTGAAGATGTTAATTTTGAGACATCATTGGACATTTAAGTAGATGAACCTGCCACCACTACAGTCCAGCCTTTCTGTCTCCTTTGTTCTTCTTCAGATATGACAAGTTTCCTCCCTCCCCCGGCCACCCCACATCCTGACTGCTTGCTTGTGCTGTTCTCTCTGTCTGGAACTCTCATCCTCCTCACGTCACCAGCCTCTCTCTCTCGATGCTGTGAGTTCTGGTGTTTCATCACCACCTCAGAGAAACTTTCTCTGATCCTCTAAACAAGAGCAGCCTATCACTCTCTCTCCTTGCCTACTTGGCCACCACTAGACTGCAAGCTCTCCAAGTGCAGAGGCATCGCCTGCTTAGTTCTTTCCTGCATCCACTTTGCCTGTACCATAATTGACAGTAAACATCTCTGAATGAATGACTGATTGACCCCAAAGCCTAGAGAGCTCCCTGATCTGTTAACATGGTTTTGTAAAAGGAGATGGGCATACTACATGACATATAACCCACAGCAGTAGTGAGCTGCCCATCCTGTAGACATGTAAATTATGACACCCTTCCTTGAAACTCTGGGGCAAGCAGGGAAATGGGGTATGAGGGAAGACTGTACTAATACAAATGAAAGGTTTCGGAGGCAGCTGAAGTTCTGGGCTGCTATCTCAGTCTGCCCCAGCATACCAGTGAAGAACCTTGTCCAGAAAGTCCCATCTCTGAGATTCATCATGATGCAGATTGGGGGTAGGAGGAGTAGGATCAGTTATCCACAAACCAGAAGGCCAAGCCACCTTCCCTGTTTTTCTCCATGCCCTCTACCACACTGCTACTATCTTGTCCTAAAATGGACAGGGCATTTATCCATCAGGTTATCAGGAAGACAGGCATGAAAGACCCATTGTACCATGAAGTGCAAATCATGGCTTACAAGGGTGAAGAGAGCCAAATGGAAAATTAAATTCAAGTCTTTGAATTCACAGACTGAATGTATTAAATCAAGGGCTAACAATCCCAGGTCTTCGAACACACCACGTCATTAGCAGCACCATTGAACATACTCACACTTATATTACTTCTTGGCTCCAGAACCAGAGTCACTTTCATTTCCCCTTCTGGGTGCAGGTGGCTGAGATAGAATAGTTTCTCTCCCATCATTCTCTCTCGGGTCATCTTCCGGGCAGCGTACAGGCGGAAGCGGACAGCACAGGCAGCCATGTCTCTGGGCTCCAGCTTGGCGAAGGTGACCTTCTCCTTGAAGACGGGGTTGGGCCCTCTCTGTATGTTCGTCCTGCCCCTCTGTTTCTTACCAGGCAGCAGCACTACATGAACTTGCCAGGAGTTGACACCACTTCGGTCCTTATCTGGGAGGCCCTGTGCCCTCACAATGGTCACTGTGAGCTTCTGGCTGGAGGCTCTATATTCAAAGATGACATCTAGGTCACCACACTTTGAGATGGGCTCTGAGACTCCGGATGGCACCTGCAAATTGGTCCTGTCCTGTTCCTGTTGCAGGCAGAGGAAACAATTAGAAACGGAAATGATGAGACCCAATTACATTTTGGCCAGTTGGTGCTCCTTTGTGCTCCTTCAGAATCCCTGCTTTCTAACTGCCAGTGTATTCCCTCTATATCAGACAGGTCTATTTACTGGTCTGTCGCTGCATTAAACTGTGAATTCTTTGACGGCACAGTGCCTAGCATATGGCGCGCCTTCGTGAATGTTTTTGGAATGGATAACTAAAGCTTTTATATTTTGCAAAGTGTTTTCATATACACTGCCTCTCAAAAAGCACAATTGCCCAGGATCATTGAAACCAACTGAGATGCTAAATCTAAAATTAAGTCAACAGGCAATTGTCCATAGGAGACTTTTCCTTGTGTCCCTAAATACAGATGGTTGAGCCTGAGCCTGTTCTCCACAGGCAAGAGTTTTCCACAGACAAGAATTTTGATGGGAGTCCCAGGAAGGTGATGCTTCAGTATATTTTCAATCTACGTGAGAGAAAAGGTTTAGGGCTGAGCTTCTCAAACTTTAATGTAGACCTAAATCATCTGAGGATTCTGACTCAGTAGGTCTGGAGTGGAGCTTGAGATTCTGCCATTTCTGGGACGTGTGCAAGGGATGTTGATGCTACTAGCCTCACCTCACACTTTGAGCAGCAAGGGTTTAGGAGGACACCTCCACAGCCCTTTAGTAAACAGCAACACTGAGCCTGGAGCCAGAATATCTAAATTGAAATCATAACTCTAGCACTGACTAGCTTTTTTACCCTGGCCAAATAGACCAACCTCTCTGTATTCAAGCTTAAAAACGCACATTAATGTGCCTGCTTGCTGGTGTGTTGTTGTGAGGTTTTCATTGATGTGAAAATACCTGGCTCAGGCCAGACTGCATCAATACCTATTCCCACCACTGAACTGGTGCTACCTATTCTCAAACACACATCTCTCTTTATGGAATGTCACCCTTGGACAGCAATTTACTTGCAGCCACTCAGATCTGATGACCTTACTGGGAAAACTGAGCTGAACTGCATTTATTATAATGAACCACCCCATTCACAAATTATAAATAATGTCAAAAATAATTCTGTTTTCCTCTGAAGGCATGATCCTTACCTGTAACTCAACTTTGAACTGATTCTTATTGCAAACCAGTTCTTATTTATGCAATTGAACACCAGACCTTGCTAATTTAAAGATCTCGTTTCAAATTATAATAAAATGCCTCAAAATATGCATCCATCAGTGAAACTTTCCCACATAGTCTGAGTGAAAGTTCATGGTTCTCTGGGTTCATATTTCCCTAGGAAGCCCAGGCCTACTATTTACTAGCTATATGACACTGGGCAAGTTACTTAATCCTTTCCATGTTCTATTTTCCTCAACTGTAAAATGAAGATGGTGCCTTCTGTGTAGGGATGTTGTAAAAGGTAGAGGACTTGACAGACAGTAGACATCTAATAAATACCCTTTTCTTTTAAGATTCAAATTAGCCTACAAGAAAATTTAGATTTCTTGTAAAATAAGTGAAGCTTCTTATATCCTTTCCTCTGAGCATGCAATCATGCGTGAGTGTTTCTATTCAGAGGTACTTAGTTTCAAGTGATAAAAGTGGTTGCTATAGAGACTTTTGAATACAACTGACTGGTGTATATATATTAGAAGCAAGTCTCCAAGGATTTAGGCCAACTCAAAAATCAAGTCAGAATCTTCTCTCAAACTCCCTTGTCTCTTCCTAAAACTCCCATCTATTTTAGCCTACTCTTGTTCATCTCTGTATTGCATTTCTGACCATAAGTAATAATAGCTAACATCTACTATGCTGTTTCTTATGCCAAATACCATATCAAATCCTTTATAGGCTACAAAAACTGGCTCTTAAACACTTCAGATCTTCTTGGCCTTACCTCATGTTCCATCTTCCCCTAAGGCACAGCCTATCTGGGCTCTAAGTAGTTTCAGTCTGGAACAATTCAATAAAGTCTTACCTTCTACCCACACAATATAATTCTCATCTCTTATCATTGGTCCTTCTGTTGACCACCAAGGCTTAGACAGCTGCAGAATCCTGCTTGATACTAATATATGTAAAGTCTACTTTTTGCTCCGTAGTCAGTTGTCCTATCAGTTCACACAGCTTCTTGGAGTGTGGACACACAAGATCAAGCAATTAGCCATACTGCGTGGTGGCCAATTCAACTGTGTATTCTCATACTTGATCTCCCTTTTTCCCTGCCTTACTTCCCTTGTCTCGCATTTTTGTTCCCTGGGGTTGCACTCCCAAAGTAGGGAACAAAGCCTTTACTTAGGCTCTGTTTTTTTTTGAGGAACCCAACTAAGAAACATTATCTTTTTGAATATTTACATCAATGTAATGAGGTAGGTATTTTAATATCTTCATTTTATGAAGGAAGAAACTAAAGCTTAGAAAGACTAAATAACACGCTCTTTCCCCACAAGCCCAGATCATATTCACAGACAAGATTATCCAGGACTCATTCCCTGGCAGTTTGAGTCCCGGGCCTGCCTTAACTTGTATTCAATACTCAAAATCCCAAAATCCCAAACCTTATTTTGAACCATATGGTCTCCTTTCTTCTTCCCCAAACCTTCAGGCATAACAATTTTTATTTACACACACACACACACACACACATATATATATATATATAGAGAGAGAGAGAGAGGGAGAGAGCGAAAGCATGCACGAGAGAGAGAGAGCACAAGATGAAGAGGGGAGAAGACGGAAGGTGGGGGTTGGAATCACACTGTCTGTGGTTTTTACATCCTTTGAGGCCCCTGCTCTTAATGTTAGTTAATAGCTCTTAGTTTTGTCAACTTCAATGCCAAGGTAAAAATATTTTAGTGAATGAGGAACGCTCTCCACTTACGTATCAGGCTATCTCTTCAGATAAATGCTCACTGCACCTGCAGGTTTCTAGAAGAGTCCTGAGTAGAGCTCCTGACTGTCCTAAGAATGCCTCTAAATAAGGCACAGATCCTGCCAATGGCTGGGCTTTGGATAGGCCAATTCAAGCTGTGGCCCATAAAAACTGGGCTTTGTGGCCCCTCCCTGGGTTGATTTGAGAAAAAGATTTGTGAATGTTGGTATTTTCATAGCAATTAATTATTTCAATACACTTTACCTCTCACTAGGCAACTGAAGGAGCTCCTCATGTGGGTACTGTTAACACCACTAATCCATCTGACCTTCCTGCAAGGTAAAAATCTCTTCATTCTTATCCCCATTTGGCAGATTTTAATTAACTTCTCAAGGCCAACCAATTAATCAGTGGAAAGCAGAGATGAAAAGTGGGACACCTGTCTCCCTGTGTGCTCAAAATCACCAGCCACACTCCCATTGTCTTTCCTGCCAAGCCCTGGGTCCGCAGGCAAAAGCCAACGGCCTTTGCCAGCCGAGAAAAGCGGAGCTCAAAAATCCATCAGCCTAACAGGTAGTCACACTGCACGGCCGGTTTCCTTCTGAGACAAAATAAACGATTCCTTGAGCTCTAATATCCTGGGCTTTTCCTTAAGATGAGAATACTTGTGTCAAATTGTCAAAACCCATGTATGTTTAAAGATTTTCTGTCAAATTGAAAGCCTTTCTGTTTTAGTAAGATAGTGTTGATGTCATCTGTGTGGCCTAAAGCAAACAGACCTACAATATGTTCCTGATGCCAGATACACAGGGGAAGACAGAGTTCTCAATACAGCTAAGAGGCAAATAAATCAATTCTTAAAAGGCAAGCTAAGCCTGCAAAGCAGGCAGTTACGGGAACTGCCTCCGTGTTGGATGTGAAGTTCTACTGTAGGAGCACCAAATTACAGTTTTTTCTCAAAATAGATAGGAGGTTGAATGGAGCACACGGAGACGTCTGGGTATTTTGGGAGTCTGAGAACATTTAGTACCCTCAATACCGAGTCTTCTATTAAAGCTCCAGCAGGCAGGTAAATGGGAGGTGACCTGGAGAAGGCACTTCCAAGCCTCATGGCACAATCACCAAGGAGACAGAGTATCAATAGGCAGGCAAATCGTTTAGTCTGTTTTGTTTTTGGGTGAGAGATTCAAAGCATTTTTAAAATGTTAGTGTGTGGGATTTAATATGGCTTGGTAGTAAACTAACGGGTAAGCAGAGTTTTTTCTTTTTTTAAACAAAATTTATAAAGTTAATGGCTTTGGGTGTCTCTATATGAAGGGCTGCTTTTTAACAAGCCACAAACCACATATGTGAGCTACCATTTAGGTCCTCAGCAGAAGCACCTACACAGGGGCACGTATATGTGTGCATACCCCCCCTTAGATACTACCTACGTGCACCAATGTGTTAGCAGTAAGGCTTGGAAACACGGTTTTCTGTGATTTTTTTTTTTTTACCTTGAGCATTTAGTGTGTGTGACACTCCAAGTCCTAACAAGAGATGTATTCTGTTTATTTTCTTAAATGGATGCTAATAAAATCCATTTACCTCTCTCCTCCTTCCCTCATCCCTGCAAATTATATTAAAGGTTTATATATGTATATGACTTATTTCATCAAAATTAATTTCAAATTAGGTATTAAATGCCATTCCTTAATGCCTTCCAATGTCACAGAATCATGATAGGAGGGATCTATCTAATGGAAAAATAACTGTAAGGGCCAGTAAAAGGAAACAATTTGGTAAAATCCTTATCACAGTGCCTGGCATATATTAACTGCTCAATAAATTGTAGCTACTACCATCATCACCTCCAGCCATATCTCTGGATTGATTGTTACATTTATTCTGGACTAAGCTTTAATTGAAAAAGAACTTTGGAAGAAGTATCTTTTATCAGAGATTTACTACGAAAAGCAGTGTCAATGGCCAGAGGGCCATTACTGATTAATGCTGTTTCCTAGGCCTTCAATTAAATTCAAAGCTAACAAATATATTCACAGTGCAACAGCCACATCATCATATCTTGTATAATTTCACTTGGAAGGCCATATCATTTTAGTTCCATTTTCAAATAACTTTCATATCAAATAATCAAAACTTGAGATTTGGGCTAAATAAAAATAGACTCCACTTAATTGAAACCATGAAGTAAATAAACCAGTCTCTCTAAAGAACTGAAAATTCCATTATTTAAAATTAAGCCTGTAAAAAGCCTTTATGTAAAAGAAAAGCCTGGCTGTTCCTGGATCCATTCTGTCACCATTCCTCTTTTTCTTCCTTTTTTTAAACCATTCTTCCTTTTTTTTTCCATTTTGAGAGATAGTTATGATTCTGTTATTGACATGCATGGGATTTTGGTCATCTGAACAAAAATTTATTGCAGATAAAGGTAATGCTTCCTTTCTGGAATTTTTTTTTTTTTTTTTTTTTTTAGTGAGATGAGGAGAAAGGATAGTGGAAAGAGGGGAAGGGGAAAGGGAACCAATGAAAGAATGAAAAACAAATAACTTGCCTCTGGACTCCACATGGAGGAGCTGTCAGTGGCATAGGAATCTTCAAATCCCCGGCTATTAAAAGCTGTCTCCATCTCCAAGCTGCCCTCTGTGGATTGGCGCCTGAGGCTTTGGACCACATTGGACTCTTGGTGAGATGTGCCATGGTGTTTGGCATCCCCCCTCTCACATGGGGACTGTGAGTGAGCAGGGATGTGGTCATCTTCACCATAGGAGAGATTCTCAGAATAACGCCGTTGGCTGGCTCCATCCAAATCTAAATTTGCAATAAGAAAACTGTTTCAAATGCATTATTTTTAATACCTTTTTACCTAGAGAAATTGAGTAATTGCAGTCACAACAATCAAGATTGCGAAAACAGAACCCATACCAATAATACCTGCAGAAACATAATTCTATCCATACAGTGAAGAAAGTTGATCCATAAAATGAAAAAGAACATTATCTCATTATGGGGGGTATCAGAAGGTTTAATACTTTTTAAATATGAGTGTAGAGAATGTATATTTATGTCAAAAGGATAAAATAGACACAGCATTTTGCTGGAGCTAATGACCACAAGACTTCTGCAATGGATCTAGAAAGCAAAAAGAGTCATCTAATATGAAGATCATATGGTCTCCCAACCTTACCATGCTTCCTTTTCTCTGCAGTGTTTACTATATTCCCCTCTGCTCAAAAAGCTTCGGTGACCCTGCCGAGTAAAAAGTTCTCTCCTTGATTCATGGTCTTGGATTGATATGATCTGAGTTTAAATCTTGTCTCTGCCATAAGAATTTGGACAATATTCAAATTCTCTGAATCTTTGCTTCTTTATCTAAAAAATGATAAAAGCTATCAAAAGATCACTGTGAGGATCACTGTGGACACATGAAATAATATTCACCTGGCAGCCAGCAGGCCTTCCATAAATACTAGCCTTGCTTACCTGCCTGGCCCGAACTGGCCTCATCCAGCCCATCCAACCCCATTTTCCACTGCTTCCCAAGCGACCATGCCTCATTCCTCTGGTCTCACCCGTTTGTGAAAATGCTAGCTGTGTATTTCTGCTCACAGTGCCCCTCAAACCCTCCCTGTGTCTGTCCTCCCTCCCCATACAAAGCGCCAACAACTCCTGAGCCTTCCCTGCCTCCTTCAGTCTCCACACTTTTCTCTCTCAGCACTCCTCACCCCAATTCATACCATTTCGTCTTCCTACATGTCAAGGTTGTCCTCAGATGGTCAGGAAAAGCTGGCAGGATCTTCTTAAGAAATAGCTGCCCCCACTATTTGCCTCCCACGTCCAAAGAGAAATTGAAGATCTCTTATCTCTTTGGCCTCTTTTCTCCTCCAGCAGACCCCATCCCAGGATGAAAGAAAATTAGAGATTTAGACAGGACAAGGGAGTGGGTTGGCAAAGTCTATGTCATAAAGCTCTTACATATACATCGTATGGTAGCAATTGTGTTCCCTCGTTAGCCTGATACCTCAGCTATTAATAGAATGTAAGCTCCTGGATGGTACTAAGCCACATACATCTACTGCATAGTCTTTATCTGCCAGTGGGTTATCACTAACCCTTCAGAGAACTTAAAAGTCTAGGTAGGTAATAAACATTGAAAGCAGCCAGGTATGCAGCAATATGAGTGTTGGTGACAGGGATTCACCAGAGTATATGACCCATGTATAGTAAGCATTCAAACTTCAAAAACATGTTATCAACCAGACCATATAAAAACATCTTCAGGCAGATCCTCGGGGCAGAACTTCAGACTCCTGATTTGGGGTTTTGTAAAATCACAGCAGGCCATTGAGAAAGTTCCCTATCTTCTTTGTTATCCTAAATTATTCAGTTCAGACCCCTTAGACACACTTTTATAGGACATCACAACATTTTTACATCCAGACTTTTGGTTATTTGGCAAACATACTAAAAACAGGCCACACAAAATGACAGAACAAGGAAAAATCCACATGTAAAAACCTACAACATAAAGCAGGATTGTCTTCTAAGTCTCTAATTAGCACACCCATTCCTCACATATATGAACAGTAAAATGTCCTATTAAACAGTGGGTCATCCATCAACATGTGTAGAACCCAGCAGGATTTCAGCACAAAATTTTACTTTACTAAGAAATTACCCCCATAAAATTGTCTCATGACTTTAACTCCTACGGTGATAATACCAAGATCAGTAATAAGAGAATTTTCAAAAGCTACATTAAGCCTTGAAAAGCTATTCATAACTGAAAAACATAAGAATGATATTAACGTAACAAACCATTTTCCATGACAGACAAGCAAGGAATGAATTAGCGAAGCAAATCTGGGGTACAAGTCAAGTCGCGAGGAGGAGGAAAGGGAAAGGTGATTCACCTTTCCATAAAGCAGTCTTCCCGTGCCTTTAAATTAAAGAAGATCATGTCACCTTCAACACACGCACAAAAGTAATTGCCTGTTGTCAGAGAAATGTATCCTGGCTTCTTAGAAATTATAGGCCATAACTATGTCACATCAACCAAATTTATTTTAACAGAGAAATTCTTCCACTTGCTTAGTCCATACCCCACTTTGATAGAATAAAACCCCATTATTCAAATACATTTTTCATACTCCCAAACCTCTTTCCCTGATCGCCACCCAAATACAAAGACTTCTGCTTACCATCTGTGACGGCAAGTTTTATGTGTCAACTCGGTTAGTCTATAGGCGCCAATTATTCAATCAAACACTAAATCTAGGTATTGCTGTGAAGGTATTTTATAGATGTGATTAAAGCCTATAATCAGTTGACTTTAAGCAAAGGAGATTATCCTACATAAGCAGTCAGCTGAAAGACCTTAAGAGAACTGAGGTTCCCCTGGAGAAGACGTTTAACCTAAGAACTACAGCTTCAGCTCATGCCTAGAGTTTCCCCCTACCTTTCTGCAACCTGTTCTGCAAATATGGGGGCTGTGTATTTCTGTTACCTAGCCAGCCACCACCTTCATATAAACCAGTTCTTTACAATGAATCTCTTGGGGTACACACACACACACA
This sequence comes from Macaca nemestrina, assembly GCF_043159975.1. Lineage (NCBI taxonomy): Eukaryota > Metazoa > Chordata > Mammalia > Primates > Cercopithecidae > Macaca > Macaca nemestrina. The sequence continues at coordinate 45,973,269 of NC_092131.1, forward strand.
CACACACACACACACACACACCCCTGCATGTGCATGTGTTTGTATGTACATGTACATTCTGTGCGTATATGTATGCATATAATCCTGCTGGTTCTAGTTCTCCAATTGAACCATGACGGATATACCATCTCAAACAAAACTAAGTACACATTCTGGAGACAATTGATCTGGTTTTGAGGACACCAGGGTAATAATATCTAGCTTGTAGGAAACATCCTCAGAATAACTATTCCATAAGCAAAAATAAGGTTACTGCTAGAAAAAGAAAAAAAAAGCCCCAGGAAATGGACTAATATTCTGCAACTAACCTTTCATGCCTAAAGACCTTGCATACAGGCCTCCAATCCAGACCACTTAGACCAAAAACCCTCTTTAACATTATCAGGAATCCAGTGACAGAGTGCAATAACATTAAATCAGATACACAGGACAAAAGAGAACTTGCCTGGAATATGGTTCCAAATAGCCTCACCACAGAATATAGAATGAAGGATTTCACTTAAGATGAAATATGAAACAACCTACCAATAGCTCATTCATGTTTCAGATTTTACTTGGATTTGGCCCTTTAATTTCACTGTCCAACACTTTTGAATGCATTTTTAAAGTGGAAGAACTGTTTCTACAACTACATTTGGTCTTACAAAACAAGGTTTACAGTGGAATAAAACAGCTAAATAGAGAACAGGCATACCAAAAAATTCCTCTCTGGGCTGCATGCTTAATCTTTTCATGATTCTTTACCACTGAAAAACATCCACTGATATAAAGATGAACAAAAAAAAATCAAGCAATAAAAAATATGTTAACATTTCCATGGCATCTGGTAACCTAAAATTTGGCATGTGGCTATTTCTGTGAAAATCCTGTTGATTTTCTTCAAAATCTACAGGTACTTCATTCAATGTAGTAGATTTTTTTTCCTCTTTAACCTTTTCTATCACCATCTGTCTAAAATTCAGAATTACCAGTTAGGACAAGAGATAATTTGTTGCTCATTCCAGGAAGGATAAGGGTTAGAATGGTTGTCAGAACTCTCAGAATATCAGCCATTTGTGTAAATCAGAAGCCAGACACTTGGGCTTTGGGGAAATGGGGCCATTAGCTTTAGGATTAAACAAGCTGTTCTCAGGGAATCAACTGCTATTAACTTTCATTAGCTAACATTTGCCCTCTCAATGGAGAGAAAGGAATGCTGTGATGTAACATCAGAGAAAGAGAAAAGTCAAGAGAGGGGGTGGGGAAACGACAGTGTCTGCGGCCACTGATGTTGTGGTTCGGTTATATAAGGCCTTTATTTATTAATTTACCTTGAGCTAAAAAGAATGGCAATAAAATACATTATGTTGGTTTATGCCAATAAGTCAGACCACATGACAGATAACAAGTTATTCCTGCTGAAAATTAGGGGTCTTTTTGTTAATTCCATCTCTTTAATTCTTTATTCTGTCTGCATGTCCTGTGCTCATCCTCAAATCAAAATGTCTCCTCTTTTATCTTCTCTCAATTTCTGCACCCTCCTTTTTGTCTGTCTGGGTTTGAAAACATGGAACATCTACAGCTATGCCCTCATTTGACTGACCACCTTCCCAAAAGGAAAGAAGAAAAGGTTAGAGAGCTCAGGTAACTGAGATCAGGTCATGAAGGTGGATGGCAGAGCATTTTCTCTTGCTTTTTTACCAAATACACGTCACAGACCCTTCCCTGTTACAATGGCTGTGTCTATTCAGGGCTCTGGGCATAAAGGAGTCAGACAGATACTTTGACCTTTGCTTGGGAAACCACAAAGAACTAGTGTACTGTTCTGTTTGCATCCTCTCTCCAGGTTACTTTGGGTCTATGTTAGAGAGGGGAGGAGGACCTGTAACAAGGTCTGCCCACCATCCCAAGCTGGCCACCCTACCTTTGAGTATCCCCTCCCCTTCGTGAAATGTAAATTTAGGAAGATAATGCTGGAGAATGACATAAGACTTTGTGCTTACCCAGTAATTTTCATGCAGGTGGGGTGTGTAAGAAACTACAGGGACTGAGGGTAAGGATACAGGGGCATGTGCTGTTTGAAAAAGGTTATTTAATATTATTACACTACTTTTTTTTATTTGAAAGATAAAAATACCCATTGCTTTCATAATGCAAACTAATTAGAAGAAAGGCTTCAAAATATCTTCTGGAGTTATATAGATATATGGAAAACTTATTTTATGATTCTAAATGGGAGAAATGGCACAGACTCTCAACGTCAGTGGACAGGTACATGAAATTTTTGTGTTTATCAAAAGGGAACAAGATTTGCTAAGCTCAATAAATACTATTCTAAATTTAGGAAGAAGTGGCCGATAAGAAAGAAAGGGGTCCCACAACCCAGTATCGAGACCCACCCAGTTCTGATCCATTCCTTCTCTCAACCCTCCTGCATGGCAGTCCCCTTGGGAGGTTTAAAGCAGCCCCTTTGCTCCATGTGCTGCATCCTGTCTCATTTTCTTTTCCTTTCCAGACTCTCAGATGCAGAGTGCGGAGGCTGAATAACTCGGATGTGCTCTTACCATTGGCCATCCCTGGTCTAAAGAAAGGGTGTCAGGCAAAGAATACCTTCGCAGGCAGATACTTCTGTGCCATCTTCTCCGTGTGTCAACAACAAACGGCTGAATTTTGGTTTCTGCTCCAATCCTGTCTGCTTTCCTTTCTCAGATGTCACTGAACGGAAACTCTGGGACCGGGACACGGAAATCTCAAATTGTTTGATCACCTCCTCGTCACTGTCGGAAGATGTGGACAGCTCTTCGTCATCCCCAAAGCTGTTGACTGGGAGTAAACAAGAGCCATGAGTCTCCTGTGTGGCCTATGTGCTCGAATACAGAGATAGACTCTCCGGGAAAACAGAAGAGAAGAGCATGGACAATAAGCTTGAACAAAGGCACGCTCAAACTGGATAGAAAAAAATGTAAAACACTTCTGCAACACAAATTTGAATCCAAAGAAAAGAATGCTCCTGAAGGCAATCAGAAATACGGTATAAAGCTAGAACCCAACAGAAATCATTGGGACACCCATAGTCAGCATAATGAACTCTCATGTTGAGCCAGGCAGCCCTGCTAATTTGTTATGTTGCTTAAATGTGTTCATAACTGGAAACAGAATGTGTATCAGCACATTTGCCTTATATGCAGTTCTAGTCAACGACCATGGGATGTATGCTCTTCATCTCATCACATTTATTAAAACACACATAGCCAATCCCTACTTCAGAGAAGGAGTATCTACAACACGATTTTCCAAAAGCTTTCCAGTTTTGAAGAGAGTCCACCCGGTGCAGTGGCTCATGCCTGTAATCCCAGCACGTTGGGAGGCCAAAGTGGGCAGATCACTTGAGGTCAGGGGTTCGAGACCAGCCTGGCCAACATGGTGAAACCCTGTCTCTACAAAAAAATACAAAAATTAGCCAAGTGTGGTGTCAGGCGCCTATAATCCTGGCTACTCGGGAGGCTGAAGCAGGAGAATCACTTCAACCCAGGAAGCAGAGGTTGCAGTGAGCTGAGATTGCGCCACTGAACTCCAGTCTCGGTGACAGAGTGAGACTCCGTCTCAAAAAAAAAAAAAAAAAAGAAAAGAAAAAAGACTCATTGTGTGTGTTTTAACCCATTGAGAAATTTTCTGAATCTTTCTCAGCATCAACAATCCAACCTTTGAATTATTGATTTTTAAAAATAAGTTGTATATATTTGAGGTTTACAACATGATGGTATGGGATACATACAGATAGTAAAATGGTTCCTATAGTGAAACAAATTAACATATCTATCACCTCGCATAGTTACTTTTTTGTGTAACAAGAGCAGCTGAAATCTACTTATTCAACAAAAGTCCCTAATGACATACAGTTTCATTCACTATAATCCACATCTTGTAGGTTAGATCTGTAGACTTGTTCATCCTGCATATCCATTTTGTATACTTTGACATGCATCCCTATTCCTGCCCCCTGCCCCTTGGTAACTGTTTTATTCTGTTTCTGTATATTTGAACTTTTTTTTTTTAGATTCCACATATAAGTGAAATGAGGCACTATGTCTCTTTCTGTGTCTGGTTTACTTCATTTAGCATAATGTCCTCCAGTTCCATCCATGTTAGGGCAAACGACAGATCTCGTTTTTTAAATTTTTTTTTCTTTGTCAATATAAAAATCTCCTTCCTTTCTAAGGCATATTTATGTACCAAAATTTCTTCATCCATTCACCCGTTGACGGACACTCAGGTTGTTTCCTTATCTTCGCTACTGTGAATAATACTGCAGTGAGCATGGGACTGCAGATATCTTTACGAGGTAGTGATTTCAGCTCCTGAGGTATATACCCAGAAGACGGACTTCTTGATCATATAGCAGTATGTTGTTAATTTTTTTTCTTTTTTCTTTTCTTTGAGACAGAGTCCCACTCTGTCACCCAGGATGGAGTGCAGTGGCGCGATCTCAGCTCACTGCAACCTCTGCCTCCTAGGTTCAAGCAATTCTCGTGCCTCAGCCACCACAGTAGCTGAGATTACAGGCATGCACCACCATACCCAGGTTTTTTTGTTTGTTTGTTTGTTTGTTTAAGTAGAGACAGGGTTTCACCATGTTGGCCAGGGCCTCCCAAAGTGTTGGGATGACAGGCGTGAGCCACCATGCCCAGCCTATTGTTAATTTATTTAGGAGCCTCTATAGTGTTTTCCATAACAACTGCAACCATGTACATTCCTATCAACAGTGTGCTAGAGTTCCCTTTTCTCCATACCCTCACCAACACACGTTGTCTTTTATCTTTTTGATAACAGCCCTTCTAATGAAATACCCTTTGAATTATTCATACAGTTTTCCCACACCTTGATATACCAGCACACGGGCCTTCTTTCAGTTTCTCCAACAGGCCAGGATTGTTCTTGCTGTTGAGCTCTTTGACTTTGTTGTTCCTTCTGCCTCCCCCAGGTGTTTACATGTCTGGCTCCTTCACATCGCAGGTCTCAGCTTGACTGGCACTTCATCCTACAGTCCTCCCTGAACATCCTCCCTTAAGTAGTTGTCTTCATAGCACTAAGCTTTAGTTCTCTGTTCTCCCCTATAACTTCCATGAAAATAAGAATATTTCCTATTTTGTTAACTGATGTCTCTCAATATGTAAAACAATGCCTGCTGCATAGTAAGTAGTTCATAAACACTTGTTAAATATTGAATGACTTGGTGAATACCCAGAGTTCTCCTAAGCCTGAGTGTATATCCATGCACTCACACATACACACACACACATGGTTCCCCGTGCTTAGAATACTCTTCTCGGCCGGGCGCGGTGGCTCAAGCCTGTAATCCCAGCACTTTGGGAGGCCGAGACGGGCGGATCACGAGTTCAGGAGATCGAGACCATCCTGGCGAACACGGTGAAACCCCGTCTCTACTAAAAAAAAAAAATACAAAAAAAATTAGCCGGGCGAGGTGGCGGGCGCCTGTACTCCCAGCTACTCGGGAGGCTGAGGCAGGAGAATGGCGTGAACCCGGGAGGCGGGGCTTGCAGTGAGCTGAGATCCGGCCACTGCACTCCAGCCTGGGCAACAGAGCTAGACTCCGTCTCAAAAAAAAAAAAAAAAAAAGAATACTCTTCTCCAGCCCCTATATACACTAGTCAGGAATCTAACTCATCACTGAGGTCTCAGCTTAGACATCACTTCTTCCAGAAAGTCCTTCCCTGACCTCTTACATCAGGTTAAGAGCTCCCTGCATGTGCTGTAAAACAATTTTCTGTTCTCTCTTGTCAGTGCTCCCTCCCATGCCATGGCAGCATTACCTATCTAACTGCAAATTGCCCCACCTAACCTGCATATATACCATGAGGGTGAGGAGCACATCAGACTGCCCACCTTTGCATCCAGGCCCTATCTCCAAGCCAGGCACACAGCAGACGACTCTGTAAATATTTGCTGAATGTGAATTGGAAACCACAAATAATGGGGAATAATTTTTAATCATTTTATATCCCAAAGTCACACAGTGATTCCAGAGAAGAATATGGTTGTTCATTCACAGATGGGTCCTGAAGATCACTTCTGAATCAGAAGCCAGGAAGGAATAAAAAGCCATATTTCAAGTGAGAGAAAATACTTATAAACACCAGCCTGGTCAAAACATGTATTCTCTGGCTTGTCTGAGAGCTGACATTCCTGGGGTTCTCTGGAAGACTAGCAATAATAACACACTTACTGAGTGCTCATTATGCGTCAGGCACTGTCATAAGTGCCTTACACATAAAACCTTTATGATTATTTCCATTTTTCCAAGTAAGAAAATTGAGGCAGAGAGAAGTACACAGCTGGCAGAAGATCACATTGCCAATTAAGAGCAGAACCAAGATCTGATTTAAAGCAGCCAGTCTCTAGCACCTACATTTCTAATCAGAGTGCTGGAGAATCAGAGAGAGGCGGTGGAAAGAACTCTCACTCTGTGTACTCACGTTAACTAGTGGAGCTCCTGTGGCCAAGTCTCTTAACCTCTCTTATGCCTTGTTTTTGGATCATGTTAAAGGTCTGGATCATCTCCCAGGTCTTTTCTAGCTCTAAAATTCTCCAGCTCCAAACTTCCCCGACACGCATCAACATTTGATTTGTTTTTTACTGATCTTCTCTTTCATGGAGCAGCTTCTCCAGGAACGTAAGAGTACATCTTTGTCATCTCACTTACTCTACTGGCTGCATCTAACACCACAGCAGGACCTGAAAACCTAAGTGTCAGAAGAGACTAGATTTCCCAGCATTACTCCAATAAGCTATGCAAATACCATCCCATCAGAAAACCACCATAATGACCAGTCTCTTCATGCCTCCATGTGCTGGGCATAGCACTCTAGGATGGGATGGACCATTGCAAATAGGTGAGATCCAGGGACAACAGGAACAAAATCAAACTACTTCCACCTTTAGAGTACAGGACCAGCTAAGCACCTGGGGAGATACATGCATGTGAGGGGTGTCTGGATTAGACAACAATTGGAGTGTTTTCCAACTCTGAGATTCCATTCTAATTTATATTTTTAGGCCAATTTTTAAAATTTAAGTAGTCATAAGTCATCCATTTCAAATGAGTTAGTCAATGCATGGATATCTTTCCATCTATAAAATAATTGCAACTAATTTATTAGCATTTGGTTCTTGATTTTTTTTTAGTGAGGCATTGATCATCCACAGAGCAAAAATTCTCCTTGCCTGATATACAATCATACAGTACTTATAACATTTCCCATATACTAAACATATAAACCAGCTACTTTCTTGGGAATTTGCATCTACCCATTCCATGAAGTAGGAATTATATTATGATTATATAGATAGAAACGAAAGGCAGAGAAAAGTTAAGTAACTTGTCATAAGGCAACAAATTTAAGAAATTACCAAAGTTGGGACTTAGGTGTAGCATCTATGTCCCTAACCACTGTGCATATCATCAGATTTCATTGCATTAGGAAGCTAGAGCCCTATCTAGCTTACTCCTCATAGCAAGGTTCAGGGAGCTCTCCTGCTTCCACCCTGACACCTGTCAAGAGTGCTTTCTTTGTGATGGATAAAGGAAGAGCAGAGCAGTGAAAAGGGCAGTAGTAGTGTAGATGTGAGTGCATACAGGCTTATTGCTCCTTGTGGGATTATAAATACATCTGCACGTGCTATTCTAAGCCTCACTCCCCAAGGACCTCAGGGAATTCTCAGTCTAAAGATGAAACCTGCGATCTCTTGCAGAGATCTTGCAAAGGCCACTGAGCAGCAATAGAAGTCAATAGTGGCACTGTTACAGTAATAAAAGCAATCCTTTATGCAGCATTTATCACATGCCAGGCATTGTTCTACTACTCGACATACATTAACTTATTTACCCCTCACAATAACCTAAGGAAGTAGGTACTATTATTATCCCCAGGCTATGAATGAAGAAACTAAGGCACAATGAGGTTAATAACTTGCCACAGTCATAACAGTTTAAAAGCAGTGGGCCAAGATTCAAACCCAAGCTGTCTTGCTCCGAAGTCCATGTTATTAATAGTCCACTATGCTCCCTCTACCATCTGTTTCCCCATGGAAAAAACTTCTTAAATTCTGGACAAAATGGATGCAACTGTGTTTTATCACCAGGAAAATAAAATTACATACATTGGGCTGGAAAAGATTTTCATGAGCAGCTATTCCCTCTACTTCACGTAGAAAAACCAAAGCCAAAAAGCTGAAGTGATTTGCCCACCATCACACCAAACCAGGACCAATCTAAAGTCTACCATGTTCCAAGTCAATGATTTTTCCATAGCATTTTCCAATCTCTCCCCAATGTTTGTTCGTTGGTTTGTTTGTTTTCAAATTTAAAATTTGGCTCTTGTCTATTTGCAAGATCCCCGCTACTTGCCTTTCAATGTATCTATGCTATCAACTAAATAGCTGATGTGGGTTTCATTTAACTTAATCTTTGAAAGTCACAAGGTCTCCTCTAAGTTGTGACACTTATTTCAACAACAAGTTAGCATCTTCTGAAGCATCATATACATACCAAGTTGAAATCCCTTTCTAATTAAGTACCAAGGAAATAAGACAATAGAAATTTTTATTTTATCTTTTTATCTAATTTACCTTCATCCAATTCACTTGCTAATGTGATAGAAAAAAAGTTACACAATTTTCATAAATGTGGATACACCTTGAAGCTGAAAGACTGTTCATTTCACTCAATCACAGAATTCAGACATATCTCAGATATCATCTAAACATCTGCCACCAAAGAGAAGACTGACTCTCCTGCAATCTTTCTGATACATGTACTCCAGCAGCTTCATCCCTTTATGAACACACAATCAAGGTGCTACTGTGGGCTTCTTGGGCTGGCAGGCAGTTCATGACTTTCACAGTCAAAGAGGCATCCAAAAATGACCCATCAGTATCAAGTTCCTATTGCAAGGAAGCCAGAGTGTTCCTCTCTAATTTTTAATCATTTTCTTCTAGTTTAAGGAGGAGCAGAGGAAATTCCATCTCTATCTTCCAAACAGACAGGATGGTGGGGTCTTAGTATGACAGAAACTGTCTGTTGGGAGTAGTATCAGCCACTGTTAGAGTGGTTAAGAGCGCAGAATGTGAAGCCACGCTGACAGAGTTTAAAACTGGGATATTACATTTGCAAGTCTGGGACCTAAGCAAGTTCTTTTAATCTCTCTAAACTTCAGCGTCCTCATTTCTATATCCCTTACCTCTTAAAATTGTTGAGAAGACCAAATGAGATAAATCACGTAAAGGCACTTAGCATATGTCTGGCATATGATACACTTTTTAAATGTTTAACTGCTATTGTTATTTTCATCATCTTCATCAGCATCCCTCACCATGTCATTGCCCTTTGTGGAAATCCTTTTCTCCAGCTTGGCATTTATATGCAAAGGAAAGCATGTGCCCTCTCCCAGGGTCTGACTTTGAGAACTTACCATTAGGGTTGTTGTAGTGGAAGGGTGGAAAAAACAAGGGCTGGGGCAGGAGGAGATAAAGCTGATAGCGTGGGTTGTACTTCCCACCTTGCCTTACAATGCTTTTTCCCAAGCCTGGAGGTGGAGTGCTCTGTAGGAGCTAACAACACTGCCTGGAAGTGGGAAGTGCCCAACACCTGCTCATTTTGTTGCTTCTTTTAAGGAAGCAAAATTACCAACTGGCAATGCAAAGAGAGGATTTCTTGAGCCTGTCTGCTGCTACTTTAGACATGGAGAAAAAAAATTATAAATGATCAGAGCAGCGCCAAGCTTATTAATTCCTCCCACATAGGAGCAATGCGGTGGAGGCAAGTACTGCTCACACTGAATAGACGGGAAGTAGAGACAGGTAGGGGTGGGTTGTGCTCAGTGGTGCAGTACCTGAGTGCTACTTTCAACTACAATTTCAGGAAATCCCTTAGATATGAGATTTCTCCAATATCCATAGCAAATGGCTGCCCATGTTGGTTGGATAAGGATAGAAATAAGGATAAGAAAAAGCAGAAGGGAGGTCCAAGATGACAACTGCCCACATTAGTCCCTAGGAAAAACGGCCACATTTCTAAAAGCACAATCTGGCCATTCCTGGACTCAAACAGGTTAGGAAAATAGTTTTATAAATTACCCAGTCTTGATTTTTTTTTTGAGACTATTCCCTGAGGAAGTCTAAGGTTCCCCAAAGGAGCTTCAATGCCAGTGTAGACATGGAGGTGTATAAGGGATGCAATACACAGGTTGGGCTCTGTACTCTCTTCGATCAGGGCTATTTTGTTTCAATATGCTTTATATTTTTATAAGATTACGCTGGGGGGAGAAGGAAGACTCTGACACATTAAGTTTTAAAAACGTTGATGTAAACCAACTCCTTCATTCTCCCTCATCCCCACCTCAAATAGAGAAACTAAGGCTGAGGCTACTTTACAATCAAATAGCTAGTAAGTGGCAGAAAAAAGATCAACATCTGGTCCCCCTGCAAACATCTGTTTTGTCACCCAAACCTTGTATGAGATGTTTTGACAACTCCATTTCACATATGAACAAAGCGATGGCACTTGTAATAGTTAAATATGAGTGAGTCAAACAGAAAGTCTTCCATTACAATTAGTAACCTACAAAGCACTATACTAGGAAACAAATTACAATATTGAAAATTCCAGTTCTGACAATGGCAGAGTGATTCAAACTAACCCCTTTACAAGTAAAAATTATAAATTCACAACAACATTTTTTAAGTCAACTATTTAAAGGCATGGTGAGCAAGAGCAGGCAGAAATTGGAGGAGATCCAATTTCTGAAAGAAAGGAACACAGATTATATATATACTTGCTGGGTTTTTTTTTTTTTTTCATTGCTCTAGCAGCTACTGAGAAAGAGGTGTTAAAATCTCTAACTTTTATTTTGAAATTTTATTTCTTCTTTTAGTTTGTTACTTCTTCCTTCATGTATTTTGAAGCCCTTAATAGGTGCACACACACTTACAATTTTGTGTCTTCTTGAATTGACCACTTTACCACTATAAAACATACTTCTTTCTTTTTCCTAATACTCCTTGTCTTCAAGTCTACTTTGTCTGATATTAATGTAACTGCACTAGCTTCCTTATGCTCTCAGTTTGCATAACTCATATTTTTAATTCTTTCATTTTCAACCCGTCTGTGTTTATATTTAATGTATGCTTCTTATAGCTATAATACAGTTGGGTCTTGCTTTTTTCTTCAGTTTGACAATCTGTACTTTCAAGTGAGAATTTATTTAATTTGCATTTAATGTATGAACATTGTTGGGTTTAGGTATGTCATTTTGCTGTTTGTTTTCTATTTGTTGCATTTGTTTTTTCATCTTCAGTTGTTCTTACTACTTTATATATGTGTTAATAACCTGTTCGCTTAAAATTCCATTTTAATTTGTCTATTAAGTTCTTTGGCTATACCTATTTGCATTTTCTTTTGTCAACAGTTGTTCTAGAGATTGTGTCCTATGTGAATCACAGTCTATTTTAAGACAGTGTTATATCAATTTACAAAATTTATACATTGCATTATACAATATTATACCATGGCACAATGATTTGTACTTTGCAACAGTATAAATAATTTACCTCCCCTCTCCTTTGTGTTATTGTTATCTCATATTTAACCTCACACTTTATCAACCCCACAATGCAATATTATACTTTTATTATCTCCGTACCTTGACATACAGTTGATCATAATGATGTGCAATTGAAAAGAGTGTTCTTCAGTTTTTGGATACAGAGTTCAATAAATATCAAATAATACCAATCTCTACACAGCTCTTACAGAAAGAAGAGAAAGAAAGAGCACTTCTGAACTCATTTTAAGAGGTCAGCATAATCCTAAACACCTTTTAACAAGACATCACAGTATAGAAAATCATATACCAATATCTCTTATGATTATAGTCATAAAAAATCCTCAGCAATATATTAAAAAAAGAAATCCAATAACGTATTTAAAGGATTATATATTATGACCACATAAGGTTTACCCTAGAAATGCAAGGTTGGTTTAAGATACTAAAGTTGATGCAATTCACCAAATTAACACAATAAAAAAGAAAAACCAAATAATCATCTCAACTCATACAGAAAACAATGCTGACAGAATTTATTGTCAATTTCTGATTAAAAAAAAAAATTTCACCATCGTATGGATATTTCTCAATCTTGAAAGAAAAGGAGTGTAGGGAATCTACTGAAACCCTATAGCTAAAATCAACTAGGAGAACTACTTAGTGAATTTGGCAAGGTCATTATATAAAAATCGATTCTGTTTTTATATTCTAGTAACAAATTACATATGAAATTTTTTTAAATTCCATTTAGAAAGAGCATCAAACTGCACTAATACTTAGAAATAAATTTAACAAAAAGCATTCAAAACTCTCACACTAAAAGCAATAAAATATTACTGAGAGAAAATAGAAGACTCAATATTGTTAACATGCTAATTTCTCTCAACCAGTATAATGATTTAATGCAATCCAAACAGACATTTTTGTCAAATTTGACAAGTAGACTCTGAAGTGTTTAAGAAAACATAAAAGACCTAGAATAGTCAAAATAATTTTTAAGAAGAACAAAGTAGGGGGACCAACCTATCTGATTTCAAGACTTATTACATAGCACACTAAATCAAGACAACTTGCTATAAGGATAGATCAATAAATCAATGAAGCAGAATAGAGAGTCCAGAAATAGCACCACACATGTATGTTCTATTATTTTTTCGCAACAGTGCCAATGTAATTCAATATTAAAGTATTTTTGAAAACTGATGCTTGAGCATATGGGTATCTATTTGGGAAAAGAAACATCAACCCTTCTATCTCACATGGAGTGTGTGTGTGTGTGTGTGTGTGTGTATACATATACACATATATATGATTTTGATTAATTTGTATATATGTAGATCTACATATATATAATCTAACTGTAAAACTTTAAACTATAGAACACCCAGGGAAAAACTTCAGAGCAATCTTTTGTGACCTCAGGATATACAAAAGCATGAACCAGACCAGAATAAAAGTCCTAAGTTGGACTCCATCAAAATTAAAAACTTCTGTTCTTTGAACAATGTCATTTACAAAAAGGCAAACCACAGACTGAGGGAAAATAAAGGGCTTCTATCTAGAATTTATAAAGACCCTTTACAACTCATAAATAACACAACTAACAAAATTTAAAAATCTAGACACTTCATAAATTAATGTGTACAAATGGCCTATAAACAAATGAAAGATGCTCCACATCAGTGATCATCAGGGTAAGACACAGTAAAACTACATGAGATATCGATGAATTGAGGGCAATTTTAAAAAATCTTTTCTTTTTTTAACTTTTAAGTTCAGGGGTATGTGTGCAGGTTTGTTACATAGGTAAACTTGCATCATGGGGTTTTTTTTGTACAGATTATTTTATCACCCAGATATGAAGCCTAGTACCCATTAGTTATTTTTCCTGATCCTCTCCCTCCTCCCACCCTCCACCTTCCCAAAGGTCCCAGTGTGTGTTGTTCCCCTCTAGATGTCCACGTGTTCTCATCATTTAGCTCCCACTTATAAGTGAGAACATGTGGTATTTGATTTTCTGCTCCTGTGTTACTTTGCTAAGGACAATGGCCTCCAGCTCCATCCATGTCCCAGCAAAGGACATGATCTCATTCTTTTTTATGGCTGCATAGTATTCCAGGGTGCATGTGTGCCACATTTTATCTAGTGTACCACTGATGGACATTTAGGCTGATTCCACGTCTTTGCTATCGATAAAATTTTTAAAAACTGAACATATCAAAGTCAAGGAAGCAAAGCATCTGGAGCCCTCATACACTCCTGGTGAAAATGTAAAATGATAAAACTTTTGAACACTATTTGGCAGTTTCCCAAGAATTTAGGCCGGGTGTGGTGGCTCATGCCTGTAATCCCAGCACTTTGGGAGGCCAAGGCGAGTAGATCAACTAAGATCAGAGGTTGAGACCAGCCTGGCCAGCATGGTGAAACCCTTTCTCTACTAAAAAATATAAAAGTTAGCTGGGCATGGTGACACATGCCTGTAATCCCAGCTACTCCGGAGGCTGAGGCAGGAGAATCACTTGAACATGGGAGGTGGAGGTTGCAGTGAGCTGAGATTGCACCACTGCACTCCAGCCTGGGTGACAGACCGAGACTCCTTCTCAAAAAAAAAAAAAAAAAAAAGAATTTAAACATAACATACATTTGACCATATAACGTAGCCACCCATTCCCAGATATTTTCCCAAGAAAAACAAAGACACATGTTCACACAAAGACTTACACATGTTCATAGACGTTTCATGTGTAATAGTCAAAATCTGGAAGCAAAGAAAAGCCTGGCAACACATGAACAGATAAACAAATTGTGGTATATCAATACAATGGAATACTACTCAGAAATCAAAAGGAAGGAACTATTTATTACCTGCAACAACATTAATGAATCTCAAAAGCATTAAACTGAGTGGGAAAAAAGGTGAAAAAAAATGTGCATTATATAACTCCATTTATATAATAATCTAAAAATTCAAAATAATATATAGTGACAGAAAACTGATCCATGGTTGCCTGGGATGGGGTTAGAGAGAGAGATGGATTACAAAGAGGCAAGAGGAAATTTTTGGAGTAATGTAAATATATGTTTTCTTGACTGTGGTATTTGTTTCACAAGTACAATATGTCAAAACTCATCAACTTGTGTACTTTATGTATGTGCAGTTTATTGTACTTCAATTGTGCCTCAATGGAGTTTTTTTAATGGTGGCTTAAAAGAAATCTGTATCTTACAGCAGCCTTACCTCTTCCCATGGCAAGACCCAGATGATCTCCCCTTAGTGAGTCAAATTTTCCCTGCATAAAGTCTTTTCTGTGCAGCTGAGAAAGCTCAGATCCATAAGTCATGAGCCAATAAGCATTTGTCTTCCTGCTCTAAACCTAGGAAAGAAGCCTGAGTACCCATGAAATGTTGCATTTCTCTACTCCCTACTGTATTTACCTGGGAAGTTCTTCTGGCATTCCTATTTATATTGTAAGTTCCTAGATAAGCCTTTAAATCCAGCCCACAGCTTACTTGTCTGACCCCGCCCCCATGTCTCTAGTTATTGGATGCTCTTCCCTGTCCCAACAGCCACGAACTAAGGTCAAACCCAATTAACTCTGAATACAGACAATGATACTACATCCTGGGCCCTTCTGGTGCCATATTCAGCCCGCTATATTTACACCCATGAGAAAAAAGTGTTTACCTATTGTGATGGTTAATATTGTCAACTTGATTGGACTGAAGGATGCAAAGTATTGTTCCTGGGTATATCTGTGAGGGTGTTGCCAAAGGAGATTAACATTTGAGTCAGTGAACTGGGAAAGGCAGACCTACCCTCAATCTGGATGGGAACCATCTAATCAGCTTCCACCATGGCCAGAATAAAAAGCAGGTGGAAGAACGTGGAAAAACTAGACTGGCTGAGTCTTCCAGCCTCCATATTTCTTCCATGCTGAATGCTTCCTGCCCTTGAACATCAGACTCCAAGTTCTTCAGCTTTGGGACGCTTGGATTTTCCACCACAGACTGAAGGCTGCATTGTTGGTTTCGCTACTTTTGAGGTTTTGGGACTTGGACTGGCTTCCTTGCTCCTCAGCTTGCAGATAGCCTATTGCAGAATTTTACCTTGTGATCATGTGAGTCAATACTCCTTAATAAACTCCCCTTTATATATACATCCATCCTATTATCTTTGTTCCTCTAGTGAACCCTGACTAATATACCTATGTCGGCCCCAAGTGGTCCTTGCATCTTTGAGCAGGGATTTGGGTTGCTGATTATTCACCTAAGGGATGCACCCTATATCAAGGGCTCCTCTAGCCTCTTTGAGGCTTATTTTCTTTCCCCACGAGGCCAAACCCATCAAAGATAAAAGAAGAGCCATGATGAAAGTACTGAGAGGTAGGGTGATTGGTTCTGACTGCAGGGATCACAAAACCCTCAACTGTAGGTAGTGTTCTAAACAGATCCATATCTGTAGTCAGATTCACTGGGCCCTCGTTTCTCACTTCAAGGACTCTCTCAACTACCAATGTTTTCTGAACATTTGGTTTTGATGATTACTCTAAAGTGTTTCATCACTGCAAAAAGACTCACCTAGACAAAAGCAAGTGTGAAACTGTCAGCCTCTCTAACTCTTCTAAGCTCTGCTCTCTCATTTGTTTGCCTCCTACAAGGGAATTGCTTGATAGGACCCAAGTGTTGTGTTGTTTTCCTACTGTGGCGGCATTTGCATACAAATTAATGGCCAAGACTGTAATTTACTCTGCTGAGAACTGAGGTGACCTGATAATTAAATTTCTGCACATGCAGAGAAAACACAAAACCAAACAGTTGTTCTTGCTTTCTTTCCCCAAACCCTCAATATTTCTCTATCACTCCAATGAATCCTTACAAGCAAATGTTGAGTCAACATTTTAATTTACAAATTCTCTGATTAGAAAGATTTTTTTTTAATCTCACTGCCATAGATACTAAAATGAAGGGCTTGGGATGTGTAAACAGGTTGAAAAAGATCATGAATGGCTCGTGCAATTTTCAGGTGTTGCGAGTTTCTGGCTTTCTAGCTGTTCAGTTCATTCACTAGTCTTCCCATCCCATGCTGTAAATCATCCTCAAGGCAATTTCTGAAGTCATTCTTTTATCTCACAATAGAGCCAAGTCAAGCCACAGAGATAATTTCTATGAGGCAGTTACAAACTCTCCTCAGCATCGACTCTATAGTGAATATATCCAAATATATCACAACAACTGAAAATAAATAGACTGAATATTAAGAATAGACTCGGCCAGGCGTGGTGGCTCACGTCTATAATCCTAGCACTTTGGGAGGCCGAGGTGGGCAGATCACGAGGTCAAGTGATCGAGACCATCCTGGCTAACACGGTGAAACCCCATCACTACTAAAAACACAAAAAATTAGCCGGGCATGGTGGCGGGCGCCTGTAGTCCCAGCTACTCAGGAGGCTGAGGCAGGAGAATGGCGTGAACCTGGGAGGCAGAGCTTGCAGTAAGCCGAGATCGTGCCACTGTACTTCAGCCTGGGAGACAGAGCAAGACTCCATCTCAAACAAAAAAAAAAAAAAAGAAGAAGAAGAAGAAGAATAGACTCAGTGGCCAGGCACGATGGCTCACATTTGTAATCCCAGCATTTTGGGAGGCCAAGGCAGGCACATCACCTAAGCCCAGGAGTTTGAAACCAGCCTGGGCAACATGAGAAAACTGTGCCTCTACAAAAAAAAAAAAAAAAAAAAAAAAATTAGCTGAGCATGGTGGCACACACCTGTAGTCCCAGCTACTATTAAAGCCGAGGTGGGAGGATCACTTGAGCCTGGGAGATTGAGGCTGCAGTAAGCCATGATCATGCCACTGCACTCCAGTCTCAATGACAGAGTGAGACCCTATCTCAAAAAAAAAAAAAAAATCACTTAACTAAGTAACAGCTTTTTTAAAGCCATATTCCAAAAAAAAAAAAAAATCATACAATCTGTAGATCAGATATTTGGTTGTGGTGTGCTCATACTAGAATAGCAGCCTCCAAATGATTCCCTATAAAATCTAATAATAAATAACTTTTCTCCATTTGCAAGAAGAAAAATGGAAAAGGTTTTCTAAATGTTCACTTTTCCCCCTAACACTTCTATGCCGTGGATGCCTGTTATCACACACATGCTGACAAGAACAAGCAGGTAATAAAACAAATGAATATTAACAAAGAAACTTGGAAATAGCTAATCATGTTTCTTTCTCCAGCTTGTTCTGTCATGGATATGCACATTCATGGCTGTGCCTGTTAAATGGCTTCCATAATCTACTCATATTTTCCACTGATAAAATGGTTCCTGATTCATGATGAAAATAAATCCATTAAAGTTTCATGGGGTTCCACAAAAAGCACCTCGACTTCTTAGGCATTCAAACACCTAAAAACAAGCCTGGCACCATTGAACAAAAAATTGCCCTAGGTATAATAATGCCCTTTGTTCCATTCATTTTCATAATTTTCATACAGAGTTTACCTTCTATTATTTTTCTTATTTACATTTTCTAAATAGGTTTATGTAGTCGTGACTCCCCGAACATTTCTGAGGAATTTGCAGTCTTAATTCATACTTCTCTACTCTCTGCCCTTAGCGTCTATTATACTATTAAGAATAAAGCACATGCTTCAATAGTGAATGAACAAAGGAATTTAAAAATCAGTACAATACTGAATTAGGGTTCTGCAGAGAAATAGAATCAATAGGATATAAATATGTATAGAAAGATTTGTTATAAGAGATTAGCTTAGGCAATCATGGGAGCTGAGAAGTGCCAAAGTCTGCAGTCAGCATGCTGGAAACCCAAGAAAGCCAGTGATGTAGTTTCAGTCTGACTTTGCAGGTCTGAGAACCAGGGGAACCAATAGCATAAGTTCCAGAGTCCAAAGACTTAAGAATCAGGAGAGCAGATGATGTAAGTTTCAGTCTGAGGGCAGGAGAAGGCTCATGTCCTTGAGAAAGGATCCACTTTCCTCTACTGTCCAAAAACATCTTTTTCATTTCCATCTGAGACTTCATCAGAATGGACTTTACTGTCCACATTTCTACCAACAATCTGGACATGATTATTTACGTATTTTCTTAGACGATGGGAGTTTTCTCTAGAGCTCTCCTCTTTTCTGAGCCCTTACCAGAATCACTTTTTAAAGTTCCTTCACGACAATCTTGGTGTCTTCTAGGATGTACTTCAAAACCCTTCCAGCCTCTACCCATTACCCAGTTCCAAAGCTGCCTTCACATTTTTAGATATTTATTACAGCAGCACCCCACTGCTCAGAACCAATTTGTCTTTCATGCTGCTATAAAAAAGTATCATAGTCTGAGTGATTTATAAACAGCACAAATTTATTTCTTATAGTTCTTGAGGCTAGAAGTCTGAAATCAGGATGCCAGCATGCTTAGGCTCTGGTGAGGGCCCTCTTCTGGGCTGCAGACAGCTGACTTCTCTTTTTATCCTCACATGACAGAAAGGGAGCTCACTAACTCCCTTGCCTTTTCTTATCAAGGCACTAATCCCATTCATGAGGGCTCCACCTCCATGACCTAATTACTTCCCAAAGACCCTACTTCTAAGTACCAACCTGTCAGGATTAGGGTTTTAACAAATGAGTGTTTTGGGGGGACGTAAACATTTACTGCATAACACCCCACAAACACACAGAAGATAATACATTAAAGGGATTAAACTAGCTTAAGGAAAGATGGAAAACAATCAAAGAATACATAGTAATCTCATGCATACGTGGAAGATTTACAAAAATTAACCCTGTATTAGGCCACGAGCACAGAAGCTTCAGAGCTACAATTAGACCACATTCTAATTTCAACACCGTTAGAAATAAGTCTCTTAAAAATTATAAAAATGCTTTTGGAAACCAGAAACCACATTTTTAAATAATTGATGGGTCAAAGAAGAAGCCCTAATTGGAATGATAAAATATTTATAACTGAAAAATAATGAACACATCACATATCATACATTTGTGGGGTATATTAAAGTGGTACTTAAAGGAAATTCATGGATTAATTTAATGCACATGTTAGAAAGCAAAAAACAGACTGAAAAATCAATATGATAAATGGTCAACTTAAGATGCCAAGAGTTTAAACCAAAGCAAAATACAAGGAAGAACTATAAAAGATAAAAGCAGGTATTAATAAAAATATTAATATAAAGAAAACATAAAAAAATAAGAGAAGATAACAACTGCATTTTTTTAAAATGTCTCCCAGGCTAGAGTGCACAGCTCACTGCAGCGTGGACCACCCAGGCTCAAGGGATCCTCCCCACTCAGCCTCCCAAGGAACTGAGACTACAGGTGTGTACCACCACACCCAGCTAATTTTCTAATTTTTTATAAAGACAGAGTTTCACCAGGTTGCCCAGGCTGATCTCACCTAAGC